>NW_023601653.1:43231825-44431825 GCF_014898055.3 Talpa occidentalis | reverse complement strand
GATTTCCAAGCACCAATTCAAACACTGAATATAATTAGCATATTCACTTTTCAGAAGCCAGTCACTTTTTATTACAGTTTATGCTGTAGTTCTTTGACCAAAACTTGTAAGTAATTATTTCCCATCTCTTATTTATTGCTGTGACCTCTAATACAAAACATGCTTTTAATTTGGGGAGAAGACTGACTTTTGCATGACTTCTTAGGGACTACGCCTTTGATGTTGGATAGTTTGTCCTTAGTAATAGTGTAATTATCCCTTTGGAAGAGCTGTTTTGTTTTCAAAGGGGATTATTCATGGCTTAAATCAGATACCCCAAAGCTGCCAACTAATAAAAGAGATGGTTAACATTCTAAATCATCTCCCCTTACTACCAGCTAAAAAGCCGGAAGTGCTGGTGTTAGTTTGGGGACCACACTAGTGCATTCTTCTTGCAGAACTACATAATTGAAAGGGTGGGGTCTGGTTTTCATTCTGTCTAAATGGCTTGTATAGCCCTTAGGAGGCTGGAAATCAGTGTCATGCTTACCAGCTCTTTCCACAACCAATTTGGGTCATCATTTTTTATTTTTCATTGGAAAACTTCATTGTTCAGTTTTTCATACCAGAAAATGATGAAGACCCTCAGGATCATTTTATGTGGAAAGATGCCCCAAATACAATCCTCTAGGTCCATCTATTCTTTTTAATTTTAGACTCAATTCACCAAGTAATTTAGTGCCAATTTTATTTCTTTTTTTAAATACAAATTTCGTTTCTTTTTTCTTTTTTTTATAAAGATTTATTTATGCATACAAGAACTGGGGTACAGGCCGAAGGTGCAGGGGATGAAAGGATTCACCAGAGACAGAGTGGGGAGCAGAACAGGCAGACTGACTGAAATACACTGCTGAGGGGAGCAGAGGGTGAGTCAGGAGAGGTCTGCTGAGCCATGTGGGTAGCTCCCTGGCCAGGGATTGACCTCATGCTGCAGAGGCTGTGGACAGCTTCACAAGTTGCGTCTTAACCCCTTGTGCCACCAGGGAGGTCCCCCAAATTTATTTCTTAATGTGTAATTAATTCTTTCATTGGTGAGAAAAAGCAATATTTGCTTTGATGAGTTAAAAACTTGCCACCTTCATGGGAAGCATTTTTAAGTATCTCTTTTCCTCCTTCTGTATTTAGCATGGAAGAAAGTTCTTAATGCCAGGGTGTAGGTTCTCTCTCTTTCCTCTTTGTAGAGCTATTCAGTGGGAATGAAAGAAAGCATTGGAGTCAAATATTCCAGTCATAAAGAATTATAATGGTAAAGTGGCATTATGGAAGGAAGAATTAAAAAGATGATGTAAATATGATACAAAGACTTCTAGACAGTTAGCCATGGCACCTTGACTCAAAGTCCTGCCAGAGGGGCCTCCCTGGTGGCCTAGGGATTGGGTCTCAGCCCTATTACACCAGGGTCTGAGTTCCATCCCTGGCCAGGGAGTTGACCCACATGGTGCAGCAGACCTCTCCTGTCTCATCTGCTGCTCCCCTCAGCAGTGGATTTCAGTCAGTCTGCCTGTTCTGCTCCCCACTGTGTCTTTGGTGAATCCTTTCATCCCCTGCACCTCTGGACTCCACGCCTGTTCTTCTATGCAAAAGGAAAAAAAGAAAAGAAAGAAAAAAAGAAAAAAAAAAGAAAGAAAAGAAATTAAATTAAAAAAAAAGTCCTCCCAGAGAGAATTCTTTTCCTTAAATCATCCCATATGGATGTCTAAATTGTTTTCAACAGAGACAGATTTATATCTGCCTTAATGAACATTTCTGGACTACACTTATCTCTTTGTTTTTGTCCAAGCTGAGAGCCTGCTGTCCCATTTAGAATTCTTCATTCTTTCTTTATCCAGATGAAAAAAAAATAGACATAATCACTATTTATGATATAATAATTCTTTCAAGTCCAGGAAAATAATTATGTTACCTGTTGAATCATTTTCAGTCAGATCACACTAATTTTTAAGTATTTCTAGGTATTATGGGCTGGGTCTCATTAGGGCCAAAGTAACTATTATTATGTATAATTGTACTGTGAAATTTATGTGACTGGCACTCTTAGTCAAATACAGACAAAAATCCTTCCATCTTTGTGCCATTAACAGTATCTTTAATTTTTTCTCTATTCCCCAAATATGGAAATTCTTCCTCATAGTCACATTTCAAAATGACTCATAATGGCCCTGCTCAAATATCTAATAAATAAGGTTTATTTCATTACAAGTTCCTTTCTCTTGACAGGTATTCCTACTTAATCAGTTACATACTTCTGGAAAATGTCACATATCAGGTATTTGGCTTTGAGGAAGGGGTCATTGTCCAATTGCCATGCATAAATGTGTCTTTTAGAACTGGAAGATGAACTTCAGAGAAATGACCAGGACTGATAAAGTGGTGTCTCCTAAGGGGTAACTCAAGGCTCTATCACCTGCCCTTAGGATAAAGGTATAACATGAAAATTCCTGCTTTCTTCTTAGATATATTTTTATCATGATAATTGCTATCATTACAGATAATATTTTGATGTAATAGAAAAAGTTTTAAAGCCAAACAGACTTGGGTATGGACTCCAACTCTACCATTTTGTGACCTTGGGCAAGTGACTTGACCTCTTTAAGCCTCAGTGTTCTTATCTTTAAACCAGGAGAAAATAAACCCTACTTATTTTGAAGCTGTATTCATAACCTTCCAGTATCTAGTCTACTGTCTAATACATAAAATAAATTAAAAAATACTAGTTTTTCTATTTATAAATCCCTTTTAATAAATTATAACCAATATCTCATCTACTTTAAAGTGTTTAGTAATAACATGTCAAAAGATGAAATTGAAAAGAATTTTGAGAACCATTAAGAATAAAGTATTCCCCAGTTTTTATGCACAACAGAAATTACCTTTTTATGTCTTCAGAATCTTGAGATTGCCAGGAAGACAAGGGGTTTGAGACATGGCCATAAACCCAGAAACTGCTGGGGCTCGAAGTGTGCTACAGGGTTTGTACCAACTAGTTGAAATATCCTATTTGTCCAGTCTCCTTACTACAGGGATGAAGAATCTGGATCTTAGAGAATTTAGCCACTAGTGGTACTGTTGAGAGCTGTAACTGGTTTGCTTTCCAGTTAAATACTCATTCCATATGGAGTTATTTTGAGTCAACCAGAAAATCTGCAAGAACATCAAAATAATGTTCTTTCTCTCTCTGATCTCAGTAATAACTGGTTAAGGATTTAGAATGCTTGGGAGCAAATCCTCAGTGCAGCTGTGGGTCCTCAATGTTCCAGAATAGATATTTTAAGTTCTCCAAGAAAAAAATACTATAAAGCCCTTCCTTTCACAGTAATTGAAAAGGTTTCCACCTCTCTTGTCACAAAGTGGCTATTGAGATGACTTCCTTTTAAGTAGCAGGAAAAAGTGACAGAACTCCAGGATGGACATCAAAAAACATCTTTATCCTAGTTCTAATTCAAGTTTACCTTTTATGTAACACTAGCTGTCTCTAAATCCAAAGCTATTTTTGAGTCTTTTTTTTTCATTCCATATTTAATCCAACAGCAAAACTTGAGGTCTTATCTTCAAAATGCGTACAGAATCTAATCACTTCTCTTCACTTCTCCTTCTAGCACCTTCATAACAGCCACCATCATTTCTTCTCCAGAGAACTAATAAATTCTTTTGATGGGTGTTCTTGCTCCTACCCTTTATTTCCTTCACATATTAGTCAGAGTAATTTCAGTGATTGTTTGACAACCTTACTTGCTCCTAAAATTCCTGTCACTAAGTGAAAACTAATTATATGAAAAAGCATTTTCATTTAAAAGAAAAAGCTATAATGCGTTTCTCTCAACCCAAGACACCCAAATACTTTTGCAGATAAGGATGTATTTTAGGGGCTCCCCTGGTGGCACAGTGGTTGAGTGCTGGGCTGCGAAGCTGCCCGCAGCCTCTGCAGCACCAGTTCGATCCCTGGCTGCCAGTGAGGGTCCCACATGGCATGCAGACCTCTCCATGCCCGCTGCTCCCCTCAGCAGTGTATTTCGTCAGTCTGTCTGTTCTGCTCCCAGCTCTGGCTCTGGTGAATTCTCTCACCCTCCCGTGCTTCTGACTGTACCCAGTGCTTTTATAAATAAATAAATAAATAAATAAATAAATAAATAAATAAATAAATCTTTTTAAAAAAAGAATGTATTTTAATTAAAAAGTAAAAACATGGTCCAATTGTCATTACATTATATAAGTAATTAGCATCAAATTGTAAATAGTTTGGGAATAAAAGATGACATGAAGGTTTACTGTACTCACCAAAGGTGGAAGAAAAGCTTGGATGTCAGGAGCTGGTCCGTAGAAGAGTGTTAAAGGCAGTTATTCCTTGTATGTTACATTTTCCCCTCTGAGCAATTTTCTTCATTAATGCTTTAAGCCATTTGGAGGGTCATGGTTATCTTGTATGCAAAGTGTACTTAGTATGTAAAGTTATAGTATACAAAGATCTCTTTATTCAGAATAACAGCCAATGGGTATATTTGAAAAATGGAAAAAATCATAGATACATAGATAAGGAAAAATCACAAAGCATTAACCCATTCATTCTTCTAACTAGGCCTACTTAAACATGATTAGCTTGTCCAAACACGGACAAAGTTGAAATTTGTTCCATCTGATATTTGGTGACTAATAACTATTGAAACATATAAAATAATGTATTTTCTAAAAATGACAAGGTCAAAATACCATTTCTTGTGCTTATATGAGTTGTATGTTATATGAAATAAATGTAACTATAGATCTATAAAAGGATTTGGGTGCTTCTCTGGTGACCTAAGTGTTAAGTCTCAGCATTATCACCACTATGGCCTAGTTCTATTCCAGGCCAGGGAGCTGACCCACATGGCACAGCAGATCTCCCCTGGCTCACCTGCTGCTCCCCTCAGCAGTATATTTCCATAGGTCTGCCTGTTCTGCTCCCCACTTTGTCTCTGAGGAATCTTCTCACCCCGGTCTACATTCCAGCTCTTCAATGCAAAAAAACAAACAAAAAACAAACTAACAAACAAAAAAAAAAACACACACACAAAAAAAACAACCAATTGCTCAAAAAAAACCAAGAGTTGGGACTACTTTTGAAGAATCATTATGGCAAAGAGTTGGTGATTGGATAAGTATGTGTGTGGTATGTATTTATTGGTCTTTTTATTCAGTTCCTAATTCTCTGTGTAGTGCTGTAGAACACTGATGGCTTATGTCTAATCCAGGAATCAGAAAATGGGGAAGGGTATCCATTCAATATTTCAAAATCAATAAATAGGGCCTCCCCTGGTGGCGCAGCGGTTGAGCACTGGGCTGCGAGGCTGCCCGCAGCCTCTGCAGTGCCGGTTCGTTCCCTCACCACTGGCAAGGGTCCCACAAAAAAAAAAAAAAATCAATAAATAAATGATGCATTTTAGTAACATGCCAGGTGACCTGGTAAATCAGGTGAGTTAAAGAAGAAAATGGATACCTCACTTTAAAGGAGTCCACATACTATTTGGGGAAGGGGAAAAGCAAATACATAAACTCTATTAAAATATTGAGTGGTAGGTACTTCCTGGTGGCCTAGGGGTTAAGTCTCAGCACTATCACTGCTAAGACCTGAGTTCAATCCCTGGCCAGGGAGCTGAACCACATAGGGAACAGCAGACCTCTCCTATCTCACCTGCTGCTCCCCTTAGCAATGTATTTCAGTAGATCTGCCTGTTCTGATCCCCACCCTGTCTCTGGTGAATCCACTTACACCCTGTACCTGTGGCCTGCACCCCAGTTCTTGTATGCATAAATAAATAAAAATAAATTTTCAAACCACTTTATAAAATAAATAAAAGTTTTAATTA
Organism: Talpa occidentalis; assembly: GCF_014898055.3. Taxonomy (NCBI): domain Eukaryota; kingdom Metazoa; phylum Chordata; class Mammalia; order Eulipotyphla; family Talpidae; genus Talpa; species Talpa occidentalis. The sequence continues at coordinate 44,425,946 of NW_023601653.1, read as the reverse complement.
TGGTAAAAAGCACATAACAAAATTTTTCATCTTAACCTGTTTTTTTGTTTGTTTGTTTCAAGCAACAATCCACTTTTATTGTATTTTTTTAAGGTAACATTAGTTGACAACACTGTATATGAGGTATAAGATCACACCCCCTGAGACGTATGTTACACACCACCCCAACACCAAAACACCCATAGTCCCCCAGCATAGTTCAATGGACCTCCTCTTCCTTTTGGTCCCTACCCCTAACCTCCTCCTTTGTAGTCTCAAATCTACAGTCAGAATTTTAGGGTTTATTTTAGTTTTGTCAGTTCCTTTGTTTTGTTTCTCTATATTTTACATGAGTGAAACCATTTGGTACTTGTCTTTTTCCTTCTAACTTATTTCACTCAGCATGATCTCTTCTAATTCTATTCAAATTGTCGCAAGTGATAAATTGCTGTCAGATTACTGTAAATCTTCTAAACATTTCCTTTTAAATTATTGTACTTAGCTTGGTAAACACTTCTGTGACTAACTCTACCTCAGACCAACTTTGAGTAACATATATTATGTGTAGAGAGTATTATTTTTCATGCTTTTATCTCTCACCCAAGACACAATTAGTAGTCTATCCTGAGTGTCTACCTTAGTCACCTTTTCTATTTAGTTTTTTTTTTTTTCCAAAGTTGCATACTTCTTTTCCAGTGATTTATGCTGAAGGGTTGGTTTACTCAAAATGTCTGGAGGAATTGTTGGTGTTTTGCTCATCTTTCAACTCACTTGGTATTTGAGGACCAGAGAAAATCTTCTGGTGACTAAATAATGGCGTATGTCCACTATGCTCATAAGTTATATAGGCAGTCCTGCCTTCCATCCCAGAACTCCTGCCTTTGTTGAAAGGTAAATAAAGAATTGATCTGGGGCCTCCCTCATTAGCACGGGGGTTAAAGACACAGTGCTATCAAGCTATAGGAAGCCACTATAGCACAAATTCTATCCCCGGCCAGGGAGTTGATCCACATGGTGCAGCAGACCTCTCCTGTCTCACCTGCTGCTCCCCTTAGCAGTGAATTTCAGTAGAACTGCCTGTTCTGCTCCCCACTCTGTCTGGCGAATCCTCTTACCTCCTGCGCCTCTGACCTACACCCCAGTTCTTGTATGCATAAATAAATACATCTTTTTTTTTTAAAAAAAGAAAGAATGGATGTATTCAAATTTGTATACAGAATGAAAAGTATAAGGGGGTGTGCATGGTGGTGTGATATTCTTGTTTGTTAAAAGAACAGCCAGCACTCTACTGCAAAACTATGTGTAGAGTAAGAATTTTTCTTTGCATAGTGTGACTAATATTTTTGTCAGTTTTGTGGTAAAGTATATTCTACTTGGATACTTTCTAAGCTCTTTTTCCAAGAAAGAGAAAGGAAAGATGTTTCAATTTAATATCAAGAATTTTCCAATCTTCAATGTCTCATGAGGTTTGGCAAGATGCAATTGCATAACATTTTTCAAAGTGACTGTCAAGGGATAGAGCTTTGTTTTCCTGATTCTCAACTTTCACTAAATGACTTATTAGAATAAAGTATTGTTGAAAAAACTCTGGTAAATCAGCCAAGCTAAGTATATTATACATTTGGATAATGGTTAGTGTCCTTAAATGTAGTTGTAAACTCTTATTGTAAATCGAAAACAGATGAAGAGCCTTTTAAAAAATACAGATATCTGGCCCTTATCCCTAGATCTGAATTCATTATTCTGGGATAGCACCTGGGCGGGGATACTTTTAAAAGCAAACCAAAGAATTCCACTGTTCAAAAAGTTTGAAAATCACTGCCCAAAAAGAAAGGGTACAGTGATGGAGAATACAATATAATTGGGATCAAATTCTTCTTTCTCTATATACACTGGATTGAGGAAAGGCTATACAATAAATGGTGTTGTGAAAACTGGACAGCCACATACAAAAAAAAAAAAAAATGAGACCAGATCCCTACCTCACACCATACATGAAAATCAGATCAAAATGCACAAAAGACTTGCATGTAAGACATAAAACCATGAATTATATGTAAGAAAACATAGGTAAAACATTCCATGACATAAACTTCATAAATATCTTTGTGAACTCATCTCCAGCAGCAGGGAAAACAAAGGATGATATAAACAATTGAGACTACAACAAATTAAAAAGCTTCTGGACAGTTAAAGAACACATAACTGAAATGAAAAGATACCTTATGGAATAGGATAAAATATGTGCACACCATACAACTGACAGGGGATTGATATTGAGGATCTACAAAGAACACATACACCTCAACAAAAATAAACAAACAACCCAATCAAAAAATGGTCAGAAAACTAAATAGGAACTCCTCCAAAGCAGACATGCAGATGGCCAACAGGCATGTGAAAAAATGATCATCATCACTTATCATCAGGGAAATGCGAATCAAACCACAATGAGATGCCACCTCATGCCTGTGAAAAAGACCCATACCAAAAGGAAACAATGAAACAAAAAAACATACAAACAAGTGTTGGTGAGTGTGTGGAGAAAAAGGACTGGCCCAGCTGCTGTGAAAATAAAAGTAGAGATTCCTCAAAAGACCACATGACCCAGCAATTTCACTCCTAGGTATTTATCCAGGATCACAAAATACTAATTCAAAAGGAAACTTGTACTTTTAGGTTTATAGCAGCATTATTACAATAGCCAAAATATGTAAACAATCCAAATGTCCCAGAACAGATGAGTGGATCAAAAAGATGTGGTGTCTATATTGTATGCATGTGTGTATATGTGTGTGCTATGCATGCATGCATATGCATGTATATGAATATATATTATATTATATATTATTATGTACATTCTCTATACACAAAGGAATAATACTCAGCAATCAAAAAAGATAAACTCTTGCCATTTACATCAACATGGATAGAACTGGAAGGGATTATTTTAAGTGAAATGAGCCAGAAGGAGAATGATAAATACCTGATGATTTCACTTATATGTGGTATCTAGAGAAAATAAACAAAAGATCAGACAAAGACAAATTTTAAAACCAATCCATGAAAGCTGAACATAATTCTCAGGCATCCAGGAAGAGAGAAGGAGGGGAAGAGGGAAACATGTGGGCAGGAGGAATATGGACTATGAGAAGGGTTATGAGTGAGTTGGTGGTGGGAAAACTATGGTAGCCACACCTGAGGGGAGAAACCTTATGTTGTAAAAAAAAAAAAAAAAAGGGTGTAAAATAATGATGATAGGTCATTAAAAAAATTCTATATTATTGGAAAATTTTGTTTCAATATGATGAAAGTAATATATCTGCTTAATAATTTTGTTTTTATTGTATATATAAAAAACCAACCACTTTCAGAAATAAAAGTATTACAAAATTCTTTTTTGAGCACAGTTATAGATTTCCTGCCCCAGTCTATCCTCACAAGTTAACTTATTATTTTGGTGTTAAGAGTTATAGACACCGGTATACAAAAAACTTGTGAAAATTGCCTATAGCCAATTTCAAAGAAAATATAGAACAGGTCACATCTTTTGCTTTTAATTTAAATCTAGAGCCCTTCATTTACTTGATACTCAACACTTTAAAGATTTATTTATTTATTTATACAAGCTGTGGGTACAGTCAGAAGCACGGAGGGTAAGAGAATTCACCAGAGCCAGAGTGGGGAACAGAACAGGTAGACTGATGAAATACACTGCTGAGGGGAGCAGTGGGTGTGGCAGGAGAGGTCTGCACACCATGTGGGACCCTCACCTGCAGCCAGGTATCAAATCAGCGCTGCAGAGGCTTTGGGCAGCTTCGCAGCCTAGTGCTCAACCGCTGTGCCACCGGGGAGACCCAATACTCAACACTTTAAACTCAATGTCTTAACTGCACTGATACATTAGACCCAAAATTTGTCCCCTTTCATCCATATGTCTCCCTCACCAGCTCTTGAATTACCCATTAACTATGCCTTATCCATTTTCTAACATTCAGCTCTTTCCCCTATTATTTCCAATTGATATTTGGCATCTTTGAGTTGTCCTTTGATGTAGAAACCTAGCTTCAGGATTAGACTTCCTCATTCCTGAAGTTGGTTTTTGTTTGGCCCTCACTCTTCTTTTGCCTCTGGAGAACCATCTATAACACACTTACAACACAGCAAGTGTTGACTTCTATGACTTCATCTGTTCCCCAAGTAAAAATAGCAATAACATAGCCAAAATCTTAATGCTTAAATTATCACATTCTGAACAAAAACCCCATTTTATAAAATCATATATTAAAATAAAACAAAATAACAACAATGCCAAAATTGAGGATATGAATTTTTTGTTATGTTTCTGTTAATTTTTATTCCTTCATAAGAGATATGCAAATACTGAAAACAAAACAATCCTTAAACTTATCTTCCATAGTTAGTAGGGTATAGGGATAACTAATGTGTTGGTTGATTCAGTTAGGAAATGTAGCAATATGAGGTCCACACAGCAGGTTAATGTCACCTTAAGGACTAGATAACACCTCAAGAAGCAAACATTCTTCCATGACTATTAATTAGGGCAACACTCTGTCTCACAAATGCACACTGTTCACAAATAAGTAAAGGACATGTGGCTCCATTAACAAATTCAATTTCTATAACTAGGAAGACATAAATGTAACCAAGAAACCACCAGTTGCCAACACACTGTTGAAGGATGAGCTTTTGATGGGAGACTCTCTCTCTTGCTACTTGAACTTAAAATCCTCAACTGTAACAATAATGTACAAGTCACAGTTATCATATTTTAAAATTATATGTATTACTCTAAAGTTGAGTTCTTATGATGGTAAATGTTATATATATTTGTAAATCTTTTCATTTATCTTATCAATGTATACAATGAAAGTAGAGAGATAGCAGCATATATTTGAGAATTTTAGCCACCTTCCACACATTCTAAATTCAGAGGATAATTGCACATTTATACATTAAATGGTACCATTAGCTTGTGAAGAACATGCAAAGCTATTTCCCTAAGTCTGTAATCTGATTTAGACAATCAGATCATTAAGATCCCAAATGTTATGCAAAGAACAGATTATGTAATTTGTAACTGGAATAAAAATAGTAAAGATTTCACTGAGTTCTATTGTTACTAATAAAACCAGAGCTGAGACTCACATCATTTTAATACAACAGAGGTAGCTATTTCTATGAATGGCAAAATGATTAGTCAATTTGTTAATAAATTGGGCTAACAAAAGGATTTCAGTATGGGCTAATGAAAGGATTTCAGCAAGATGGTTGCAGATTAAAGACAAAAGTCTCACCTTTTTCAGTTATTCACAAAGATCACAAATTCTGAAAGATAAATGGATGACTTCTATAAACATGAGGGGCAACGGTGCTACACCAAGAATCAGATAAAACCATATTGAACTGTTTTTTCAGCAATACTGAGACAGTGCTATGTACAAGAGGGAAAGGAATCTGCTCTATGGTTTCCCTCTACTATTGTTAATTTGGGGTTCATACCCACATTGAAGATCCCACACTGTCCTGGAGAAAGGGGTACACAGAAAAGGCATGCAATTTGAGTCTGAGGCTCCCAAACAAGAATAGTTGGAGCCCAAAATCCAGAGTGGACAGAAGATCAGGCCACCTGTGTCTCCTCATAGAAGCACTGCTATTTGCAGGCTGAGGTAGTGCTATTAAAAGCAGCCCCTTTATTCCCCACCCGCGGTCAAAACTGAGCCAACATCTGAGTGTGCTTACTAACCATAGCCCATAGCTTAAGAACCTTAACCTTAATAACAAGACCAAGCACTCCAGGTAAGGTTTTATACCCCAAAAAAACAGAACAGTTCCCAGCTTGTGGCCTTGTCTCAAAATAGACTTCAGCTAATGTTACTTCTTATGCTCAACCACAGCCTAGAGATTGAGTCTGGCACAAGATTCTATGACACAGCTTGGTTGAGCAGTTGGTCTAGGGGAGGGGAGTGTTGTGGTTCACCACCATATAACTTGGATACCCACAAAACAGTGGGACCTTTGAACAATTTGTGCTCACTGGAGGCAACATTTTGAAGCCCTGCTGCCCAGGTTCCTTTCTATTACCCCTTATTTGCATTAATGTCAATCTTAACAGGTGAAAAGGGAGCAGTGTGTGAAATAAGAGGCACTTAATACCCTGGGTGATAAATGGGTATTATATCCTCTTGTAGAGGAGTATAAAGTCAATTTACTGAGAAAAAAACGAAGAAACTCCCTATTAAAACTAATAAAAACTAAAAGACACAGAAGAATATATTATAAATGTTGAAGCAAAAAGACTTGCAAGAAATCTCAATCCATCAGAACTACTAAATATGCCTTAAGAGAAGCTTAAGGCACATTCTGAATTAAGGAATGACATAATGAAGAAACACAATAAAGAGGAAGAAAATATAAGTGTCCTACAATTAGAGCTAATAGTTCTTAAAAATATTTAACTGAAATTAAAAATACTATAAAGGGCTTCAATGGTTGACAAAAACAAACAGCAAAGAGAATAAGTGGGCTTGAAGGTACAGTGACAAAGAACATACAATCAGAACAACAAAGAGGAAAAAGAATGAAAAAAATCTGTGTAAGAGCTCTTTGGGATAACCAATGGGGGGGGGGGAATCTAAAACATGTGGGTCCCAGCAGGGGAAGAGAAAGAGAAAGGCATAGAAATTTTAAAGAAATAATTGTTAATGACCATCTGAATCTGGGAAATGAACCAGACATCCTGCTCCTAGGTGCCCAAAGCTTTCCAAACAAAATAATACCAGACTGACACTCTCTAACACATTGTAATACACTTGTTGAAAATCTATTTCAAGGACAGACTATTAAAAGCATTGAGAGAAAAAAGAGTAATTTCAGAGGGAACACCAATTATACTATAGATGTGTCAGTAGAAACCTACAGGCAGGAAGGGAATGGCAAGATATATTTGAATTATGTGAAGACAAATATTTCCAACCTAGAATATTGTACCCTGCAGGATTATCATTCAAGACAGAAAGAAGGACATGGAGGTTCATTGAAAAATTCAAACTTAAAGAAGTTATCTACACCAAGTGGGACAAGAAAAAGTACTAAAGATGTTATCACCAAAAAATCACAAAGTAAACATAGAGGCAATGACATATATATTTTACAATGTGGAGGGTATAAATGTGGCACAGCAGAATGAGTATGAGATCAGACCATCTCACAGGCCAAAAATAGTCCATCATTCACTAACTTCCACAGAACCTTAAAAAAAAAAAACAAAAATGTAAATTAGACCTAAACAAAACATGAATGGAAGATGTCAACATTTAAAGAAAATACCAAAATGGCGATAAACATGTTTCAACAATTATCTGAAATGGAAATTACTTGAATTAACCAAATAAAAGGTATAGAGTGTCGAAGAGGATTTCAAAACAAAGTCCAGTCATCTACTGCTTACAGGAAACCCATTTTACCAACAGCACAGGCTTAGAGATGAACGATAATCCTATAAGCATAGACTTAGAGTTAAAGGCTGGAAGATAGATATACAAGCAAATGGTAACCAATATATATATACATATATATATATATTTATCAGAAATGGTTCTCTCATTATTCTCTCTCTCCCTCTCTTCTCTCTCTGTATATATATTATACATATATTGTATATATAACTTATGAAATAGACTTTCAATTAAGAAAGGTAATAAGAAAGAAAAATATTATGTTATAATGAAAGATCTAATATAACAAAGAGTCAGCATTCATTCTGTGGTCTTGTATTTTGTAAAATGTACCTGTATTTTCAAGACTTCAATCTTTGCAGAACAAATATGTATAACAAATTAATGAATACAAGCATTCCCCTCTCTCTGCTTTTCCTCTCATCTTGCACAACAGCTCCTTGTTGTGCTACTAATCTTTCTTCTTATTTTTTTTTTATTTTGCTTCAATTTTCTCCCTTCTAATCCCTAGTCTTAACCACCTCACATCTCTTCATTTTTGCTTATTTCCTCTTCAAATTTTATTTATCTATTTATTTCTTCCTCTTTATGTTTTTGGCTATTAGTCCACAATGCCCTATAGTCCATTGCTTGTTCATTTATTATTCTGAATAAAAACAGTCACACTTCTTTTGTTTTAATCAAACTTTTTATTACTCTTACATCTCTATTCATTTTGTATATTTGATTTCTCCTCTCAGGTGAAGTCCCCATAAAACTCTCACCACCACATCACCCATGAGCCATCACCACAGTCCCATGTGCCCTTCCCTCCCCCATTTTGATCTTTCCCCTCCCTCCTCCTCTGCTGGATGTCTCACTTCTATAGTTTGCCTGAAAGTTTTGTCTTTTTTCCTGATCCCTTATTTGATTCCCCTATATTCCTCCTATATGTGAAACCATCTAGTATTTTTCTTTTTCTTTCTGAATTATTTCACTGAGCATGATCCCTTCTAGCTCCCCCCATGTTGCTGCAAATGGCATGAGTTTATCTTTTTTGACTGCTGAGTAGTATTCCATTGTGTATTTAGACCACATCTACCAATCCAGGCATCTGTTTTGGTTGTTTCCATATCTTGTAAATCATGCTGCAGTAAACATAGGAGTACAGGTTTCCTTTAGAATTAATGAAAAACAATTACATTTCTAAAATTATTTACAAGTATCTACCATATTGGTATGTTATCATCAATGGAAACACAATAAATATATACATTAAAAAAAACAACTAATATTTGCTGAGAATTTTACTACATGCCCAGTACTTTCTATAAGTTTTACAAATATGAACTCATTTAATCCTCCTAAAAATAAGTTGCTCTAGATATGATTATTTTATCCAGTTTGTAAATAAGGAAATTGTTACCCAATCAATATGTTGCCTAAAATTACTTAATTGTTTAATTTTGAAGCCAAAACTCAAGCTCTGACATTTTCACTCCAGAACTAAGGCACTTAGCATTATGATATAGTGCAATCAAAACATGTGAAAACAGCCCATATTAAATCCTAGGAACACATGCTATGCAGACTCTCAAAGTAAATATTATGAGACTTATCCATGAAAAATGACTTCATGTAAGTGACAAGAAAACAAAAAGTACACAAATGATCCTAAGTGGGTAATAAGGCAATAAAAATTATAGTCAGAAATATGGATACAATGCATGAAACTGTTTTATATTATTGTCTTTTGAATTTAACTGGATGTTTTGTGTTCCTGTGCAAGTAAACAATAGCATGGAAATTTTCCTCTCATAAATTAATGAGTTTGGCCATGTTGTTCAATGAATGTTAAAAATAGAAAGTATGACACACTGTATATACAATTTTTTCTCTATTTATAGTTTGCAAAGAAAGGAGACTTAATAGGCAATTAAATTTTTAGAGAGTGGAAGTGGATACTGAAAGTTGATTCTATAGAATGATGACGAACTCTTTCCACAGGATATATGCCTGTGTGTCATCTCCATTCCCCCTCCTGGAGTAGGGGGGTGGCATCTGCCATTTTTCTAAGATTGCCCATGCTCATTGCCAATAAATGTTGACATAATTTACAGTACTCAAATACAAACAAAACAGTTCTGTAAATTCTAATAGTAACACATGTTTTATGTACTTTCACTTGTGAATTGGATAGGCCACTTCCTGAAATGGTATATTTAGAACGACAAAATCATCTCTGCAGACTTGAAAAAAGGTGTTAAAAAGCTGAGTTAAGGGAGTGAAAAGGTGAGAACAATTATCTATCTTTAGAGCATAACAAATAATCATGATGTAAATTAGGTGCTTTAAATGGGAATAAATTAGCACTCAACTTTACATAATAGCTTAAAAGTGAACAAGCCTCAAAATATCAGAAATAAGAGAAGTAAACATATCCCTTTGCTTTATCTTCCTGACCAGATGTGAGTGTGCCATAATGAAAAAGATTTATGATGGTTAGACCGTAATTTTTTAAATATATTTTTAATATATTTTTTAAATTTTTATTTATAGAAGAACTGGGGTACAGGTCAGAGGTGTGAGAGAGTGAGAGAATTCACCAGAGACAGAGTAGGGAGCAGAATAGGCAGATGGATTGAAATACACTGCTAAGGGGAGCAGCGGGTAAGGCAGGAGAGGTCTGCCACGCCATGTGGGTTGCTCCCTGGCCGGCCTGAAATCGAACCCACACTGTGGACAGCTTCACAGCACTGTGCTTAACCCACTGTGCCACCGGGGAGGCCCAATATGTTTGTTTTATCATCTCTTCCTCATACTGTGTTCACAGCAGAGTGTCAGTATATAACTGCTCTTGCTTCACTAATATTTCCCAACACAAGAACCACCTAACCTAAGTTAAGTAATTCTGCAATATATGGAAAATCTATTTACTTTAAAGAACACTTCCTTGTCTACCAGGAAACATTCTCACAAAAGAGAAGGTTGTTTCAACCAGGGTGAGTTGATGTGTTTTTGTCTTATTTTTCTAGACACTTAATAAGAATTTCAGGAACTTTCTGAAGTTTGTAATTTCCTGAATTATGTATGATTCGGGCATATAAACATGATCTGTCTGGTTCCAATGTGAAGATGTGATTAATCTCTGAGAACTTGGTGACATTTTCAATGTGCAAATGCAGGATTAGGAGATATATAAGGGAGGAAGCAAATTAGGAGATATATAAGGGAGGAAGCAAAAATAGGAGATATATAAGGGAGGAAGCAAAAAGTGGTGGTTTACTCACCACTGCATAAAACATAGGTTTGTATGGGTGTTTATGTGTCTAAAACTGCAAGGATATGGAGCTCATGTAAAATCATGAAATATCCTGAGCTGAATGAATGTGTTCTGTCTGGTTATAAGGAAGTCATTTTAGTGTCATCTAAGTTTAGTTTTTATTTTTTTTTATTTTTTTTTGTAAGATTTTATTTTTTTTTTAAATAATAAATTTTATTTTTATATTCCCCCATACAATTGCAAACGCCCCATTCTGACACCAATCCTTCCCCTCCCGCCCCCCCACCCCCCAAAAAGTGTCTCTGGTTCATAGTTTTTTGTAGATTTTGATTTTCACTTTCTTATATTCATTTTCCTGGTCCCTTATTTAAGTTTTCTAGATTCCTGCTATGAGTGAGACCATCCGGTATTTTTCTTTTTCTTTTTGGCTTATTTCGCTGAGCATGATCCCTTCCAGCGCCATCCATGTTGCTGCAAATTGCATGTGTTTATCTTTTTTGAATGCTGAGTAATATTCCATGGTATATATGTACCACATCTTCTTTGATCCAGTCATCATTTTTGGGCATTTGGGTTGTTTCCAAAGCTTAGCTATTGTAAACAGTGCTGCTATAAACATAGGGGTGCAGGTGCTCTTTGGAATTGATGTTTCTGTGTCCTTTGGGTAAATACCTAGGAGTGGAATTGCTGGATCATATGGAAGCTCTATGTTTAGTAGGTCCAGAAATCTCCACACAGCTCTCCATAGTGGTTGGACCAGTTTGCACTCCCACCAACAGTGCAGAGAGTTCCTTTTCTCCACACCCTCGCCAACATTTGTTGTTGCTAGTTTTTTTAATATGTGCCTTTCTCACTGGTGTGAGATGGTATCTCATGGTAGTTTTGATTTGCATTTCCCTGATTACACAAGTGATGTTGAACATTTTTTCATATGTCTGTTGGCCATTTGCATTTCCTCTTCAGAGAAGTTTCTTTTTAGCTCTTCTGCCCATTTTTTGACTGGGTTATTTTCTTTGTTGTTGCTGAGTCTCATCAGCTCTTTGCAGATTTTTGTGATCAGTCCTTTATCATTAGTGTTGGGTGCAAAATGTTCTCCCAGTCAGTGGGGTTTCTCTTTGTTTTTGTTAGGTGTCCTTTTGCTGTGCAGAAAGCTCTTTTATTTGATGTAGTCCCAGCTGTTTATCTTTGCCTTCACTATCACTGCTTTGGGTGATGTGTCTGTAAAGATGTCTTTGATGTGCAAATCCCGTAGTGTTTCGCCTATATTTCCTTCTATGTATTTTATGGTTTCAGGTCTTATGTCTAGTTCTTTAATCCATTTTGAGTTGATTTTTGTGTATGGTGTGAGGTAGTGGTCAAGCTTCATTCTTTTGCATGTAGCGACCCAGTTTTCCCAGCACCATTTATTGAACAAACTTTCTTTGCTCCAATGCATAGTCTTTGCTCCTTTGTCAAAGATTAGTTGACCATAAATCTGTGGGTTTATTTCTGGATTTTCTATTCGATTCCATTGGTCTGTATGTCTGTTCTTGTGCCAAACCATGCAGTTTGATGATTATGGCTTTGTAGTATAGTTTGAAGTCTGGGAGTGTATTGCCTCCATTTCCTTCTTTTTTTTTTCAGTAGAGCTTTGGCTATTCGGGGTTTTTGGTGATTCCATATGAATTTCATCAATAATGTTCTATTTCTTTGAAGAATGCCATTGAGATTTTGATTGGAATAGCATTGAATCTGTATATTGCTTTTGGTAGGATGGCCATTTTAATAATGTTTATTCTTCCAATCCATGAGCAGGGGATGTCTTTCCATTTCTTTGTGTCTTCTTCTATTTCTTTTAACAGTGTTTTATAGTTCTTTGTATAGGTCCTTTACCTCTTTTGTTAGATTTATTCCCAAATATTTGATTTTTTTTGTTTCAATAATAAAAGGGATGGTTTTTTTGATTTCTTCTTCTTCAGATTTATTGTTTGTGTATAGGAAGGCTACTGACTTTTGCGTGTTGATTTTGTATCCTGCCACTTTACTGAATTGATTGATGAGTTGAATTAGTTTTTCTGTGGAGATTTTGGGGTTCTCTATGTATATTATCATATCATCTGCAAATAGTGATAGTTTGACTTCTTCTTTTCCTATTTGGATTCCTTGGATGTCTTTCTCTTGTCTTATTGCTCTGGCTAGGACTTCCAGTATTATATTGAAAAGCAATGGTGAGAGTGGACATCCTTGTCTTGTTCCAGATCTTAATGGAATTGCTTTCAGCTTTTCACCATTGAGAATGATACTGGCTGTTGGCTTGTCATAGATGGCCTTTATGATGTTGAGGTATGTTCCTTGTATCCCAGAATTTCAAGGGCTTTTATCATGAATGGGTGTTGCACTTTGTCGAAAGCTTTCTCAGCATCTATTGATATTATCATATGGTTTTTATATTTCTTTTTGTTGATGTGTTGGATAACGTTGATTGATTTTCGGATGTTAAACCATCCTTTGCCCTGGAATGAATCCAACTTGGTCGTGGTGAATTATCTTATGGATACATTGTTGGATTCTGATAGCTAAAATTTTATTGAGGATTTTTGCATCAGTGTTCATTAGGGAGATTGGGCTATAGTTTCCTTTTTTGTGTTGTCCTTATTCGGTTTTGGTATTAGTGTAATATTGGCTTCATAGAACGTGTTTGGTATTGTCCCTTCCTTCTCAATTTTTTGGAAGAATTTGTGAAGGATAGGCACTAATTCGTCTCTGAATGTTTGGTAGAATTCATTTGTAAATCCATCAGGTCCTGGGCTTTTGTTTTTGGGGAGGTTTTGATTACCATTTCATTTCCTGCTTGTAATTGGTCTGTTTAGGTGTTCTATTTCTTCTTTATCTAGCTTTGGGTGATTGTAGAGTTGTAGGAATTTGTCCATCTCTAGATTGTTGAACTTGTTTCCATATAACTGTTCATAGTAGTTACTGATTATTCTTTTGATTCTGCTGTGTCCGTTGTGATTTCTCCTCCTTTCATTGATGATCCTGTGTATTTGTGCTTTCTCCCTTTTTTCCTTTGTGAGCCTGGCTAGGGGTTTGTCTATTTTATTTATTTTTTCAAAGAACCAGCTCTTGGTTTCATTGATCTTTTGGATTGATTTTTTAGTTTCAATTTCATTTTTTCTGCTTTGGTTTTTATATTTCTTTTCTTCTACTGGGTTTTGGTTTTTTTTGTTGTTCTTTTTTCTAGATCTTTGAGCTTCGAGATTAGGTTGTTTCTTTGAGTTCTTTCTTGTTTTTTGATGTGAGCTTCTATTGCTATATATTTTCCTCTTATTACTGCTTTGCTGATCCCATACATTTAGGATATTGGGTCCTCCTTGTCATTCAATTCAAAGAATTTTTTAATTTCTTCTTTGATCTCCTCGTTAGTCCAGTGGTCTTCCAGTAGTGTGGCTTTTAATCTCCATGAGGTAGATAGTTCCTTGCCTTCTTTTTATGATTTATTTCTAGTTTGATGCCTTCGGTGGTCAGAAAAGATGGTTGGTATGATTTCAATCTTGGTGTATCTGTTGATGTTTGTCTTGTGCCCCAGTATGTGATCGATCCTGGAGAATGATCCGTGTGCGCTTGAGAAAAATGTGTACTCCGTTTTTTTTGGGTTTAGTGTTCTATAGATGTCTGTTAAGCCCAAATGCTCTAGATCCTATTTAGAGCTTTAGTTTCTTTACTTATTTTTTGTCTTGTTGATCTATCCATTGTTGATAGTGGTGTGTTGAAGTCTCCCACTACATATGTGTTTTCTCTGATGTCTGTTTTCAGAGAGGACAACAGTTGTCTGATATATTTTGGTGCTCTTTCGTTTGGTGAGTATATTAATGAGTGTTATTCTTCTTGAAGTATTGTCCCCTTAATCATAATGTAGTGACCATTGGGGTCTCTCTTTTATTTTTTGAGTTTGAAGTCTGTTTTATCTGATATAAGTATAGCTGTTCCTGCTTTCTTTTTGCCCCATTTGCTTGTAGGATTGTTTTCCATCCTTTGACTTTGAGCCTATTTTATCTTTTGTAGCTAAATGTGTTTCCTGGAGACAGCAAAAGGTTGGTTTGTTTCTTAATCCAGGCTGCAACTCTGTGTCTTTTTATGAAGAGTTTAGTCCATTTACATTTAGAGTTAATATTGATATGTTAGCATCTGTATTTGCCATTATGTTTGTCTTTCCTTTGATTTTATTTATTTATTCTTTTAATAACTTTTTTTTTTCTGGTCTTCTTTCGTTGTTATTCGTCCCTCTGAGGTTCTGGCTTTAGGATTCCTTGTAGTATTTTTTGGAGTGGGGGTTTAGTCGTAATGAAATTCCGGAGTTTCTCTTTGTCTGGGAAGGTCCATATTCTTTCTTCATGGAGGAAAGAGAGCTTTGCGGGATAGAGTATTCTTGGTTGGCATCTGTTTTCTTGAAGTCTGTTGACTATGTCCCTCCACTCTCTCCTTGCCCGTAGTGTTTCTTAAGAGAAGTCTGATGTCAGCCTGATTGGTTTTCCTTTGAATGTTATCTGTGTCTTCCTCTTGTCAGCTTCATTAGTTTTTCCTTGTCCTGGATTCTTGGGAGCTTTACTATTATGTGTCTTGCTGTGTTTTTCCTTTCGTCGTGGAAGTTTGGTGTTCTTCTTGCTTCTTGTATATCAATTTTCAGCTCGTTCTTCGCATTTGGGAAGTTCTCTTCAATTATCTCCTGGAATATTTTCTCTGTTCCTACATCTCTCTCCTCTCCTTCTGGAATTCCTATAACTCTTATATTTCCTTTCCTCATGGAGTCAGATAGTTCCCGAAGTCTTTCTTCATTCTTTTTCCTTCGTACTTCTCTTTCCTTTTCTGGTTTGGTTCTTTTTATTTCTGTGTCTTCAAGAGTACTTATTCGTTCTTCCATTTCATCTATTCTGCTTTCATTGCTTTTCTCAGAGTTCTTTAGTTCCTCCATTAATTCTTTGATCTCCTGCATTTCTTTATTTCCCTCTTTAGGGACTCTATTTCCTTCTTCTGATCTATCACTTTTTTAATCATGGCAATTTTAAATTCTCTTTCTGGAAGGCTCAGAAGTTCTTCCAAGTTGCTGTCGTTGCAATCTGGGGAGTGGTTTTCTTTTTGTGTTGTGCTTCTTTCCTGAGGAGTTGTTAGGTTGCGTGTGGTCCTTCTACTCCCTACTGTCTGTTTTCTAATTTGTCGTATGCATTGGGACACTGTGTTGCTCGGACTGACTGGCATCTTGGGTGAACTTCTCCACTCCCCTCTGGCTCTTCCAGGAGCCATCTCTGTCTTCTGGGGGAGCTTTCTGCTGGTTTTAGGCAGTTTTTACTGAAGAAATGTCCCTGTTCTAAAATGGCGAAGCGGGATGCAGTCCCTGCGCCTCGGGTTTCAGGCACACTCTTCTGCGCCCCCGGTCTGCCCCGGACGTGGGTGCCTGCTCCCTCTGTGGGCTCAGACTGCTGGTCGGAAGGGGCCTGGCGTGGGGTGGGCTAACTTCCCGGCTGGCCACTGGGTCCTCCAGAAGCCTTCTGCCCTTTTCAAGCAGTCTTAAGAAATTTCCTGTTCTATGGGGTGTTAGTGCCTTTTTTTTCCTGGTCGCTAGGTGGTGCCAGAGATCTCTCCTATTGTCCTTGGGGGGCTATTTTTCGCCTCCCCCCACCCCGTGGGACAGGGAACAGAGCGGGAATGGTAGGGTAAGCCTCAACAGCTTTGGGGTGCTGTGTCTGCCTTGTGCCCCACCGTCGTGGGGAACCCACGCCCCTAATTTCGTGCCCCGGGTCTCAGTTCAAAGCCCTCAGGTCCAGGACGCAGGCTGTAGCCCAGTTCAGTGGCGCGGGAATGGCGCCTTTTGCACCTGGCTCCCATGCCTGGGCGTCTGGTTCCTGCTTACTCAGGGAGGGACCTTCACCTCAGTGAGGACCTCCGCGCGTCTCCCTGCAAGCCTAGGTCGCAGGCGCGGGGACCTGGGCCACTGAGATCCCGGTCTGCGTTTTCTTTTCAAGCGCGCCAAGCGCGCCACTTTCCGAGCAAGCTTACCGGCAGCCCGGGCTGTGTGCGCGTCTCCCAGGGGTCTTTGTTCTTCTCTAATGGTGCCTGGAGCTGTTCGCTCACCGCCGAGGCGAATCCTGCAGGGTTCGCCTCAGCTCCCGTTCACGGGGTGTGGTGGCTGCAATAGTTCCTTTCCACTCCCAGTCCTGCTTGCTGCATCGTTTGTTCTTGTTGGTCGTTTTAGTGTGTTGTTTCCCTCCTCTCTGCCGGTCGGAGAGTGCCGCCTCTGTGGGCGGGGGAGGGGAGCAGGGTTCTGCGCTTCCCTCCCTTCTGGTCCTCTTTTATGGCCACTTTCTTCTTCGGGTAGTTTGCTGGAGTCACCCGTTTATCTTCCGTGTCCCGGTTCTCACTGGGACCTGCCGCTTTTCCTCCCTATTAACTTTTTTTAATGGGAGATCTTACTCGCAGCGTCTCCTCGCCGCCGTGTTTAAGTTTAGTTTTTAATTATAAGAGACAAGGAAGAATTGTGACAAAATTATCTCATTCATTGTAAGGCAAATTTCATTTTAACAAATTTGAAATATTTACATTGACATTTAATTCCGGTCAAGATGGCAAACATCTACACAGAAGATTAGACTCAAAGGCAAAGACATCTATTTTTCAGTACTGAAATATAATAGCACGCAAATTTGCAATGATTTTAAATCAAACATATATTATATGCCTTTCAGTGAACACTGTAGTAATATAGTCAAGTTTGTTCCATTATAAAAACCTATTCTTACAGAGTTAAATTTCCCATGGAATTCAGTGCAAACCCTTAAATGTTACTACTTATCTTTACTTAAAGATAAAAGATATTGTAATATGTAATCTGATTCTGTCAGATGCTAAAATCATGTTCTCACTTGTTTCCAGTCTTGATGTAGTTTATTCCTTTAAGCTTTTCACTGTAATACAATACTTATAAAAATATATGTAGCTGAACTGCGTTCTAGTTGATGATCCATAATATTTAATTTATTTTTTACCATTTGTTCTTTTTTTTTTTTTGTGGGACCCTCGCTGGTGGCGGGGGAACAAACCGGCACTGCAGAGGCCGCGAGCAGCCGGGCAGCCTAGCAGCCCCAGCGCTCAACCGCCGTGCCACTTGGGGAGGTCCACCACTTGTTCTTTTAATGGCTACATCATCTGTCTCCTGTGAGCAACAAGTTATTTACCTCTTTGAAGTTAGGTTTATTGAGATATAATTAACATCATATTGTAGAAGTTTTAAGAATACAATGTATTGATTTGATACACATTTATTGCAAAACAATAACCATCAATGAGTTAGCTAACACCTCTATCATGTCATTTAGTTACTGTTCCTTTAAGTGAGATATTTTGATATCTACACTCATTTTTTTATATATATATAAACATACATACATGAACACTGTTAATTGTAGTTGCCAATAGGTTCTTATAACATTTATTTTTTTATATTACTTATTATTCTATAACTGGAAGTTTTCACCTTTTTAGCAACATCTCCCTGTTCTCCCCACCTCTGTGCCCTTGGTAACTACCATTCTATTTTGTTTCCCTAAATTTGCCTTTTTATATTCCACATATAGTGATATCATACAGCATTTGTAGTGATATCATACAGCATTTGTCTTTCAATCTCTGATTTATTCTATTTAACATAATGGCCTCAAGATTCATACAGGTTGTCACAAGTGATGGATTTTTTTCCCTCAAAGTTCGAATAATATCCATATATTTATGAATACATACAAATATGTATATATATACATATATATGTGAAGGGTGGAGAGATGAGAGATGGAGTAGAATTCAACTGGACTCTCCATGTCTGAACTTGATGTGATTGCAAATGGAAGTGATTTTTTATTAATTTCTCTGTCTTCTTGTAAGTATCAGAGCAAGGATTGGGTTTAAAATTTGTCTCCTTGAAGATTTCCTCTTTCCAGTTCACTGGGGTTTCTCAGAGATCAGCCTGTGTTAGTGTATCCTAATCCAGTAAAACTGGGAGTCAGGGAAATGCTTAATTGCAGAATTGAGCTCAGAGTTGCATAAGATATAGGCATAAGTCTTAGACAAATAGCATCTTCCCTATATTGAAGCTAAAATATTCTAAAAACATTAAATAATTTAAAGACTGGTAAAACTGTAATATAGAAATTGCAAATAGTTGTAAGGCCAAGAATTAATACCCAGAGATGAAAAGGGTCAGGTTGCTAATGAATTTTACTAGAGGGATAGCTTAGTGTCTTCATTAAATTAGTTAAGTAATGTGAAATGATGGTTGTTACATATCTTCACATTACATGGTTTGAAGGGGATCAGGATATGCTACCCCAAATATGTCCCTTTGAAATAAAGATTATTTTAAGTTGACAACTGAGAATCAAGAGATGCACGAAGAATTCTCTCCCTTCCACTTACTTACCTAAAATCAGGGGATAAGTTTTCTTTTGGGGAAATTACCTAGGAAGTAGAGACTGACTTATAATAGACAGTCACACCAAAATAAATCTGTATAAGCAAACCTTACTAAAATAATCTTTACCCATTATGTTTGGCCCATATATTTCCTCATCATTTTCCCACTATTTATTGCTCCTGGAAGTCTGAATCCCCTTCCTGTGTCTAGTCACTTCTCCATTTTATTGCCCTTTGTTGAAATTGTATATAAGCCCCTATGTCTAACCACTTCTTTAAGATTCACTTCTTTTCTGTGAAGCTCCCTTACACATAAAAATATTGACATCAATAAAAATGATGTTTTGTCTTCTGTTAATCTGTCCTTTGTCAGTGTCATTTGAATGCCCCAGTTACCGAACACAAAAGAGTAGAAAATATTCTTCCTCACTGATAGTCTATGCCCTATCAGGAGTAACAGAATATGGTAGAATAAAGATCTGGTTAGTAGTTCAGACACTTACTAGTTTTAGCTTGACATTAACCACTTTTGTGATGGAGTTATCGGATTCTACTACAATTCATTGTACATCAGCATAATAAAAGGATTAGACTAGAACAGGGTAGTAAGTCAGATTCACTTCATGACTGGAGGACTTTGCCAAAGAAAATTGAAAAACCTTGTATATCATGATCAGTTACTAAAGTAATTGGCTCTGGAGCATAGTGTTTCCAATAGACAAGCAGAATATATTTCATCTCTGGAATAAAAGATAGATGAAATTTGTTACACTTCTAGCATTCACTGAATCTGCTTATTCATATAGGCTAGAAAATTGAGCATGTTCTTCTAAATTCCACTAGAGGAAAAGGTGGACAGATGCTTGAAGCAACGATACGGTAGTTAGGGGAGAAATAAAATCCTATTTGAGTCTTGGATAATAAGAAAAGCAGCAATCTAAGATCGACCAAGAATGCAATGTTCCATTCCATTCCATTTGTTCAAAAAATATATTTGGGTGCTACAGTTGTCTATAATGATAGAGGCCTCTCTCTCTTTCTCCCCCGCCCCTCCTTTTCTCTCTTTCCCACTCCCCCTGACTCTCTCTCTCTTAATCTCTCACCCCCCTGCCTCCCTCCCTCTCCTAATCTGTCTCATCCCTTCCCCAATTCTAATGTTCATTTTAACTGGCTATCCTGGAAAGAAAAGAGATATATCTATGAGGAATCAATTTAATAGTACCAAAAATGTGGTTTCAACAAACTGATAATGGACATTACGTTCTTCCAGTGTGGAACAAATCAACCTTATTTAAATATTACTGTATTTATAACATGTTGCACTGAAAGTTCCCATCTAATTTAAGTTTACCCCACCTCTTACTCCCAGATGTAGATCTAATTTATGTAAAAGCAGACATTAAAACAAGTCACTCAGAGCAAGCAGACTCACTTTCATTTACATAATGTTCTTTGGGGGAAAAGTATTAAATCAATTTTAACCTGTTTGGGCCTGCATCCAAATAATGTACAGGCCTGTTTGAAGAGAATAACTTTTGAAATTTGTTAAAGAGATCATATGAAATGCATTACTCAATTAAGGAAAGGAATTTATGCTTTATTATAGAATACTGTACCATCTGCCGGATGAATATAACTAATTAAATTTGACTCGGTATGTGATTTTAACAAACAGTTGAAAATGAAAATTCTACAATGAATTCTTCAGCAGCACCTGAAATGACAGATACTCACTGGGAGAGATTCCATCCAGCCCTGCTTAGGTTGCAAACAGACTTTCTATTGTCTGGCTGCTGTCTGCATAATGTTTGCATTAAAAAGCAGGTCAGTTTCAGTAAAGACTCATAAGCAAATCAGAAAACCCAAACACAGTGTTTGTCTGCTTTTGTGAAAGAACTAACAAGCTAACAGGATGGAATCAAAACGGCTGCAAAGCTTTCCTAGCCACTGAAAAGAAATGCAACTTTACTTTGAAGGGTAGTGTAGGGTAAGGAAAAAATATCAGGCTTTTCTGCCCTCCCGCCATCAGGATAGATGATGGATCCTTGCGGTCCTGAATGCATGCCTGATGGCAGGCACCTGGAGTAGGGTGTGGGCACAGGTAGATGGGATTCACCTGGGCTGAGACTGGGCTTTTAAGGGCGGCGTCATGAAGATGCCAGCAGAAGCCGAAAGAGAAGCCAAGAGAGAAGCAGAGAAGCAGAAGCAGAGATCACTGGAGAGCCCAGATAGAATGAAGACTTGCTAGGGGCTGGGAGGCCTGCCAGCCTCCTGGCCCCCCGCACCCTTGCCTGCTGTGTACTGGGTAAATCCCAATAAAAGACCTACAAAAAACCACTGAAGACTCTGACTCCTCCTTTACCCGGTCTGCTGGACCATAGAAAACCTTCACTGTGTCCATTCTTGCCACTACAGGTAGACTGCTAACTTCCCTTTTTAAAAAGAGGCGGCCAAACAACCTTGTACAAAATAGCCATTGTTTGTAATATTATAATTAAGTAGAAATGCTACACTGTCATACTGAGCTAGAAGCTATTACTCATTGGTCAAGGAGATGACAGCATCCAGCCTAGTTGTATCTATAGGGGTCAGTTGCCTCTGTCAGAAGGAAACATTATTGTGTCACCTTATCCGGAAACTGTTAGAGAAACTGAAGGATTTAGAAAATGTGTTCTGACAAGACCTGTACAAGCCTATCATATAGATACTAGAATAACAAAATGATTAGTTAAAAGAGAGGCATTTCGGTCTGTAAGGGTACTACAATGTCAACTACTATAACCTCCTATGTGACTGTTTCAATTTTCACCAAGATGTTCTTACTCTGTGTTGACACAGCCTTGGTAACTCTGTATCAGTCAGACAAATGCATCATTGGGGCCTCCCTGGTGGCCTAGGGGTTAAGTTTCAGCGCTGTCACCACTGTGGCCTGAGTTTGATCAGGTGGGGGAGCTGACCCACAGGGTGCAGCAGACCTCTCCTGTCTCACCTGCTGCTTCCCTCAGCAATGGATTTCAGTGGATCCACCTGTTCTGCTCCCCACTCTCTCCGATGAATCTTCTCACCCCTCACCTCTGGCTTATACCCCGATTCTTCTAAACAAACAAACAAACAAACACATCATTGGTTGAGAGCCAGCTTTCTATCTTTTTTGGAACCTCCATCTTTTGAAAATCAGTCACCATTTCTCTAAGGGAACTTGGGTAAAATTAATACATTTTCCTATTTAAATGATGTTGTGCTTGTTTCAAAGATTGCAGCATATCATTTTCTTAAGGAAAGAGACATTTCAAAGCATTCCTTCATTTGTTCAAACATTTGAACAGTAGTCCTTAGGAAGAAGGAGATGAATAAGTGCACTTGGCTCTGGGGTCCATAAACCTAAGAAAACAGTGTTGAGAAGCTGATCCATATAATTTGGTGATAAAGGCTTCTGGGAAACATATGCTTCTACTTTGAGCTGATGGTGTTTATGAAACTCTCAGAATCATCACTGTTCAGAAGAGAGTTAGGGTCAAGAAGAAAAGAAAACAAAAGACTTGCCTGAGAAATAGGAGTTGATACCATCACTGTCTCTAAGTAGAGAGAGGTAGTCTCAAATTTCATTTGTGCAGGAATTAAGAATCCAAGGGGAATGAGAATTTTGGAATTAACCAGTTCATTCAAAATAACTGAGGTTATTTTTTTGTAACCACTTTTCTTGATATGAAAACCATGGTTATCTTGGGGGCCTTTGGATGGCTGAATGAAGAGTATCCTGTTGACATATGGGAATGGTAAGAACAAACACCATATTGAAAGAAGCAAAAAGGAACATAAAACATAAATCACTGAAAATTTGAAAAGATATAGGTAGAGCTGGCCAAATTAGACTTTGGGAAAATCAAACTAAATAAATAAATAAATAAATAAACCAGAATGTGATAAATGCTTGGGGGTTGGAGTTAGGGAATACACTAATTTTCCTGAGATTTGAAGAAGCTTCTATATACAAACAAGCCTGACTGTAGGATTTGAAGGTAGCAACAATAAAATTCCATCTAGCCTTATTCTTTAATTGTATACTTATTAAAGACATTTTACATGATCTCCCTGTTAAACCGATCTGCCTGTTTTCAATATGTGTCCACTTAAGGACGGATTTATAAACAGATCTTTTGCCAAGTTTGAAAATCTCCAACATCTTTTGTCAATACATTATCCAGGCATTATTTATAAATCTGGAACTTTTGTCCTGGTGAGATGATTTCTGGCACGTCTCTGTAGATTTCCTGCTCCAATATCATCTGAGTAGGTGCTAACCACATGCCGGCCAGGGAGAGTTGGGACCTGTCCTCTGAAAGCCAGAACATCATCTCCATTCAGAGCTCGTCTGGGGGCGGTGTATGCATGGCCTGAGCAGAATCTTTTCTTACTTTTGAAATTTCCCTTTAAAATTTTGAGTCAATCTGTCAACAGGTGAATGTTTTCTCCACCAGAGCAGCAATTAAAATATCAACTGCTATTTCCTTGATTGCAGAAGGGAGACAGGAGGCTGAGATGCACTAGCAGAGCTTAGTTTAGGTTCGAGGCATTGGGGTTTCTGGAATGAACTGGTTTGATCCAGTCTGACAGTTGATTTGATTGAGAAAATGCCACCAAGTGACATTTTGTAGGTCAGAAAATGGTTATGTGAACTGGAACCTTAGAAAGGGCTGTGGTTAAGACCCACTGTCTCCATTATGACTGGATATGGCCTGTCTTCTCCTTGCTTCAGAAGCGATTTTGAATTTAAATAATACACACCTTTAGGATTTTTAAAAATGAGTTTCTAAGAGACACATATTTGGTATACATATTGAATTCTAGAGAAACATACATTTTGAGTTGATACCATTCTGCTTTTTATTTCTTTTTTTAAAATTTATTTTTGTGTAAAAGAACTGGGGTATAAGCAAGAAGTGCAGGAGAGGGGGTGGGGGTGAGAGTATTCCCCAGAGACAGAGTAGGGAGCAGAGCATACATATATATTGGAATCCACTGCTGAGGGGAGTAGCGGGCAAGACAGGAGAGGTCTGCTGCGCCTTATGTGGGTCAGCTCCCTGGCCAGGGATCAAACAGGCTGTAGTGGTAACAGTGCTGAGACTTAACCCTTGGCCACCAGGAAGGTCCTTCTTTTGATTTCTTCTTTGGAACAATTTACCCACTGCCATTCAGAAATGAAAATCAGCTGTTATACTTTTCTCACTCTTACTACTTGGTTCATTTAAAGGAAAAACTGAGATAATAATAATATCATTAATAATTATAAGTTATGTTTAGTTTTTACTGATTGCATGGAACCATTTCAAGCACTTTACCTGTGTTATCTCACTTGTCACGTAATACTGTGAGATAGGTAATAATATTATGTCCATTGTACAGAGAAGAAAACTAGGATGCAGAAAGTATCTTTAAGATTAGAGTATTAGCAGGAATTTAGAAAACCTAAATAAGGGACCTGGAAAAAGACTAATTGTAATAAAGTAAAAATCAAAATCAACAAACAACTATAAACCAGAGACACACTACGTTGGGTGGCGGGGAGACGAGGGATTAGGGTCAGAATAAGGGGGGTGGGAATTGCATGGGGAATATAACCAAAATGAAAATGCATACATTGTGCAAAAATGAAAAATGATGTTGAGAATTATATAAAATAAAATAATTAAAACATAAGATTAGAGTATTAGCATTCATTTTTAAAATTCTAATGAACGTATTTCCCAGCACAGAGTAGGTAGATGACAGGGTCCTGTTGTAACCTGCCCTTGGGGTCCTGCTTCAGTTCCTGCTTTGGGTCCTACCCCAGTGGTTTCCACACTGCACTGAATCAATTGTTTGAAGACTCAATACTAACATTACCCCTGACAAAAGTAACAACTAGCATACAAATCTAATAAAAAGGCATGACATTAACATATTTCTTAACATTCACTCCCCAAATTAATCAAGTCTATCTCTTGAAAACAGATGGACCACTCATTTGTCATAAGTTCAACAACTATTTATTCAGTACTGAAAACCAAAATGTGAGAAGGAGAATCTCCCTTTGAATCCGGTTCTGCCATTTGCCATTTATGTGATCATGGGAATCCTTTAGACAAAAGACCAATGTCTTCAGAATCAGGTAGAACTCAATACATTGCATGGACTTAGCTGAATTGACTTCTCTGAACCTCAGTTTCCTCATCTGTAAAACAGCACAGGATAATTGTGTTGGGGATCTAAGATAAATAGAGGACCTGAATTGGATTGACCTCAGAGAAATGTACATATTAATTTTCACCTATGTTAATACATAACTTTTCAGGGAAGCTAATCTGTTGAATCATGGTGACTGTAAGTTGAGTCCAGGGAAAGGCAGGGGAATTCTAGAAGCCACACTACTCCTCCACCACTTTTGTCTTGAGGCAAGAGTGGGGGCCTCACTGGTGGCCTAGGGTCAAGTCTCAGCACTGTGACCATTACAGCCTGAGTTCGATCCCCAACCAGAGAGTTGACCCATGAAGGGTGGAACAGATCTCTCCTGTCTCACTCTCTGCACCCCTCAGTAGTGGATTTCAGTAAATCTGCCTGTTCCTCTTCCCACTCTGTCTCTGAGGAGCCCTCTCGCACCCTACACCTCTGGCCTACACCCCAGTTCTCCTAAGCAAAAATAAATAAAACCTTTAAAAATATAAATAGAGGCAAGACTGAGCGACCTCTGGGGAGGTGCAAATTAGAAGGAAATTGTCCAGAATGCCTCTTGACTAGCCTATCTTCTCATTCACTCCCAATATCAAAGTAGGTAGTGCACATTTTTTCTCACTAAGCATCTGCCTGGGGCACTTATAGATTTTACAGTCCAATTGTAAATGTAAAGTTGTCCCTGCAATCATCAAAAAAAGTCAGTCAAGTGATTTTAACTGGAAGGTTGTTTAGACATGCAGATGTAGAATATTGGTGCTTCTTACTTGAAGAAAGTCAAGTGTTGAAAATCCAGTCAAAAATGGACATATAGAAAAGCAGACAGAATTAAAAAAAAAAATGAAAGCCTAATCCTTTTTTTCATCCCATTGTTAATGTTCTTTACTTTGGAAAATATTAAATGGATCCTAAAGAAAGGTTAATTTCTGTCTCCTTTTAGAAACACTGTTGTTCTGTAGTTTACATTACACAACAGCAGTTTCCTGTTAGTATTCACTGTTCTCTAGATGGGAATTTTTCCGTGCATTGTTTTTTCTGGACCTGGGATAAGAGGCTTGAAGTTATAATCGTTTCTGTCCAAAGTTCACCACCAATTGACAATGAAAGTTCCTGATCAATTGACTGGTTGTTCACATGGGGTTGTCTTCTTTTCCTCAAAATATTTGCATCTCTCCATCTCTTCCTAATAAAATTAATATAAATTATTTTTATTTAGATGTACTCATGTAAAACATGAGCATACATTATTAAATTTAAGTGAATGGAACTTCCTCCACCTATTCATATTATTTTTTACGTTACATGATAGAAATTGTGTGAAAAAGCTTTTGGTATTCTTTATCAGGTTAATACCTACATATTTTATTTCTATTTGTTTCCCAGGATTTTATTTTTTATTATATTTTTGTTTTGATATTGATGGTTGTTTTAATTCATTGTTACAACAGTTATTAACTAACAATCTCAAGCTCAATGACTACAATAATTATTTTATTTTTATTTTTGATTATATGTCAAATTTCTTACTGCTTGTTGCATTAGCTAGTTATTACTATAGTATTGTAAATCATCAATAGAATTGATGGGATATCTTTAATATTTTCTATAAAACTCTGACTTTAGGTGAAATAATTAATGAAACCAGGTCCTCAAATAATTCCATTTGGCACACAATGGGCAGATGTTTTATACTCATTGCCATTATAGCAAAACAATATTGTATAAAATTATTTGAGCACTTTCTATAATGCAGTATAACCAACACAAAACTCAGTGACTTACAAAGCTGATGTGTCTGTTTCTCAAAGGTCTACATGTTGGTTAGGACTCTGCTGGACTTGTTAAGATCAGCCAGACTCTGCTGTATAACACAGATTGGATGTAGATCTACTCTACATAGCATTCATTCTGCTTAAAACAGTGGTTGCCTCCAAGGAACAGTGTTCTCTTGATGGTTGGTAGGAACACAAGAGAAGCAAACTGAGCCAGGCAAGTGGATTTAAAGCTTTTGGTCTCTTTCAGTTCACCAAAAAGTTATAGAGCTTGTTTTTTGCCAAAGTAAGTCACATGACTAAAATGGCATCACTTTTGAAGGAAGTATAATCTGCTCATACTGAGGATTGGAGCATGGCATTGACAATATATGTAATAGAGGGTATGGCTATATAATCCTGATATATAATGTCTAATGATGTAGATAAATTTTATTTATTTTTACAAACCGAGTATTTTTATTCTTTCACGTGCCTGTTGGCCATCTACACGTCTGCTTTGGAGAAGTGACTGTTTAGTTCTTCTGCCTATTTTTTTATTAGGTTGTTTTTATTGTTGTAATTGAGTTGTAAGAGTTCTTTGTAGATTTTGGATATCAGCTCCTTGTTCATGGTGTACAAATATTTTCTACCATCCATTAGAGTGTCTAATTTTATTAGTGATAGTTTCCTTCATTGTGAAAAAGCTCTTTAGTTTGATGAAGCCTCATTTGCTTATATTCTTTTTTGTTTTCTTGCTGTGGGGCACAAATTCATAAAGACCTCACTGAAGCCTGTGTGGTAAAGTATTTGCTTATATTTTGTTCTATGTATGTTATGGTTTCAGGTCTTTAAATTACATTTTGAGTTAATTTTTTTTTGTATGGTGTGAGAAGTGGTCAAGTTTCATTCTTTTGCATATGGCTGTCCAATTTTCCCAACATCATCTACTGAAGAGGCTTTTCTTTCTCCAGCATTGACTCTTCACTCCTTTGTCATAGATTAACTGACTGTATGGGTTTATTTCTGGTCTCCAAATTCTTTTCCACTTGCCTCTATGTTTGTTTTTATACCAGTTCCATTCTGTTTTGACTATTATATCTTTGTAGTAGAGTTTGAAGTATGGGAAACATGATGCTTGTTATTAAGATTATGCAGTACAGTTATCGGTAACAACAGGGTTAGAGACAGCATATTTTTATTTATTTATTATTATTATATACATATTTTTTACATCATTCTTCCTTTTTATACAATATATGCATTCTCTTCTCAAGTGTAGTCCCCTCTCAATATAATTCTTACCACAAATATACTCCTGAACCATCACCATAGTCCCTTGTGTTCTTCCCTCTCCTGCAGAGTGTCTTTGATTTATAGTTGCCTGTTAATTTTGTTTTATAATTTATTATAATTTTTTCCTGATCCCTTAGTTGGTTCCCATATTTTCCTCCTATAAGTGAAACCATCCAATATTTTTCTTTTTCACTCTGGTTTATTTCACTGAGCATCATGCCTTCTAGCTCCATCCACATGGCTGCAAATGGCATAAGTTAAACTTTTTGATTGCTGAGTAATGTTCCACTGTGTATATACACCACATATTCTTGATCTAGTCAACTATTTTTGAGCATTTGGCTTGTTTTCGTATCTTACCTATTGTAAATAGTGTTGCAATTAACATTGGGGTGCAGGTATCCTTTTGATAATTCAATGTTTTTGTGTCTTTGGGTGGATTCCTAGGAGTGGAATTGCTGGGTCATATGGAAGCTCCATTTTTAATAGTTTGAGGAAACTCCACAAAACTTTCCATAGCGATTGGACCAGTTTGCATTTCCACCAGCAGTGTAG
The DNA here is from genome assembly GCF_014898055.3 of Talpa occidentalis. Classification (NCBI taxonomy): domain Eukaryota; kingdom Metazoa; phylum Chordata; class Mammalia; order Eulipotyphla; family Talpidae; genus Talpa; species Talpa occidentalis. The sequence continues at coordinate 44,396,982 of NW_023601653.1, read as the reverse complement.
GAGAGTTCCTTTTTCTCCATATCCTCGAGGGACAGTAAATTTTGTGGTAGGATGAGGATATGACCCACATGAAGAGAAGAGGTCATGGTTCTAATGTCATAAAGGTCATCCACATGAACATTGCAGTCACCTATGGCTTATAATGGGACTAGTGTTGGACAAAAATAAAAGGAGGCAGGACTCAGTTGTTTCAGAAATGTCAGGAGTAGTAGATGACTGCAGGAAAAAAAAAAAGAAGAAGAAGAAGCAAAGGTTTGACCTAAAACCCAGACATAGAAATACTTGGGGTAGGAGACAGGGACTGGATTAGAAACAATAATGAAATGGTAAGAAGTGTTAAATACATAAATCCACTAAGTAAATTTTATAGCTCAAATTGAGTTTATTAAATGATTCATGAATAAGGTAGTATCCCATATAACAAGTACAAAGGTACTCTGAAGATTTTTACAAAATGTAGACTTTTATAGGCAGAAGGAGGACAAGATAAGGGAGGAGAGAATTCTTTCAGGTTTAAGCAATCTCACAATGGAAAATGGAAAAAGTTCTTATGATAGGTTATCTCATTTTCTACAGAAAATTACTTCAGTGTTGCCTCCAGAGAATTCCCTACTGACCTGCAAGAATTATATTCCTGGGGGAGGTTGAAACTCCAGGCAGTTTAGTTATTAAGTCTTGGTGAGCTTAGTGCAGGCACCTCCATTTGGATACTATTGTTTTCTTTTCACAAAAGGCATCTAAAATATCTCATACAAAAGCATGATTATGAGAGAAAATAGCCACAACTTAAGAAGACTGTGGGAGAAATGATGTTTTTAGGGGAGATAAAGGTTTTAGAGACAACAGGTGAAGGGAAGTTACAGCAAAAAGTTCAAGGACATGATCAATTTGCTGATGACTGATTGTAGTATCTTCAGGGTCCAGTAGAAGGGTTTCAGGATTTAAGAAAGGGTGGAAAAATGGGTTGATAAGGTTCATATCTCTATGAAGAGATAAAAGCTATGGGAGTCTTACAGACTTTATAGGATGGGGAAGATAAACAAGATAAAATGCATAAGGAGATTAGCCCCCATGTTCTTAAAATAAGGTGATGTATATGGTAGGAGAAAGCTTATAAAAAAATGGGGCTTCAGGGTACCAGTGACATAGTTTTTGTGCATGTTTATTATACTTACTTTGTTTTTGTTCCATTTGTTTCAATAATTTTGCTTCAGGGATTATATGTTGTTTAGATGCTACTATTTATATAAGAGCTGTTCTTTTCAGAGAAAGGCTATAGTTGCTGTCTCTTCTGCTGAATTAGGAGGGGAATTCAGGCATTAAGTCCAAACACAGGGCAACTCCACTTGTCTCACTTCACGAGGGTATTTCTTTGTCATGGATTCAACCTTAACTTCTTGAATTGTAGCAGTCTGGGCATGAACCTCTCCTTTGGCTCGAAATACCCCTGAGGGTCTGGAGGACACGAAAACTAGAGGTTCTGGGATTCCTCTGTCAAACAGCCTTATGTAGTGGCTATTTCTTTTATTGGGAATACTACCCCTTTCTATATTCTTCTCTTCTCCCAGCTAACTCCAACTCAAGGTCACTTTACTAGGGAACCCCTTGTTCCGTCCCCAGCCCAAACTTCCTTGATTTATGCTTTCCTGGGACCTATTCTTTTCTTTCAGAGCATTTATCTAAATTTTAACTTAATTACACGCTTATTATTATGATTATTTCATTTATCATTGTTCTTACAAGCCTATAAACTGCACAAGATAGATAGATAGACTATATCTATCTTGATATCTCCAGCATTCTGTGCAGTGCCTCTCTTATAGCTCAGAGTAAATGAATGAATGAATGAGTGAATGAATGATTTAAAAGATGCCAGGTAGCATGCTCACACAAAGCACTCATAAATTTCCTTCAATAAATCACTTTCAATTTCTTTCCATATTTAATTCTGTAGTACACTTATAACCTGTCAGTTTGGTGTTGAAAAGTGAAACAAAGAAAAACTTTAAAATTCTATAAAATGTCCAACTTTCATATGGAAACATCACAGGGTTTTGACTTATTAAAAATATTTTGGAAACAGTGAATGAACTTCATTGATATGGCTGTTTGTAGATGGGAAATCGGACAAATACAAGCCGTGGTATTTTAAGGTTAAGTACTATTATGTATCAGTTAAATTATGCATCAAAAAAAGACTTCTCCTCTGACTTCTCTGAAATATTAAGACTCATCTGTCCTAAACAGCATCCTCTATGACACAGCTTGCTGAGAAAGCCCTTCTTAAGAATAAGGTGACTGGTTAGGCAATAGAGAAAATATGAAATATAACTTGATTAGTCTGTAGTGTTTAATGACGGATCTTACTAAACTCATCTAAAGAACTTCTCAGTGCTATAGCTTGTTTGCAAAACCCACATGGTATTATAACATCCCCCACCCCCACCACCCCTATCTCTTTCCATTCTTGTAATTTGACATTCTAGAATGTCATTTTTATTAGCTTGTTGATAATGTTCTACTCTGAACTAAATGGCACTTTTGCCCATTTCTGTCAGGGTCCAATCAACGTGGTTAAGCTGATACTTAGGGATCATAATGATATGTTAACAGTGAATAATTTTAACATGTTAATTGTTTACTCCTCTCATTTCAAGGCCCTGAAGAAACTAATGACAGTAGACTTGACTGATTTTACATGTCTTCTAGCGAGATCATTAATTTACTCAAGCATTGAAATGTCACTTCTGACATTTTTCTTTGCAATTAAAGACAGTTTGTAGTGAAGGAGAGGACTAGATGTTTAGCAGTGAACTTAATGTAGTATATGCTGATTCTTGATAATGCACACCTGAAATTCATAGTTTAGTAAAAATATAAATAAAATAAAGTCAGTATATCTAACACTTGCAATTTTTTTCCAAAGGAAAATAGGAAGTGAGCACTTTTACTCATTCAGTTTCTCCACTAGGAATCATTCATTTTCTTTTTTTTTTAAAGATTTATTTATTTATACAAGAACTGGGGTACAGGCCAGATGTGCAGGAGGGTAAGAGGATTCACCAGAGATAGAGCGGGGAACAGAACAGCCAGATGGACAGAAGACACTGCTGAGGGGAGCAGTGGGCGAGGCAGGAGAGGTCTGCCAAGCCATGTGCATTTTTCCCCGGCTGGCCGGGAATTGAACTGGTGCCGCAGAAGCTGTGGACAGCTTCACAGCACTGCGCTCAACCCGCTGAGCCACCGGGGAGGGTCCTAGGAACTATTCATTTTCTTCAGTGCATTTGGGAGTACTTATTCTGCTTTGTTATATAAATTACTTGTTTCCTGTTGTATTTTATGTTTATTCATTAGTTCGCTTTAATTTATTCTTAAAACTCTATTGAGTGGACTTCTTGCTAGACTCAAAATCTTTGAGAACAAGGATTCTTTCTTAAACACCATTTTTAATCTCAGGGTCTAGTACATGTTAAATACTTTGTAAATAATTGAATTAATAGAGCAAAAGCTTGTCTGTTGCATATCTCCCACAGGACCCCTCTCCTTCACAGTACACAGCATCTTTGGATAGAGATTTTCAATGGGTGACTAATCCACTCAATTTTTTTTTAACTTGTAGTCTATGTCTTTCTATTTTATTTCAGTATAGTGTAATGAGACATGTGTGGTCCTACTGGCTACCGGGAATTGTTGGAATTCATATGCACACCTGCCCCTCCCCCCTTGACTTTGGTCATATTCTCTATCTTGACTGGACACCCTCTCCATCAACATCCACTCTTTTGACAAACATTTGCTTGTCTTTATGTAACCCATCTACAGAAATTCTGTCCTGACCCATTGCTCCCCACAGTATATAAGCTGCTCCTCCTGATGCTCACAAAACTGCACACCTTCCCCAAAACTCTTTGTACAGATTGTATGCATCCAAAACACACAGCAGGGGGCCTCCCTCATGGCCTATGGTTAAGTCTCAGCCCTATCACCACTACAGCCTGAGTTCAATCCCCGGCCAGGAAGCTGACCCTCATGGGACAGCAGACCTCTCCTGTTTCACCCACTGCTCCCCTCAGCAGTGGATTTCAGTAGATCTGCATGTTCTGCTCCCCACTCTGTCTCTGGAGAGTACTCTCACCTCCTGCACCTCTGAATTCACACACAAAGGGCCTAGAGCATTGCACACATCACAGGCCAAATAATGCTATCTTATCTCCTTTCAGGTGTTACTAATTTTCAATAATAAATTACACAACTCTGAGGGTGGGGTTGACATTAAAACCACCAAACCATTTTTTTGTGAATCTTTCTACTTCTTTGTCAGGTAGGACATTCACCTACTTCCTGTCTTCTGAATCTCGTTCTATAAATAAATAATGAGTTTGGATTAAGATGATAACTGTAAGGACAGAAAGAAAACACTGAATGGCTAGGAGCAGCAGTGGATGCTGGCACACAGGATGGAGAGGAGGCAAGCAAGAGGCACAGATGGTTGCAAAGCATCGAACCTGACAACTTTCTGGGGTGACTCTGACCGACAGTGACATGCTGATAGCTTCTGCCCGTGGAAACAAAGGGATGTTATTCTAAGCAGGAGCCAGAGCAGCGTGATCATCAGACGCAGTTCAGAAGAACTGGCCAGGAAGCACGACCACCCGAGCACTGACATTGGATTCTTCCCTCTCTTTCATGTGCTGCCCAATTCCCCTCTTCCCCTCTGAAGTTTTCATCTAGCTAACTTCTACTCACCCTTTGAGGGTCAACCAAATATTTATATGGAACTTTACAGTTCATGAAACATTCCACGTCATTCTCCCATCAACCCTGTGTGACAGATGTGGGCTCCTGTGTTATAGTCAAGGCGCGTGAGCTCAGTAAAGGTCTTTGAGCAGATACTATGAATCTGAATTAACTGAATTTCTACTACTTAACATTATACCAGTTTCTCTAAGAGACTGAAGCAGGCAACTATCATTTCATTGGTGAAACGGTTATAAAATAGGTCAAATAGTTACAGAATAAGTTAAGTGCAACTAGATAATAGTAAGAATATAACCATGTGTTAATAAAGTTATCAATAACCTGCCACTTTTAAATCTGTGTATTTTCCAAATAGTTAAGGAAAATCCCTTAACTATTTATATAAGCTTAGTGGCTAAAGACATAGAAAGAGCGGAGCATTTGTAAAGTTTTTATAAGATCTCTAGACATATGTATCTGATGATCTAAGACCTGTATCTTGAGAAACTGAATTTCTTCACTTATAAAACATAGCAATTTTTTTCATCCCTATTGCCAAATGGAATAGACAACACACATAAAAGAAAAACTCAATAAACTCAGCATGCTCATAAAAAATAAGTATATATTTAAAGTAATATATCTACTTTATGCATTTTAGACTGAAATGGGACAGAGCTCCTGCTGTGTAGGGTAGGAATATAACTTTAATGCATGGTCTTCATGTTCATTAACTTTTTTATACAAAGAATTCACTCTGTAACATTGGCAGAAGAAAATCAAAAATAATTTCAAAGGGGAGCAATTTAATTGTCATAGAGGAAATCACTTTGACTCTGATTTAAAATGATTTACAGAACATGGATCTCCTAAAAGGATCATGTTTTGCTTTTTAAAGATTAGGGTTTTTCTCAGCAGGAGGTAATTTGAATTTTTAGAGACTAGTGCTTATTGCAAAAATAAAAGGGACAGTATTGGGATTCTTCTCAAATCATCATTTGTCCCTACCCCATTGTTAATAAAATAGGTTACATAAAAATAGGCTTTTGTCTTAATGTTACAAATATATTATCAAGTTCCATGGTTTTTATAAACAAAACTACTGTTTCTGATTTTGTCCTCAAAAAATGAAAAGTAGGTTGGAATCCTTCTTCCTAGATTATCATCCATACTTCTTCCTTCAGTTCTTTGCCATCCCAAAAATGAGTTTTCTGTTTTGGTGAAATTGCAGACTCTGAATTAGATAGAAGAATTCTACTAGAAACAAGAAGAAAGAGAGAGAAAGATTTTTTTTTTTAAAAAGTGGGGGACCTCCGTGGTGGTGCAAGGGGTTAAGCATCACACTATAAAGCAATCAGCAGTCTCTGCAGCATGAGTTCGATCCCCGGCCGGCCAGAGAGGAACCTACATGGGAAAGCAGACCTCTCCTGTCTCACTGGCTGCTCCCCTCAGCAGTGTATTTCAGTCAGTCTGCCTGTTCTGCTCCCCACTCTCTCTCTGGTAGGTCCTCTCACCCCCTGCATCTCTGGCCTGTACCCCAGCTCTTGCATGCATAAATAAATAAATCTTTTAAAAAAGTGGGAGGGGGCTTGAGTTAGAGAAGGGACAGATAATTCATTTGATTTTATTTGTTAAATTAAGCTGTTATTTCTTCTTACATGGAAACTGTAAAGCAGAGTCTAGGAAATGCACAAATGTCTGAAAGTCTGTCTCTATGAGAAAAACAGTGAGTCATTGAAGACACCCAGTTGCATGTGGGAGTCATCACTGGGGGTTGAATTTTCAGGCCAAAAACAACTGGGCATGGCTCTGTTTCTGGAGATATTAAATGTCAGGGTTAACTCTAACTTCAAAGAAACCCAACAGAGGGGAAACGAAAGTTCAGGACATCTTCCTTTGAATCAATTTTCAAAATGGCTCATACAATTGATGTCTGGTGTATTCAAAAGGCATATTTCAAGGTTTATCATTACTTTTTGCTTTTACCGAGAGCCAATAACATGCGCCGTAGAAACACATGTACATAGAAATGCTTATTTTTTACTTATTAGGTTGGCGATAATAGCATTGCTATCCTATTGGGAGAGTACAGCTAGTGGACATGATGAATGACTTCTAGTCATCCTCAGTAAGACCAGATCCCAATCAAGTAGTTGCAAAAATGATTAATAAGAGATAAGAAGATGTTCATGGAAAGATCTAAAACCAGGATCTAGATGCAAGTTTCATGGAAGGGAGCAAATAAGAAAAAGAAAGGACTTCCATTCATTCCTGCCTCTGTTTAGTGAAATAGAAATAAACAGATTGTCCCAGTTCAGTTATCTACGCTTTCTTGGTAAACAGATCTTCAACATGTAAAGAAAATGAAAATCTCTATGAGCTGCTTCAGACTCTATCTTTGGGCTTTTTCAGATATTCAGACAAATCATGGTCTGGGTTTCATTTGTTCTCTCTTCTGTGCTGCCACAGATTGTGCTAGAACCTGACGATCCAGATTTAACTCTGCCATTTAAGCGCAAGAATAAAAGCAGGTGATAATGAGCTTTGTTTCATGTGCCCGGTGGCCATCTGTATGTCTTTTTTGGAGAAGTGCCTATTTAGATCTTGTCCCCATTGTTTGATTGAGTTATTTGTTTTCTCTTTGTTAACTTCTATCAGTGGTTTGTATTCTTGGATATCAGCCCCTGGTGAGATGTATGAAATGCAAACATTTACTTCCATTCCGTAGATTTTTTTTTTCATTTTTATGACAGTTTCTTTTTCTATGCAGACAATTTTTAGTTTGCTATAGTCCCATTTGTTTATTTACACTTTTGCTTCCCTTGCTGTTGGAGTCAAGTTCCCAAAGTCATCTCTCAACATGTTTTACCTGTTTTCTTCCATGTGGTCTATGGTTTCAGGTCTTAATCTATGTCTTTGATCCATTTTCAGTTAATTTTTGCGTATGGTGTGAAATAGTCACTTAGCTTCATTCTTTTGCATATGGCTGTCTAGTCTTCCCAACACCATTTGTTAAAGAGACTTTCTTTTCCTCATTGTATACTCTTGGCTCCTTTGTTATAGATTAATTGTCCCTTTAAGTATGGGTTTAGTTCTTGGCTATCAGTTCTATTCCATTGACCTATGTGTCTTTTATCCCAGTAGCTTCTGCTTTTAGCACTATGGATTTATGGTTTATTTCAAAGTCTTGGAGTGTGATATCTCCATTCTTTTATGCCTGTATTTCTATGGCTATTCAGGGTATTTTGTGTGTCTATTTAAATTTCAGTAGTGTTTGTTCTTTTCCTTTGAAGAAAGCCATTCAAACTTTGATAGGGACTGTTTTGAATCTGTGTATTACTTTGAAAAAAATATGATCAGGAAAATGCAAATCAAAACAACAATGAAATAGCACCTCACATTTCTGAGACTGACCAGTTACAAAAGAACACAAACAAGAAATATTGGTGAGGATGTGGAGAAAAAGGAATCCTCATACACTCTTTGTGCAAAGGAGACCTGTCATGAAAAACAGTATGGAAGTTCTTCAAAATATTAAATATAGATCTCCCATATGATTCAGCAATTTTACTCCTAAGTATCTACTCAAAGAATTAAAAAACACTAATTCAAAGGGATAAATGTTTATTGCAGCACTATTTACAATAGGCAAGTTATGAAAACAACCTAAGTGCCTAAAGTACAGGAGTGGATTAGAAAGATATGGTATATAAACACAATGCAATATTACTTAACTATAAAAAAGATGAAATATTGCCACTTGCAATGACATGGATGAGACTAGATGGAATTATATTAAATGAAGTTAAGTCAGAAAGAAAAAGACAAATACTGGATGATCTCACTCAAATGTGGAGTATAATAAAATGAAACAAAGGAACAGACCAAAACAAACCAAACCAAATTCTAAGATTTGAGTATTTAACATATAAACATGGTTCAAGACTAAAAATGGATTAGAGTTAATAACAAAAATTCTCACTCCTTTATCAGACTCATGGTTCTAAGTTTTCCCATGTCACTCCCACCAAAGGAATATTTGCCATTTGTTTCCTCTATGACCAGACAGTGTTTTATTTTTTAAAAGATTTCATTTGTTTATTTTTTGCATAGAACTGGGGTGTAGACCAGAAGGTTGGGGGGTGAGAGGATTCACGAGAGACAGAGTGGGGAGCAGAACAGGTGGATCTACTGAAATACACTGCTGAGGGAAGCAGCGAGTGAGACAGGAGAGGTCTGCTGCACCATGTGGGTCAGCTCCCTGGCTGGAAATCAAACCTAGGCCACCCATATCAATGGGCCATTGTGTTGATAGAACAGAGACTTAACCTCAAAGCCACCAGGGAGGCCCCATTCAGAGATTTCTTGCACAGTAAATATACTTTTTTATTATCTTACCCAAAATATAATATACTTTAGATGCTTTGCTTACATTTTGCTTTTTTAAAGATGTAAATTATATATTTTTGTATCAAATTATAGTTCTTTTTATAGCTCCATTGCACCTTATTGCAAAGGAGGTGTCATTTCCTTGCTCACCTACATCGGGACATCTGACACAGTCTTAACTGGAAAATATTATTGTAATGAATAATCTTACATACAGATTATGGTTAAGTAAATCAATATTTAAACTAACATCCAAAATGAAATTTTGGGAGTAAAGAACATGTATATTTGCAATATCTATTAATGTCATCAAAGTGTCCTTCATTAGAATAGAACTAGTTTATAATCTTATCAAAAATGGGGCAAAATGTCTGTTTTTCTATAATCTCACCATTAGACTATGTGATCAATTTTTGGATTATGTGAAAAATTTAAAAATCATATTTCATTATAATTTGATTTTTATGTTTATACTATCAGTACAGTTGAGTCTCATTTCATAAATCATTTTCATATCTGGTAGATGCTTTTTCTGCATCTGTTGAGAAGTCATAATTTTTATCCTATTCTGTTAATGTGATATGTCATATTGATTTATTTATTTTTGCTGAACAATCCTTGCAAGCTAGTGATAAATCCCACTTGATCATGTTATATGACCTTTTAATGTGTTTTGGAAAAGAATGAAACTGGACCCTTAGCTTACACCATTCACAAATTAACTTGTAATGGCTGAACTCCAGTGGCCCAACTGGTTAACATGCAGTACTTGTACAAATTAACTTGAGGTGGATTAGAGTCTGAAATGTGAAACCCGAGACCATAAAACTCCTTGAATAAAATATAGCAAAAAAACTCCTTGAAATTGGTCTTTGCAATACATTTTTTGACTATAACACCTAATGCATAGGCAACTAAAACAAAAATAAATGTTATTATATCAAATAAAACCTTCTGCACAGCAAAGGAAACAATAAAATGAAAAGGCTACCTCCCAATAAAATAAAAGGTTACATTTGGAATGGGAGAAAGTATTTACAAACCAGACATCTGATAAGAGGTGAATAATCTAAAATTTATAAGAAATTCATGCAATTCTAACAGCAAAAAAATGTCCAGTTAAAAAATGGACAAAGGATCTGAAAAGACATTTTAGTAAAGGAGATATATATCTATATCTACATATACATACATACACACATATACACACATATAAATGCATGTGTGTATATTTTTTTTTCAACAGGTATATGAAAAGTCATTAATCATTGGGGAAATCCAATGATTGGACTCATTGGAATGGCTATTACCAAAAAGACATGAGATAATAGGGAGCTTCCCTGGTAGCACAGGGGCTAAAGTGTCAGCACTATCAAGCTGTCACCAGCCACTGCGGCCTGAGTTTGATCCCAGCCAAGGTGATGACCCACAAGGCACAGCAGACCTCTCCTGTCTTGTCTGCTGCCCCCCTCAGCAGCATATTTCAGTCGATCTGCCTGTTCTGCTCCCCACTCTGTCTTTGGGAAATCGTCTTACCTGTCCCCCAAACTCCCGCACCTCTGGCTTATCCCCCAATTCTTGTATGCATAAATAAATAAAATCTTTTTAAAAAGACATCATAAGGGGCCTCCCTGGTGGTGCAGGCGGTTGAGCGCAGCGCTGTGAAGCTGTCCGAAGCCTCTGCAGCGACGGTTCGATCCCCGCCTTGCCTTGGAGCAACCCATATAGTGAGCAGACCTCTCCTGTCTCACCCGCTGCTCCCCTCAGCAGTGTTTTTGGTCCATCTGCCAGTTCTGTTCCCCACTCTGTCTCTGGTGAATCCTTTCACCCTCCCACGCATCTGACCTGTACCCCAGTTCTTTTATAAATTAATAAATAAACAAATAAATAAATAAATAAATATTAAAAAAAAAAGAGAGAGAGATTATAGGTATCGGCAAGGATAGATAGAAAAGATGTACTGGATTACATTCTGGTACAACCATTAAGGAAAAAAATTACCTAAAATAATTACAGAATAGAACTTTCACAGGATTTAGCCATTTCATTTCTGGGTATAGTTCCAAAAGAAGCAAAATCATATCCTGAAAAAGTATCTGGTGTTCACATTCATGTACATTGCTACATCATTCATCAACCCATACCCATTGACATGTTGGTGATGAAAAATGTTATACATGTTTGTATATATATGTGTATATATGTATATATATATGTAATAATAAACTTCAATAAAGGCAGAAAAAAGAAATAAATACTTACACTGATTATTTATTTATTTATTTTAAAGATTTATTTATTTATTCACACAAGAACTGGGGCACAGGCCAGAGTCGCCAGAGTGAGAGGATTCACCAAAGACAGAGTGGGAGCAGCACAGGCAGACTGACTGAAATCCACTGCTGAGGGGACAAATGAGGAAGGCAGGAGAGGTCTGCTGTGCCATGTGGGTAGCTCTCTGGCAGGCTGGAGATCGAACTGTTGCTGCAGAGGCTGTGGGTAGCTTCACAGTGCTGTGTTTAACCCCTTGCTCGACCAGGGAGGCCCCACTGATTATTTAAATGTATAAAGTAACACATAGAGAAATGACAGAAAGTATAGCATAACACATAGAAAAATAACTAAACTTGTTTTTTTTTTCCATTTTCAAAAGTCTTTTGTGTTTTTAATAGTTTAAAATTTGCTTTCATATATAGAAACAGTATTTTCCTAAGCTTGTCTTTTTATTATTATTCTTCCTTTCATAAACAAGATTACTTCTCTTCCATTAAACACGTACACATTTACATATATTCACATAGTTGTTCAATGCATCACAGAAGATTTCAACCACATTAGAAGGATGAATATGAACCCAGGAGAAATAACTAAGGAATTCTTCAACATAAATCATTATGAAAAAAATAATTATGAAAAAGAAAATAGAATCCATATAAAACCAGAATAATTAAAATCAGTATGAACTAAGCAATCAGAAGAAAAGCAGAAGTAAGTTATGTAAGTTATACAATTTTGAATTCCTACTCACATTTCTAACACTTTAGTTCACTTCTGCAGAAAGACCTGTTTTCATTTGCTATTTTTTTTCTTCTCATTCTCCACATTTCTTTCTTCAGAGGATACGATATCTTTGCCTTATAAGATTCAAATTTGAGGAGGACCCAAAAACATTTTCTCTTTTTAGCTATAGTTAAAAATCATTAAAAATACAATTTTCTAGAACCATGAATGCTTGGAAAAGGTCTCTAGAAAGAAGTTCAAGAATTTCTCAGCCAATTCAAATATTTAAGCTTAAAAAATAAGAACACATATAAAATGAATTGTTTGTTTCCTACAAGGGAGGAAACAGAGCATAAAGGGTAAAGAATGCAACCAGAGAGAGATAAAAAAAAAAATCTAAAAATGATTTCAGATTAAAAGCTAATCTTTCCTTTTTCTCCATTTATCAAATCATTGCATGTATCTGATTCCAGGACACTTACAAAATTCTGAACAAATTAGAATAATTTCCTTTAGGAGAGAAAATCATCTAGCAAGAACATAGCTAGCAAAGGGCATATTTTTAGTTCCAAGGTCTGGCACTTATTTGTATACAGTTCTAACCATATGCATGCTAACAATAAAGAAGGGACTGAATCATTCTCTTTCTCAGTAATGATAATATAAGTTATTTATTGATGCCTGATTAAATAGCCTACAATATTTTTCTTTTGCTCTATTGGAAAGAGTTGTAATTACATGGAAATCCATGATAATGTATTTAAGAGCTCACATTGCTACTCTATGGAGCACTTAGACTGTAGTAACATTACTCCATACGTGGCAATTAGAGTGCAACTAATTAGTGTCACTTACTGTGAGAAGCAACTGATTAATTATGTTTAGACATTGCTGCTGAGAGAGGCCTCAGAGCCTACAGTTTCTAAATTGCATGGTCTGCTGTTCAGCTAATAGACCACCTCAATAGTGGCTCAATGGTGACGCCATATTTAATTCAACCTCACTCTGGCTAATACAGGCACCCCTGAAACTCTGCGCTAATGTTATGTTCATGAAGCTACTGTACATCAAAATTGCAGTGTTCTTTTCTCTCTGTCACATTAGGAGAGTAATTAGTGAGGCAGCTGTGCAGTTACAAACTTCTAGGCTCAACTCAGTGGGCAGTAATATGGTTCATTGTCATGGAAACAATATCTTAGCACCTCCAGCATTTCAATGATTTTCTTTGATTTAGCGAGTGAGAATTACTCCTAGAAATAAAATTTAAAAAAGCCAAGATGCATTTGCTACCCTCTGTGAAACTTTTATTGAGAAGGCATTTTTAAAAGGGTCCTACACTTCATATTCAAATTTTACCAAATTCTCATTTATCATCCAATCTCCAGTCCTACTTTCCCATGTAGATCTTAGTGTTGGCTCCCAGTATCTCCTCTCAGTGTTTGAGCCCAACCAGAGTAGAAAGTGAGGCCACATGTTTATGTGAAAGTGTCTCACTCTGTTTTGCAGCTGTTCTGAAATGGGTTTGTCAACCTGCTAAGGAAAGAACTGAACTCCAGGTCTGCCCCATGCAGCCCTGGCAGAGAGAATCCAAGATGAACATTTACTCCTTACAAGTCCACTAAGTTCTGCCTATGAATCAGGGCTGAATCCTAGGCTGTGCTGTGAAAAATGTCCGTATTGTGAACAGAGTTTGACCCATTGAAGTCATAGTGAGGGAGGGTGTCCTGGCCCGAATTTGAGTTTCTAAAGCCAACTAATATATCCCCTTTCTTTTTTCTTCCATCCTTTCCCCTCGGCAACTGTTCAATTCCAGGTTGTTATTAGCTTCCCTTCATATTATCATTATTATAGGTCAATCATCTCATATTTTAATATGTGGAAGAATTAACTGTAAATTACTTTAAAATGTAATGTGAATGTACTTAACAATACTGTACAGTATATATCTGAAGTTTGCTAAGAGGCTAGAATTATTATTGTAAGGCATAGTTTAAATCAGATTTATTTTCTATCTCCCAATTTTAAGTCCCTTACTGACTATCGAATAAAACTCTGTTTCTTACCCTGCAGTTAAATCCTGCATTTTTTGTTTCCTGTGTCTTTGTCTTGATGGTTCCACCAGCTTAGAAGGAGGAAAACTGACATAATAAAAATAATAGTAAAAACTATCATTACTAAGGACTGACATATCTCTTTTAATCTTTGAAATCTCCCCAAGCTTGTGTAACAAATTGTCTAGTTTTATTACCTTTGAGCCCTTTTGGGTAAGTTATTTTCCTCCATTTTACAGAGGACAAGTCTGAATGTCAGAATGAAGGCAGGTTTATAAGTGTGATAGATTCAAAATCTCATGTTATTTTTAGTCTGCCATGTTTCCAAGCCTGGAATTCATGTATAAATGAATTAACATCATAAACATTATAAAAATTTCACTCTCAAGTAACTTTGTACAGCAAACAATTGTCTTGGGGGTTTTCATTTTTTTGTTATTAAAAAGATGACTATTTCTCATGCATACAATAAACTTGGGACATATGTTTTGCTGGGACATATTCTATATCTAAGGTAACTCTTTAATTGCAATAAGTAATCCTCACAAAATGCAAAGACCATAAGCAAATTGTAAAAATTGAAAACAGTCTGTGCATTATTCATCAAGCACAAATGTATTTATTTGAAAATTTTATGTTAATTCCATTTTATAGCAAATCAACTAATCATAAAGAGCTGTTGATGAATTTGAAGTAATATTTTGTTTTGTTTATAAAAGTACTTAATGAAAATGTAAAAAACATTTTAATTTGAGACAGGTGACTGAATTTGGCCATTTTTTACATAAACATCTTGTAAATGGAGTGTATAAATCTATCATAGACAGCATGTACTAAAACCCACAAGCATATGGTGCTATCTGCGGCACTGCATGAATATAGCAGACATATCTCAGTGATCTCCTTCCTCAAATAGAAGCTGTGACGTGACAGAGAGGGCACAAAAATAGTTTTGTTTTTGCTCAAGTGGTTGTCTCATTTGTTATAGGATTAACGAAAGAGTGAAGACAATTTAGCACAAACCACTGACTTTTGAGTTCTGTGAGTTTCAGGAACCTCAAAGAAGTGTTTTTATGCTAGTGTATTATATCCAGTAGTTTGGGAATAAACAAATGACCTAATATCCTAATGTTCATTAGGTATCATGAAGGGTTTGGGATGGATAGTTAGTGCTCTGTTCTGATTTTCAGAATAAATTAAGAAAAGCAAATCAGAGCATCTTAATTGGCTCCTCTAACGTCACATAAGTAAAACCAAATCATTTCATGTGCGTCAAGATGAAATTATTCTCTCAAGTATTTTTGTGACAATCCTAATTAAATAAGTCAGAATCCAATTCTGAATGTCTATACATCAAAAGTCACAATTTATATGCAACAGCATAGAACATATGGGACACAGATGAAAATTAAAAGTAAAAACAAGAATAGCAATTTAAAAATCAAAGGAGAAGTTACTATATTATTGCTATGATTTCTGCTTTAAATTATTTCTACCTTCTTATTAGTACTCACAATGAGTGCTGAGAGGCAATATGTTTACTTCTTAATATATTATGCTGCTCCTTGGACTTCGTTTTTTTAATTTTAATTTTAATTTTATATTCCCAATACAATTGCAACCCCCTTATTTTGACCCCAATCCTTCCTTTCCCCAACCCCCACCCCTCATAGAGTGTCTCTGATTCATAGTTGTTTGTTGATTTTGATTTTTACTTTCTTATAGTTATTCTTTTCTCCTGGTCTCTTATTTAAATTTTCTAGATTCTTGCTATGAGTGAGACCATCCGGTATTTTTCTTTTTCTTTCTGGCTTATTTCGCTGAGCATGATCCCTTCCAGAGCCATCCATGTTGCTGCAAATTGCATGGAGCTTCCATATGATTCAGCAATTCCACTCCTAGGTATTTACCCAAAGGACACAGAAACATCAATTCCAAAGAGCACCTGTACCCCTATGTTTATAGCAGCACTATTTACAGTAGCTAAGCTTTGGAAACAACCCAAATGCCCAAAAATAGATGACTGGATCAAGAAGATGTGGTACATATATACCATGGAATATTACTCAGCATTCAAAAAAGATAAACACATGCAATTTGCTCCTTGAACTTCAAATAATCCATGTTTGCATTTTTTCATAGATCTGCTTTAATGAGTCTTTCACCTTAGTTTTTAAGGGCAACTTTATTAAGAATTTAATGCTACTTAATGCATTTGGCTTCACTAAGTCCTCTGCACTTCACCTCGTACAAGTGTTTGGCCTAGGTTGGGTCTGACACTTGTGCTGGCTTTCCTGCAACCCTGCTATTACCTAAATAAGCTGGGTGCAGTGACCAAATGGAAGGTCAAATCAGTAGCCTTTAAGATGGTAATGTAAGAGAATCCAGGTAGAAGAAGAAAGGTATGTAGAAAAAAAAAAAAAAAACCTGAAGAAACACTTCAAGAACTATCTGCCTCTATGAGGAAAAACTATGTAAAAATAATGGTTTTCTTCCCCAAAAGGGGAATATAGAGAGTTGGAACAGAGAACTTATTTAAGAAATAATGTAAGAAAACTGCCCTAACCTAGAGAAGGAAATAAACTTACAAGTACATATAAGCTAACAGAGAACCAGGATAACAAACATAATGAGACCTACACCATATGAGACCTACACCATATGAGACCTACATAGTAGTGAAACTTCCAGGAATTCAAAACAAAGAAAGAATAATGAAGTTGGCTAGGGGGAAGAAACAGATAAACTTTGAAGGAACACCAGTCAGGTTTACATCTGTCTTCTCTGATGTAAAACTAAAAGCAAGGAGTGAATGGAACAACTGATCAAAATACTTAAAGATAAAACCTGCTGGCCAACAATACTATCTTGCAAAGCTCTCCTTCAAATATGAGGCCTTCTTAGACAAATGGAAACTGAAGGAGTTTGAAAACCTAGATTTCCTTCCAAGAAATGTTAAAAGGAGATTTTGTATTCAAATCAAAGAGAAGAACATTCACAAAGAAATGAAAAAAGAAATAGATAAAACTACAAATTTCAGGACAAAATGGAAGCAACAGGCCTTTATATATCAATAATCACTCTAAATGTAAATGGTTGGATCTCCCAGATGCAAAAACACAGAGTGTCTGGTAGGATTAGGAAACGAAATCCAACTTTGGTTATCTGTAGGAAACACAGAGCTCCAAAGATAAACATAGACTTCAAGAAGAGGGTTAGAAAACAATCTTAACAAAGGAAGGGAGGACAGCCATACTTATATCAGACAAAATAGATTTCCAGCTTAAAAAAATAGGTAATAATAGACAGGAACAGGTACTGTATGATAATTAAGGGAACAATACTGCTGGAAGATAAAACACTCATCAATATAGAATAAACCACACAAAGGAGCATCAAACTATATGAGCAATTACTAGCAAATCTTAAAAGAGATGCTGAGAAAAACACATTTGTGGCAAGGGACTTCCCTACCCCACTTTCACAAATGAACAGATCAACCAGACAGAGAATAAATAGGGGCACAATAGCCTTAAACAAAGAATCAAACCATGTAGGTTTAGTAGACGTTATAAAGTATTGAATGTACAAAAAGCTGAATACACATCCTTTCCTTGTGCACATAGGATATTCTTCAGGATTGACCTCCTCAGTAGGAGGGTCACAAGATAAATACCAACAAATTCATGAAGTTGGCAGTCATACCAAGCATCTCTGATCATTAAAGTATAAAACAAGATATCAAGCACAAAAAGATAGCAGGAAAAAACTCTGGTATGTTGAAAGTGATTAACACATTACTAAATTAATATGGGTCAATGAGAAAATCAAAAAAGAAATGGAAAAAAAATACCTTGAGACAAAGGACAATAAGGACACAATTCCAGAACTTATGGAATACAACAAAAGCATTTCTAAGAGGGGAGTATAGTGCAATACAGGACCACATCAAGAAACACGAACGAGCTCCAATAAATAATCTTATTTCTAACATTAAGGAACTAGAAAAAAAAAACAAATGAAAACAAAATTAGCAGAAAGAAGGAAATGATAAAAATCAGAGCATGAATAAAGGAAATAGATATCAAAAAGGCAGTCCAAAAGACAACTGAAACCAAAAGCAAGTTCTATGAAAAAAATAAAATGAATCTCTCACCAGGGTCACAAAGAAAAGTAAGAGAAAAATCAAATTAATAGGATTGGAAATAAAAGAAGAGAAATTACAACAGTCTTCTTAGAAATTCAGAGGATTGTTGGAAATTACTATGAACTTTTGTATGCTAATAAGTTCAGCAATCTAGAAGAAAAGGGAAAAATCTTAGAAATAAACTAACATCTGAGTCTGAATAGGGAAGACACAGAAAACGTGAACAGACCAATTATAAGCAAGGAAATTGAAACAGTAATCAAACTCTCAAAAAACAAAAGTCAAAACCAGATTGTTGTATTTCACAAATGAGTTCTACCAAACCTTTTTAAAGGATGAAATTACTACCTATCTGGCTCACTCTTTCAAAAAATTGAGAAAGAAAGAATTCTTCCAAATACATTTTATGAAGCTAACATTACAGTAATACCAAAACCAGAGACAATAAAAAAAATAAAAGTATAGACCAATCTCCCTAATGAAAGCAGATTCAAAAATCCTCAATAAAATCTTAGCAAACCAAATCCAACAATATATTACAAAGATTACAAACCATGACCAAGTGGGATTTACACCAGGAACAAAAGGATGATTCAGCCTTCTAAAATCAGTCTGTGGAGCTCACCACATTAATAAAAGGAAATATAAAAATCATGTGATCATATCAATGGACCCAGAGAAAACATTTGATAAGATTCAATATAGATTTATGATGATGATATTGAAAAAATAACAGGGGCTAGATGAAATATATTTCAATATAATAAAGGTCATATACAACAAACCCACAGCTACCATTGTTTTCATGGTGAAAAACTGAAAGCTTTCCCACTAAAATGTGGTACAGGCAAGGATCTCCACTTTCACCACAGCTACTTGGCATCATACTGAAAATTCTAGAGAGAGTAATTAGGCAAAAAAAAATATAAAATAAATCTATATTGGTAAAGAGAAATGAAACTATGTCTACTTTCAGATGACATGATAATATAAATAGAAAAATCTAAATATTGCACTAAATAACAATTAGAGACTATAAATCAGTATATTACAGAAACAGGTTACAAAACCAATTTAAAACAATTAAAAGAGAAAACGGTCAGTGATCCAATGGAATCTGTAATCAAATTAAAAATAAAATACATAGGATTAAATTATCAAGTGAGTGGAGGTGAAGTCTTATGAAAACTGTAAGATATTTTAAAAGAAATAGAGCCTCCCTGGTGGTTCAGGCTGTTGAGCGCTGCTCTGTGAAGCTGTCTGCAGCCTCTGCAGCACAGGTTCAATTCCTGCCAGCCTGCGAGAATCCCAGATGGCAAAGAAGACCTCTCCTGTCTCGCCTGCTGCTCCCCTCAGCAGTGTATTTCATTAGTCTGCCTGTTCTGTTCCCCTCTCTGTTTCCAGTGAATCTACTCACCCTCCAGCGCATCTGGCCTGTACCCCGGTTCTTGTATAAAAATAAAATGAAATAATTAAAATAAAAAATAAAGAAATAGAAGACAAAGAAATGGAACTAATCCCTGCTGATTTATTGGGGGAATTAACATTGTCAAAATGCCCATCTTACCTAAAGCAATGTATGGATTCAATGCCCTCCATATCAAAGTTTCTATGGCATTCTTCAAAGAAATAGAACAAACATTACTGAAATTCATATGTAACCACAAAAGACTCCAAATTGTTAAAGAAACCCTGACAAAATAAAGAGTAAGAATGGGGGATCATACTTTCAAACTTCAGACTATACCAAAAAGCTATGTAATCAAAACAGTGTGGTGCTAGCACAGCAACAGACTCACAGAACAATGTAATAAAAGTTAGAGCTCAGAAATGAACCCACATCTATATGGACAGTTAATCTGTGAAAAATGAGCCAAAAATATACAATGCAGCAAGGAAAGCCTCTTCTATAAATGGTGTTGGGAAAACTGGATAGTAAAAGAATGAAACTAGACCACTCACACCATACACAAAAATCAACACATGCAATTTGCAGCAACATAGATGGAGCTGGAAGGGATCAAGCTCAGCAAAATAAGCCAGAAAGAAAAAGAAAAGTACCGGATGGTCTCACTTATAGCAGGAATCTAGAAAACCTAAATAAGAGACCAGGAAAAAGAATAGCTATAAGAAAGAAAAAATCAAAATCAACAAACAACTATGAACCAGAGACACTCTATGGGGGTGGGGAAGGAATGATTGGGGTCAAAATAAGGGGGTTGCAATTGTATTGGGAATATAAAAATAAAACTAGAAAAAAATGTATTAAAGGCTTGGATATAACACCTGAAACGATAAAAAAAAAAAAGATAAAATACTCCACAACATAAGCTTCAGAGATGTCTTTGTGGATTTGTCTCCAGCTCTAAAAAAAAGCAAAGAGAATATAACTAAAAGCTTCTCCACAGTGAAATAGTCACTAAAACCAAAAGATATCTTAATGAATAGGAAAAAAAAATATTTGTGCACTATACATCTGATAAGGGCCTGGTACCCAAGATCTTCAGAAAACTCCTACAACTCAACAGAAAGATAACAAGCAGCCCAGTTTAAAATATGGGCAGAAGCTCTAAATGTGTACTTCTCTGAAGAAAACATTCAAATAGCCAACAGGCACATGAAAAAATGCTCATCACCACTTACTATCAAGTAAATGCAAATTGAAACCTCAACAAGATACCCTCTCACACTTGTGTGAATTGTCCATATTAAAAGACTGAAAATAACAAGTCCTGACAAGGATGTGAAAAAAACAAAGGAACCCTCTTACACTGTTGGTTGGAATGGAGACTGATTCAGGCCCTATGGAAAAGAGTATGGTGGTTTCTCAAAATATTAAAAATGGATCTACTAGATGATCAGGAAATTCACTTCAAGGTATCTACCCAAAAGACACAAAAATACTAATTTGAAGGGAAACCTGCACTCCTATGTCCATTACAATGGTATTTACAATAGTCAAGTTATGGATATAACCTACCTATCCAAAGACACATGAGTAGATCAGGAATATCTGGTATATACACACAATGGAATAGTACTCAGCTGCCAAAAAGATAAACTCTTGTGATTTTTGACATGATGCAAAATAAATGAAAAGGAGAAAAGCAAATACCCTATGGTGTCATTTACAGGTGGGAGATACAGAAACCAAACCAAAAGTCAGATAAATCCACAATAACAACAAATTCTAAAAATCTAACTATAGAACAAAGCAGGGGAGAGGATGAGGTTAAACATTGTAGGGAAGGAGTGCAATATACTATGGGGATGGACTATGTGTTCTTTGGTGTTGAGTGTAGTGTAATATCAATACCTGAAGGGGGAGATTCTACAGTTCTAAAATAAACAATTTTTTTACATGATGTAAATTAACATTAGCTCAATAAAAATAAATCAATACTTAAATAAATAAAAAGTAAATTCCTAATGACTAACTTCTTACATTTCAAACTTTATTTTTGAGCTAAGGCATCAGTCATTGACAGTTTTGCCAATTAAAAAAAAAAAAGAATTGCTAGTGTGTGAATGAAAAGCAGAAAGCTTTCCTCTATAATTCTTTCCACTTTGCCAAAAATGTAGATGTACAGATCCATACGTATAATGGTCTTCGTGACACTAACCTTGACGTTAACACTCAGATACCTAAGATTCAGGGCCCTTGGCAGTCACTTTTAATACAGTCTAACAGGGAGTGATGGTGTCTACACATTTACTCTATTCTCGTTCTGCTTGGACCCCTTGGAAGTATTCTTTCAATACAAAGTGAATCAAGTTTTACTGTAGCAATTTCCAGAGTAGACAGAGACCAGTCCTCTTGCTGTAAGTAATTTACAGGTATTATTTTGCACATCACACTTCCTTAGGATTGGCACTGAGAAAGTCAGAAAAAAATTTCTATATCCAAGTAGGATGAAAATCAATAAGTAATTTTGAAAACAGAAAAGATTTTTGCACCAGTTGAGCAGACTATGCAAATTCATATCAAAACACCACTCTAGAATAACTAAAGGTTGCTTAATTTATTTTGGTTCCAATATGCCTGAGAGTCAGATGGCTTTGCTGTCAGCCAGTCATTCCTTACTTCTTCTATGACAGTGACCTTGAGCAAATTACCTTCTCTACACCTTCATTTCCTCATCTTTAAAATGGAGATAGCAGGGCCTCCCTGGTGGCCTACCGGCCTGCCGTTATCACCACTATAGCCTGAGTTCAATTCCCAGGCAGGGAGATGACCCACATAGGGCGCAGCAGGCGTCTCCTGTCTCAACCTCTGCTCCCCTCAGCAGTGGATTTCAGTAGATCCACCTGTTCTGCTCCCCATTCTGTCTCTAGGGAATCTTCTCAGCCCCCTGCCCCGCACCTCTGGTCTACACCCCAGTTCTTCTACCTCCCCCCAAAATAATATAAAAATATAATGGGGATAGTAATACATAGTAGTTTTAAAATCCAGAAACATAGATAATATCATGAATTACACATGAACATAGGTGGATTTTATGTTTTTGCCTTTTGAACCCCTGTGATTTGCTATGGCTGGGGTGTGTTAAAGCACAGGTTTACTCAGTACTTCGCCATCTAGAACAAAGCAATCACCACACAAGTGCTAGGTGTTAGCATTGTTATTTACAGAGAAAGGTGAACATAAGATTTTACATTTCATTATGGTTTCAATAATTGTTGCATGATTCTTTTTCTATATCATCTTTTTAAAAAATATTTGGATACCCCCACTAGATATCACCACCATAGTGCAGCCACAACCAAATCCCACAGAGTCCACCATATAGTCCCTTGTGCTTCCTCTCTATAATCTTATACTAAAGGGCTCTTTCATGATTTGTGATGTGAGGAGATTGACATCTGACTCCAGTCATCATTTAGGGGCCAGAATGGAAGATCATTTGAACAGTCCAACTTATGGAGCTTTAACCAAATATATTTTTCTCTAGTATCAAATGTGTTGTCATTGCAGAAAATACCATCCATTGAGATAAGTTGGAAGTTCTCCTCCTATCAATCTATTCTTTCCAAGAGGCTATTAGTTGTTTATTTAAGGGAAACATCTCTTAGAACACAAAACAGAGGATCAAATCTATTACCCACCATTGGTAGATATCATTTTTGCACATTAATGCACAGTGTAACTTAAGAACCCAGCTATGTGTAACTTAACTAGACTCCAGCATTTTTTAAGTCACATTTTCTGCAGGTTCCTGAAGCAATAAAACAGGTAAATCATGACCAGGCTTGTAACAAATGTTCTTTATCGTATTAAAAAACGACTTCAGTCTGTATCCATGAGGGCAAAGAGGACTGGAAAGCAAAATTGACAAAAGTATGATTGAACTCCAGGGCAATCTGGCATATGTAAAACTCCACCTCAACCAGCTTGACCTTTATTTGCCAGGGTAAGCAGTATGTGAGGTTTGGAGAATAATATTTTACTTACTTTAATTTGTGGCTTCAAAGATCTGTCAGAAAATATAGTAAAAATGTGAAGATTTAGAGAAATCTGAAGAAGATTCTCCCAGCATATGCGCTGTGAATGATCTCCTTGAGCCTTTCTAAGGAAATATCAATCTAAAATCAAAGAAGTTTGAAAATCTAAATACTCTGCATTCTGATAACCCTTTGGGGGGATTTATAGGGAGTAGTGAAACAGCAAAGGGTTTGGTAAATTCCATTGTAATTTTTCTTCACCAGCAACCTCCTATTAGATTTAATAATAGACCTTTTCATTCATCTAACAGAAATTTTTATTACATAGTGATGTTCCATGGAATAGGCTTGGGAACTGCTGATCCAGAAGTGAATTCCAGAATCCCCTTGTAATCACTTACAGAACACCAATGTCCAAAGTAGCAGGGACTGAAGTAACTATAACTGCCCGCACTTCACGTCAGAAATGGTTCCAGAGTCACCATCTCAAACCTTTCCTTTCCAAAGAAAGGGAAGCGCATGGTTTGTTTAGCTATGCTCCTGAATGCCACTCACTCCTCTTGAGATTGAAGCTGGAATTCAGCTTCCCAGTGATAGGTTCTGCATCTAAGACACTTGGACATCACCACTCTGACAGCTAAAATGCTGACTGGACAACAAAACTCTTTTGGACGCATGTGAGAGGAGAGAATATCAGGAAAAATGCTGCCCCCAAGATGCAGAGTCAGGCGGGCAAACACAGAGACTTGTGAGCAAAAAAATCTTCATACGAACTAGTGCTGGGTTAAGAAAATATGAGTGGTGGGTCCTCCCTGGTGGCACAGGGGTTAATGTCTCGATGCTATCAAGCTATCCCCAGCCACTGCAGCACACATTCAGTCCCTGGCCAGGGAGCTGACCCACATGCTGCAGCAGACCTCTGATCTCTCCTCTCTCATCCACTGCTCCCCTCAGCAGTGGATTTCAGTCACTCTGCTTGTTCTGCTCCCCACTCTGTCCCTGGGGAATCCTCTCACCCCTGCACCTCTGGCCTGCACCCCAGTTCTTCTATGCATAAATAAAAAATATAAATCCTTTTTTTTTAAAAAAAAAGAAGAAGAAAATGTGATTGAGATTGGGGTATTGCAAATCTGAGAGTGAAAAAATCCAGGGGAGTCCAAGTTACAGAGAGGGCCCCAAATATTGTGAGATTTATCTGCAGAAGCTCAATTAGATTCTCATGATATTTACATCAGTGAAAAAAATCATCACCTGCCAGGCCTCCATGGGGTTAAGGCTCAGCACTATCACCATGGTGACCTGAGTTCCATCCCTGGCCAAGGGGCTGACCCACATAGGGTGCAGCAGACCTCTCTTATCTCGCTGCTCCCCTCAGCCGTGGATTTCAGTAGATCCACCTCTTCTGCTCCTGTCTCTGTCTCTGGGGAATCCTCTCATCCCCAGCTGCCCACACCTCTGGCCTACACCCCAGTTCTTCTATGAATAAATAAATAAGTGAAATCTTTTTTTAAAAAAACTAAAGGGTTGAAATCAAAATGACAGAGAATTACCCCCAAATTAATGTAGTACATCAAACTGCACAGCCAGGAAGCTCAGAGAACACTAAGGAGGATAAATGCCAAAAATATGAAAAAAAAAAAAAAAAAACAAAACCTATGTATTTGGCATGTCATTTTCAAGTCAGCAAGTCAAATATAAAGGAAAAATTTGAAAGAAGTCAAAGGGGTAAACACTTTCTTACAGAGGAACTAAGATAAGAAAAGAAGATAAGTAAATATAAACCTGGCAAATAAGCATATAAAAATATGATCCACATCACAGGTCATCAGGGAAATGCAGATCAAACAAGTTTTGTGTCTTTCCTGATCATTTGTTTTGTTCCCTTATATTCCCCAATAAGTAAGACCATCCGATACTTCTCTTTTTCTTTCTGACTAACTTTGCTTAGCATAACCCCTTCCAGCTCCATCCATGTAGCTGCAAATGGCATGAATTTGTCATTTTGATTGCTGAGTAATATTCCATTGTGTATATAGACCACATCTTGATCCAATTGTAAGTTTGGGGGCAGTTAGCTTGTTTCCATTTCTTAGCTATTGTTAATAGTGCTACAATAAACATAAGTGTGTAGGTTTCCCTTCACCTAATTCTGGAATTTTTGTTAGAACTAGCCTGTAGTTTTTCTATCTGATCATCATTTCTCCAGTTTTCTTGTTTTTCTTGTGTTTCTGTGCTTCACTTTCATTGAATTTTAACTATTACCTCTTTTTTTTTCCCTCTGTGATCAGACTCATTCTGGAATGCCTCTCTATTGAGCTGTTGATGTATGGCTGTATTTTTCATTTCAAGGATTACTAATTGGTCATTTTTCATATTCACTTGAGCTTGATTTATAGCTATTTACCTCTGTTTTAAGATTTATTTTTGTTTTTTCTTTTCTTAACCTTTTTAAGAATATATTTAAGTTTAACATGTGTTTGAGTTGTTTTAAGAGTCTACATTGTACCATGAGTGAATAAATAAATGATGCTGTTGTCTCTCTTTGTACATTGGACATCTTCTGTGTGTGATTCAGAGTTCACTTTCAGGCTCATAACAGGTAGAAATAACTTACCATGCCCATCCTTCCCAACTTCCCATCCTCCTCGTGCCCATGGGTGGACTTCTGTCTCGTGGCAACATTGGAAATCTGCACGTGCCGTCCCAAAGTCAGCAGGTGGTTTGGCACAGGTTGTGTTTATTTAGCTGCTTCTGCTCTCTCCAGCAGTTTTCAAAAGCCACAGCCCCAGGCAGTAGTCACAGCATTCTCCAATCTCTTTTCAAGGGTAAAAAAAAAGTCCTACCCAAGTCCCACGTTTTCTACCATGAATTTGGCTCCAGTTCTCCTACTGGTATATGGCATTTTTGTCTTTGTTACTCTATAGGAATCCAACACCCCTAGTCTTTTAGACCTAGCTTCCAGCAGGCCCTGGCTTCTTCCTCCATGCAGCTTTTTTTTTTTTTTTTCTGTTTTGCTTTTGGTTCACAGAGATTTTAGCTTCAAGTACAGGAATATCTTTTTATTTTGACTCCAGTATTTTATTTATCATTGAGATTGGGATAGAAGAATTTTAAAGTGTAAATTCATAGCACTGACAATACCAGAATTCTTTGAAACATTCTTTAAGCTCAATTGAAATTAATGAAAAGTTACTGCTTTGCAAAAGGAAGGTCATTTGATAATTGATGTGTTGTAAGGTCTATAAAGGATAATAGAAACTATAATTGTAATGTGTTTTCCATTGGAACAATCAAGGAAAGATAAAAAATTTTGACTAATATCCCATTTCGTGTGGCCTGAACTACACACATACAGATTATTTTTAATATTAGAATCTATTCTATGTCATCAGACTTAATAGTTAATGCAGAGTTTCTAGATATGTTGCTTGAATGTATGTAAACTAACATAAAAGTCTCTTCCTATAACAACAGAAAGGCTTTCCAAGAAACAGAGTCGATTATGAGTGGGAAAAGCTGATCAAAAAATTATAGCATACTTAAATTCCTTGGGTGCTATTTTGCTGGCCATTTGATTATCATGGAGTATGAAATGATTATCTTTTACCATAAGATGGAAGAGGACACCGTAATTTGAAACCATCCGATATTTTTCTTTTTTCTTCTGACTTATTTCACTAAGCATAATCTCTTCTAGCTCCATCAGTATTGCTGTGTATGTCATGAGTATCTTTTTGGATTACTGACCAGTAGTCCACTGTGTATATAAACCACATCTTCTTGATCCAGTCATCTATTTGGGCATTTGGGTTGTTTCCAGTTGTAGGAGAAATGTAGGGGAACCAAATAAGAGATCAGGAAAATAATAATAATGATGATAAATTAAAAAAAAAAAACAAGCGACTATAAATCAGAGACATTCTGCAGGGGAGGGGGAGGGAGAGGAATCAAAACAGGGAAAAGATGAATGCAAGGGATGATGATAATGGTTCACAGGTGACTTGGTGGTGGGAATTTTACGGGGACTACATATACTGAGAGGACAAAGCATACATTGCACAAAAATGAACAATAATGTAAAAGATACATATTAATTAATTAGTTAATTAATTAAAACACACATAATCTGAAACCAGTACCTGGCGATCCAGAGATAGAGTTTAATTATAGTCTATTTAAGCTGGGTGGCAGAAAAGTCCAAAAGGTGGGGTTATCCTTAGAATGGAATTGCCAAAAAATACTCCAGTGCGCCTGGATTTAGTTACTCCTATAAACCTGACCAAAGTGGTTATGAGAATTATTGGTTTCCTCAATAACTGCTGGAATTTTGTCAGTGTATGTGTAATGTATATGTCATTCTTCTGTGTAGTGAGTAATTGGTTTCTCAATGCCATCTGGCCTTTTTTGGCTTAACACAGATGCAACACCATAAGGTGAAATACCAGCAGAAAGAAATAATGGTTTCTATTTATCATGATGTACTAGTACAGAACAAGAAACAAGATTATCCCCCAAACTATACCTTAATGTTTTATTCTTGTTTTGTTTTTGCTCCACCCTCTTCTTTATGGTGTAGACATCAAGTTGTTTATTCAATGATTGTTTTTTAAGGAGAAAAAGAATTTTCATGGTCTTATCTTTGTTTTTGAAATTAGTACTGGTTTTAAATAAGTTTTTGCATGCGGTAGTCTCAAATTAGGCTTTTGGAAATTGTAGTTCACTTTTTGATCACCTAGCCAAGAATGGGTATTGGTATCAGATATACAATGATGAATAACACAGACATGAAAACCCTCATATGTGGCATCCAAACACACTGAATTCTTTTTTGAGTTGACCTTCAGTTGACAGCATTTTCAAGTCATTCTTATAACGTGGCATTCTAAGTGTAGCTTTGAATTAGCAGAAACTTATCTTCATTTTCCTGAGTCAATTGGGCTTCTATATTCAAAAAACATAGATAACAGCTTTTTATGGAAGATAGAGAGTAAATGAACACATATATTAAATATCAATTTTTAAGTATACTTTTCATTTAACATTTATTTTTTCCCCAAAATAAGGGCAGCCTATTGATTGATGGTAGGCCTCTGTAGAAGATGTAGCCCCTTGACACTAGACTTTTGCATCTTCATAGTCATACCTTTCCATGAGATGTTTGTATTGTCAACAGTTGCACAACACTCTAGGTATGGGGGAATGTTTAGCCAGTTGTTTTGTTTTCAGTTAAGAGCTCAAATCTTTCTATAATATTTTTCTTACAGGGCCTCCCTGTGCTTCTGACTATATACCCAGTGCTTGTATAAATCTTAAAAAAAATATTTTTCTTACAGCAGAAGTTAAACTGATAACTTTGAAGGGATTTGAGTGAGGTGAAACATCAGGTGTCATCTTTAATTCCCAAAAGAACACCTTGAAATATTCTATGTACTCAGATACTCATCCTCTTCTGCTGATCTCGTTTAAAGAGAAATGATGTAGATAGAAACAGAGCCCTTTTCCTGGAACCCTTTAAATAACGAGGGGACATATCTGTCTGTTCTAGTTCCTTCTTTCTTTGAAGTCATCAGAATCTTGGGAATCTGGTACAGACTTTTTGAATGATACCTGAGTTTCATTAAGACTCCAGAATATTTTAGCAACCATGAGGAGAAGCCATCTCAACCCCCAACTTCACCATTCCCTGACCCCCTTAGTTCTAGATTGGCTCTGTCCTCTGTGATAACCTCTGCTCAAACTGGGAGGGCTCTGAAATGTGCAAAGTGTAAAATACATTGATTACAAGCCTTTGTGTGAAAAATAAATGTAAAGTACCTCATTCATGTTATAGATAGTGGGTTAAGTAAACGATCAAATTTCATTTGTTAATGTGGTCAACTAGAAAATGTTTAATTATATATGCAACTCAGGTTGTATTTCTCATGGATAGTGTTATTCTGAGGGCTTAACTCCCGTTCTTCTCTCCAGAACATGTGCTAGATCATGCCAGGAAGTTTTATAAATGATCATTTCTCTAGAGAAATTTTAAACCTGGTGATCCAAGTTGTGGCCAAGAACACGCATACGTATATGAACAACTGGTCTCTCAATACCAAGAATATATGTAAGTGTGTGAGTGTGCATAAGCACACACATACACAAACATTACTTTTTCTCCTACTCCTACTCTTTTTTTTTTTTTTTTAAAGATTTATTTATTTATTTATTTATTTATTCATACAAGCACTGGGTACAGTCAGAAGCGCGGGAGTGTGAGAGAATTCACCAGAGCCAGAGCAGGGAGCAGAACAGGCAGAAGGACCGAAGTACACTGCTGAGGGGAGCAGTGGGCGGCAGGAGAGGTCTGCGCGTCATGCGGGACCCTCCTCCGGTGGCCGGGGAGCAGCCGGGGATTGAACCGGCACTGCAGAGGCTGCGGGCAGCTTCGCAACCCAGCAATCAACCGCTGTGCCACTGGGGAGGCCCTCTCCAACTCCTATTCTGATCTCATCATCTTAGGTCTTTCTTTCCTCTTAATTCTCTTATTTCTCTTCTATCAGTCATCTTGATACTTCCCTTCCATGCATTTGGACCCAGGAACAACATGCTTCTTTGGAATGCAGCTAAAGTTACAAGATTGAGGGTCCTTGTGAATGCCAAATATGGGGGTTCATCAGTTTTTTTCTTCATTCTGTGTATCTCTCTTTTCTGTTTTCTCATGTTGTGATATCAAGATCAATCAGGACATGACTCAAGAATTAAGTCATTGTTTTACAGCCCAACACATGAAGTCACATGGATTTTTTTTTTATATCAATGCTTTCACCACATCCCAATAGCAATTAAATCAGAATAGCTATATTTTAAAATAAATATGTGCAAAGTCAATGACAGAAAAAAAAGAAGCAAAAAGGAGATAGAGAGGGAGGGAGGAAAGGAAATGATACTCCTTGAAAGAAGCTATTGTTGCCTGTGAACTCATGACCTAGTATGGGCAAATACTTCAATTTTCTGAGAGAGGCAAGAAACCCATAACTTACCATAATTCATTGTTTCTATTTTTTTTTCCTTACACTTTAACACTCTGTAATCAGGATATGTCTTACCACTGATATCTTAGGGTCAACAAAATCAGAGATAGGAAATGATCTATTTTAAAAAATCACACAACACTTTTTAGTTCAGGTCAAACACTCATTTTTCTTGATTAATATGTCCCTAATTGAGATTGTTGCCTCAGAAATTTGCTTCCAAAGCCTTCCTTGAAGTCTCTGTCCTCAGAGTTGTCTATGTTATTCCTCCCAACCATGAAAATGTGAAGACAAGAGCACTGGGCAAAGTTGCCCAGTCATTATCATGATCGCTTACTTAAGGGTAGTATTAAGCAGAAAACAAATAAAACACCATCTGATTATTCTTAACTTTTAGACAGCATACAGTGTGTGCCAAATGCTATATATTGTACATATGCAAATGCTTACTCTTTAACTTAAGTTCTAATCATGGAGGGAAGAACAAAGAATAGAAAAAGAAGAGGAAAGGGGAAATATTCCAGTCCTACATTATTCTCAGTCTACTTTCCTTTGAGAAATATATGACCTATCTTTTTATGGTCTTTACCAGATGTTTAAAAACCATATAAATGAAAATATATTTAAATAATTTATTCTATATTAAGAAAGCAAGTCATCAGGAGAGTCAGAGTGTATTTTAGACACTACAAGATTTAAGGAGAGAGACATAAAAACTTCATGATTTTTGTTTTATTTAGCCCAAGAAATGTAATTTTCTATAAGAAGAAAGAACTGTTGTTTTTATTCTTGCCTCTCCCCTTTCCATTTTGAGTTCTATTTTTAGTAGGAAATACTAGTTGAGCTCTGTTGTATTGTGCTTAGAAAAGAAATGTAAAATGTCTGTTATTACATTCTTAAATGCAGGCAACAACTCCCTATTTCCACTTAATGTGAAACAATAAATTGTTCTACCTGCTATTTTGATCTCTTGATGTGTTTAATAAAAAGCATGTAGCAGTTAATGGCAGTGTTTGGTTCATGCGTTGACACAAATCAATTTATAAACTCTAGGCTACATTCAATGAGTACTTTAAATTTTGCAAATAACACACTGAGAACAGTTCAAAATTTACTGCTTATTACTTTACCACATTAATGTCAACAATGAGTTTTGATGTTCTATGATGTTAAATCACCTTTTAGTATTTCACTTATAGAACCATCTAGAAATCCATTTATATAGAGAAGTTAGGCAAATGAATATAAGAATGAATTACTAACTTCTACTTTCTAAATTTAAAAATGCAGAGGAATTGAAAAAGTAAGGATTTTTTTTTTTTTAAAGATTTATTTATTTATTTATACAAGCACTGGGTACAGTCAGAGGCGCCGGAGGGTGAGAGAATTCACCAGAGCCAGAGCCAGAGCGGGGAGCAGAGCAGGCAGAGTGACGAAGTACACTGCTGAGGGGAACAGCGGGCGTCAGGAGAGGTCTGCGCGCCATGTGGGACCCTCAGCCGGTGGTGGCCGGGGAGCAAACCGGCGCTGCAGAGGCTGTGGACAGCCTCGCAACCCAGCACTCAATCGCTGCGCCACCAGGGAGGCCCGAAAAAGTAAGGATTTAAATGCAGCTGCAGTGATTAGAATGTACATTTTAAACTTGAAGACATTTTGGCGGCATTAAAATTTTAAGGATGGATATTTTATTTTTAAAATGCAGAACTTTAAAAGTAAGTCTATTTTAAGCAATATTCTAATGTGCATTTGAGAATAACATCAAGTTAAGTAGTTTAGTTAATGAATTTAAGTGTACTCCTAAAACATGATACCTATAGATAATGAAAGGAGAGTTTCAGGACACCCTGGTGGTGCAGGGGTTAAGTCTGAGCACTATTAAGCTATCACCACCAGCTGAGTTCAATCCCAGACCTGGGAGCTGACCCACATGGCTCAGCAGACCTCTCCTGTGTTGCCCACTGTTCCCCTTAGCAGTGGATTTCAGTAGATCTGCCTGTTCTGCTCCCCATTCTGTCTCTGGGGAATCCTCTCCCCACCCCCCACACCTCTGGCCTGTACCCCAATTCTTGTATGCATAAGTAAATGAAATAAATATTAAAAAAAAAGAAAGGAGAGTTTGAGGGATAAATGGGAAGTATGTTAAATGTAAAAGTTAAAACTAGACAAGATTAGAAACTTTTGGTAACTGAATTGAATGGAAAGTCTTTATTTAATAGAGTTCGCTTATAGTTCATTTGGGGTAGGACATGACTGAATTATAAGTTCACATTTGCTATTCATTTCATACGTGAACTT
Source organism: Talpa occidentalis (assembly GCF_014898055.3). Taxonomy (NCBI): domain Eukaryota; kingdom Metazoa; phylum Chordata; class Mammalia; order Eulipotyphla; family Talpidae; genus Talpa; species Talpa occidentalis. Next base: position 44,363,911 of record NW_023601653.1, on the reverse strand, counting down.
CAACAAGACACTCATCTGTCCTAGACTCATCTTTCTCATGTATAAAAGGAAAATAATACTATCTAATTCACAGGGCTGTTATGATAATAAATAGGATAATAACCAGGATCTATTGGTATCTGGTTAGCACACAACTACTATTCAGTTGTGGTTCAGTTATTTATTCAATAATAAGTATATGTCTGTCATTTTTGTGAGACATGTAAAGAATACCAACTTTTATTTTGAGAAGTAACTCATACTAAAGAGGAAAAATATAAATAGTTATATACAATGTACAAAAGTATAGACAAAGTAAGGGGAAAACAGAGGACCCCCACAGTCTTGAGATGTTGATGTTGTTAGAGGAAGTATCATTTACACCAGTCTTAAAAGAAACTGGGACTTTGTCCAATACCTAAGAAACTTAAACTCATGAGCCTCATATAAAAGGTTGAGTGGTTCATAAAGACCTTGAAACCTCTTGAGGTCAATCACTAGATCTTATTATGAAGTCATTATTTTTTTTACAAAATGGTAACTGATTTGTCAAGTTATATATCGATCACTTATGTGAGACTAAAATCATGCCATACAATGGTAATCAAAAATACACTACCTTTGGGAAAATTATAGTAGGGACATCAATATTAATTTGATTCAAACAATTTTAATGTCTTCAAAATAGAAGAGCTTGGTGCTAGAAGGATCTGAACTAAATAGGTTGATTTAACCTAGCTGAAATCTTGCAGAAGGGACCATCGACTGAGATCTAAAGGATGAATAGTGGTTAACAAAGCAGGGCAGGAAGAAAGAGCTCTCCAGACAGAGAGAATGACTTGCAAAGGCCTTATTGAAGAAGGAGCAGGTGCTGTAAGAACTGACTGGAAATTACAACAGAACATGTGGAAATAAACCAGGATCAAACACATGAGAACATGCAAAGGCTATTTATTCCAAACTTGCTTTAACAAGAGTGTCAGCCCCTATCACTTACATCTTGGCAGAGATTCAAAGGCAGGCAGTGGAGTGAAAAAGGTTTATAGTGGAAAAAAGGAAAGTTTCAGAGGTGCCCTGTTGTTGGCAAAGGAAACCTGGTGGCCAGTTAACTAGAAGTGAAACCTCCTATGAGATTGGGTAGGGTTATGTACGTGGCTTTCTCTGGTTGGTCTTAAGCTGGAAATTAACACAAAATTTAGGGAAGCTGTCAGTTATTTATCAGCTCCTGGTCATTTGGGGCCTATTGCTGTAAGAATCGTTTGGCTTCCTGGGTGGCTTGTGGTGGAGATCAATATGATGTCCTATGAGTCTGATTTATAGTTGAACTGGTTTAGCAAATAATAGGTTGGATGCCTGAGCTAGTTGTACGTCAGAATTCTATTTTTATATATGGTTTGACCATTGTCTGTTTGAATATTCATTCTCTCACATACGCCTTTAAAAAGTATATAGCAATTAAAATTGATAATTGTTATGAATCAATGAAAGGATATGAGAGCATGCTATTTAACTTTCTCTGGGATATGAAATTTTATTGATATCAAGCAACTCAAAAGTGCAAAATGTCAAGAAGCAAGAAAATCCTTTTGAGTCCTGTTCATTCTATATTGATAGAGTGGAGTAAAACACAAGAACATATGGGCCTCTGTATTTGGAAAAAGTAAAAAGGTTTAGAACAAAGTTTTATTTTTCTTCTACCTACTCTGTTTCTCACAGTTTATTAATGTTCACTGAGCAGATTATATAAGGACCTAAGAACAGCATGTAATTGCTTCATCTTGCCTCAAATTTAATTAAAAAATGTAGGACTCTTTTTTCTACACAGAATGATCATTTCTGTCATTTTCTGTGTGTGTTTTAAGGCATACAACATTGTTCAACATTGTTCAACATTCATCCTTGGAACCCACCAGCACACAGATTTTCAAAATGTAGCTGAGCTCTGCTTTAACACCTCTGGGATGAAAAAGATTATGCACAGGATAATTTTAGATGTTTCTTTTGGATGGATTTGTACTTTGAAATATCTTTCCCTGGGGTCTGGGGTCTTTAGCCTCCCTCCTACCCTCTCTTCGTAGCTTTCTTTCTTTCTCCTCATCCCACATCTGTTTGCAGCTTGGGTTGGGCTCTCTGCTGTGGAGTCATTCATGTAGAACAAACAAAGCTGTCCATGAATGACTTCTTTCAGTAAACTTTCTAAGAAAATCAGGAGTTTCTATAAATTGGAACATTTGTTTTTTTTAATTTTTCTTCAAGGACAGAATGACTGCGTTTAGGGTTCCTAACAGGATATTATTGGATTTTAGACAGCCAACAATCTAGAGTACATCAAAAAACCTGAAATGATTACTGCAGAAAGATCTTTAGGACAATGAAATCTTCAAATAGGAAAACCCATTCAAATACATAATTAAAGATAAAAACAGATTTTCTAACATCCATTATGAGTTTTGTCTTGTTGAGTTGTAATTGGAGAAATACAGAGTTTCTTGAGTCTGAGCTATTTGAGGTACACAATTTGTAGCCATGTTCCTGCTAATTCTGTGTATGACACATCAGTGCTACCATGGGAAGAAAGAATTCCAGATCGACTGTAAGTTGGCACCAATGTAATTAGATTTGAGTTCCCCTAGGAACAAATTTTCAGTGCCAAGTAGATGAATTAGTTCATGGACTAATCTCCCCCTGTTCTCAAGAAGGAATCTCTATCTTTTCCATTGAAGAGACTCAAAGAAAATTTTTTTCCAGTAGAAGTTCACAAAATTAATACAAGGGTCACAATCAAATGGTAAGTCTAAATACCACCCTTTAAATTTTATATTTTCAGGACAAACTTGCCTTTGCTCTTTCCCTTCTTTTCCTCATCCTCATGCCAGTTAAATCTATACACATGCGTTTCTGCATAATTATTTTATTCTCTTAAATCAAAGAAGCTTCCTCCTCTACTCAAAACCAAGTCTTTTCACATGTCAGTGAGGACGCCTGTCTTCTCTGGTGATAGTGAAGATATTCTCTAACTGGTGATGATTCTAACTTTTCTAGAGCATCCTTATCATAATATTTAAAGAATTAGTATTTCCCATATCTATTTTTCAAAAAATCAAACCTCATTCTCTTATCACTGTACTTCACTTCATAAGCAAATTTTTTAAACACCTATCATAGTCACTTAAAAAAATTGAGGTCCTCCCTGTGGCCCAGGGTTTAAAGCTCAATGCTATCATGCTAGGATCTGAGTTGGATCCCTAGCCAGGGAGCTGACCCACATAGGGCTCAGCAGAACTCTTCTGTCTCCCCCTCTGCTCCCCTCAGTAGTATATTTTAGTCAATCTGCCTGTTCTGCTCCCCACTCTGTCTCTGGTGAATTCTCTACTCCCCACACCTCTGGCCTACACCCCAGTCTTCTTTGTAAAAATAAATAAACCTTTAAATAAAAAGTGAGTACTTGCTTTGTTCTAAGTACTATTCAGTGCCAATGATGTGCCAGGTACTTTTCAAGGAACTCAGTGAAAAACAAAGAACAAAAAACCTCACAGAAATTCCTGCTTTAGGAAAGGAAAGCAAAGTATGATGAAAACGGACAAGGTAGGTAGAGAACAGAAGTTCTCTGCAGGCTGATTCTGTATTACTTCCTAGGCAAAATTACCATTCCATCTTGCTTTTGAAAAATTAATGAAAACAATATCATTAAGTGGAAAGAGAACTGTCTTTATAGTTCAAGCACATAAGGTTTAAGTTAAGAGCCTTGCAGTTACTATCTATAAAGGTTTGTGAAAGTAACAAAAACTCTTTGAGCCCCACTTTCTTCATCTATAAAATAAGGTAATGATCTCTATCATTGGATATTTTTTTGTGAGGAATAGAAGACAGCAAAAATTGGTCAAAAAAATCTGAATGTCTTGCCAGCCAACACATTAATTTCCTCTTAATTTACCTTTTATGTTGACTATTAAATGAGCTTTTCTTCTTTTAATTTAACATTCATCAAGCCTGTTAAAGATGGCGTACAAATATTTTTTGGTCATTTTATGACTGAGTAGAAATAATATGATTGAAATCAAATACATGTAAGTTTGAATATTGATTCTGCCACTTCGCTGTGACTTTGCATAAATTATTTTATCCTTTATAAATCTGTTTATGATGGAGCTAATAAAACCTCCCTTCTAAGGTTGTCAGAATTTAACTAAAAAATGGCCCACAAAAAGTTATGCAGTTATCTGTTTACTCCCATTATTATCAACCCCAAGTACATAACTAAGTGGATAATGTGGATTCCCATCTGTTGTAAATAAAGTGGTTGTTGACTCACACTTGGAAATATCAAATTACTTTGGTCTATTAAAACATCAAGTCTGACTTCTCCACAGAGAAAATGCAGATGGCCAACAAGCACATGAAAAAATGCTCATTATCACTTATAATCAGGGAAATACATATCAAAAAAAATCACAATGAGATATCACCTCACACCAGTGAGAATGGCCCACATTAAAAAACACTGACAACAGCAAATATTGGTGAGTATGTGGTAGATGCGGAGTAAAAGGAACCCTCTTATACTGCTGGTGGGAGTGCAAACTGGTCTAACCCTATGGAAAACTCTGGAGATTCCTCAAATTACTAAAAATGTATCTTCCATACAACCCAGTGATTCCACTCCTAGGAAATGAAAAGCACATAAAGACATTAATTTGAAAGGAAACTTGCACGCCTATGTTCATTGCAGCACTATTTACAATAGCTACTATGTGGAAACAACCTAAATGCCCCAAAACAGATGACTGGATCAAGAAGATGTGGTCTATATACATAATGGGATACTAGTTAGCAATCAAAAAGATAAACTCATATCTTTTGCAGCAACCTGAATGGAGCTGGAAGGGATGATGCTCAGTGAAAATAAGTCAGTAGGAAAAAGAAAAATATCAGATGATTTCACTGATAGGCAGAAGATAGGGAAACCTATGTTCTGAACAAGGGGTCACCAAAAAAAAAAAAAAAAAACTGGTAAAACTTGCAGGCAAACTGTAGAGCTGAGACAGACAGGAGAGGAGGAGAGTGAGAGGGGTCAAAAAACTAGAGGAAAGAGCACAAGAGACTATGATGGCGGTTCATGGGTGATTTGGTGGTGGGAACTTTATGGGGATTACACCTAGTGGGAGAAATCAAAAATAAACACTGATGTCAAAAATAAATAAATATATGAATGAATGAATGGATAAATAAATAAATAAATAAATAAATAAATAAATAAATATAAAACAAAACATAGGAACAGCAAGTTTGTAAAATACCTAATTTCATTTTTCATTTGTGTGTGATGGAATCCAAGACTTCCAGGAACACAAAAGCAAAATCCCACAAAGATTTTATTTCGTAGAAAATACACTGATCCACAATGACAGAAGAGTCAATGAATGGGGGAACTAAGCAGCTCCCCAACATTATGTTTCTGACATATGTGTCAAATCCTCAAGAACAGTCAAAACAACCAATTTGAAAACCGACCCAAAATGAGGGGAAAACAAAATATTGTAAAATCAAAATGATAATATAAAATCCTCTTTATGCTGTTAAAGTAAAGCACTGTTTTTCCAGTGGTGCCACATACAAATTTCCTTCTTGATTTGCTCTTGGAGTCATGTTCCTATGGGAGCAGCAGAACTTTACTTCTTGGTTTTGCTATGAGAAGCATAACCTATGAAGTGAGTAGGACAAAATGATTAGTATAAAGAGAGCCCATATTCAATGTTGAACAGCTCTAGCAGGATATATGTGAGTTTTATCTTTCTCCTGAAACTCCACTATCATACCACTCACCGTGAGAAATAATAATGTCTTCATCTCTATCTAGCCTCCAGGACTCAGTCTGGAATCCCACAGGGCCTGTAAGGAGTGTCTGTTGTCTGGATGGATGGAGAGCAGGTGTGCAAGTGTGAGTCTCATAGGCACTTTATCCTCCAGCTGAAAAGTGCTCAATCTGTTCTCATGTCATTGGTGCAAACCTATAAAATGTAAGGGGGGGGGCACTACATGTTCATAGAAAATGATTTAAGTCAAGCAGTGACGGCTGGGATGATGACTGTAGTCTGGGTCTCAGAATCGGTATGCTATTAGCTCTGAGGCCCTCACTAAGTGGATAATCATTAACATCAAAGATAGTTTCATGTTGACAACTTCCTTCCCTGCAATGATAACAACTAGTTGACACCTCAATGAAAAGAGCAGAAGTGATTCAACAGAAAAAACGAAAGCATTAAAGCAGATGGCAGGAAGAAGAGGTACAATATTTTTTTTAAGGAATAGTTAAAGAAAAACTGCTGGGAATTTTTAGATATGAGATACTTGCTTTCTATAATCTCAGACCACCTACCAACACAATGCATACTTTTTAACTGCTAAATAATAGAATTTATTCTTACTCACTTTCTGTTTGTTTTAATAAGGAACCCAAGATTTCAGAAAAGAGAAAAAAATGCCTAATAATTTGATGTTTGCCAAATGTAAGCTGATAATGACTTTTACTTAAACTAGATTTGTTTTACCATAGAAACTGAATAGGTTAATTGACTTCAAAATTTACACTTCTTGCTGTGACACAGAGAAGCTAAATTGGACTTGTTCGCTCATTGTTTTCTTGATTTTCTGCATCTCTTCTCTTAGTTCTTTTAGTGTCTTTAAAACAACTGTTTTAAAAACTTTGTCTAGTGTATCTGTCATTAAGTTTTTCTCAAGGACATTTTTTGTTGATTTATTTTTTTCACTTGAATGAACCATTCTTCCCATTCCTTTGTATAATTTGTGATTTCTTTGCTGAACACTTGACATTTGGGTCTAATGTGTTAATTCTGGAAACCAAGTTCTCCCCCATCTCCGGGGTTTGTTGTGCTCTTTTGGTTGTTATTATTATTGTTGTTGTTGTTTTATTGTTATTACAAAATACATCTGTGCTGAGTATCAACTTGAGAAGTAAACTTAAGGGTTTCCCAGATTTTATTCTGAGTCTTCCCTGGGCATATGGGGTGACTTTCTAATTCTTCCTGAAACAACAGTTCTTCTAGAATGTCCTCAGTCTTTAATGTCTGGTTCTCATAGGGGTAAAAGATGAAAAATGAAGTGGGGAAAAAGAGCATTGGCTTATTATGTGCAGCGGAAGTCATCACAACTAACAGAGGGTTTGGCTGACAATGATGGGTAGGTGGCACAATGACTGCCTGTCTCTGGGTGTGCATTGCTCTGATCAAAAGCAGCAATTAGCAAACCGAGGACAGATATCTGATATTTGGAGGACAGGATCCTTCGCTCTTCCTGAACCCCTTTAAGTTTCACGCAAGCTGCTCCGGGGAACTTATGCACAAATGGTGCCTGCCGTAGGGCTAGGCTGGGGATGGGAAATGGTTACTATGCTAAGAGTGAAAATTGGTCAAAATTAGTACAATTTACCATCCTAATGTTCCTCTGAAACTTGCAAGCCTTCAACAGACTTCATAATTACAAAATAGCGATACCAGACAGATTCTGCCAGCGGAACTTTTGTCTCAGTAGGAAAAAAAATTCCTGGTGTTTCCTGTTGTCATTTTCAGCTCCTAGTACCTACCAGTTTTAAATCTAGATTTTAGTCAATCAAATAAAACAGAACTACTTTTATCCGTTTATAATCATGCATGGAGTCTGTGATATGTGCTCCCATATCTATAAATTTATCCTGAATTAAAAAAAAAAAAAACACTGTTCCCTCATTGGCCTAACACTCTTCTAATAGATTTTCACACAGTCCGCAGATATTTGATGAAGCAAATTAGCATTCTGTGCAGTTCTCCTATAGCTTGATTTTGTGATTTGCCTCTTCTATCACTGCATCTCTTAAAATAAAAATATCTAATAAATCATAATAAAATAATAATCCACAATTTCCAGGATCTTCTATCCTGAATGCATTCATTGTCATTCTTTGATTCACCTAAATAAAATCCACACCTAAAGATTACAAACTGTCAGTCTAAAGCTGTGGCTTTTAATTGAAGAAGATTTTATTTTGTTTTGTTTTATTTTAAAGATTTATTTATTTATGCATACAAGAACGGGGTACAGGCCAGAGGTGCAGGCAGTGAGAGGATCCACCAGAGACAGAGTAGGGAACAGAACAGGCAGATTGACTGAAATCCACTGCTGAGGGGAGCAGCAGGTGAGTCAGGAGAGTTCTGCTGTGCCATGTGGGTCAGCTCCTTGGCCGGGGATCGAACTTGTGCTGCGGTGGCTGTAGACAGCTTCATAGGTTGTGTCTTAACCCCTTGCGCCACCAGGGAGGCCCTGAAGATGATTTTATATCTTAGGAGACATTTGGCAAAATCTGGACTTTTTGGGTTTTCAAAATTGGAGGGTGCAATTGGGGCAAATCAGTGATGTTCCCAAACATCTTAAAATGCACATAACAGCCCCTTCACAGCCTTCCCTCCAGCAACTAAGAATTATCCATCCCTAAAGCCAATATAGTGCTGAGGTTGAAAAACCTTGTCCTAAAGATTAACTATCTTCACACCCCTTGCCAAAAATATTTTAGTGATTGCTTTTTCCTTATCATTAAAAGCATATGTGAAAAGCCTAATTTTTCTCATTTTTTTTAAAGATTTTATTTTTATTTATATATTACATAGAAGAACTGGGGTGCAGGCCAGAGGTGTGAAGGGTGAAAGGAGTCACCAGAGACAGAGTGGGGAACAGAACCGGCAGACTGACTGAAATCCACTACTGAGGGGAGCAGTGGGCAAGACAGGAGAGGTCTGCTATGCCATGTGGATCACCTCCCTGGTCAAGCATGGAACTCAGGCCATAGAAGTGATAGTGCTGAGAGTTAGTCCCTAGGCCACCAGGGAGGCCCCCTTTTTTCTATTATTCCATCTTCCTGCAAGGTTTTTACAACACTCTAATTAGCTTTGCATATGGATTGGTACTTGTCATCATCTCTATTTTCTGATTCTCTGACTTTCAAGCTCATAATCTGTTTAATATTGTGGCTATGCCCTTGACAAATGCATAAGCTCACCAAAATGCTGGATTCAAGTTACAAATTTAGCTTGGTTTAAATTCCTCACCTTCTTTACAAAATATTTTAACTCTTATAATTAAATATTATTTATGCTAAAGATTGAAGAACAAATTTTAACCAAATAAACTTTAAAGATATATTTCCTCTTGAAGATAGAGCTTCAAGTAAAAATACAATTCTCTTTGAGAAAGTTTAGTGGGGAAAATGAATTAATGGATTAATGGTTGCTCCAGGGGAAGGTATAATTCGCATTCTAGAGGAACAGCTGTTCTGTGATGGATGGTCTGGTGGCTAAGCTTCTGGGTTTTGATTTCAGGCAGAACACCTTACTGACATCTAACAGGAGCTGATCAGTTTATGTTTTTGGATTGTGTTGTTGTTTGTTTACTTGTTTGTTTTTCCCAGACCCTAGAATATAGATAGTTACATTAGATTGAAGAGCCTGCTCATTATGCCCTTTGTATAGCAGTGATATTTTGCCTAGTATTAATTTTGTTGTCAAAGATACAGCTGTTGTAGGAAATATTTTGAATTTTTAGTACCATCTGGTGTGCTGAAGGAAGAAGCAGTTCTCTGAACATTGGCATCCATCCACTTTCTAAGTGGGTAATATTAGTGCTTTGTAAAGGGTGCTGTCAAATGCGAGATAAGAGAGTCATTCATCTAAAATGTTTTCATCCTTGTATCACACTGAAATATTGCAGTTCAATAAAACTTATTTTATATTTTTGCATGTCATTTATATGTAACCCTTTATTGATCCTTTACATATAGCATTGGCATTATTAGTGATAGAGTCCAGAAAGAGAGCTATAACAAAAATAATAAAAGTGAAATGGTAGCGGCCAGTGAGGAGAAAGATATGTGAATGTTGGCTTATTCCTTGTTAAGGGAAGTGATAAATTGATCATCAGAATTAAATTGTTATCTTTTTCCTTCCATCACTATTTATCATCAAAGATCTTATTCAGATATTTGCTGAATTTATATTTTCTCTCCAAATAGGTATTGATTGAGTTGGTATAAATTAAAAACATGTAGTTACTAATGACAGCTTATTTTGCTTCAACAATTTGGAATTTTTTTCTCCTGAATGTTTATTTTCAGCAACTGAAAATTCCCCAGAAGTAAAAATGGAGTAAAAATATGATATTTAGTACTGGACTAGGGCACATCTATATAGGGTGTTAAAAGATCATCAGGGCACAAAAGCATCACAATGAAAATCAATATACCAGATTTATATAAAAAGGTATATAAGTGGTAGAAGGGATGCTTTTGATAACACATTTGAGATGTGTGTGAAGATGACTCTAACAAGCATGCTTATATAATAAACTTCCTGTTAAAATCATTTTTAAGGGCCTCCCTGGTGGCCTAGGGGTTGAGTCTCCAGACCTAGATTAACAGATATCAACGAGTAGCTATGTTATTTCCTGAAATCAGTTTATTGGGTACAAATGCCATGGAAGTAGAAATATACATTTTTTTCTTCTTATGAATATCACTCAGTGTCTGTGCTTCACTTTGCAATGATTCTAGAAATCGAATGTACTTTCCCCCCAAAAATTTTATTGATGTTCCTATTGTTTATGTAACTAATTTTGGGAATACATTCTCACATCTCCGTATGTGTCAGGCTTCACTCACCCTCAACCAGAAATCCAGTGCTAATGCCCTATCACTGTGCTACTTTATCACTTCCTTGCACCCCCCCAACCTCACTGGTAATCATTATATTTTCCACAGTCTAAGAATTATTTTTGTTGTGTTTTGCCAGTTTTTTTGGTTTGGTTACTTGTAGTCCTCAGATGAATGAAAGCATGAGGTATATATTTCACTTCCTGACTTATTTCACTTAGTACAATCTCCCCCATCCATTCATTTTGTCCCAACAGGCACTATTTCATCTTTGTTAATAGCTGTATAGTATTCCATTGAGTATAAACTTCACAGTCTCTTTATCCAGTCATTTGTAAATGGACATTTAGGTTGGTTCCATGACTTGATTATTATAATAATGCAGCCATGAACATGGAAATACATATCTTTTTTTATTTTTTGTATTAGTGTCTTTGTGTTTGGGTAAAAACCTAACCTTTTATGATGGATCATGTAATACTTCCATTTTTATTTTTCTTTGCAACTATTTGCCATATAGGCTCAACCACATTACATTTCCACAACACTGGATGAGTATTCCTTTTCCTCCACATCCTCCTTAACATTTGTTGTTTGCAGTCTTTTTAATATAGGCCATCCTCACAGGGGTGAAGTGGTATCTCATTGTAGTTTTGATTAGTATTTCTCTTATAATAGTGATATGGAGTATCTTTTCATGTGCCATCTGTATGTCTTGAGAAATATCTATTTAGATCTTTGGCTCATTTTTTGATTGTGTTGTTTAGATTTTTTTCATGGATTTATATGATTTATTTCAATGTTTAAGAATTTAACCCTTGTCAGAAGTGTGAGGTGAAAGTATCTTCTCTCAGTCCACAGACAGACTTTCCCCTTCATATCGATTTTGTTCATAGTACAAAATTTTTTTAGTTTGATGTAGTTCCATTTGCTTATTTTTGCTTTGGTTTCCCTTTCTGTTGAGGTTTTTCTCCAAATATATCTCTATTGTTGAAACAGGAGTGTATCCCTACATTTTCTTTTATGTGTTTTATGATTTTAGATCTTACATCCAACTCTTTCATCCATTTTGAATGGATTTTTATATATGGAGTTAATAAGTAGCCTAGTTTCTTTTTTCTTCTTCTTTAAATAATCTTTTTCTTTTTCCATTGTATAGTAAAGGAGGTGAATGACCTATAACTGAAAATTATGAAAACTGTCAAAATAAATAAAAGAAGACACAAAGACCATTGTATAGTCATGGCTCCGCTGTCAAAGTAACTGCTCAAATTTGTGTGCGTTTATTTCTGTGCTCTCAATTCTAATCCAGAGGTCTGTATTCCTCTTTTTGTTCCAATATCATATTGTTTTGATTACTATCAATGTGTTGTATAGTATGAAGTCAGAGAGTTTGATAGCTGCATTTTTCTTCTTCTCTGTCAGGACTGCTTTGTTTATTCAGAGTCTTTTGTAGTTTCATATCGCTTTAGAATTGTTTGTTCTATTTCCTTGAAGAACGTCATTGAAGTTTTGCTAGGTATTGTTTTAAAGAATATAGCCATTTTTAACAATGTTCTTTTTCCAATTAATGAACACAGGATATCTTTCCATTTCTTTGTGTCTTATTTCTTTTGACAGTGTCTAATAATTTTTCAGCTATAGGTCATTCACCTCCTTTGTTATTTTATTCCCAGTTATTTCATCCGTTTGTTGCAATTGTAAATGGAAATATTTTCTTAAGGTCTTTTTTCCCCAAATCGTTGTTTGTATATGCAAATGCAAGAGATTTTTGTTTATTAATTTTATACCCTGTCACATTCCTCTATTCACTTATTGTCTCCAGTAGTTATCTGGCTAATCATTTGGATTATCTATGCATAATATCATTTGCATATTGCCAACTTCTTTTCCAAATTGAATTCCTCTTATGTCATTTTCTTGACTAATTGCTCTGGCTAGGACTTCCAGTATTATGTTGAACTGCAATGGTGAAAGTGGACATACTTATATTGTTCCCAAAACTTTTTTTAAAAAATTTATTTATTTATTTATACAAGCACTGGTTACAGTCAGAAGCACGGGAGGGTGAGAGAATTCACCAGAGCCGGAGCGGGGAACAGAACAGGCAGACTGACTAAGTACACTGCTGATGGGAGCAGTGGGTGGCAGGAGAGGTCTGCGCCCATGTGGGACCCTCGCCAGTGGCCGGGGATCAAACTGGCGCTGCAGAGGCTGCTGGCAGCTTTGCAACCCAGCGCTCAACCACTGCGCCACCGGGGAGGCCCTGTTCCCAATCTTAAGGGAAATACTGAGAGTTAATGCTGGGTATGGGCTTATATTTTGTTGAAATATATTTCTTTTACTCTTATATTATTGAAACTCTTGATTATAAATGAGTGCTGAATCTTGTCAAATGCTTTTTCAGCAGCTATTAATATGATCATGTCATTTTTATCTCTTTTGTTGATGAGGTGAATGACATTGATGGATTTGCATGTTGCCTCCTTGGAGTTAATGCCATTTGGTCTCGGTGATTCTCTTAATGTATTGCTATATTTGTTTTTCAAAGATTTTGTTGAAGATTTTTGTGTGTTTAACAGATATATCAGTCTAGCTTTCTTTCTTCCCTTTTTTTTATTTTCTGTTGGACTTGTTTGGTTTTGGAGTCAAGGAAATGTTGGCCTTGTATAATGTGTCTGTGATATTTCTCCCCTTTTGAATAAGGATGGAAAATATTAGATCTTTTTTTAAGTTTTGGTAAGTTTTAAGTTTTGGTAGAATTCACTAGTAAAGCCGTCTGTACCTCAGATTTTATTCTTTTTTTTTTTTTTTAAAGAGGCATGTATTTATTTATTTATTTATTTGTTTGTTTGTTTGTTTGTTTGTTTATTTATACATGCACTGGGTACAGTCAGAAGCGCGGGAGGGTGAGAGAATTCACCAGAACCAGAGCAGGAAGCAGAGCAGGCAGAAGGACCGAAGCACACTGCTGAAGGGAGCAGCGAGCGGCAGGAGAGGTCTGTGCGCCATGTGGGACCCTCCTCTGGTGGCCGGGGAGCAGCCGGGGATCGAACCGGCGCTGCAGAGGCCGCAGGCAGCTTCACAACCCAGCGTTCAACTGCTGCGCCACTGGGGAGACCCCTCAGATTTTATTCTTAGAGAGAATTTGATTACTCTTTTTGTTCTCTGTGCTGGTGTTTAACCTATTCAAACTGTCTATATCTTCCTGGTTTAGTCTTGGAAGTTTGCATAATTCTAAAAACTTGTCCATTCCTTCCAGGTTGTCCAGTGTTTTTATATATAGACATTTATAATAGTCTTTTATTACATTTGTGCTTCCTCCTTCATTCTATCCTTTGTAATTTTGCCTCTTTCATCCCTGATTCCTTTTATTTGGGGTTTTCTCTCTTCTTTCCCTAATAAGTCTTGCTAGAGCTTATCAATTTAGTTGATCCTTCAAAAGCCAGTTCTTGTTTCTCTGATCATTTGTTGATACAGTTTTCTTGCCTCCCATTTCATTTTATTCTACTAATATTTTATTATTTCCTTATTTCTAGTGATATTGGCTTTCATTTTTTTTCTTTTTTTGTCTGTACTTTTCTTCAGAGTAATGTTAGATTGTTTATTTGAGAGTTTTCTTGTTTATTCATGTGGGCCTGCACTATTAAGTACTTTTCTGTTAATGCAGCTTTGGCTACAACCCATATGGTCTGGTTGCTTGTGTCTTCACAAAATTTATGTGGAACCACAAACCACTTTTCTATCCATACCCTGCCATTAACTATCATTTGTTGATCTAATATAGGGTTTGGTTTTAAAATATTGTTATTAAATTGTTTACACAGTAGAGATTCTCTTTCAGGTTCTTTTGACTCAGAATTTATTTCTGCAGGATGCATAACAAATAATACCTGGATAACATGCTTTGTTCATTTGTTTCATCTGCAATTTAATATGATCACATATATAAATGTTAAAATGTATGTATTATAAAGGATATTATAAAATAGAATTCAACTCCCAGTTTATAGCCTTTATTTACAAATCTATTATACTAAGAGAATTTACTTTTTTTTAAAATGATCCTCTGAGAAAATGAGATGAAGAAATATTTTCTTACTCATTCTATGTGGCCAGAAGTACCCAGACAACAAAACCACTGAAAGACATGACAAGAACAAAAAGCAACAGACTAATATATTTCATGAATTTAAACACAAAATTTTAAAGAAAATTTTAGCAAATACAATCCATAAATAAATTTTAACATATGATATAACAACACTTAATGTGGTTCATCTCAGGAATACAAAATAGTTTATTCTTTTTATAATCATGCAATGCAGCTAACCATATTAAGATAAGAAAGAGGGAAAAGATATGGTATTCTCAGTAGATTAGGAAAAACCTTAAGGCAAAATTTGATACTCATTCATGATAAAAATTCTCAGTAAACTAAGAAAAGAAACTTCCTCAGCTTGATAAAGACTATCTACCATAAATCTACAGCATCTTACTTAATATTTTTTTCTATAATAAGAAACAAATCAGGGAATTTGACTTTCATTCCTTTTATGCAAAGATGTACCAGAAATTCTAGACAGATTGGAAAGATTGAAGTAACCCTATTTTTAATTCATAGATAATATAATGATATGTGTAGAAAATCCTAAGGAATTCACAAGAAACTACTAAAATTTCATAGAACTTAAGGTCAAAACTGGAAATTAAATACATACCATTTAGAATAACATCAGTAATATAAAATATGTAGGAAAATAACAATAATTGTGAAGATCACCAGCAAAAATATCACTGAGAAATTAAAGAACTAGATAGTTTGATCATAGATAGATTGGAAAAGTTGCTATCATTATGCTGTCAATTCTCTCTGTTTTGTTCTGTAGATTCAATGCAATTCAAACAAACTTCTAACAAGCTATGTGGTAGTATTTGACAAGTTGCATATAAATACATAGGGGAGCATGTAGAACAGAGACCAGCCAATCTAAACAATTTCACAAAGAAAAACACAGAAACAAATTTACCCTGAAGCTAATAATTGAGATAATATATGAATTTAGACTTATGGGTAATATAATCTTAATATGTACAGCTAAAATAATGTATATAATTAAGTATAAGATAACATTGCTTTTGTCTTTACTAAAAAAAGTTGAATTTTCAGGGCCTCCCTGGTGGCACAAGGGGTTAAGATGCAACCTATGAAGCTGTCCGCAGCCACTGCAGCATGAGTTCAATCCCCAGCCGGGGGGCAACCCACATGGCACAGCAGACCTCTCCTGTCTCACTCGCTGCTCCCCTCAGCAGTGTACTTCGGTCAGTCTGACTGTTCTGTGCCCCACTCTGTCTCTGGTGAATCCTCTCACCACCAACCCCACACCTCTGGCCTGTACCCCAGTTCTTGTATGCATAAATAAATCTTTTTTTAAAAAGTTGAATTTTCTCATTTGATACTGCTACAAATAATGCTACTAATAGTATAACTATGCTTATATATATTTTGTGATGGACCAAGAATTTCTGCAGAGTATACACCTTGAAGTGGAATTGCTATGTGATCAGTATTAAGTATCTTCAGCTTTGGTTCAGAATGTCAAGATCTTTCTCAAGTAAATTAACACACCCTCAGTGTGTATGAATACAAAATGTTTCTTCTGTTCAATATGTGTATTATCACATTTTTTTAAGATTTATTTATTTATTCATTTATACAAGCACTGGGTATAGTCAGAAGTGCGGGAGGGTGAGAGAATTCACCAGAGCCAGAGCGGGGAGCAGAGCAGGCAGAAGGGCCGAAGTACACTGCTGAGGGGAGCAGCGGGCCGCAGGAGAGGTCTGCGCGCCATGTGGGACCCTCCTCCGGTGGCTGGGGAGCAGCCGGGGATAGAACCGGCGCTGCAGAGGCTGCGGGCAGCTTCGCAACCAAGCGCTCAACCGCTGCGCCACCGGGGAGGCCCTGTATTATCACATTTTTTCTTCTTTTTCAACAGTTTTGTGCTTTTTCTATTTTTATTTGCTATGTTCTGATTATAGTCATCCATTGAGTAATACCAAGGATATTTCTGAGAAATACATAGTTAGAAAAAAAATAAAATTATGGAACAAAATAGATAATCATAGATAGATTCACAAGCATGACAAATTGATATCAATATATTTCCAAAGAGGGAGGGAGGGAGGAAGGGGGGGAAGGACTTTGAACTTTACCTCATAACAGACACAGAGATTAACTAAATACAGTTTATAGACTTAAATGTCAAAACTGGAAAATCAAATTCCTTGCAGAAAACATGAGAAAATCTTTTTACCCTTGATTAGGCAAAGATTTCTTACACAGTTCATAAAAAGTACAAATCATAAAACTACTAAATTGAACTGCACCAAAATTAAAAACTTTTGTTCTTCAAATCAGACTTCATGAAAGACCAGTCATCAAATGAAACACATTGCTATTTCCAAAAAATATATATGATGAAAGATATATTTCAAAATGGATGCAGAATTTTCAACTCAGGAGTAAGAAGACAAACAACTCAATTTAAAATCAGGCAAAAGATCCAAACTTATACTTTTCCAAAGACATGTGAATGACAAATAAGCATATGAAAAGAAGAGCAATACTCTTGTTATTAGAAAAACACAAATTGAATCCCAAACAAGATATAATTTCACATCCACTAGAATAACTAAATGAAAAACACTAAAAAATCAAATGTTCACAAGGGTGGGGAGAAACAGGAAGTCCTATACTTTGCTGATGAGAATGCAAAATGATATAGCTTCTATGGAACACTGATTGGCAAGGATTTTTTTTTTTATAACATTGAACATCTAATATTCCAACTTGTTGGTAATGATCAATGAGAAATAAAAACTTATATTTACACAAAGATGTACTCCAATATTCATAGCAGTTTTAGTCAAAATAACAATTATAATGTCTATGAATTCTTGAATGGATAAATAAGTCATGATAGCGCCATAACATAAAATACACAGTAATAAAAAAGGATTAAACTACTAATACAAGCAACAAGATGAATTTCAAAATCATTATGCTAACAAAAGTTCATATTGTATGAGTTCACCCTGACATTCTAGTGACAGAAGCAAATCAGTGGTTTCCAGTCCAGAGTGGAGAGGGAGAGATCAATTAGAAAGAGGAATAAATTACAGAAATGTTCTCTATCATGATTGTGACAGTGGGGATATGACTGTTTATCAAAACATATTGAAAACATGCCACTTATGACAACAAGGATGGAGCTAGAAGGGAATGTGCTAATAATCATAGTCAGGAGGAAGCTAAATACCAGATGGTGTCACTAATAGTTGGAATATAAAACAACTAAATTAGCAGTCAAATCAAGACAAGTTTAAAAACTAACCCTCGGTAGCTGACTACAGGACTGAAGCACTGAGGTGGATAGCAGTTGGGGGAGGTGTAAGAACAAGAAGGAAGGAAGCATAATGGACTATGGTGATAGACTGTGGTCGATTTGGTGGTTCTGTGTTGGTAAAACCTGATGGACATATCCAAATATTACATCAATTAAAAATTAATTAATTAAACACATATAGAAATGTACATTTTTCGAGTGTCAAATTGTACCATTAATCTATCAACTTTTAGAGAAAAATCACCAAATATTTATTGAATAACTACTAAGTGCACATAACATTCTATGAGATAATGGAAATATAATAATCATAGCATTTACTTTCCAGTGCCTCAAATTGTACTTAAAAGGCAGACCTATAAAAATAATTGTTTTACCATAAGGATAAATGTTGAAAATATTTTGTAAGTACAGTATAATGGACATGTAACAGTATGATCTCCATAGAAAGGGGTGGTGCCAGGTTCCCTGTCCCACCAAAAGAAGGGTGGAGAAGAGCAGCAAGAATAAGCAGGAGATTAATAGGAGACCCTAGAGAAGGCATGTGGAGCAGAGAGACATGTGACTAAGCCACAGTTATTGCTTGACCTTGGATTGTACCAGACACTTGGAGAACAGGGAAGGAGACACTTGAAAGAGAATGAGACACGAGTGAGAGACCCATGGGGAGGCTGACAATGGCAGCCTTTATCTTGACTTGTATTTGATTTTGTTCTTTTCCATCCAGGCTTACCTGGCCCCTTCTGCCCCTTTCCTGTGGGTCCCCACCAGTAGCCTTAGACATGTGGCAGGTTTATATTGTATTCATGCATAGGGATTGTAATCTAATTTCTGTAGCTAGAACTTGCTGGCCTTTGTTATTAGGCTTCACTCCATCAGATATTGAGAAAGACCAGAAGTCGTTTAGCCTCACTCTGTAAGAACAAAAATTCAATTAATAAATAAGTAAATAAATTGTTCTCCTTTGTTCTAAGAGGAAATAAATTAAAAGGCAATTGACATTTGTTTTGTTTTAAAGTGATAGCTACCTTCTTAAATCTCAGAGTTATATGTCAGGTTATATTCACTCAGTTTTGTCCCTTTAAAATGGGAACGGTTCAAAGAAATTCCCCAAAGTAAAGCTCAAAGTGCAACCAACTTCCCAAAGCCCCATGAAATACCATTCAGAAAAAAAATGAAACTGCAACATTTGGTACAATTTATTTTTGCCCATTTTCTTGAACCATATTCATTTTATTAGTATTAAAAATTATAGCTGTGTCAGTGTTGCAGCTGATAGTGGTTTGGTTCAAACCAGAGTCAGACCAGCTGCAAAAATAAGGAAACATCTTGTCTATGGCATAAGAGGATTAGAGTGTAACTCGCAACCAGCCAGCATCATGCAGACTCCCTCAAGTTTATCATGGAAGAATCAAAGTCACATGTCTCTACATGTGCTCTGTGAGCTGAAAAACTTCCAGCCTAATAAGCAGAGAAATGTAACCACAAAAACCATGAAGTTTTCTACATTTAGAGGACAAATAAGTGAGGCATTTCCTTCTTATAGAGCAGTTGCTCTCAGAGTCTGTCTCATTTCTGCAACTCTTAATTGGCTCCTCACTTCTGATCAGATTCTCCAGAGACCATTGGTTTGGGAGTTTCTTCAGCCTTCACTGCTAATTCATTACCCAAAAATAATGTTTTTTTTTTTTTCCAAATGGTTTTGAGTCCAAAAGTAAGGCAAGGAGTCCCTTTTCATTCAGATCCTGCATGTGTGTATGTGAAGTGAAAGCTTCATGAAAAATATTTACCCTTACTACATGTGATACATAGTTTGTTTTATTCTATTCTGTTTAATTTTTGCATGGTTGCTGTAGACCCCCATGCATTAACTTCATTCCACACAAATATTTAATGACCCATAGTTTATAAAACACTGCCAAAGTCCAGTCCTTCTCACATCCAGCTGTGCATCAAAACTCCCAGGGGGCGGGAGGGTCTTCTCAAAACAGGAAGCCAGAGCTGGGCAAGGGGATGGAGACTGCCGCTACAGGAAGGCAAACAGTTTCTGCCAATTATTTACTGTGTGACCTTGGAAAAGTTACTTAACCTCTCTGAGTTTCTGTTTCTTCACCTGTCAAATAATGATAAAAATAGAATCTTCTGTATAGAGTTGCGGGGTACATGTTAAAACACCAGCAACACACTGTGCTTTTAGTCTGAAACTTGGTAAGAAGGCATCAGCATATTGTAAATTTACTATTTCTGTAGTCAGGTTGCATTACTGATGTCTAATGGGAATTTTTCACATTTTCTAATCTACCTTAAATGTGGTGTCTTTGCTAGAGTCAAAAGTGGATTAGAACTCAGTCACCTCATTAGTATGTTGCCTGACTACTAAATTGGAGGCACTTAAATAAAGTACTAATGAGGTGACCCAGTCCAACCTGATTTTGGCCCCCACTAAAGACATTAATGAGGTGACCAGGTTTTAACCTGTCCTCGGCCTCATGCACATGTTGGTTTTCAAAGCAGGCGAGAACCTGTTTTTATAAGGCTATTAATACATCAAATCATGAGTCTATTTTTTTTAAAAAGGACATGAATGAGAAATATAAAAGAAATAACTGAATAGAGTCAGAATCCTCTGCTATTGACATTCCACATTGTCTTATCCCAATTTTCTTGACAAACTGTAATAGATTGCCATTCACATTAGGTTAACATCTGTATTTTTCCAGTGGATAATTTTCAATTTAGTACAATAAATAACCTAAATCCTTAGGTCCTCAATTGAATCACTTAGCCAGTCTTTATTGAATAAATAAATACCAAAAACCCTAAGTACCATAGTATACTATGAAAATTTGAAATGTAGTCACTTGCTGCAAAGTGCTTATAGTCTGCCTGATGGAAATTGTTTTAAAAGATAGCATACTAAACAAAATCTTGAAGTATTATAAAGTCAACAGACCAGGATGCAATTGGCATTGAAAAGATAGCTTGTTCCAGTTCCAAGGAGGAGGGCACCATGGCGGGGCCAAGAGGTCACAGCAGAGGGGAGCAGGGGGAATTAATGAGTACATGCTAAGTTGCCAAATGAGTAGTTAGACTATTTTAGGGCTACAAGCGTTCAAAGGAACAAACAATAACTATTGCATGGAGATAGATAGGAAGTTGTTTTGTTTTTTTTTTTCCTTCATTTTAGAGGAAGTATAACCTGACATGTGCATTGAAGAATGGAAAGATTTAGCAGAGTGATGACCTTTGCTTACCAAGAAAAAATCCCACAAAAGGTAATTGGGCTATATCAGGACTTCAATACTAAACCACAAGAGTAGAATTTAATGCAGCAGAAAACTACCTCTTCACTTTCATCCTTATACCACTATTTCTTGATGTTTATTCTTTAAAATAAAAGTATTTCCTCTTTGGAAAAGTTTCTTTTTAGCTCTTCTGCCCATTTTTTGGCTGGATTATTTACTTTGTTTTTGTTGAGTCTCATCAGCTCTTTGTAGATTTTTGTGATCAGTCCTTTATCATCAGCATTGTGTGCAAAAATTTTCTCCCAATCAGTGGGGTGTCTCTTTGTTTTGGTTACTGTCTCTTTTGCTGTACAGAAGCCCTTTAATTTGACGTAGTCCCAGGTGTTTATCTTTGCCTTCACTATCACTGCTTTGGGTGGTGTGTCTTTAAAGATGTTACTGAGGGGCCTCCCTTAGTGGCGCAGCAGTTGAGCACTGAGCTGCGAAGCTGCCCTCAGCCTCTACACTCTGCATAGCCGGTTCAATCCCCCGCTGCTGGTGAGGGTCCCACATGGTGTGTAGACCTCTCCTGCTGCGCCCGCTGCTCCCCTCAGCAGTGTATTTTGTCCGTCTGCCTGTTCTGTTCCCCGCTCTGGCTCTGATGATTTCTCTCACCCTCCTGCACTTCTGACTGTACCCAGTGCTTGTATAATAAAAAAATCTTAAAAAAAAAAAAAAGATTTTACTGAGATTTATGTCATGCAGTGTTTCACCTATATTTCCTTCTATATATTTTATGGTTTCAGATCTTATGTCTAGTTCTTTAATCCATTTTAAGTTCATTTTTATGCATGGTGTGACATAGTCATCAAACTTCATTCTTTTATGTGTAACAGCCCAGTTTTCCCAGCACCATTTATTGAACAAACTTTCTTTTCTCCATTGCATATTCTTTGCTCCTTTGTCGCAGACTCGTTGACCATAAATCTGTGGGTTTATTTCTGGATTTTCTATTCGGCTCCATTGGTCCATTTGTCTGTTCTTGTTCCAATATGCAGGAAAATAAATCATTGTCTTACATAATACCTGTACTAAGAGGGCACCTAGCCCAAATAAGGAAAATCAGTGGTATCTAAATTAAAATTCTGCAAAAGACTGAGCAGAAATTAGCAAAGATTCTGAAATGAGGAAAAGTGTGAGATATATAGTGAAATGAAGGTTAAGTGGTGATAGTAAGACACATGAACAGGTAGAAGAGGCACCAGGGCAATTCACATTCTATAAGGAAAGAAAAGCCATGAGCTCTTACTCCCTAGAAGTCTCTGGGGCTCTGAGAAATTTAATGGGGTCTTGGAAGCCAAATAATTTTTGCAATAATGCTCGTGCATTATTGTCTTTAAAAAGTTCATTCCTTCACAAGTGTACAGTAGAATTTTTCATTGCACATTTAGAAAATCTACATAAAAGGGTGAACCCAAGTGTTTCAAATAACAAATCATGATGTTTTGTCAAACATCATTTTTTGTTAAAGAAAATCAAGTATGGATAGAAAATACATTCAGAAGAATACAGATTACACGTCGCAATTAATCTTCCAGAAACTACCATCCATTGAAGATCAATGTAATGTCAAAGATAATCACAATTACCTAAAATGACTGAAAATACTCTTCCCTTTCCAACTGCACACATACATGAGAACAGATTTTTATCAAATTCTTCAACCAAAATAAGAGATCACACAGACTGAATATTGATGCAGAGAAGCATGACTTTAAAAGACATTCAAAACTGTAAAATGTGAGAAATTGTAAAAGAGGTTCAAATTTTGTAAAAATAATAATCAGCTCATTTTGGTGGGAATATTTATTTTACACAAGAAAATGTTAATTATATTATTTTTAATTTTAATTATTTATGCATAGAAGAACTGGAGTGTAGGCCAGATGTGTGGGGGGGGTGAGAGGATTCACCAGAGACAGAGTGGGGAGCAGAACGGGCAGACAGACTGAAATACACTGCTGAGGGGAGCAGCAGGAGAGGCAGGAGAGGTCTGCTGCACCCTATGAGGGTCAGCTCCCTGGCTGGGGATCAAACTCAGGCCACAGTGGTGATAGTGCTGAGACGTAACCCCTAGGTTCCCCTAGGGAGCTCAGTTAAATTTTAATAGAGTAATTATAAATATCTATAACCCACATAAGCTCCTTGGCATCCTTAATACTTTTTAAGAGTGGGAATGGGTTCTGAGGCCTGAAGTTTGAGAATGGTGGCCACAGAGTATCAGAGGAATTGTTCCATGTCTCCTGTTTCAGTTCAGTTCTCTTCTTGACCCTGTGCTATTGGTGAACACTCAGTGGGCTCTCAGCAAGTGTTCAGTCACCTCATTTCCAAATCTTGTCGTACGCTTCAATGGATAAGTGGATCTTGTTCTCACACTACTCCCTGCTTCTTCTTGTCCTGAATCCTCATTTCCTGTTGATAATATGTCAGAAGTACTAGCTGCTAGTACAATTTAAGGGAATGTAAGGATCAATAAGCAATAAGATCAACCTCGCACGTGTCTATACCTCACAGCAGAGCACTCGGCAGCTATTTAAAAACTGGAATTGACCAGGAAGACCATGTTGTCTGCCTATGGTTTTGAGTGTTTTATATTAAAAGAGGCAAAAACATTAAGAGCATTAAAATATTAGGATGTTTGAAAGCAGCAGAAGTTATGACTTGTTCTCCAACTCTGAAGCAAATACTTGTGGAAAAGATTATAATGAACAATCCCTTATCTTTAGGGAAAAAAATGTCTGATTTCTTTCTTTGCTTTGAAGCTTCTGGTTATTTCTGGCTGTTTGCCCCACATTTTGATCTTTGGATAAGGATGCTGGCCCCCAGGCTCCTTTCCTTCTAAGATCCAGTAGGAAAATCTTTCTGAAAACTTTCACAGGGATTTTATATTTGACATGATGCCTGTATAATTTCAGGGAAAGGGCCAGCATATGCCCAGAAGTAAATTTTCTATGATCTTCTGCAGGAAGGTGGTCTAGACGTGCCATAGGCAACACTAGGGACATGGGTGATAACTGCAGGAAGGACTTGGAGCAGACTGACCTCACCTCCCTCCTCGCCTGTGATATCATTGAACTTCCAGGCTCCAACACCCTATCAGCAGACAGCTCAATGAGCTCGTTTAAGGGCAGCATTTAGGTTGTTCTTATGAAATGTAATAGGCCTTGCCTTAGAACTAATTGAGACTGGAGCCTCTCTGGAAGCTTTGGGGTTAATTAAGTCTCCACGCTTTCACCACTGCAGACTGAGTTGGATCCCTGGCCAGGGAGCTGACCCACATGGCGAAGTAGACCTCTCCTCTCTTTACCACTGCTCACCTCAGCAGTGGACTTCAGTAGATCTGCCTGTTCTGCTCCCCACTCCTTCTCTGGTGATTCCTCTCACCCCCGCAACTCTGGACTACACCCCAGTTCTTCTACGCAAAAAGGAATTAAAAAAAAAAACACTAATCGAGACCACTCTATTCTTTCCAGTTATAATTGTTGGCAATTTTTATTCCATGTTACCAGAGAGAGGCTATCAATCTTTTCAACTTAACCCTAGCAACATAAAACCAAATTTTGATTAAAAAGAAGTCTTCTTCATTTTTTCTTGTAATGCTTGCTTATTTGAGATTGAATTAAATGCAAGCCTCGTGGAAAAGAATAGTCATGATTATTCTTAATTGAATAATCCCTTAAAAACTATTTCTAGAGTGTAATCTTCCCCAAAGTATCTTTTCCTGCTTCTCTTATTTATAAAAATGGTGTTTTATATCAATATTATATTTTTAAATTCTTTTAGAAAAATGCATTTTAAGATGTATTAAGGATTCTTCAAGTCAATGCTTTAACATCAAAAAAAAAAAATAGGCACAATTATATTTGAAATACATGAGTGCCCTCTCTTGTCCAGTTCAAAGTAAAACAGTTTCAGTAATTAAAGAATATTCTCTTCCATGGCAAGAAATAAAATCAACCATCTTAATAAGCCAAGGTATTTGTCTTTATTCCTTGAAAATGAATTCGAGTAAATGTAGCTTTTAACGGACTTTCATTTTCATCTTCACTGAAACTGTACGACACTTCTAGCTTCCCTGAGTTAAATCTAAATGATAATATTTTGACATCCACTCTAAAAAAAGAAAAAAGAAACTGAGGAAAAAGTAACAAACAAGACAGTTGTTTGGAATCTGTAATTTTTCATATTTCTACCAGTAATAGAACTACAAAAAAAAAGGACCTATTATGGTGCTATTTATTAATTTTAAAGAATATTTGCTTTCCATTTCTATAGTCCTACTATTTTCATCAAGAAGTTATCAATACAGGG
The DNA here is from genome assembly GCF_014898055.3 of Talpa occidentalis. NCBI lineage: Eukaryota > Metazoa > Chordata > Mammalia > Eulipotyphla > Talpidae > Talpa > Talpa occidentalis. Next base: position 44,338,241 of record NW_023601653.1, on the reverse strand, counting down.
CCTCCATGGTGGCACAAGGGATTAAGATGCAACCCCTGCTGGCCATCGAGGTGACCCGCATGGGGCAGCAAACCTTTCCTGACTCCCCCGCTGCTCCTCTCAGTCAATCTGCCTGTTCTGCTCCCCACTCTGTCTCTGGTGAATCGTCTCACCCTCGCACCTCTTGCCTGTACCCCAGTTCTTGTATGCATAAATAAATAAATTTTAACAATAACAAAAAAAGAAGTTATCAAGACAAAGTTGGACAAGATGGACATAAGTGGGCTTGAAGAGAAAGAACAAGTTGAGATAGAGATTTCAGGATAAAAAGATCTTAGATCAGAAGAACTTCACTTCACAGGGCTAATGTTCACACTACTCACTGAGGCCAGTGAGAAACAGTAAAGTGGATATGTAAGGAATTTTATGCCATTTCACTTGCTTTCACTTGCAGTTCCCTAATTATTTTTTTTTTTTGCATAGAAGAACTGGGGTGTAAGAACTGGGAGGTGAGAAGATTCCCCAAGGACAGAGTGGGAAGCAGAACAGGCGGATCTACTGAAATCTACTGCTGAGAGGAGTAGAAGACCAGGCAGGAGAGTTCTGGGGCACCATGTGGGTAATCTCCCTGATTGTAGATCGAACTTGGGCCGTGGTGGTGATAGCTCTGAGCCTTAACCCCTAGGCCACCAGGGAGGCCCCAAATTCCTTAAAAAATGTGAAGCGAAAAAGCAGTGGGTTCTGTAAAGTTGCAAATGAGGTCATTTTCACCATCAATCTTTCACATCCTCTGAAATATGTTCCCTGAAGGCATGAAAGGAAGTTATATTTATTAGAGGGCATTTTTGAAAGATCAGTCCAGGTTTCTAAATCTAAGAATCTGGACACCCACACTTAGCCCCCTTCCTCAGTCCACCTTGTCAAATGTACTAGTTGCCAAATTAGGAGTCTTAGTGTAACCAGCACTGCAAACACTCTAATGATACCCTTGGGTGACAGAAATACTGTTAAGGATCAGCTCTGTCCACAATCCATAGAGGGTGAGAATCCCTTAATAGATGAGTGCCGTTTCTTGCAGAATCTAGAATCACTTATTCAAAGATGATCTTCTATTCATTTCCTTCTAAATCTGTTGTTAGCAATATTAACTTTACACCAATATTCCATTCCAGTAAGGTTTGCCAGTATTGCAAGAACTAGCTCACCAGTTACTCCAATGTGGTATCTCTACCAGGAAATTCCACACAGTAAACTGAGGTTAACTTCACAACGGTGCTGTAAGCAGTAGCTATTTTCATCATTAGTTACCCAGAGTCATAAAGTAATTTCACTTGTGTCAGAGCTAAATTTAATAGATGCAGCTAGAATTCGGGTTCAGCTGCCCAGTTTCAGAGACAATGCATTGCTTCATTCTCACCACACAAATTCACACCTGTTATTGCAGGTCCTATTCATGAACTACGGCCTCACAGAAGATTTCTCAATTCTCTTCACCAGTCACAATCTCTCTTCTGAATTCACAAGAAATTATGTTTAATCTGGGCCTCCCTGATGGCCTAGGGCGTTAAGTCTCAGCGCTGTCACCACTGCAGCCTGACTTCAATCCCCAGTCAGGGAGCTGACCCACATGGCGCAGCAGACCTCTCCTGTCTCACCCACTGCTCCCCTCAGCAGTGGATTTCAGTAGATCTGCCTGTTCTGCTCCCCACTCTGTCTCTGAGGAATCCTCTCACCCCTCCCCCATTACCTCTGGCCTACTCCCCAGTTCTTATATGCAAAATAAACAATAAACATAAAAAAAAGAAATTAATCTTTTCCTAGCTGAAATTTGCTGATAGTCATTTCATTATTTTGGTTTTTTACTCTCCAAATAACTGTAAGGTCATTGTAGGGGCGGGGTGTGCACAGGGCTGGTTCATCTATGATTGAGCGGACAGGGTGAAGGAGGAGTCCTGGAGCCCTCAGTAGCTTTTGCACAATTTTATTGGGATTTACCAGGTACACAGCAGGCAGGCGTGCCAGAGGGCTGGGAAGCCTCCAGCCGCCAGCAAGTCTTCACTATCTCTGTACTCTCTGGCGTCCTCTCATGGCCTCTGCTTCCCTCTCACTCTGTTGTTCTGCTACTGTGCCCTGCTGGCGTCCCCATGCCGCCACCCTTATAAGCCTAGTCTCAGCCCAGGTGAATCCCATCTACATACGCCCACACCCTACTCTAGGTGCCCACCATCAGGCATGCATTCAGGACCGCAGATCCATCATCAATCCTAATGGCAGGAGGGCAGAAAACCTGATACTTTTTTACCTTACCCTACAGTCATCATGTGTAAATAAATTACATATGTAATTTATTTGGTCAAAGGGCACTTAAACATTTGCTAGTAATTCATGAAATAGTGTTTTGTACAAAGTTATTAGACCAATAAACTCTCATGAATGTATTCATTCATCCTCCTAATGTTTATTAAAATCTAATGATTTTATAGACCTGATGCTAAGAGAGTTAGAGTTGAAGACACATTTTTATGATATAACTAATGGATTAAATTTGAAATTTCTAGTTATGAGTCTTGAAATAATGCATCATCTTATTAATAGTTAGCTATTAATGGAAAGCAATTACAGTTCTACTTTACACAATTATTGACAGAGGAACTCAGAGACATTCCATTAAATGTGAAGTTCTTTCTGGGGAGCATTTAGTATAAAATTTAGAGGTAATATAGACAGAAAAATTAAAAAAATCATTTACACAGCAAGGGACTAATAGTGAAGAGGATATAAAAATTTCTGATGTTTGAATATGGGTATATGTAACAGGCCTGTGGGGGGCTATATCGGATCAAGGACTGGGCCCAACAAAGGACAAGACACTGTGGGTTCCTCACCCCTGTGTACAACTGCAAGACTATTCAGGCTCAGGGAACACCAATGAGTGTTATTTATTTATTTATTTATAAATATTTATTTTATTTATTTTTGCATAGAAGAACTGGGGCATGGGCCAGAGGTGGAGGGGTGAGAGGATTCTCCAGCTACAGAGTGGGGAGGAGAACAGGCAGATCTACTGAAATTCACTGCTGAGGGGAGCAGTGGGCAAGACAGGAGAGGTCTGCTGCGCCATGTGATTCATCTCCCTGGCAGGGAATGAACTCAGGCCACAGTGGGAATAGCCACGGTAGCAAATTTTGATGCTGTTGGGGAAAACCCCATTTTCCAAGGGTTCCCAAATGCTTAGGTGGTGTTGGGAAAATGCCAGCCTTGCCCCCGAGTCCACAATGGGGGACCCCAGTTTCATATACACTTGGAAAACATTTCAGATAATATTACCAAAAAAGGGGCAGACACATACGAAACATGGAGTTCTTAATGAGCAAAAATGAAATAGGATCCGTTTTGTTCCTTTTATTCCATCTGTCCAGTATATTTCTCGAAGGGTTCAACTGGGAAAGATGATTCAATATCCTTACTTTCTGGGTTGAGATTTATTTTTCCTGAAGAACTCTCCTTAAGGTATTGGCCAGACCTGACCCTGTTTATCAGATAAAATTAAACCAAAGAGTTTCAAGTCATTTCGAGTACTGAGGCATGAGTTTGGAAAACGACAGTGCAGAGTTCCTGAGGAACTGTATTTATACCCATGTTGATTGCCATTGTGCCTGGCACACTTTGATTCCTTGATTTGGTTCATCTGTATGGATAACTTCTAGCAAATTCAAGTTTGTAAAACAAAGAAAATAATCCGACAGCTTGTAAGGGTGGGAAAGGATGTTGATTCATTTCCCGAAAGACTTATCTCATAGAAAAGTAATATATTATATGAAAACGAAATATAATTCAGCATTTCTCTGCCAGAAAAGGCAGCCAACATTTTTATGTTGCTCCGGGAAGAAAATGATCTTTCTGCAATTTCCATTTACTCCTTCCTTACCAAGCCTAGGACTTGACTCTTTTGGAAATGGAAAGGATATTGCAACATTTTCAGGAAGCGAAGCTTGAAAGTACAAAAAAAATTACTTTGCACAAATCCCCGACCTCTCTCTTTTTTTTCAGTCGAGACCATTGTCTTTAGCTTTTCCACTGTCATTTTGACTTCTTGGTTTCCTACATCATCTCTTTCTGTTTTGTCTGACCCTTCTCAGCATGGTGGTATTCACTATAAAAACACACAGCCAACATGAGCTCATACTGATTACCATAGAGCATGTAATTCCATAGGATTTTATTATTATTGAGCAATAATTCTCCTATATCTATTTTTAAAAATTATCTAAAAAGCAAATTAGAGTATTTCCCAAAGACTCTTAATAACACTATTTTTAGAAATTCTCTCTCTATATTGGTGTTTTCAGCTAATTAGCTCAATAGTCTTGACAAGAAAATGATGAGAGAGGAAGAAATGTTTAAGAGTTATTTTTAGTACAAATCTGGGTTTATTTCTAATATGTCCCTTTTGTGCCTCCTGGACAGCATCCACATAATAGGAGTTGGAATAGACAGAAAACGAAATTGAAAACCAGCAATCTGCTAAGGACACATTTTCTAATCATTTTCCTCTACCTCTCCCCCCCACCACTATATATTCAGCTATAGGTAGAGCAAGCATTTATTTCTGTTCACTAATTTACTGTGAATCATTATATTGTTTGTCTTATCCTGAATAGGTTGCAGAAGATGACCAGCTGGGTATTCAGGGTAGGTGGAGAGGTGAAAAGCAATTAATATTTACTTTTTCCACTGCAGATAATAAAACATGCTTTACACATATTGTCTTAACCAATCTTAGACTAGCTGGGAGCACTGAATATTTTGTCAGAATAAGCAAACCGAGGCTTTAAGTGGAAAATGCAACCCCATCTATCATCGATAGTTTTGACCTGCTTATTTTTTAAATATTTATTTATTTACTTTTGTAGAAAAACTGGGGTGTAGGCCAGAGATATGGGGGGTGAGAAGATTCCCCAGAGACAGACTGGGGAGCAGAACAGGCATATCTACTAAGTCCACTGCTGAGGGGAGCAGTGGGTGAGACAGGAGAGGTCTGCTGCGCCATGTGGGTCAGCTCCCTGTCTGGGGATTGATCTCAGGCCATAGTGGGGATAGCGCTGAGACTTAACCCCTAGACTAACCAGTTTTGATCTGTTTAAATGCTACAATTCCAAACAATGATTTATGATACAGGATTTTTTTCCCCTCCACTCTACTCACTCCTCAAATCACTCCCCAGCATTCATTCATACACAAAACACACACAGGCATGCATGTCCACTTTGCAAATTGTGTAACTTTAGCACAAAACATAGGAAAGGTATTATACCTTCCTTCTCAATTTTTTGGAAGAGTTTGTGAAGGATAGGCACCAATTTGTCTCTGAATGTTTGGTAGAATTCATTTGTAAATCCATCAGGTCCTGGGCTTTTGTTTTTGGGGAGGTTTTTGATTACCATTTCAATTTCGCTAATTGTAATTGGTCTGTTTAGGTGTTCTATTTCTTCTTTATCTAGCTTTGGGTGATTGTAGAGTTGTAGGAATTTGTCCATCTCCTCTAGATTGTTGAACTTGTTTCCATATAACTGTTCATAGTAGTTATTAATTATTCTTTTGATTTCTGCTGTGTCCGTTGTGATTTCTCCTCTTTCATTTATTATCCTATTTATTTGTGCTTTCTCCCTTTTTGCCCTTGTGAGCCTGGCTAGGGGTTTATCTATTTTATTTATTTTTTCGAAGAACCAGCTCTTGGTTTCATTGATCTTTTGGATTGTTTTTTTAGTTTCGATTTCATTTATTTCTGCTTTGGTTTATATTATTTCTTTTCTTCTGCTGGTTTTGGGGTTTTTTTGTTGTTCTTTTTCTAGATCTTTGAGCTTCAAGATTAGGTTGTTTCTTTGAGTTCTTTCTTGTTTCTTGATGTGAGCATCTATTGCTATATATTTTCCTCTTATTACTGCTTTTGCTGCATCCCATACATTTAGGAAATTGGTGTCCTCCTTGTCATTCAATTCAAAGAATTTTTTAATTTCTTCTTTTATCTCCTCGTTAGTCCAGTGGACTTCCAGTAGTGTGGGTTTCAGTCTCCATCCTAACAAAAGCAATATACAGATTCAATGCTATTCCAATCAAAATTTCAATGTCATTCTTCAAAGAAATAGAACAATTATTTATGAAATTCATATGGAATCACAAAAAACCCCGAATAGCCAAAGCTCTCCTGAAAAAAAAAAGAAGGGAATGGAGGCATCACACTCCCAGACTTCAAACTATACTACAAAGCCATAATCATCAAAACTGCATGGTATTGGAACAAGAACAGACATACAGACCAATGGAATCAAATAGAAAATCCAGAAATAAATCCACAGATTTATGGTCAACTAATCTTTGACAAAGGAGCAAAGACTATGCATTGGAGCAAAGAAAGTTTGTTCAATAAATGGTGCTGGGAAAACTGGGTCGCTACATGCAAAAGAATGAAGCTTGACCACTACCTCACACCATATACAAAAATCAACTCAAAATGGATTAAAGAACTAGACATAAGACCTGAAACCATAAAATATATAGAAGGAAATATAGGCGAAACACTACGGGATTTGCACATCAAAGACATCTTTACAGACACATCACCCAAAGCAGTGATAGTGAAGGCAAAGATCAACAGCTGGGACTACATCAAATTAAAGAGCTTCTGCACAGCAAAAGAGACAATAACAAAAACAAAGAGAAACCCCACCAACTGGGAGAACATTTTTGCACCCAACACTAATGATAAAGGACTGATCACAAAAATCTGCAAAGAGCTGATGAGACTCAACAACAACAAAGAAAATAATCCAGTCAAAAAACGGACAGAGGAGCTAAAAAGAAACTTCTCTGAAGAGGAAATGCGAATGGCCAACAGGCATATGAAAAAATGTTCAACATCACTTGCAATCAGGGAAATGCAAATCAAAACTACCATGAGATACCATCGTACACCAGTGAGAATGGCACATATTAAAAAAACTAGCAACAACAAATGTTGGCGAGGTTGTGGAGAAAAAGGAACTCTTCTACACTGTTGGTGGGAGTGCAAACTGGTCCAACCACTATGGAAAGCTGTGTGGAGATTTCTGGACCTACTAAACATAGAGCTTCCACAGGATCCAGCAATTCCACTCCTAGGTATTTACCCAAAGAACACAGAAACATCAATTCCAAAGAACACCTGCACCCCTATGTTTATAGCAGCACTGTTTACAATAGCTAAGCTTTGGAAACAGCCCAAATGCCCAAAAATAGATGACTGGATCAAGAAGATGTGGTACATATACACCATGGAATATTACTCAGCATTCAAAAAAGATAAACACATGCAATTTGCAGCAACATGGATGGTGCTGGAAGGGATCATGCTCAGTGAAATAAGCCAAAAAGAAAAATACCAAAAAGAAAAATATGAGTGATGGTCTCACTCATAGCAGGAATCTAGAATACTTAAATAAGGGACCAGGAAAATGAATAACTATAAGAAAGTGAAAATCAAAATCAACAAAAACTATGAACCAGAGACACTTTTTGGGGGGTGGGGGGCGGGAGGGGAGGGATTGGGGTCAGAATGGGGGGATTGCAATTTATGGGGAATATAAAAATAAAATTTATTAATTAAAAAAAAAAAGAATTCTCTCACAAAAAAAATTAAATAAATAAATAAAAATAAAATTGCAGAAGGAGCTGGAGAAAGCTCCCGGGAAGTGAGAAGAAAAAAAAAAAAATGAATTGGTTGGAGAATGAGAAAAAGATTGCTGCCTGACATCTGCAAGGTCATGTAAAGGATTTTTTGGAGTAGCGGCTAATATGGATTGCATCCAATGGGGTGATAATTTATTCTTTCATAAAAGATTTAAAGAAAAAAAAAAACATAGGAAAGGTTTTCATCCTGGCATGGAAATACAGCTTCTCCACTAGAGTTCTTAGCAGTTCAATTTAGCTATTGATATCCTGACTAATTAACCACCCCAAAAGTGCAGAACCCCAAAAGCTAGGAGTTGTCCCTATGTTTTCCCAGTTCCATTTCTCCACCCCCCTCTCTTCTCACACAACCAATTCCTCCACGAGTTGCCATGGCTCCATCTGATGGTGTGCATTTGGATTCTACTCAGTCTATTGGGAGAAAACATTTTGACAATTCCCTCTCATGCAGTTTGAGCCCAGTTGATGACAGGACAGAATATTTGCTTTCTTTTCCTTGTTCATTTTATTTTTCCTGCAATCTTGTGAACTCTCTCTTTCCTCACTAGTTTTCTGCTCAGCAGTTTATCAGCTTTGTCTCCTTCAACTCAATACATCAAACAACCCTAGATGGTTGTCAAGAGACAAAAAAGTTGAATTATTTGGGGACAAAGTAAAAATAGCTTTAACCAAATCTGTTCTATTCTTTGGGAAAACAAAAATACATTCATTTACCTTTCAAATTGGCTGGCTGGTTTCATTCTTTGTTTTTTGCTATGACAGTCAAATTTATTTATTTATTTTTTCGTCAACAAAGTGGCAGTTTTAGATGAAGCAGGACAATCCGACAATCCTCATCAGGCTTTTCCTCTCTTGAATAAAAACAGGCAGAACAGTATGTTTTGTCAGTGCGGGTATTTCTCCACCAAGAGAGTCTCCAGCTTACTTCTACATAAATGTTATTAAACTCCACATTAAACAGCCTGTGTGTGTGTGGGTGCTGAGCCCAGAAGTGTCTGACAGCTAATGAATAAACATATACTTTATTTGTAGCAAGATTTTTTAAAGAACATGATGCCTGAATACTTTTGGCAAAGAGATCCATTTATTTTATTTAAAAAACACATATGCTTGCATGGAAATGTGTAGAAACCGGGCCAAGTGTTGCTCCAATTCTTCAGTTTATAAATAGGTAAATCTCAATGATTTTGTCTGAAGAATGTCAAAGCGACTCAATCACATTCTGTTCAGAGAAAAACGTTGCTGCTGCAAAGCCAGCCCCAGCTTCTCGCCATGGAGAGCCTGGTGTCACTTACTCATCTGACACTCTCCAGAGGGCTTATCTCTTTTTGAAAACACAAATGGATTTGTGAACACAAAGTTCAAAGGACTTTCCAAAGCCCAGCCAGTTTAGCCCTTATTTGGGAAAAGACACAAGGTTTAAAAAAAAAAAATCTAACAAAGAAAACAGGTATACCCAAGATAGAATTTGGACTTGGAATGTTCATTCTGTGTATGTGTGTGTGTGTGTGTGTGTGTGTGTGTGTGTGTGTGCGCACGCGCGTGTGTGTGTGTGTTACTTTTTTGTGTTTGTGGGTTTACATGATCTTACTGCTTTATAAATCACACATGCCTAGATTAAAGAGTTTGCCTTCGTTCAGCATCATAGTGAAATAAAGGATTATTTATGACTTTTTCATTTCACTACTAATGAATTTTTATCTACATTTCATAACCTATCTGGGAATCTCAGGACATTTTTAGCTAAAGATATTAGCTCAAAAACCTACTTACTATAAATGCACAGCATGAAGTTTGTCCATTCAAATATCTACATGGAATGAAGGAAATTAGAAAGAAAAGTATGAAGTTAATATATGTCTATGTGAAACTTTCCAAAATCAAGGGGACTTGCAAACAAATCACAGTGCCTCTTGGTTTACCAAATGAAGAGGAATTTTTATGGATATCTCTAACTTACATCACCCCTTCCCCCAACACAATGAGACATTTGAGAGTTGACTCTATGTGGCAGTGTGGACCAGCCCAGAAAGAAGTCCAGAACCCAAGAAAGTTTTTTTTTTAAGATTTATTTTATTTATTCAAGAACTGGGGTGCAGACCGGAGGTGCGGGAGGGTGAGAGAATTTACCAGAGACAGAGAGGGGAGCAGAACAGGCAGATTGACTAAAAACACTGCTGAGGGGAGCAGTGGGTGAAACAGGAGAGGTCTGCTGCACAATGTGGTTATCTCCCTGACCAGCCAGGAATCAGCACTTCACTCAACCTGCTGCGTCACTGGGGAGGCCCGCAAGATAGAATTTAGAGCTGGAATTCTCATTCTGTGTGTGTGTGTGTGTGTTACTTTTTTGTATCTGTGGATTTATACCATCTTATTGCTTTATGAATGACACACATGCTTGTGTGTGATACTCTTCACACCAGGACAGAAGGAAGTCCACATTCAGTGCCACTGCAGTGGACAGTCTCCCAGGCTTATATCCGCATCCTTACCACAGTACTAGAACTGAGATTAACCACTGGACACCCCGGGACTGGGAGCCTCTTCATGAACTCTGTGCTTTCAAACAAAGCCATCATTCTAAGTAGTTTTAGTTTGTTATAATGAACTGAAAGAAAGCAGAAAGTAAAGGCAGGGAGATACAGGCACTCTGTTGGAAAGCAGAGTCATTAAAAATAATGAGCAGTCTCTCACTTCCTTCTTTTTATTAACTTTCTGCAAAGGACAGCCCGACACTTTATTTTTCAGCACAGTCTCCACTTTTACTAATATCCGTTAACAGATGGCTAGAGTTTTTTCCACAACAAGTTCCATAATAGTTAGAACCACCCTGGAAAACACACCAGGAATTTTCCTTTCTTTCCTTTTTTCTTTTTTGGATTTCTACATCTTAGAATTGGCTTCTCCAAAAACTGCCTCTGAGCACCACAGAACTTTGCCATCCCTCTCCACCACAAAAATATGCCAAGGTAGCATTTTAGAGGAGAGCTGAAAGCACAAGCAAGAGCAAAGAACAAAACACACTTTAAATATCATCCTAAAGTACTACCTACTCCAACTTTCTCCTTCAAACATCCCCTGAAGTATTAATTCTAGGAATCTCCATGAATAGTCTCAACACTTAATTTTTGGCACTGTATTACACTCAAATTTTTGATAGGAGAAGAAAAGGCTGAGTAAACTGATGGTTGGTAAAAGGCCAGAATTTTAGTCTTGAAGAGATTTCTAGAATGAGTTATGAAACTAACTGCTCAAAGTTAGTACTTTGTTCCTTGGAGCACTGCTGCCTTACTGCCAAATAAAAGAACTGAACTCTGATCTTTTTCCCTTGTAGTTAATAACTTAAGCTAAACTTTAGATCAAAGGGATGGAAGCACAACAGCTAAGATGTAGGAAAATTGTCAGCTTGACCAGAAGTCTGTGACCTGTGGATTGGTGACCCAAGCTTCTATTAATCATAGCACAAAAGGAGAAATACTATTCAAGCACCTATTATATGCCAAGTATGTGTCAGATACTTTTTTGCTCTATGTCACTTAATGCCCATGCTCACCTCAGGAAGTTATCTTTTACCCAGAACTGATATATAGAAGTCAGGATTTATTTGTTCATTCATTCAACAAATATTCATTGCCATTACTATATTCTAGTCATGGTACTAATACTGGGGATACAAGGGTAAACTAGACAGACATAGCTCTTGCTTTCACACAGGTCACAGTTCTCACAGTTTTGTAAGAATAGTCGATACTACATGTGTTTACAAGGCTCATAAGCATTGCAGAAAGAGAAGATTCAAGTGCTTGAGCAGACAGAGAAAATGGATTCTTTACTCAACTATTGAACATATGATTATTGAATGCCCACACGATACACTAGCCTCGGGGTCATTGCAAGCTTTAGTTTGAGAAACCCACTAGTATTCTTACCAGGAAGCTATCTTCCCTTTCTTGAATGCATCCTCGATTACTATAACATCACTTTATAATTGTAAAACATGATTGGAAGATACATTATTGTTAATATTGCCACAAATGTGTTTGCTTACTTAGGGGGAACAAAACACAAATTATTTTATATTATTTTTATTTTTGTGTAGAAGTACTGCGCTGTAGACCAGAGGTGCAGGGTGTGAGAGGATTCACCAGAGTCAGAGTTGGGGGCAGAACAGGTAGATTGACTGAAATCCATCCACTGCTAAGGGGAACAGTGTATGAGAAAGGAAAGGTCTGCTGTGCCATGTAGGTCAGATCCCTGGTTGGGGATAAAACTCAGGCCATATAGTGATAGCACTAGATTTAACCCCTAGGCCACGATGGAGGCCCCAAAACCCCAAATTTAATGAATAACTTGCATCTAGGATTACAGATGTGCACTAATAGAACATTCTGTGTTGATGGAAATCTTCTGTACTGTGGGAATACAGGGACATGTGGCTATTGAGGTCCAAGTAATAGAGGGACTGACTTTTTGCAATTTTAATTTAAAATTAATTTTAATCATGATATAAGATTAATAGTTTGCATATTTGACACCATGATTATTGATAATTCCCACAAGGTCAAAAATGTCCTAACACTTGCTCCTCTCCTGTCAGCTTTGGAGAGACTTGGGTATGACAGTCTAGGAAGTCTGAAGGAATTTGTTTCTGCTGAAATCATTTTGAGACTCCTGTAATCTATAAAGACTTATATTTCTGGGATGGCACCAAGGAAGATAGAAGGAAGCTCTCTGAGAAGACAGGTCCAGTCTAGATTCCAGTTGGATTCAATCTCAAGTAGGCCTAGATCCATTATTAAATCAAAGTTAATCAATCTGAAGATAATCCAGCACTGGGTCCTTTCAGACAATAGTAGGATCCCAGGACCCTCTGCGATTCCTCAGATATGGGGGACCCCCATGCCCTGCTATAATCCTAGTTAGAGCAAGAGGTAAAAGAGAAGGTTAGTTCTGGTTTTCTCATTGAGGAGGATTCAGCCCCTCCCAGGGTTGGGGCAGTGACTATAGGGAACATCTCACATGCATGCTCTGGGTGCTGTTGTCTCTGTCAGATGTGGTGAGCCTACGTGCTCCACACAGTTTTGTTCAGAGAAGGTATGATTTAAGCTGAAATAGAAATGGAACTGAAATTGCTTCAGATTCTTTAGCCAAAGCACCTACCATTATCTGAACTTGTTTTAAATAAGCAAATGTCATCTCCCAAGCAATAAATATTGGTCCCATCATATATTTAACTCTTCAATGAGAAAATGTACTACATTTCTGCCGACTTAATGCTCATAGAGGGTCTGTCAGTCCCAGACATATATTCTTTCAGTTCTAGACTATTTTTTTCACTAGCATACTCAGATATAGTACCTATTTCCTTTTGGATGGAAGTGATTTAGTTATTTTTCTTTCTCTCTGTTTTGTATCTACTGGATTTACCTCTTTAGCCAACACTTACCCTTACCTGGGAGGTGATACACAAGGCTTCCAATGTTACCACACCTGATAACACACCCAGGTCATGACAGATCGGCACTGCCTCCAGCCTCATAGTTTCTGGCAGCCACATCAGGAAGCAATGGGAATCAGAGCCACAATTATTTCTTGCTTTATTCTTAAGGAGGGGAAAGGAATCAGACCATTAAAATATGACATATTGTATTTAGTATGCTTGCTCATTGCTAATTACCCTCTCAAAAATTGGCCTATGCTAACACTATTCAAAAAAAATTGGCCTGAGGCATGCTGGACTTCAGATCATTTCATGAGATAATAGTAATAAAAGCTTTCATTTATTGAAAGCCAATAATGTGTTAAGACATTTATTACAAATATTCACTGTTGTATTCAATTGTCATGACAACCAATAAAATAGAAGCAATTATTCCTGTTATTCAAGTTAAGAAATACAACATCTCTGAGCCTAACAAATCATCTAACATCACATAGTTTGGAAATCATGAACATTTTAACTCCTATAGTCCATTCTATTTCCATTTCACCATCTCTCTTCCTAAAGTAAATTCCCTGAGAGGAGAGGAGAAATAGGAATTAAGGGGTGAGAGGGGTACGGTATGTGTTTGTGCACATGTGTGTGGTGTGTGTGGGGGGGCATGGTATGTGTTTGTGCATGTGTGTATTTGTGTGTGTGTTATTCGGGTGTGTGTACCACTTTGTTTTTACTCTCTGTCCTTAATGTTGGTTACCATATTAGTAGGCATGAGGTAGTTACTTAGTGGAATAAATTCTTAAAAATCTGTCTTCAAGATACTCATTTGAAATATTTTCTTGAGTGTGTTATATGTATAAATCTTGTATTAAGTACTAGAACACTGAGAACAAGAAAGAAAAGTTCCCTGCCTTTGGGCCTCCCTGGCGGCCTAGGGGTTAAGTCTCAGCGTTATCACTGCCACCACCCGAGTTCCATCCCCGGCCAGGGAGCTTACCCACATGTCGCAGCAGACCTCTCCTGTCACAACCGCTGCTTTCCTTAGCAATGGATTTTAGTAGATCTACCTGTTCTGCTCCCCACTTTGTAGCTGGGGAGTCCTCTTACCTTCCCACCTCTGGCCTATGCCCCCATTCTTCTATTCAAAAATAAATGAATGAATGAATGAATGAATGAATAAATAAATAAATAAATAAATAAATAAGACATTTTAAAAAAAGTGCTCTGCCTTTGAAGGTTTATGTGATGGTGGAGAAAAACAGAAAAGCACAGCAAGGAATCTATAATTCTAGATGCTGTTGAGGATATGAAGAAATAGGACAGGTTGATGTTCTCTGAGGCTATGTTAGCAGGCAAATAAGGGAGTTTTCCAAAGTCCCCAAACTTGCATGCTCTAAAAGGATCCATCCATTAAAGCCAAAGTGTACTTTGTATAAAAGAACTTTAGAAGAGTTAGTGTTCATAGAGAAGAGATAAAAGGATAATAGTTTTCAATGAAACACATAAAGTTACCCATCCTCTCCTGGGTAAGTGCTGAACCAAATAGAGTTGGTTTTAAGTGGGGCTGATGAAGTCCCTAAGCTTGTCTGTCTTAAGTCTAACTAAGGTACCTTCTGAAGGGGAACCATAGGAATGCAGAAGGGGCCAGGCAGTTCTGTGATGAAAGTTTTAGCAGGCAGAATGAGGGGTACCCCCGGAACCCAAACTTGCATGCTCTAAATGGGTTCTGCCATCCACCCCATCAAAACAAAACATACTCTTAGTGAATAAGAACTTCAACAGAAAAGAGCTTTAATACAATTAGTGGGCAACAGAGAAACACCCAAAGTTACTCATCCCCTTGTGGGTGAAAGTCCAGCCAAACAGGGTTAGCCGAAGGCAGGGCCACTGAGCCCCAAATACTCATCACAAGTCTAAAGCACCTTCTGGTGAGGACCCATAGGAAAGGGGCAGAAGGAGTCCAGCATGTCTGGAAGGAAAAGAGCAAAATCAAAATCAAGATGAAGGCTGCCATTGTCAGTGTCCCCAATGCCTCTCATCCATGTGTCTTAACATGTCCTCCATGATCCCCAAGTCTCTGGTGCAGTCCATAGCCAAGAACAAGCAAGCCCTTCTTCTCCAAGTGTCTCTCCTCTCTATGCCTCCCCATGTGTCTCTCCAAGTATTCTCTCTTTCTCCTGTTACATAGCTTCACCTGGCTGTTCAGCTCCTCCGCTGTCACGTGGGGCATGGGCCATGGCACCCCTCCCTTTCATGGAGATGCCTGTTACAGTTCTAGGGTGACCATGAGGGGTTGGAACACTTATTTGGATGAACTGGTCAGGAAGAACTCACTAGGGAGATCACCTTTGCAATAAGAGCTGAATACCAATAGGGAACCATAGAGATCCTTCGGGAATGCATGTCCGGGAAAGGGAGCATCTTCTCACATATAGAGTAATACATGGAGGAATCAAAGGTGCTTCCTGGAGTTGGTTTCAGTAGTGGAAATGGTGGTTGACCATTTATTGAGCCTGGAAGACTTTGAGAAAGAAAATGATGTCAGAGGAACTCAAGAGTTTTATGAAATTTCCAAAAGGCATTTCTAGAATGTTTATATTTGAGCATAATTTTGAGTCAGATAGACCCAAACTAAAATATCTTTATTCTGGTGGTTTTATATGAAGATTTTTATACATGTAATGAACACATCAAATATTTCCATTTTAAAACAAAAAAAATAGAAGAAATGTTTATATTTTTTATTTTTTTAATTTTATTTATTTATTTATTTAATTTTATATATTTTACATCATTTTTCATTTTTGCAAAATGTATGCATTTTCTTTTTTTTTTTTAAAGATTTATTTATTTTTTTATACAAGCACTGGGTATAGTCAGAAGTGTGGGAGGGCAAGAGGATTCACCAGAGCCAGAGCGGGGAACAGAACAGGCAGACTGACGAAATACACTGCTGAGGAGAGCAGCAGGTGGCAGGAGAGGTCTGCACGTCATATGGGACCCTCGCCCAGCGGCCAGGGATCGAATCCGTGCGCTGCAGAGGGTGCAGGCAGCTTTGCAGCCCAGCACTCAACTACTGCGCCACCAGGGGAGGCCCAGAAATGTTTATATTCTTTTAAAATGAGTTCTATTTCACCAACTTTAATAAAGGAAATTAAAATCTTTGCATTTTAGTTTTACATTTTGACTCTCTAGAGAATTTTGTAACCACTCAGTTGTATCCCTGAACCTATTTTTAAAAGAAAGTTCAGAGTCAATCAAAATACAACTTTCTGTTGGGGCTACTCAAAAAAAGTGTATAAAAAGTAATGAGAAAATGATTTTTTTTATGTTTCTGTTTTCCCTGGACTTGAAAAGGGCAATGAACTAGTAAAACCTTTCATTTAAATGATTCAAAGGTTAAATAAAGTCCATTCTACTCCTAGAAATCTACGCAAATGATACAAAAACACTAATTCCAAAGGAAATCTGCACTCCTATGTTCATCGCAACACTATTTACAATAGCCAAGATATGGAAATAACCTTAATGCTCCAAAATAGATGACTAGATCAATGGGGGTGGGAGGGAGGCTGAGGTTGGGGGGGAAGCTGGGGGGGGAGTGAGTATGATTAAAACAAGGGGGGGTGGGAATTTTATGGGGAATATAACCAAGATGAAAATGCATACATTGTTCAAAAACAAAAAATGATGTAAAAATATATAAAAGAAAAAAAAAAGGAGTGGTATATTTGAATATTCACACACTGGAATGCTATTCAGAAATCAAAAAGATAAATTCATGCCATTTGCAGCAACATGGATGGAACTGGAAGGGATGATGCTCAGTGAAATAAGCCAGAGGAAAAAGATAAATATCGATGGCTCCACTTATACGTGCAGTATAGAGAAACTAAACAAAGGTTCAGGAAAAAGACACAACTTGCAAGTTGACCATAAATCTGAGGCATACAGCAGGGCAGAGGGAGGTGGAGGAGTCCAAACAGGGGAGGGAAGAGCACAAGGGAATGTGGTGACAGTTCACAAGTGCCGTGGTGGTGGGAGAAATAAGAGAACTACACCTGAGGGGAGAAATCAAATACTGTCAAAAAATGAACAACGATATAAGAAAATAAATCAATAAATAAACAAACAAACAAACAAATAAATAAAGTCCATTCTGAAAGAAACAATATCATAGTTACATTATTATAATAAAATAATTGCTACAAAGGTGACAAGCTAAAAAAAAAGAGTCATCTCTCTCTTATGGAGGAAGATGTTAAATTGCTAAGCCCAGTTTTTGAAGAAAAAGCTTCTGATTAGCAGGCATATGTGTGGGAAGGGCATTCTGGGCCCAAGACAGCACAAACTTTGAATTTGTTTGAGAAAATAATCTGTCATACAACTGGATAATGTAACATTTTCCAGCTATAGTTACCTTAAAAGAAAAAAAAATGGAAAGCCTTGGAACCTGATTCATCTTGAAGTTCTATTGCATTTTATTACGGTACCTTTGTTTCAGTTTTAGGATTTTTCAGAACATCAGAAGTAATAGCAGGATTTTAAAAGTGGGTTGACCTTTAAAGTTATCTTAAAACTGGGCCTCCCCGGTGGTGCAGCGGTTGAGCGCTGGGTTGCGAAGCTGCCCGCGGCCTCTGCGGCGCCGGTTCGATCCCCGGCTGCTCCCCTGCCACCGGAGGAGGGTCCCACATGGCGCGCAGACCTCTCCTGCCGCCCGCTGCTCCCCTCAGCAGTGTACTTCGGTCCTTCTGCCTGCTCTGCTCCCTGCTCTGGCTCTGGTGAATTCTCTCACCCTCCCGTGCTTCTGACTGTACCCAGTGCATGTATAAACAAAACAAACAAACAAATAAATAAATAAAACATGCCTCTAAAAAAAAAAAAAAAAAAATAAAGTTATCTTAAAACTATTCCAAAGAAACAATTAGATAATTATAACCTTAATTATCTACATATTTGGATAGCTATTCATTTGTCAGAGTTTTGATATTTGTGTAGAAAAAATAGCTGGCAGTTGGCCAGATGTTGTATTCTTTAATTAGATAATTTAGTATCAATGGAACTATCCTTTACAAAAATTGCATTTTAATATGAATGTGTTGGCTTTGTAATTTTTATATACTTGGAGATTCTTCTAAGTAAGAACCCCATTCACATATATTCAAATTATATTTGAATATAAAGTGTATCTTAACTAGTTTTCTTTTTTTTTTACCTAGTGATTTAATCTCCATAAGTTACTAGAATGTTGATTTCACTTAAAATAATTATAAAATCTAAATAATTTAAAAAATGAAACCTGCAGACCTTGGTCAATTTCTGCTGACTAGCAATGAAATAATTACAACTACAAGTTGATGATGACAGCAGTCAGGATAAATTCTTATTTTCCTCCTACACTTAGATTTAGCTGGTAGCCATTGTTTGTAGAACTTGATTTCTCCTCATCCTAATTGTGAACTCAGCTGAATATGCAAATTGATGGAAAAATCTCCTACAGATAAACTATGCAAATGAAACATCTAGTGCAAGGATATATTCTTTTGTGTCATTTAATCAGCTGATTAAATACTCCTAAAATTCAGGCTGACTTGCCTTGACCCTACCTTCCAAGTCTCTGAAGAACTATTTAGTTGTCAATAATGTAACCAAGGCAACAAATGCATATTCTATGTATTTTGTTTTGAAAGCCCGGAGGCTTTTTGTTGTCTTTGCAAAGATCCCAGATCATAGCCTATCTATAATAATATTTATATTAAAGTCATCAGATTCCGAAGCACAACCTGGGGAAGCTGAGCTGCTCATGGGCAATGCAGTAATAAATGAGTTTTCCAGGCCACAGTTGCAAGGAAGAACAGTCAGAAAAGAGCGAAGGATTTCAAGTATTGTTTGTCTGTTTTTTTTAACTTGACTTTTCTATGCTCCTTTCCCTAAGATGCCATTTGTACTGTTTATTTTTAGAGCTCACACAGGGAGATAGTGTTTTGTTGTGGTTACATCCTAGTCTGTAAAGGCCTAAAGCCTCCCATCGTGAGAGGAAATGAAGTCTGACTGAGTTTTTAAGAGGCCTGTGTGTACGTGATGCCTTTCATCTCAGGCTTGTAATTGCTGCGATTCAGCCCCAAGCTTATTTCCAAAGATAACCCACTGCGAAAATCCTCAGTATCTAACCAATGATATGTTCAAGAAGGTTGGTCCCATTTAAGTAAAGTTTGCATTTATGTTAACAAGCCAAAGGACACAGTTACTTTCCTCCCATGATATGAAGCTCCTTCAGTTGTAGCACACCCTGCATTCCTGAATCACCTAGAACTGGAACAACCCGGGGAACTTAGGCAAAACTCAACAAAACATCAAGACAAATGAGAATCTGTTAGGGGGCAGACTGAGAGGCACCCCAGGACCCCCAAATCTGCATGCTCTGAATGGGTTCTGCCATCTGTCACATCAACACAAAACATACTCTAGTGCATAAGACCATCAATAAAAAGAAACTTTAATACAATTAGTGTGCAATACAGAAAAGACAAAGACAATAGTTCCAAATCAAGCACCCAAAGTTACCCCTCCCCTTGTGGGTAAATGTCCAGCCAAACAAGGTTGGTGCAAAGCAGGGCTGCTGAGGCCCAAAAGCCTGTCACAGTCTAAGGCACCTTCTGGTGGGAGCCATAGACAAAGGGCAAAAGGAACCAGACAAGTTTGGAAGGAAATGCACAAAATCAAAACCCAAGTCAAGATAAAGGCTGCCATTGTCAGCCTCCCCACGGGTCTCTCACCCACGCCTGCTTCAACCAGTCCAGGACTAAGAAGCAACTGCCTCCTCCAGTTCCTTTTCTTACCTCCTTCTACTTCTCCTCCCTGCTCAGCTCCACCTTTCATTGTTTGGGACAGGGAATCTGAAACCTTCCATTTAGTAATAGAAAGTAAAAATTTAATGTAGAAATCCACTGATACAGCCCATATTTTCTGAATAAACTGAGAAAAACAGAGAATTTCTTACCGACTGATATAAGCAGAATGACTGTAGTTCATCAAATCATTCTAATATTTCAAAACCATTTGTTGAATTTAAGGAATTATTGTTGTATTGTTTTGTTCAAGGTGATGGCTATTTATTACTATGATTAGACATAGAAAACCTGATCTCTCCCCACTAAACTGATAATATTCGATTTGCGCTGGTACTCTGTTGCTGCCAAGAGAGGATGGGCTCATAGGATCTAAATCAAGAGAGCCCACACCCCACCCCGCAGCATCACCATCACAGTAACAGCACCTTCTCCATATAAAGGCGAGATTCCAGGTTCCCTGCCCCACCCAACAAAGGTAGAGCTGAGCAGTGAGGAGAAGCTAGAAAAGAGGGGAATAAGGAAGAAAAAAGAAGGAGACATGAGGAGCAGACACATGCGAAGAAGCGCACTTGCTTCTCTGCCTTGGACTTGTACCAGGGACTTGGGGGACATGGAAAGAGGCACTTGAAAGAGACAGAGATGTGGGTGAGAGAGCGTGGGGAGGCAGACAGTGCCAGCCTTTATCTTGACTTGAGTTTTAATTTTGTGCTTTTCCTTCCAGATGTGTCTGCCTGTTTCTCCTCCTTCCTATAGGTCCCCACCAGGAGGTGACTTAGACTTGTGGCAAGCTTTTGGGCCTTAGCAGTCCTGCTTTGAGCTAACCCTGTTTAGCTGGACATTTACCCAAAAGGGAATTGGTCACTTTGGGTGTATAATTGGAAGATATTTTAACTATACTCTTTCTCTTCTCTGTGTTGCACACTAATTGTAATAATTTATTGAAGGTCTTATTGACTAAGAGTATGTTTTGTCTTGATGGGGTGGATGACAGAAACTATTCAGAGCGTGTAGGTTTGGGAATCCAGGGGTGCCCCTCATTCTGCCTGCTAACTTTACCACTGCTGTCAGCCCTTTTGTGTCTCCTTCTCTGTGCTGGGTCATTCCAGAGCAGATGAGCACTTCACACGTGCCTACCACCATTCACAGTGCACTCTGCTGCTGCTCAGGATCCCCTCACTGCAGATAACACTCCCAGGGAATCCATGAAATCACCTGGTAGACATCGAAATAACTAGATCCCTAAACCAAATCAGCAGTGAATGCCAAATAAGGAATAAGGACCTCAGAACACACTTAGCCTTCAACAAGAGGACAGTAAGCTCCAAAGGAAAGCCAAAATACATTTACCTGGGAATAGAGGGACATGAAATTTAGGATACGAAGATTTAGGTAGAAACCTAACACATATTTCAAGGAGGGACTCAGGATTAGGGGTTCTACTGGAGGGAAAAAGGATGAGATAATGGAGGATGAGGCCAGGAACCAGGATATGTGTGATGATGGAATCACAGGACAAAAGTGGTCAGGTGAAGGGGTCAGAAAGTGAAAGTAACTGAAAGTTCTTTCTCTTGGTCCTTTCAAACAGGATATTCTCACTCTTGTTGTTTCATGGAATGGTGGCAGTTTGGTTCAGTTCAAAGGTCGGATTGAGTTGACAGAGGACACTAAAAGCTGGTATTTTTCCCTGGAGTGACTTTCCCTGTTCCTATTTAATATGGCTCCAGTAATGCCACTTTTCATAACAGCCAACAATGAATGTCCATCAGTGGATAGTCATGCTGTTTACCAAACCAGTACAAGTTTCTCTTCTAGGACTAGGTTGCCTTCTGTGGACAGAGGGGTTCCCCTCACAACCCTAATGTGATGTGCATCCAAACAGGGCAATTGCATGTTTAATTCCTTATCTGCTTTTTTTTATCCCTATTCTCCATTCACCTTTCTCCTTGCCTCCTCCCTTTTAACCCCTCAAATCTCACTTCCCTTCTAGAGTTCACTTATTTTTATAAGTATTTTGCTTTGATGAATCCTTTACTATGTAAATAGCCCATCTTTGTCTTTGTCATTCTTTATCTTAATTCATATAATTCCCTTGAATTCCTTCCATTTGTTAACAAATTTTTATGGCTAGTAAGAAAACGCTCACATCTTGTATACCTAATCCTCTACTAATAGGCCCGTAGGTTGTCTCCATGTTCTAGTTATTGCAAAGAATGCTTCACTAGGGTCCCCCTGGTGGTGCAGGGGTTAAAGACAGCACTATCAAGCTATCAAGCTATCGCCAGCCACTGCAGCACAAGTTCGATCCCTGCCTGGCTAGGGAGCAACCCACATGGTGAAACAGACCTCTCCTGCCTCTCCCACTGCTCCCCTCAGCAGTGGATATCAGTAGACCTGCCTGTTCTGCTCCCCACTCTCTCTGTTGAATGCTCTCACACCCCCACCCCTGCACCTCTGGCTTACACCCCAGTTCTTGTATGCATAAATAAATAAATCTGTAAAAAAAAAGAAAACATATATATATATATATATATATATATGCTCTATAATGTTTATTGGATATAAATAAAAGAATGCTCCAATAAACATTATAGAGCATATATATTTTTTCTTTTTTTAAGATTTATTTATTTATGCATACAAGAACTGGGGTGCGTGCATGTATTTTTGTGACTTGCAGGTTTCATCTTCTTGAAAAGATGCCCAGAAATGGGAACTAGGTATACAGTATTTACATACTTAGTTGTTGTTGTTGTTGTTGTTTTTTTCATGTAAATTCAAATTGCGGGGCCACCGTGGGGCCTAGGGGTCAATTCTCAGTGCTATCACTGCTATGGCCTGAGGTAGATCCCCAGCCAGGATGCTGACCCACATGGCGCAGCAGGCCTCTCCTGTCTCGCCCATTGCTCCCCTCAGCAGTGGATTTCAGTTCACCTGTTCAGCTCCCTACTCTGTCTTTGGTGAATCCTCTCACCCCCCACGTCTCTGGCCTGTGCCTCAGTTCGTGTATGCATAAATAAATAAATATTTAAATATAAATAAATAAATTTAAATCACTTTCCAAAATGGCCACAGCAATACCTACCAATAATGTAAGAGGGTTCCTTTTTCTCTGCGTCCACTATAGCATTTTCTGTTGGAAGACTTTTTAATATGTGCCGGTCTCTTGGCACCCAGAGGGAGAGACCAGTTGGAAGAAGGCTGCAGGAGCCCTACAGCTGGGAGACATTTGTCTTCTCAATAAAGCACCAACATCTAAAGAGCAGTAACTAGCAATCAGGCCAAGTAAAAGCCAAATTTACTGCAGAAAACCCAAAGGGCACTACACAATCTGGTCTTCCCATTACTTATCTGCTCTCATCTATTGGCTCTTATCATCTATTAACTCCTGTCACTCTGATCTCCCTAGGGTGCCTCCAGAATGTCTGGTCTATTGTTGGTGTCCCCTGCCAGAGCACCTTCTTCAGACAGCAACATGGCTCATCCCTACTCTTTTCTCAGTACAACCCCACAACCCAGCATTCTTCTCTGTTGCATCCTCTCCATGAGCTCCTGCTCCCTCGTCCCTCCTTGATTTTTCTTCATAAATTTTTATTACCACCTAAAATAACTGTAATTTAATTTTTCTGTCCCATCACTAGAATATAAATTCTATGAGGTCAGGGGCTTGGGGCATATTTCTTCATGATTCTAAGCCTAGCTCCAGAAGAGGATTCATCCCATATGGGTGTTAAGTACACACTCCCGGAGTGAATGAATGATGCTTCTCTTTAATTCACCCTTCAGTGGGAAATATTCCCTGACACTCCTGCCCTGGGGAAAGTGACTATAGCACTTTCTCTATTACTCTGAGCTATATAAAGCTGGTGCTGTTAATCTTGCTCACTTTTATTTCCCCAACGCCTAGCACAAAGGACCTACTCCAATAATAAGTCAATAAGTCAAGTAAATGATGAATGCCCTCAGTGTAGTACTAACAGTTAATGCTCAGAAGGATTTCAGGAAATCATCTATCAAATTGTCAGTCATTCCAGAGCAAAAAGTAGGTCCACGTGACAGATATCAAATTCTGTTATCAGCTTTTCAACTATTTTATCATACTATTTGTGAGAAGTTCCGTGTATGCTCTATTCTAAATCAAACCAAACAACTGTTTCTAAATCAAATCAATGACTCAAATTTTTTTCAGTCATTTTCATGGTTTCAATTTTGCTATCAACTCCAATGTTACCCCCCAAAACATACAAACCGTATCTCAGCAATCACCCAATACAGCATATTGCAGTAATATTTTCATTACCATGAACTTACTGGCAGGAATTACAAGGCTTCTAATTTTCTGTTTCTTTCATAAAATGTTCTAAAAAGTGGAATAAGAGGCAGAAACCTGACCTAACACCAGGGAGGAGAAGAAAAGGGCCAGAGGGGATAAAGCTGCAAGGGCCCCACTTTGGCCCAGTAACCAGGCTGGCCTCCAGTATGACTCATGCGAAGCCCCCTCAGAAAATCTGGCAAACATGACTTCCTGCCCCAGCAGACTTGGTTCAACCACTGGAACAGGCCAAAGCCTGCTAAAAAGCCCATTAGCAGATTCAGCAGTCAGGAACTATGGGCAGGGAAAGAGGAAATAAGGAAAGAGCTAAAATCTTCTGTTAAAACATTAATTTCCCGTAAATGTCATCCTTCATCAACAGTGCTCACTTGTTAAATTCCAAAAGCATTTTTTTTTTTTGTGCTGGACAATTTTCCATTTCCAACATGTGACCAAAAATCATTGTAAATTTCTAATAATTAGGAGACTATAGATGTCATAATGTAAAAACTTTTTGAAAGGACAGTCTAAAATAATCTGATACAATAATTTAGTCCACCAAAACTTTTTATGAGTGGTTTGAAGATGCCTTGTTTATTGGATTTTGACTCTATTTGTAAAGCAAAAATGCATGTATTGAATATATCCAAGGAAGTGGAACAAAAGCCAAATACATTTGAAATCACACTATGAAATACAAGTACCACCTCAGGATACCCACATACAGTAATATTTTTGGCTCTTCTAGGTAAATATTAATTTAAATTTTGTGTGTGTGTATGAAGAAGAACTGGGGTGTAGGCCAGAGGTGCAGAGGTGAGAGGATTCAACAAAGACAGTGAGGGGAGCAGAACAGGCAGACTGATTGAAATCCACTGCTGAGGGGAGCAGCAGGCAAGACAGGAGAGGTCTGCTGCACCGTGGGATCAAACTCAGAACGTAGTGATGAGAGCACTGAAACTTAACCCCTAGGCCACGAGGGATGCCCCTGATTTATTTTTAATCCCAGTCCTATAAACATAGAGAACTGTGGAAACTATCATTTTTATTACCCAAGAAAATCAAGTTTTATTCACTATACAGTCTATGCTATACTATAATACAAATGATGATATTCATTATACATCAAATAAGATATTAAAATGTATATAACTCATTTAATCATTGTGACACTATATTGCAGGCATCTTACCATCATCCCCATTATACAGCTAAGCAAACAGAGGCACAGGGAACTTCAGTGGCTGCCCTCATGTAACTGGCAATCTGTAGCAACTGGATCTAAACTCACACTTCTGGCTTCTGAGACCACAGCATCAGTCTTCCCAGTGTCTTTCTTCTCAATAACAGATTTTTAGTCACCATAGAATCCTTCCTGCAGACTGTGGATGCTGCTGAGGCTTTGAAGACATATCCTCTACTCTCTAAAGACTTTGGTCTCCATCAGCAGCTGCCTGTTGGAAGTGTGTGGAGCCATCTATGCTTCCCTCTCAAATTCCCATTCTCTGATAACTGCTCCTTTTAGGTAATTCTTGGCCGTCTCTCTTGTTTTTTTTTTTTTAGAAAAACTAGGGTTTGGGCCTGAGGTGCAAGGGATGAGAGGACTCACTAGACACAGTGGGGGAACAAAACAGGCAAATTGACTGAAATACACTGCTGAGGGGAACAGTGGGTGAGACAGGAGAGGTTTGTTGTGCCATGTGGGTCAGCTCCCTGGCAGGGGATCAAATTCAGGCCATAGGTATGATAGTGCTGAGACCTAACCCCTAGGCCACTGGGGAGGCCCTTGGCCTTCACTCTTATTCATACTTTGACTGTAACACTCGATCTATTTAACTCTATCATGTCAGAAAAATCAGTGCATATCCCCGACATGATTTTACTCTCAGAATACAAACCCAGGATTGGGCCAGGCTTTTATTTAACTCTTTTCTGCAGCTGGGATAAAATGTCTGTAAGCCTAGAATTAATTTGAATATTGACAATTCCATATACAAGTTCATCATCTGTTAAAATTTATGATGAAGATACATTTCTCCCCAGGGGCTATGATCAAGATTGCTTATCTTTAGGGGCATTCCAACTGAAGAATTTATATAATAATTTTCCAAAATGAGTGAAGGAATCTTTAGGTTCTACTCAAATGTTCTGAGAAAATTACAATTCTGTTCCTCAGGTGTTTGAAGTACAAAATCTGGACAATGTTGTCCTCTGTCAGCTCATTTTATCATTGAGGAAACTGAGGCACAATTAAGCAACTCATCACAGAGCAAAGATGTGGAAGAATTAAGTTCTAATTCTGACTTTGTACTGAATCCAGGGTCCTTACTGATTACTTCATGCACACACACATTCATAGAATAAAGATCAAACAGATGTGCGAATAAATAATTTCAGCACCTTTTCTGTTTATTCTAGACTCGTGTTTTTTTTTAATATTTTATTTTATATAATTCTTACATCATTTTTCATTTTTGTACAATGTATGCATTTTCATTTTGGTTATATTCCCCATACAACTGCAGCCCCCCTTTTTTTGACCCTAATCCTTCCTCTCCCCGCCACCCCCCAACCTGTCATGTGTCTCCGGTTTATAGTTGCTTGTTGCTTGTTGATTTTTTTCTTTATTATAGTTAGCCTTTTTCCCGGAATATATACACAATGGAATATTACTCAGCAATCAAAAAAGATAAACTCATGCAATTTGCAGCAGCATGGATGGAGCTGGAAGGGATCATGCTCAGAGAAATAAGCCAGAAAGAAAAAGAAAAATACCAGATGGTCTCACTCACAGCAGGAATTTAGAAAACCTAAATAAGGTACCCATGGGTTTTAAAATGTCCCCTGTCATAGGTCGTCCTCAGCTCCATCAGGCTGGGTGGTGCTAGAGGATTTCTGTGCAATGTCCAGTGTTCAGTCCACTAGTGTCCTAGCTCCAAACTGGACTACACTGGAGGATTTCTCCAAGTCATCATGAAACAAAACTAGTAGAAGCATCATTCCCAAGACCACATTACCTTGAATTCTTTATTACAACCTATGAGAAGAACCAGAAAGTGAAAGGAACAATGACTGTTATTTCTTTGCTTGTTTCCATTGCAAATGCTGAGGTTTCGAGTCACATATTATTCCTTCTTCCATCAGTGTTTCACCATTAGAAGTTCACAAGAGTGCCATCTTGATTAAAAAGGACACCTCTGACCAGGAGGCATGGACTACTGGTCACACTCCCTTTCATTAGTAATGTTTTCAGTCCTTTTCAGTTATTGGAGGTACTGGCTAGAGTTAAAAACTAAAATCACATATATCTACCATATGATTCAGCTATTTCACAACTAGGTACCTACCCAAAGAACACGAAAATACTGATTCAAAGGGATATATGCACTCCTGTGTTCATTGTAGCACTACTTACATTAACCAAGTTTTGGAGACAACATAAGTACCTAATGACAGACAAGTGAATTAGGAAGATGCAGTATAGATACACAGTGGAATATTATTCAGCTATATAAAAATATAATTCTTGCCATTTGCAACAACATTGATGGAGCTGGAGGGAATGATGCTAAGAGAAATAAGTCAGAAGGAGAAAGACAGACCTGATGATTTGTCTTGTATGTGGAATATAGAGAAAGCAAACCTAAATAAAGCAAAAGAAAACAAATCCTAGAAATCTGACTATAGTGTGGCTACAAGTGTATGGGGCTACAAGTGTATGGGGTGGGGGATAGTGGGTGGGGGGGCACAAAGACAGGACTGAGGGCTATAGGGGTCCTGGTGGTGGGTGTGGTGTGGTAACATACATCTCAAAGGTAGGATCCCATACCTCCTAATCATACAAAGTGTTGTAAACCAATGTTACCTCAATTAAAAAAAATTAAGAAAATAAAAACTGTGAAATAACAACAAAAACTAGAATCACGGCTAGATAATAAAGAGCCATGCTAAAAAGTCTAAACAAATACCGGATGGTCTTACTTACATGTGGAATATGGAAAACAACAAAATCAGTCAAATTCAAACCGATAATAAACTCTTACTATGTGACTGTAAAACTGAGGTAACCAGAGGGGGAGGCTGGCAGGATGGAAGTGTGGGAGGGAAGGGTCCCAAAGGAACATAGTGGAAGGTTATTGGGGCACTGGTGATGGGCTGGGTGTGAAAGAAAATATACCTTTGTAGAGCTGTAAACCTATAACCTCCAAAGCAGATACAATGAGGTAAACCTACTTTACCTCAATAAACAAAATATGAAAACAAAGTTTAGAATTTATATTTTATAGTATTCTATCTCAGTTTCTCCAAGCCCCATCATTGTTCCTTCCCATGGTCTAACAACACACTTACGCTAACATTTGATAAAAAATTCTCTCTTTAATCAAACTTCAGTATCTTTTGAGTCTTTTTTGACCTTGACTTTTGATGTCTTCTCACCCTGGCCTGCCTTCAGCAAGAATCCTGTCAAGTCATGTTAGCCAGAATCACTTAGCTTTGATATTTTCTTCTAGTAATTTTCCATTCAATAGCTATGAACCCAATGACTATGGATCATTTTTTTACAAGAGTATTCATTTTTAAACAATATTTGCTCCCCTTCCCCCCACCTCAGGGAAATGCACAGGGGACTGTGGAGATGGTGCATAGGTGCATTGGTGAAAGAAACTCTATGGGGACTACACCAATGACTACGAATCTTAACTTGACCCTGTATTCCTAGTTGAGTCCAATTGTTCTCACCCAAGCAAGTTCCTACTGCAGTCATTCCCTTTGAAAACAGATTTCTTTATCATTTTTAATGAATACCCTAAAAGTATTATCTCGGCACTTTTTTTTAAAGATTTATTTTTTATTTATTTATGCATACAAGAACTGGAGTGTAAGCCAGAGGTGTGGGGGTGATTCACCAGACACAAGAGTGGGGAGCAGAACAGGCTGATCAACTGAAATCCACTGCTGAGGGGAGCAGCAGGTGAGATAAGAGAGGTCTGCTGCCCCATGTGGGTCAGCTCCCTGGCCAGGGATCGAACTCAGGCTACGATGGCTGGTGATAGGCTGATAGTGCTGAGACTCTAGCCCCTGAGCTACTAGGGAGGCCCTTCTTCAGCTCTCTTTAATATTTTATTTTCAGATTAATTTAAAGTAACTTTTGGAATTGACTGTTTCTTGTAGATTTTTGATTATCATGTTAAATGTACCAAGTATTTCTGCAGAATTTTATTTTTTTCTTTAGTTTTCTAACACTGTGATTTATTTTTAATGGAGGTAGCAATGCATTACAACATAAATGTTTCAAGTGTGCACCATTATAAATCAACATCTGTGTACACTACATTAAATTCACCAGTGAAATTCCAATTTTATCATTCACCAGGCAAATAAATTTACATGATTTGCCCAAAATTTTAATTTCATGTCATTACTTTTTCACGTGTCCACAAAAACACAAAATAAGTCGGGCCTCCCTGGTGGCGCAGCGGGTTGAGCGCCGCTCTGTGAGGCTGTCTGCCGCTTCTGCAGCACGGGTTCAATCCCTGGGCCAGCCAGGGAGAAGACCGCATGACATGGCAGACCTCTCCTGTCTTGCCTGCTGCTCCCCTCAGCAGTGCTTTTGGTCCTTCTGCCTGTTCTGCTCCCCACTCTGTCTCTGGTGCATTCTCTCACCCTTCTGCACCTCTGGCCTGTGCCTCAGTTCTTGTGTAAGTAAATAAATCTTAATTAAAAATAAGTCATATTTAAAAATACTGTTCAGGTTTATCCCTATAGAGTTTCTTAGAACTTTTATAAAATGTTCATTTATAAATAGGTGGCCTGAAACTTGTCAGGCCCTAGAATAAAGCTTGAATATGAACTCATGATTTCAGTTTTCTTTGATCGAAAGCGACACTCCAAAGTGTAAAAAGAATTGGTCTGAAAGTAAATTTAGTTAGAGAGTCAAGTAAAAGAGCTAAGTAGCTTTAATTTGGAAAAGAAACAAGAAATAAGTGATCAGTCACCACTAGGACTCAAATCAATTTGTAAACCTACACCATTTTTTTCTTACAGGTAATATTACTATTGAATAGAAGCAGTTTAAATAAATAAATATATTTTTTTAATCTAAGAAATTTCCACATATTAAAGATTGTTCTAAAAACTGTATTTCACTCCAGAAAGTGATACATTTTCTTAATTATCCCCAAATACTATTTCCTGTCATTAAAGTGGATTTTCATATTTTTTTCTCATTTTTGAAAATAGATGTTGGCAGGTTATAATGGGGTGGATGGAACCCAGAGAATGGAGAATTGTTGAATTGTTCCATTGTTAAGATTCCTCCTTCTTGCCTTAATCTGATCCAGCAGATAACTCACACAAGCTTCCTAAATCACATTAAAATTACTACCTGGGGGGAATTTGTAACTGCTAATGAGATGTGTGCTAACAGGATGTGTCAGCTGCAGTCTAAAATGCTTGCATAACTCAACTAGGATTTCTGGCAGCTTACCTAACTGTATTTACACTTCAGGATATTCCTACCTCCATTCTTCATCTTCAAGGTCTTTGAGAATAGGAGCAAACTACTTCTAGATAAACTTTATCTAAAATGGACATATAATGCTCTCTTATGTTAATTCCCTTTTGGACGGCAAAGGTTTAATGGGTGATTCCAACTTTATAGGGAGTTGGGAATCATTTCCTTTTTTTTTTTCCTCCAGGTCAGCAGAGGATACAGAAGGAAAATTCCTGAAAATTTTCATATATAAATTTTTGAAACTATGATTTAATTGTCTATAATTATGAAAAAATCAAGAACCAAATACAAACAACAATAAATAATCACCCATGTGACCACAGTTCAAATTTATCATAGGTAGGTATTTTGTCAAAATTTGAAATTTTTTTTAAAATTGAATATTTCATGCTTTCCCTTTCCATCAGTTTCCTTTCTTTCTTTCTATATAACAGGTAACCACTATCTTAAATTTGTTGTAGGTTATTAGATTCTGTTTTTTTTTTTTTATTATTTATTTATACAAGCACTGGGTACAGTCAGAAGCGCAGGAGGGTGAGAGAATCCACCAGAGCCAGAGTGGGGAGCAAAACAGGCAGACTGATGAAATACACTGCTGAGGGGAGCAGCGGGCGCAGCAGGTGAGGTCTGCACGCCATGTGGGACCCTCGCTGGCAGCTGGGGATTGAGCTGACGCTGCAGAGGCTGTGGACAGCTCCGGCGCAGCCCAGCGCTCAACCACTGTGCCACTGGGAAGGCCCAGTTATTAGAGTCTTAAAAATACTTTCATGACATATAATATATTCATTAACAATACATTGTGTCTTTTGTATGTTTTAAAATTTATATTGTGTACATACATTTAATGGCATTCTATGCTGCATATATAATTTTGATTGGTATGTTTTTTAAAGCTCCATCTCATTTTATATCCATCTTTTTTGTGTTAATGGACATTCAGTTTGTTTCTAACCTTTCTTATTATAAATTGTCACATCATGGTGCTCTTAAGTTGAAATAAACAGTTTCCTAGGACAGTGACATCAAACAAGGCCATTCTGTGACTGTGATAATTCAGTATGAAAAACGCAAGTGTTATGTCACCTCTGTCATGTATGACCATAGACAAAAGCACAGACATCATTCAAACAACAAATTGACCAAGCATTTCTCTATCTGGGCTAATAAGAGTGACTGCTGTTTCTTTACCAATTACTGCTTTAAATTCGGTCTAGACATCCCTCTTTCTATATAAGATTTAATAAAATACTCAATTATACCATTATTTCATTTCTGACAACATCCAATTCAGAGCAAAGTCTTACTTTTTTTTAAAGATTTTTAAAATATTCTTTCTTTTATTTTCATTTTTGTTTATATATTTTTACATCACTATTCATTTTTGTACAATGTTTGATTTCTCCTCTCAGGTGTTGTCCCCATAAAATTCCCACCATCAAGATACCCGTGAACCATCACCATAGACTCTTGTGCTCTTCCCACCCCTATTTTAACCCCTCTTCCTCCCCGGCCCTGCTAATATCTCCAATTTGTAGTTTGCCTCCTCATTTTGTGGTCTATATACATAATGGAATACTACTCAGCAATCAAAAAGATAAAGTCATGCCATTTGCAGCAACATGCATCTAATTGGAAGGGATGATGCTCAGTGAAATAAGAAAAAAATATTATTGTGCCCTATTCTCCTTCAAGACACTTATTTGTGATTAAATGCATTTTTCTACAATGTCTTTGATTATAAGTTCCATGAAGCAGGCTCAGTGTTCTTATATAATTGTAAATGCTTATCTAATAAATTTTTATTAGATAATGCTTATTAGAACAGGATTTGCCTTGTAAGTACTAATATATATATATATTAGTTCGTCTAGTCCACATGATATTTTGTGGGGTGTGTGTGCTTGCTGTAGCTGTTTAAAGCTGAGGAAATTAAGGTATAGTTTTTAAGCTCCTTACCTAAAGTGACTTGCTAATACACAGTTAAAGGATTTGACCCCAGACAATCTTGACCTAGGATTGGTTCATGATAGTCAGGAAAGA
This sequence comes from Talpa occidentalis, assembly GCF_014898055.3. NCBI lineage: Eukaryota > Metazoa > Chordata > Mammalia > Eulipotyphla > Talpidae > Talpa > Talpa occidentalis. The sequence continues at coordinate 44,305,386 of NW_023601653.1, read as the reverse complement.
GAGAATTTAAATACCTATATTTATAACTTATATGGACATTGCTGGCTCTCTATTTTGAAATATATTTCTGATCATATTACCTTTATTATTTTTTGAAAGATTTATTTTTATTTATTTATGCATACAAGAACTGGGATGTAGGTCAGAGGTGCAGGGGGTGAGACAGAGTGGGAAGCAGAACAGGCAGGTTGACTGAAATCCACCGCTGAAGGGAGCAGCAGGTGAGACAGGAGAGGAGTGCTGTTCCATGTGGGTCAACAACCTGGCTGGGAATCAAACACAGACTATAATGGCTAGTGATAGCTTGACAGCACAAGACTTAACCCTTGCTCCACCAGGGAGACCCCATATTACCTTTATAAATGTCAATCTATGGGGCATCCCCTTGTGGCGGGAGCCAAGGAGCGCAGTGCAGCGCTGTGAAGCTGTCCGCAGCCTCTGCAGTGCCAGTTGGATCCTGGCCTGCTGGTGAGTGTCCCACATGGCGCGCTGACCTCTCCTGCCGCCCGCTGCTCCCCTCAGCAGTGTGCTTGGGTCCTTCTGCCTGCTCTGCAACCCGCTCTGGCTCTGGTGAATTCTCTCACCCTCCCGGCTTCTGACTGTACCCAGTGCTTGTATAAATAAATAAATAAAAATAAATCTTTAAAAAAAAACAAAAAAATAAAAATGGATCTTGCTTCATCACAGACTCTGTGGAACTGGCCCTTTCAAACCAGCATAATTATGACTTGAAATTCTAAAGGAGAAAATATCCTCCCTTTTGAGGATTTTTGTGTTAAAAAGTATCACACATAATCACATGCACAGATACACATGGCATTTTCTCTGAGTTATCTCTGTTATTTCCTCCAGAACAAGATATTCTTGAGTGCTTACCTGGCAAGCTTCCTTTTGCATAGTTTGGGCTAGGAGGGGACAGGTAGATTCAGGAGAGGAACTGACACCCACCACTTTAACCTCCTTCATCAATCACTTTGCCCTCTCTAACGTAGCTCTCAATCTCTTTTAGAAGATATTTACTGGCTTTGGGGTTAATAGATTTGGGTCTTCAATCATTCCTTGTTTTCAAGCACATAGTCCCTTAACCAAATTATAGTTCTCTTCCTTCCCATAACTGCCCTAAACAGACTTATTAAAGGCTTTCTCAGAAAACATGGATTCCCTCTGTTGTGGCCTTCAAAAAAATAAATTTCATATCGATCTTTCAGTTGGGATTTCTCAGTCTCTGCTGCTGTGGACTTACTTTCATTTATATGCCTTTACTGTAATTTAATGGGGTTGAGTATGAAGGTAAGTTAAAGATGTATTTATCTGCCATCTTACACTGGCCATCAGAATATAAATAATTGATGAATTCTTGAGAAAGATTTCAAATCTTCTTAGACATGTTGGTTGGCTTTTACCCATATAGAAAAAATAAAGACATAAAATGAAAATGTGAAACAAAACCAAACCATCTATTACAACAGAGCTAGGTAGTATCTGCAGGAACTTTCTTGGTTTTTCCCTTGTTATTCACAGATTCTGCCACTTGCTTTCATTTGTTCACTTTATTTTGAAATCAGTTCTCCAGGCTAGTGTGGTTAACTTTTCCCAAATATGGTAAAACAAAGAACAAATTTTTTTCTAAAGCTATACTAACAGTAATATATGTTTAAAAAATATTCACATGGTATTTAAGATAGTTTGATTTATCAGCTCAAGACAAAGTATGGGAAATTATTGCTTAATAATCTTTCACTTTTTTCATAAAAGTGTTTTGTGTTCATCATAGAAAATTGGGGAACACACACAAGTATGAATTGAAATAAACATATTTCCTAATCTTATAACTAGTATGAGGGACTCTTGGAATCTCTGCTTTGCCTGTGACTTCTCAAAGTGTTTAATAGTGGAACAAAGAGGTGTCAAATATTTTGCTTCTCTGGTCTTCCTAATGATCAGTGAGTCAGTTACTTATAAAGGTCATCTAGAAAGTTCTTCTGTGAAGACTTAAATTTCTTTTTCCTTTTCAAAGTTAAAACTTAGATGCTAAAAACTGGAAAAATTGCAACTTTTTTCCATGCATGCTCTCTTACTTTTTTTTTTTTTTTGGTCAAAGTAGAGATTCTTCAGTCATTCTGTATAGATTGTAACAGTCAGCGATTTCAAACCTGGTTTGTCTGTATTTTTCCTCTTTTTGTTTGTGCAAGTAAGAGTTGAAAAATGCATGTGGGTTTTAAAACTCCTGCTGGGCCAGCCACAATTTCCCATAAAAGGGGGAACATTTATTTGTGTATATGAAGTCCTGGACAGCAGGACTTGGTCAGATGTGAGACAGATGTATGTGTGCACAGCTGTTTGTGTTTAAGGACAGAATACAGACATAAATAAGGTTATATATCCTTGGTTTGATGCTAGAATATTTTCATACACTATATTCAGAGTAATATCCATCAAAACTGAAAACAAGGGGAAATTTATCAGAAACAGAGCACAGACCCCTTCCCAAGAGCCAGGATAAACAAAACCCAATATGGGCCTATCAAGCTATGGCCTTATAAAATGAACTCCTTTGTATAAAAACACACCATCTTATTTACTGACAAAAAATATTGTTAGATATTTCTCCAAAGTCAGATAAGACTGTCTTCTGAAATTACAGAATACAGGTAGATTTTTCTTCGTTGGTTGTCACTATCAGAATTGCTATTATGTTTAAATCAAATAACACTAGGAAAAAAACACATCAGAGAGGACACTGGTGTCTTTGCCATCAAGTTTTCCTTCCTGGCAAGCAAATTTTTATTTTCTAAGAGAAAATGTTTATCTTAAAACAACTGCCTCTCGGGGACTAGGGGGGGCGGGGAAAGGAGGGCTTGGGGTCAAAACAAGGGGGTTGTAATTGTATAGGGAATATAAAAATAAAATTTAAATTAAAAAAAAGAAAAATGACCATAGTTTTGAGGCATCCAAGAGGGGAGAGGGTGATGGAGGGATGAGAATAGGGTCAGGAGGAGGGCACAACAGACAATGGGCAGAGGAGTATGGGTGTTTTGGTGGTGGGAAAGCTACAATGACCACACCTAAGGGGAGACATCCTATATTGACAAAATAATAACAAAAATATAAAACAACGGTACTTTATTAATAAAATAATAATTTTTTAAAATAAAAAACTGCCTCTCCTATAGCATGTTTCAGTAGCAAAATGATTGCTCCAAAGATAGTTTTCTCTGCATAATACAAAAAGCACAGAATGAAAAATGACAAAACTGAAACCAAAGTCACAGAGGTTTCTAGAGAGAGTCTTACAATTTGTTTTATGGCCACAATGAGCCAGAAATTTGAGAAGGGCCTCAGGACAAAGACAAACAGAATTTTACCATTTCCTTTTTCTAGTCTTATTCTGTCTCTCTAGCCTAATTCAATTTTTTAAAATTCATTTAAAATCTTTACAATTGAATAAAGTTATTTGTCAAGCAAAATTTTTTCAAATAAATTTTCCAGTGGGTGGTATAATTCTCATGTTCACACACTATACCTGTCAAGATATTCACATATTAAGACCTCCCTTCCCTCTCCCCAGGTATTCCCCAAAAAATACATTTTAAAGTTCTGAATAGGACCTCCCTGATGAACTAGGGATTTGTGTCAGTGCTATCATTGCTGCCACCTGAGTTCAATCCAGTCCCAGGGAGCTGACCCATACAGTGCTCAGCAGACCTCTCCTGTCTCGCCCACTGCTCCCCTTAGCAGTAGATTTCAGTCAATCCTCCTGTTCTGCTCCCCACTCTGTCTCTGGTGAGTCCTCTCAACCCCCACAACTCCAGCCTATACCACAGTTCTTTTACGCAAAAATAAATAAAAGTTCAGAGCAGATCATGAAAAAAAGAAAAGAATTTTCCCTCCAGATGCCTGGGGTCTGAAGACGCACCATGAGCTCTTCCCTGAGTCTCTAGCCTGCAGAATTTACTGTCCCCAATCATTTGCATAAACCAATTCTTTAAAATAAATATCTTCCTCTCTGCATTAAAAAAAAAAAATGTTCAGAGCAGGCCTTCAAAGTAACTATACACTCTGTTGAGAAGGTATTCTTGTTTTGATGAAAATCCTCAAACATCTCCTTTAAAGGGTTTGTTTAAAATAATCCAAGATGTAGAAATATCTGTAAGACTGAAATGCCACACTTTATTTACATAAGTTGGACTTTGAAGAAGTGTTTTGTTTTGTTTCCTTGTTAACTCAATAAATCATACTGAGAATCATGGGTGACTTGTAATGTTGGAGACTTGAAAGAGACAACTCAGTTTGTCCTTTTTACCTCTATTTCACTAACTTAGCCAGTATTAGTTTAAGTCATATGATGAGGAACTCTAAAACACAAATTTTGCTGTTGCAATGATTACTAAATAAAGTATTTCACAAAAAGTGGATACATGGGCCTCCCTGGTAGCCTAGAGGTGAAGTCTCAGTGCTATCACCTCCACAGCCTGAGTTTGATCCCTGGCCAGGAAGCTGACCCACATGGCGCAGCGGACCTCTCCTGTCTTGCCCTGTTCCCCTCAGAAGTAGATTTCAGTAGATCTACTGGGGTGTAGACCCAGTTCATCCATAAAAAAAAATAAGTCTATTAAAAAAAAGTGGATACATTTGCTAAAATTTTATCTCCTCCAAAAATTGTAAACTCTCTTTAACTTTTCTTTGTAGCACTTGTTTGACATAGACATAGCACTTCTTCTCATAGACTTAAAATTAATACCTGAAGCAGTGTTAGAAAGAAGTTCATACAGTTAAATAGGATTTTTTTTTATTGTCATGCATATGTGGTAGGATTCTAATTGGAAGGAGAAAAAAGTGTTCTGAAGAGTTATGTTTCCCAGAGGATGCTTTTTTAAGTTAACAGTATTTTGTAAAAATGTCTTTAGATTGTCTGATTTTTTTAATTTTACTCTCAACTTCTTTTTATGCAGAATAGTATATCAAGTAAAGACTGATATCTGCTAGCAGAGAAATAAAATTAGCAAATTTATAAGGCAAAACACTTCTGCAAGTCATAGGAAAAATCAACACACTATATGGCAATGCAAAGTGGGTTTTGTTGACACCTGCTTAGTGCCATACCTGCCAGCATAACACTTATAGCACTGGTGATGTCTGCTTCCTTGTCTGTTCTTCCCCACCAACTTTGAACTGTGAACTCCAAGAGGAAAGAAAGGACAATTATTAAGACATCCTTTTATGCCATGGGTTTGGACAATGCCAGTTTTGCAGATGAAAGCCATTCTCCCCATGTGGGAAAGAATTTCACTGTGCCCTATTTATCTGTTGATGTCATCACTCTGGAACCCCTTCCTAAAAAGAGGAGCTGAATTACTTCATCCTATTTCCACAGACACATGTCACAAAGATTCTCATCTTTGATCCCTCACTCTATGAGCTTACTGCAACACACACAGACACACACACACAGGCAATTGCATGCACACAGATCTCTGGGTCAGTGAGCAAAATAATTACATGAAGCACAGACATCTCTCTTCTGTTCTAAGCTGGCTCTCTGAGGTCCACCCACTGGTACCCTTGCACTCGGACTCTGGGTAAGTGTTATGTCCTAATGTGCCTCCAGGTTGGTTCCACACCTCCTGGTCAGTGAGATGAGTATGGTGAAGGATAATCATCAATAGGTATGCTCACCTTATTTTAAATGAAATGTTCCAAACATACAAAAAATTATAGAGAATAATGAAAATTTTCTGTGCAATCACTCAGCTTTATTAAATTTCCATGTTTTGCCACATTTGTTACTTATCTCTCTCTTTTAAAAAACAAAAATAGCACATCCCTGGTGACTTAGGGGTTAAGTCCAGCACTATCACTGCTAAGTACTGAGTTTGATCCTGGCCAGGGAGATGACCCACATGGCATGGCAAACCTCTCCTGTTTTGCCCACTGCTCCACTCAGGCAATGGATTTCAGTAGATCCACCTATTCTGCTCCCCATTCCATCTTTGGGTAATCCTCTCATGCCCCGCACCTCTTGCCTACACCCCAGTTCTTTATGCAAAAGTTAAATAAAATACATTATATATATATTTAAAAAAATAGAATAAATATAGTTAAGCTGTAGCACCCACCTTGAGCTCATTCACCTTAGACATGTTAAGGTCAACATTAATCCACCATGGATGGGTACAGTTCCCTTGCATGCCTATACTTTTACTATCCCGAATACAGTCATAAACTTTGTACAGCATTCATTTGCTATATACATATATATATGAATACACACACACACATAGATTCCCTTGCTATCTGAAAGTAGAGCATTCCTATGAAATCTTTCATCAACAAAAATGGCATAAAACAAGGAGTAAATGTAACATTAATTCAGAGAGAAATTTTTTTGAGCATTCCCAGACCCTAAAATAATCTACTGAAAGCATGCCAATTAACACATAACCTAAAATACATTAAAAGGTAGTTAAGGTAGGAGAGGTGATAAATTCAGAATCTGTGCAGTCACGGGTAGTTCTGAGTCCCACCCTCACTGTTCTGGGTGGAGCTTAACAATGCAAAATAAATGCTGAGCACTTTCCACTTTTTGCCTTTTGTCATAAAAAGGAAAGTCCTCTTTGAATTTCTTTTATTGGCAAAAACAGCTACTAATGTAAGTTTTTCTTAAAATCAAAGTGGCAGGAAAGAACTTATGGAAAATGGGGTACGCCTGCATTGATATCCAGTTTACATTTCATCAGCAACTCTTTTTCTCTTTCTTTTTTTTTTTAAAGATTTATTTATTTTTATATAAGAACCAGGGTGCAGGCCAGATGTGCGGGTGGGTGAGAGGATTCACCAGAGACAGAGCGGGGAACAGAACAGGCAGACGGATGCAATACACGGCTGAGGCGAGCAGTCGGCGAGACAGGAGAGGTCTGCTGCTCCATGTGGGATTCTCCCCAGCCGGCCAGGATAGAACCCAAGCTGCAGAGGCTGCGAACAGCTTCACAGTGTGGCACTCAACTGCCTGCGCCACCAGGGAGGACAAGCAACACTTTTTCTTTCGACATGATATGGTTGAGATTTACAGATGTTGATTTTATTTCTGTTTAAATAAGTGTTTGGTTAATTGAGGATCTAAAATATGCTCTATAAATGTTTATGTATTCTGGAAAGAATACATTCATTGTAAGTTAACAAATACTTTACTATAAATTTTGCATAGAACTACAAAATCACTTTGGTAGCTTATTTATTACAGACAAAATATGTTCATGGTAAATAAAAGCTTTTCCAAAAATATTCTCTAAACTACAAAAGCAGGACTCCCCGGTGGCGCAGCAGTTGAGCGCTGGGCTGCGAAGCTGCCCGCAGCCTCTGCAGCGCCGGTTCAATCCCAGGCTGCTCCCCTGACACTGGAGGTGGGTCCCGGCCACCGGAGGAAGGTCCCACATGGCGTGCAGACCTCTCCTGCAGCCCGCTGCTCCCCTCAGCAGTGTACTTCGTCAGTCTACCTGTTCTGTTCCCCCCTCTGGCTCTGGTGAATTCTTTCACCCTCCCGCGCTTCTGACTATACCCAGTGCTTGTATAAATAAATAAATAAGTCTTTTAAAATAAATAAATAAATAAACTAAAAAAGCACTTTGAAAATTGTTGTTACAAAACTGCCTAATTAAGCTCCATATTTGCCCATTTGTTAGCAGACAGCAAGTGCTTTGTAAGAAATTTCAAGTATGAAAAAATAATTTGATACATGACACTCCATGGCATCCTCATTTCTTACTTGCAAGATACTCGGAATCTGGAAAACTGGAACTATTCAACAGCATAATTCATAAAGATGCATTTCTTCAACTAAAATAATTTTTTAATATACCGGGAAAGGAGACATCAAAAATATGCATATGTATCTATGCTAATACTATTTGGATTGAAAAAAATATTTACAATATTAATTTTAATTCTTTAAATGCTGATACTCAGGGAAGTGCAATGGTATGACCTCAATTTGTATGAAAGATTATGTAATAATATTGGAGTTATTATTAAATGTTCTAAAATAAGGAGCACATTTAGATTCCCTAAATCAGTTGTAAAATTTATAACTGCAAGAATACTTAAAAGAAAAATCCATAGATTTATGTGCCCTGTTCCTTTTGTACAATAATTGTATAATTCAAACAAAAGAAGGGGTCAGTGAACAGAAAATAGAATGTTGAATTCGCTGTCTTTTTATGGTCTAGTAATATGCTGTCTAAAAACCTATCCATTGTTAATTTTCTTTCTTTTTTTTTTAAAGATTTATCTATTTTTATACAAGAACTGGGGTACAGGCCAGAGGCACGGAAGGGTGAGAAGATTCACCAGCAACAGAGCGGGGAGCAGAACAGGCAGAGCGGGGAGCAGAACAGGAGAGGTCTGCCAGGCCATGTGGGTTTCTCCCTGGCAGGCCAGGAATAGAAACCGTGCTGCCGGGGCTGTGGACAGCTTCACAGTGCTGCGCTCAAACCACTGCGCCACTGGGGAGGCCCCCGTTGTAAATTTTCAATTGACAGCAAAATATGTTTTTAAAAGCGTCAGCAGCTTTCTTTGACTTATATTATTAGCAGTAATAAAAATGACATCTCAGGGGCTTCTAATACATACCAGACATTATACATAGTGCACTATATGTGGAAAGATTACATCATGTAATACACATTGTGTAATTTTCCTAATAACCCCTTAAAGTAGTTTTTTGTAGAATTTTGTTTCAATGGTAGCTTTTAAATTTTTTTAAATGATTTTAGTTGTAGTTGCTGCTTTAGCTTCTGTCTGGGAAATTGAAGTTTAGAGAGGTGAAGAAAACTTTTCAAGATCACCTAGCTAGTATTTGGCAGATTCACACCAACACCTATTTGAGTCTAAAGTCATGTTATTGAATTTAACAAATACACATATAAGACAAACCAGCTATTTTGAATTTTGGATAAAAACTTAACTTTTACTATCTGTACATTACATGCAATGTTTGGGCCATATATATACTAATTAGTTATTTGTTGTTTATCTAAATTTTATATTTGTCTAGGCATCCTGTGTTTTAACTGTCAATCCCCCTCTAAAACTGATGAAGTCTTAACTTTGGTGGTTCAGCTCTGAAACCAAAATCTCCAAAATCTGTCCAGGGGACAATCATTGTTGTAGAGTCTCCCCCTAGACACAGACCCAAGATTGAATCAGATTTACAAAAGAGCATTTCACATTGCCCCCATTTTACATCATGACTTTGCTTTTTCTAAACAGAAGGTGGGTGATAACTGTCCAGTTATACCTTCAGCATTATCTAATAGTTCCATGTTTCTCAAACTTTAGTGGGTATAAATGCCATCAAAAGTTTCATAGGAAATACACATTCTCCATCAGTCTTTGTCTAGGCTTTAAAGTGTACATTGTTAGTAAACACTCCAGATGTTTCTGATGCAGGCTGGCCTTGGCCTGTTGTCTGGGAAATAATGAAATCTCTAGCTTATTAAAGAGAAAAGTAACAACACTGAAAAATGTGCTAGGAAAAAAAAAGTCATTTTAGGGCTAAGTTGGCTGCCCTGTGATGTCTGACTAAAATGGTCAGAATAGCAATCTGGGAAAATATAAGCACAGAAAGAGCTCAGTGACATTTTTTAAAATGGAGCAAACAATTAAACACAATACACATTTGATAGTCTACTATTCTTCTTGAATAGATCAACATCAAAATTTAATAATCTCTTGACCATATCTACATCAAAATTTAATCCTTTTTCTTTATAGCTGAGTTACTCATTTCCATGCAAGGTTGAAACTAACTATTTGGGTTGGGCAGAGATGAGTTAATCATTCTGAATTTCCACATTTTGAAATTATGTACTAATTTTAGGAATATCAGGCTGATTAAGAAATTAAAATAAGAATCAATTTCAGTCATCAGTGCAACTAAATATTTTTCTGCTAAATGCTGTAAAAGAGCCCAAATTCCCAGAAATCTCAGTTACAATTGAACAACTTTGAGGTTTTTACCTCTCCACTTCCAAGAGTTACCCGTAGGTATTTTAGTATACATACTCTTAATGGTTACATGCTCCCTACAACACTCAAAAAATTATGGTATTCTGGCAATTTTAGTAATCTGATAACAATGAATTAGGGGAGAGGTGTTAAACAAAGATAAGAGAAATAAAGATACTTCATATAATCAATAGAACCTGGTCATTTATTAAATATGTAGAAGCTGTATAACAGTTTTTCTCTTACTGTCATTATGATGACTTTATTATAATTTTACTTTCTTAAATATTGGGCTGTCAGAAAACTCACAACATATTTTTTCTGTTTTCTATGCAAAAATGTGTCATGACTTTTCCAACAACCCACTAGTGGGACACACATGTCCTTGGTATTCACTGGACTGAGAATTCATTTTCTTTTTCATTTCATAGGGTGTTCACTATTTTTTAAGAAAAAAATACTCATTCCCAACAATGGTCCCATGGTCCCTGATGCACTGCTTGATTGCCCTAGGAAGAACTGAATGTCAATTGTAGTTAACAGTTGACCAAGAATTTAAAATAAATAACTTTAATTTCATATAGTATCCAAATGATTTTTCTCAAGGTATGTATGTTAAAAAAAAACATGCTAGTAGGGTCTTCCTGGTGCAGGGGTTGAGTCTCAGAACTATCAAGATATCTGCAGTCACTGTGGCCTGAGTTTGATCCCTGCCCAGGGAGCTGACCCACATGGCACAGCAGACCTCTCCTGTCTCGCCTGCTGCTCCTCTCAGCAGTGGATTTCAGTCAGTCTGCCTGTTCTGCTCCCCACTCTGATCTCTGGTGCATCCTGTCACTCCCCATGCCTTTGGCAGACACCTCAGTTCTTGTATGCAAAAATAAATAAAAATAAATGTTAAATAAAAAAGAACATGTTAGTAGTTCGGATGTGTGATAAAATGGGAGCCGACACTCACAGTAACAATCACAATGAATCCCAAAGTGTGTGTAAATTACTTCCTATCTCTATCTGACACTTGTATCTGAGGATCTTGCCATGGACTTGCTATTCCATTACATGCATGTGCACACACACACACACACACACACTCTCAAACAGTAAATTGCTCTATTCAAACCAGCATGTTTTATATGGATGGTGGGAGAGTTGTCTCTTATTTCCCTGATGTAACTCAGAGCAGGAACATTGTGTTGTTATTCTCTCCCTGATCAAGGACATATGCTTATATGTAGCCAATTTTTTCTAGATAGAGGAGTCACCGGGTAAATGGAATGTTGCCATTCTGTCCTTGCTAAAAATTATCTAGTCCCATAATCAAATCTACCTAAAGAGTTTTGGGATAGCTGCCTTTCCACGTGATTTTTTTTTTTTTTTTCTTTTGGCTACTGTAACTAATGCTATTAACATCCTTGCACAAGTATTAAATCTTTTGGAGATAGGCTTAGGCGTTGAACTGCTGGTGACACTTCTATGCTCAAATTAAAAAAAAAAAAAAGTATTCAAAATACCGGATGGTCTCACTTATAGCAGGAATTTAGAAAACCTAAATAAGGGACCAGGAAAAAGACTAATTATGTAAAGAAAAAATCAAAATAAACAAGCAGCTGTAGACCAGAGACACACTACTGGGGTGAGGGGAAGAAGAGGGGGGATTAGGGTCAAAATAAGGGTGGTGGAAATTGTATGGGGAATAAAGCCAAAATAAAAATGCATACATTGTGCAAAAATGAAAAATGATGTAAGAATTACATAAAATGAAAAAAAGTATTCAAAAATTGCATCTAACATATAAATTTCAGGTATGAATTTTTTTTAGATTGATTTATTCATAGTAGAACTGGGGTATAGGCCTGAGGTGCAGGGGTGGGGGTTGAGGGGATTCAAAAGAGACAGAGTGGGGAGTGGAACAGCTGGATGGACTTAAATGCACTGCAGGGGAGTGCATTCCCCAGGGGAGTAGCTGGCAATACAGGAGAGGTCTGCTGTACCCTATGTGGGTCAGCTTCCTGGCCAGGATGGAAATCAGGCTGTAGAGGTGATAGCTCTGAGACTTAACCCCTAGGCCACCAGGGAGGCCCTGAATTTTTTAATTGATTCATAAGCTTTTTCAATGATGCCTATTGGAATTTTGAGTAGGATTGCAGTGGAATATAGATTGCTTTAGGGACGATGGCCATGTTAACAAAACTGAATCTTCCAATTTATGAAAATGGCCTTGCAATTCATAAGAATATCTTCCCATTTGTTTAGGTTATCTTTATTTTATAAAGTTCATTTTTCAGTTTGAGAGTTTCCATTTGGTCATTTTTACAGCTTCCATGTCTTTGCTGAATTTCTGTTTCCTTTTGGAAATCTGTCTTTCTGATTTTTTTCTTTGTTTTCTCTCTTTTTTTTTTTAACTTTTTCTAGGATAGTTACATCACTTTAAAATCTTTATCTCATAGTTCCAAATGTACTTCATCTAAGGCTCAGGTCAGATACATTTTCATTTCTCTTGAGACTGTATTTCATTTGCTCAGTTTTCTCATTTGGGGCAACCTTGGATTGCATCCTGGAAATTATGACTTTTCAGTGATAGAGATTGCAGATTCTGTTCCTTTTCTCTAATGAACATTGTTTCTTTCTTTTGTTCTATTAAGTAGTTTTCTCTGCTAAGCTTGAACTTCAAACTCTTCTCATCATTTGAGCTTCAGTTCTGCTATTTTGCCTTAAGTTGGGCTGCTTTGAGACAATTTCATTCACACTTGATTTAGGAATCTGTCAGAATGTGGGCAGACAGAATTTAGGTTCCTCCTTTTTGTCTTTTACACTTGTGAGGTTAACTGCTATACTCAGAGGGTCAGATATTTTGTGGCTACCTGTTTTTACTTTCCCGGCAAGAAGGTCTGAGTTTTTCTACATGAATCCCTGCCTCTTCTGGAAAATTTTTGGACAACACTTAGTCCAGGATAAAAACTATAGAAATGGAATTAAGTTAAAGAGAGCTCCCCACATGTGTTCCTCCAAATGAGAATGAGCCCCCCCACCAGGCCTGTCTTCTTCTGTTCACTGCCCAGTAACTCCAAGTAATTTTTTTTTTGTTACATTCAGATTTTACAATCATTTTCTGCAGATCTTTTTTTTTTTGTGGTAAGAGTTTAGTCCATCATACCAAGAAATAAAACTCACTAATTCAAAAACATCATGGAATCCACGAATTCAACTTCACCTTAAAGACAACTCCCTAATATTGTTGAGTCTAATACAACTCAATTATTCAGTTGATCATTCTTGAACATCTATATTCCAAGAATTTCTTATATTGCCTTTTACCCTGTGGCTATTTACCTATAACATGGTAAAGTTGAAAGCAATTAACTCCTGGTTTTTGTTTTCAGAAAGCTTTCAATGAAACAAATGGAAGACAAATTGAACAATTTTTACTACAATGAGAATTAGGAAGTTCTACAGAATCTGCTTTCTTACGCTGCCTTTGAACCCACCCCCTGTTTAGATACACAGTCTACTCTCCCCTATTCCTTCTTGAAACCGACTTTAATGTCTCTCTTTTTATTTGGTTGTTTCACCAATTTACTCCTTGCACATTTATTTATAAATTTTAGATTTTCCTTCCCAAGGGAATTTTGTTCTGGTCCTTATCTCTACTTCCCATGATTTTACCTTTTTAATTGACCACCCACCAATCTTCTTTTTTTTTAAAAAAAAAAGATTTATTTATTTATTTATACAAGCACTGGGTACAGTCAGAAGCGCGGGAGGGTGAGAGAATTCGCCAGAGCCAGAGCGGGGTGCAGAGCAGGCAGAGGGACTGAAGTACACTGCTGAGGGGAGCAGCGGGCGGCAGGAGAGGTCTACGTGCCATGTGGGACCTTCCTCCGGTGGCCGGGGCCCACCTCCAGTGGCAGGGGAGCAGCCTGGGATTGAACCGGCGCTGCAGAGGCTGCGGGCAGCTTTGCAACCCAGCGCTCAACCGCTGCGCCACCGGGGAGGCCCCCAATCTTTTTAATATAACTTCTTAATCAAGCAATTCTTGAAACATTGCACTTTCAAACCCCTACATATTTATGGCAGAGACAGATTACAAAACTGATTTTCCCCCTTCCCCGACATCATCCATTTTTCCCCAACAACTGACAGAACTCTTCTTGAAATTGTGTAAATATTTATATTATTACTATTACTATTTATACTATTACTCCACTGAGTAAGATATCAGTGCTAAGAAAACAGCAGGGATATGTCACAGAGAATTTTGTATGCCCTACAAATTAATGACTAAAGGAAATCATTATTTCATTAAAATTTTATATCTCTCTTATTTCCACACATAAATAACATTGAATTTCTGAAGGCTCTTATTTGCATTTTCCATTTCTTTATAGTTAACGATATCTTGAATTCTTTACTAGACCTCAACAGAAAAGTCACCTCCCCTTGAGTATGAGTAATAAAATAGAGACATACTCTTACACATATTCTGGATTTTTCAACAATTTTGGCATGAACAGGCCATTGATTAGGGCCATCTTCAGGACTATATAAAATCCTACAGATCTCAACATCCAATCACAGGTAAGATAAGATATAAATAAGACATAAAAATTATTTTTTTTAATTATTTTACCTGTAAGTTAAAAGAAAGACAATTTGTAGTTCTACATAGATACAGAATAAGTGTGTTATTTACTGCATAGATACTGTTAAAGCACTTTACCAATATTAACCCAACTGTGCAGGGTACAATTATTATCTCCATTCTGCTAACATCCAGAAACTTGTGTAACAATTTCACACCTAGATTTTGGCAGAGATGGGGCATGAGTCCTATTTGGCTCTAGAATCTGTGCTCTTGGCTCTAAAATCTGTGCCCTTGACCACTAGATAACACTATGCTACCTTAACATATGTTCTTATGACCTAACAAAGGAGGGCACAAAGAAAGAGCTCAGTTACAACTATAAGTGAAGCAGAAGACTAAAGATGATGGGATTAAAAAAAAGGTTTAACCAATTTTATAGTATATAGCTCAGTATAAATGTATGGTAATAAAGTAAAAAGGAGCACATAAGGTGTTAGATTGAACCATATGAAATTGTGTTTGATTTAACAAAATGTCTGAAAACCGACTATTTCCGATGGTTCAGGATTCTTGAAATCAGTGCTCAAAGGGAAACCCTGAAACTAGATTGGAATTAAAAGACACTAGCTGTGTTAACAAAATCTAGGGGTTAGAGAGATACACCTGGCTGAGAAATATTCCCAAAAGTCTTCTCTGTCGATGAGGAAGCATAAGGAAGTAATATATGCATTCAAGGTCTTACCGTAGTGAGGACACACAGTTGGGAACAAGAATGCCTTAGAGATGGGCAATGGGTCAGTATCTTTATTTATTTCCTAAAAAAATTGTGGTGTTTTTTTTTTTTTAAAAAATAAAAAACAAACTTATTTATTAAAACAAGTGCTAGGGTGGAGGTCAGGTGCAGGGGGTGAGAGGATTCACCAGAGACAGAGTGGGGAGCAGAACAGGCGGATCTACTGATATACACTGCTGAGAGGAGCAGCGGGTGAGAGAGGAGAGGTCTGCTGCGCCCTATATGGGTCAGCTCCCTAGCAGGAGAACAGAACTTGTGCTTCAATGGCTGCTGATATCTTCATAGTGCTGAGATGTAACCCCTTGTGCCACCATGGAGGCCCCGTATCTTATTTTAAAAGAAGAGTGGAAAAATGTGTGTTGGATTACAGCTTTACAAAAAGAATGCGTATTTCTGGGAAGCTGAACCTGGCTGCAGGCAGGTAGTCAGGGTCTGGGGAGCACGCAGATCAGCACGGGTGGTGGGTATGCAGTCCCCACCCTTGACAGTCCCCTTTGGGAATGACAAAAAGGAATTTCTCACACCTGGTCAGAGACTTGGTCTCTGTGGGTGGTATCATCCACAGCTGTACATAATCTAGATATGCTCATGTCTTTTATGAGCTGCCTCCAGTGGAACACAACAACATAAAAATATTGTGACCTAGAGAAATTGCCCTACTTTGAACTCTGGGCAAAGTTGTAAACATTACTGACATTTCTCGATGTACGCTCTGTTGTGCTTTCTGGCATTCTTTCCGAATTGGTTTGCCTGAGCTGAGATATACTGATGATTGCAGCATTGCATTTTTCTTCTTCTTTTTTTGCATTCATTACATCTACAGTTGTTCAAATGTCTTTCAGAAGCCAGAACACACAAATAAAACTGCTTTAGATAAAATGTTCATGAACATGAATTTTGGGTAAAACCTGATAGCCATATTTGCCTGTAATACCCATTTTATTTCCCTTGCTATGGAACAGGATGCTCTCTGAGCTCTTGTGAATTTCCTGCTTGTGTAGTATTTGGGCTGTCCTTGGGGAGGGCTGGGATTTCTTTTCTGTTTTTCACACAGAATTAGCATACTCAATGGCAGCAGCTTATTTAGATCCAACTTCAGGATTACTGAAAAGGGAAATGGAGAATTCAAAATTGGGGGAAACTCTAATTGGAACAAATTGTTTGATAGGTCCATTTAAACATAATATACAGGGTCTCTCTAGTGGCCTAGGGGTTAAGTCTCAGCACTATCAAGTTATCACCAGCCACTGTGACCTGAGTTCTATCTCTGGCCAGGGAGCTGACCCACATGGTGCAGCAGACCTCTCCTATCTTGACTGCTGCTCCCCTCAGCAATGGATTTCCGAAGATCTGCCTGTTTTGCTCACCACTATGTCTCTGGGGAATCCTCTCACCCCTCACCCCTCTGGCCTGCTCCCCAGTTTTATGCAAAAATAAATAATTAAAAGAAAAGATCTGCATTGAACAAAAAAACCCCACAAATTTAGTGGAAAGGGAGAAAATATATTAATAAGTTCTTTTGTTAGAAAAAATATAGAAGAAACTTAATTGAATTGGAAGTACCAATATGACTTATCAACTTTTGGGAAAGTGGTTTAACCACAATTGGCAGAGCTTGTGCTAGGCTACATGTTCATGACGATACTTGAAAAAGGAAGAAAAAAACAACATATAAAATATGCTGGAAAATGTTGTATCTGCTGAAGGAAGTCAAGTTCAACTTCAACTAAAAGAGCAAAAGGTTAAAAGACAAATAGAATAATTGGATTCCAATGATAACAATGATCAAAAACTTTGACATGTTTATTTTTATGGAATGTTTATTTATTTGTGCAACATTGGTTTCCAACATTGTATATGATTCAGGGGAATGGGTTCACACCTCCTAATGAGGGAGTAGAAAACTAGCGGGCTAGGGAGTTGGCCAGCAAGAACTGGCTGCAAGCAGGCTGGCAAGGGCAGTTTGTAAGATCGCAGATTGAGGCTGGGTACTGGGGGGAGCAGAAAGCTGACAGGCAAAGGCTGCCTGCCACTGAGCTCGCAGGCAGAGGTTGGTGACCACAAGAGGCATATAGAGGCACCCAGTAGCTTTGGTGGCTTCACAGTTCTGGGTGGCAAAGAGGGGCAAGGAGGCAAAGAGGGGTAATGGAGAAGTCCCCATGAGAGATTATGAAAGTAAACCTACTCCCAACAGTCAAGGGCTCCTCCGTTGGGCCTCCTCCTGCTGTCAGGAGTCTCTCTTGCAATAAACCTAAGCTTGCTAATCTTCAGTCCCGTGTGTCAGTGATTATTCCTCCTTCTCTGGAACACAAGAACCTAGACGATAGACAACACTAAGATACAGGCTCACACCACACCCACCACCACCAAGGCACCCGTAGTCTTTACCATAGATACTCCTCCCTGTAGATGTGAAAAATATTAAGGAAACAGAGAACAAATGAAATAAAGAAAAGAAAAAAGAAAGAAAAATAGAGAAAAGAAAAGATAGGGACTGTTGAGTTGACCAGATGGAGTTTGGGGTCCTGGGAAGGGTAGCCAGAGTGACGGCAGGCCAGGAAAAGCCTGAGTCTTCTGAGAAATGTGCTGGGTTTTGGGGAAATTGATCTTTGTTTTACCCAACATGTCAGTAAACACTCTGGAATGTGCTGAACTTGTTTATATCAGTCACTTGCTTCTGATGAGTGGACTGGTTTTTGGAACAACCAGATGTGAAGGAAATCAAGAAAGCAAAACCTTCCACAGCATAACAAAGGAGCTTCTCTGTGTAATAGAATCCCCCCACTCATGTCAGTGATATCATTTGCAGCCATGTTCTTAAAGACATTTAACAATAAAAATTAATTAAAAACATAAAGAAAGGCATTTGCATCCTCTTAGCATGTTTTTGTCAATATTCTAGTGAAACAAACATGACAAAATTTAAATAGAAGTAAAATGAATAGCAGAATTCAGAATTAACAAGAAAAAAACAGCTAAGTCAAATACATAGTGCTATAAAGAGGACAAGATAAAATCCAATATACAATTTGAAAACTAAAAGTCATCAAGAATAACACCCATCTTAAAAGAGACTGAGAGAATGGGTTTGAACCAGCACATGGAGAAGGTCTAGAGAAAATGGAAGCTTCCTTCACTGTTGGGGGAGTTGTAGACTGATCAAGCACCTATGGAAAGCAGAATGGAGGTTTCTCAAAAGATTAAAAATGGTTATACCATTTGACTCAGGATTTCCCTGTTCCCAAGGCCTGTGATGGAAGCCTGCCAGACCTCTGTCACCTCACCCCTAACTATGGGGATCCAGCTCTGTTCTTGAGATAGTCCAGTGGGGTTGCCCGTCCCCATGCTCAAATATCTGTCAGATATCTTGAGTGGGAGGCCTGTAAATGCTATGAAGCAGCCTATGTTCCCCAGAACTACAATACTACATTTATTTGGCCTCTAAAACCTTAGACCTAGGGCCTCCCCTGGTGGCGCAGCGGTTGAGCGCTGGGTGGCAAAGCTGCCGGTAGCCTCTGCAGCACCGGTTGAATCCCCCGCCACCAGGAAGGGTGCCACTTGGCGCGCAGACCTCTCCTGCCACCTGCTGCTCCCCTCAGCAGTGTATTTTGTCGGTCTGCCTGTTCTGTTCCCCGCTCTGTCTCTGGTGAATTCTCTCACCCTCCCGCACTTCTGAATGTACTCAATGCTTGTATAAATAAAAAAAAAATTAAAAATAAATATTTATTAAAAAATTAAAAAAATTTAAAAAATGAAAAATTAATAAATAAAATAAAACCTTAGACCTAGTTCCAGGACTCCTAAACTGAGCAGAATTCAGTGACTTGGAATCATCTCAATTCTCTTTTTTTTTTTTTAAATTTCATTGAAGCAACATTAGTTTATAACATTATATAGATTCTAGGTATATAGCATTAGACATCAGCATCTGTTTAAACTGTGTTATATTCACTCCCATAAGTCTATTTTCCATATTTAACCATACGATGACACCTTTTACCCAATGCACCCACCTTCTTCCCTTCTGGGTAACCACTATTTTGTTTTTTTATGTCGGAGTTTGGTTTTGTTTTGTCTGCTCATTAGCTTTGTTTCTTTATCTCCCACATATGAATGAAATCTGTGACGTACCAGTCCTCTGTATCAGTAAACTTTCCTGATCTCTGTTGCTCACCCAGAAGCTCCCTCCACTTGGGTAAACCAAGCTTGCCTGTGGCCATGCTCAACACAACAGGCAAGCAGAAAAAGAGAAAGTGGAGATCATCTGCCCATCACTTTAGAACTTTAGTTGTTTCAACAATATTTATTTATGCTTTTCTAGTTGTCCCAATAGGGACAGCTCTGCTGTCTACTCAAAGTGGAAGTCCCAGTAATCTGTTAGCCCCCCAACCTTTATTCTTCTCACTCTTCATCCATCTAGTCAACAAGTCTCACGGGTTCCATTTCTGCCAGCCCATTTGGTTCTTGTCTTGTCATTTCCTTCCAATGGTCACTTTACTTTGGTTATTTCTGGATAATTCCAGTGATTCATTCTCTTTCTCACAGGCACTCTAGACACCTCTGTAGTTTAACCCGCATTAAGCACTGCACTAATCGTGTTGGAGTCTAGTGAAAATTTTTCATGACTTTTGCCATAATTCAATGTCAAATTTTTGTTCCATGTTTTCTCCCATTGGTGGTGGGAATATTGACAGGATCTACTAGTGGGAATTTGTCTCTCGTTTTACTATTTTATTGCTTAAGTTTCCCCAAATGATTTAGTGCTCTATTACCATGCCCCACAAATTGCCACTATTTCCCCTTCATCTAACTACTTTCTCTACTTGACAAGCTATATTTAATAATTTTCCCTCTAAATATCTAAATATAGAACCCTACCCATGACTTAAGTCATTGTTTAAATGGCTTCTAAAATAAATCATTAAATCTTCAAGAGTCTCCAACAATACCTCCTGATTTTGTCTGCCTCTAAATTTTCCTGTTACATGATCATACAAGTTAATTTGAACTTGTTTGGGGGCATCAACTACATTCTGACTTTCTCAGATTGGTTGATTTGTGTTTCTCCTCTACTAAAATGTAAATTTTTGTAGTACAGTACTAATTTGCACTAGCTAATAAATATATATTTATTAAGCACATGTTGTACAACAGAAATTAAGAAATATTTATAGGTGAACAAAAGAATGAGTCACATAAGCTGGTGCCTAATGTACAGAGAGATTTTTTAATGTGAGAATCCACTCTCCCCATTTTTCACTTTGTCTTTCGCAGTTCTGCAGTATTGGGGATGGAAGGTATTCCAGTTACTTGTAATGCTGCTAGCAGTTAAGTGATTTGCCTGCTTGTCTTTTTTTGTTTGAACTTGTTCACCTTCAAAGTCATTGTACAGGGAGACAAGATTTGAAGCAAGTATGAAATACTGCTCTCAGCAATACATAATCCACTTGTCTTCATTGATAAGGTAGTTTTAAGGTTTAAAAAGTCAGTATTTGTTTACAAAGTGCTTTTAGCACCTCAGTATAATAATATAATCCAAATCCAAACTGCCATTATGTTATTTTTAGTGTCTTAGTTTACAAGGCCAGGCTTACCATTCATATATTTGGATATTTTACAATTTACAAATTCTTCCCATTAACAGTCCCACCCTAAATAAAACTTTTATTTATAAAAAATAAAAAAGTGGAGATCCTTACTTTTATTTTATTTTATTTTTAAAGATTTTTATTTATTTATTTATACAAGCACTGGGTACAGTCAGAAGCGCAGGAGGGTGAGAGAATTCACCAGAGCCAGAGCAAGGAACAGAACAGGCAGAGTGATGAAATACACTGCTGAGGGGAGCAGCAGGCACAGCAGGAGAGGTCTGTCGCGCATGTGGGACCCTCGCCTGTGGCCAGGGATTGAACCAGCGCTGCATAGGCTGCGGGCAGCTTAGCAGCCCAGCGCTCAACCGCTGCGCCATCAGGGGATGCCCGAGATCTTTACTTTTAAAGTAAACATAAGGAAGTGATGAAACTGCATAAAATAGTCTGTTAAAGTCCATTTGGAACAAATGAGAATCTGTTTGAGAAAACGTATAAATGAAGCACAGAAGCATTTATTTGTGCATCAGTTAAACTCCTCTCTCTGTCCCCTGCGAAGTGTCAGCTATCATGTTCTGACTCACGGGTTTCCAACAAGTACTTAGCATTGGCCATCACTGGCCTGAGTAGACTTGGAGAAAAGCAAGCACAAGGGACTTAAGCTTAAGAACCCTACCCATGACTTAAGTCACTGTTTAGATGGCTTCTAAAATAAATAATTAAATCTTCAAGAGTCTCCAACAATACCTCCTGATTTTGTCTGCCTCCAAATTTTCCTGTTACATGATCACACAGTTAATCTGAACTTGTTTTGGGGGCATTTTTCTTATCAAAATTTATAAAAAGAGTCTCTTATCAGTGGATAATCCGATATAAACTACTTTGGTTGTGGGTTTACATAAGAAAAAATAAAACTATTTAATTCAGGAAAACTGACTTGAAAGTAGGCAAACTGGTGGATAACAGAAGCTGTGCCAGCTTGCATTTAATAAATGTAGATCATGCCAGTAAAACAATAGAGATGTTGGGATAGCATAATTTAACCTAGCCCTCTCTTTCTTTTAATGCCAGGGTTAAACTGAAAAGCAGCTGAGGGTTTACAGAGGAGTGAAGAGCATCTGAAACCATATTGACTAGGTCAGCAAATTCCCAGGTCAGCAATTAGCTGTGATTAGCAATTAGTTTAAGATTATTAAAGTCATAGTTCCTACATATTGCCTACCTTATTTGCGGTGTTTGTTGCTGGGTGTATGCATTTGCAAATTACATTTACTTGAACACTTAAGATCCAAGGTTTTTATTTTGTATAAATTATATCTCAAAAACAAAGAAAAATGTTTTTAAAAAATCGGCATTTCCATAAGGAGAAAAATCACAATATTTATAACATGAATTTGTTGTATGGATTGAATAAGATAATGCATATAAAATGCCCCACAAATCATGGCCATTATCTGCATAATAAGTGGTCATAACTTTCCAAGCTATCTTTTTTATTTTATTTATCTTTTTTATTTTAAACTAATGAGGAAACAGTCTCAGAAATGTATCTAACTTGAAAAAAAAATCTGAAGTTAAGCTCTAAATCATGATCTGTTGAATATTAAAGTTTTCTCTGCTAAATAAAAATTAATGTAGACATGTTAATGGACATTTAGATGGATGAAATGAACAGTTTAATGTATGTCCTGTTGTTGGTTTTTTTTCCCATGTATCTTATCATGGGAAGAGTTCAAATGATTCAAATGTGTGGTTAACAACATTATGCTCACAGAAAATTCATATTTGAAAGTTTTCCATTGAAAATCTTATAATCATATAAAATACAGAAGGAACAGTAACATGGCAGATGCAAACTTTTTTCTTGCTCTCTGTTAGTTACTAAGGGAATATTTTGTTGTTTCAAATATGTTTACAACTGGTACTTTTCAGACTGACAGCCTAATGGGTGATACTACAAAACTTTGTGTATGTCTTCCTCAGGCATGTGGAGAAATATGCATAAACATATGAAATTGACTGCAAACATGTTAGTTACACGGTTTGAATAACAGAAAACAACCATGAAATATAGGGTTCAAATTCATGAACCCATTTCCAAATGATCCTTTCTAAGTGATAGAATAACACCTAAAATGATATCTATAGTCTTAGATAAAAGATAAAATATTTCTTTTGAAATATTCTTAAATTTATGCTCAATCACAGGTGAATTTAGTTCTAACATTTAGCTCACCACCTTTTGATATATGCGGATGGCTATCTGGAGATTTAGGTAACACTTCAATTAAGAAATTATCTGTTTTCATTCTATATAAATATTAAAAATTTAAGATTCAGTCTTCCTTTCAAAATTTTGACATTTTAAAGAAATATTGTAAAATGTTTGACATTTTTGGAAATGTCCCTTGAAAGACCTAAGTAGCAGTGTCTTCATATAAAAACAGTACATTTATTTCATTAACATAGAAATAGCAATCATATTTAGAAATAGTGATGGTATACTAGGGCATCCACAAAGAGCTTTTAAGTTAGCAAAGGAAAATAGAATTTGTGCTGAAGTGACTATCAAAATGTAATAATCCAAAATTAGTGGGGGCAAAGCAAGAAAGATATTTCTGAAAAGGCAAATTATTCTGAATAGAGAAAATCTAAATTCAAGACTAAACTTGAATATATATCTATATAAATTTTTGAGAGATTAAAGGTTTTTTTTTTTTTTTTTGCGGTCACATTGGTTTACATAATTGTTAGAGTTGTAGAGATGTTACTATAACAACACCAAAGCACCCGCCCTCCATCTCCATGATCCCTTGTGGCCCTTACCCACTTTGATCTGACCCCTCCCTCTCGTCCCTTCCCCCTCTTATAGCTGAGTTCTGTAGTCAGTTTTCTAGGGTTTGTTGTAGTTTGACTTTTTCTGACACTTTGTTTGGTTTCTCTATATTTTACATGTAAGTGATGCCATCCAGTATGTCTTTCCCTTTCTGACCTATTTTGCTTATCCCCTTCAGCTTCCTGCTGCCACATACGTATTCCATTATCAGCACCTAGTACTAATCCAGTCATCTATCTGTCTTTGGGCACTGGGGTTGTTTCCGTAGCTTGGTTATCGTAAATATTGCTGCAATGAACATAAGAGTGCATGCTTTCTTTTGGGTTAGTGTATTTGCATTTCTTAGATAGATACCTCAGAGTGGAATTGCTGGGTCATATGGTAGCTCCATTTTTAATATTTTGACAAATGTCCATACTATTTTCCATAGGAGCTAGACTAGTCTACATTCCCACCAACAGTGTAAGGAAGTTCCATTTTCCCCACATCCTCACTAGTATTTGTTGTTTCTGAGCTTTTTGACTTAGCTTATTCCCCCTGAAGTGATGTGATGTGAGTGATGTGAATTGGTATCTCATTTGTGGTTTTGATTTGCGCTTCCCTTACTGACAATGAGCATTTTTTAAATGTGCCTATTCATCACACATACGTCTTCTCAGGAGAAGTAACTATTTAGCTCTTTTGCCATTTTTTGTTTGGGTAGTTTGTTTTCTTTTTATTGAATTGCATGTTTTTTTTTTTTTTTCTAGATCTTGGATACTCACCCCTTATCATACATGAAGTGTGAAAATATTTTCTACCCAGCAGTAGAGTATCTTTTTTGTTTTAGTGACAATTTCTTTCACTATAGAGAAGCTTTTGAGTTTAATGTAGTCCAGTTGTTTATATTATCTTTTGTTTCCCATGCTGTTGGAGATGAATCCATAAAGATATCTCTGAAGCCTATGTCATGGACTGTTTTGCTTATGCTTTCTTCTATGTATTTTATTTTATGGTTTCAGCTCTTATGTTCAACTCTTATTCATTTTGAGTTGATGTGTATGAATGGTGGTGTGAAATAGAGGTGTAGTTTCATTCTTTTGCATGCAGCTTTCAAGTTTTTCCAACATCATTTCTTGAAGAGGCTTTCCTTGCTTTAATGTATATTTTTTCTCCTTTGTCAAAAATTAACTACCCATATAGGTGTGGGTTTACTTCCGGGCTCCATTGGTCTGTGTATCTGTGCAGTGTCCTATATATAGCCATTAAGCTCATGAGCTCTAATTCTTTGTTTAAGTCTATTTTGTCTTATTTATGTCTGGTTGATCTATTAATTGGTGAAAGTCTGGTGTTGAAGTTCCCTGCCATGAATGTATCTTTCTCAATTTCCTTTTTCAGATTTTCTAGTAATTACTTTATATATTTTGACGCTCCTTTGTTTGGTGTATATCTTTTGGTGAGTATGATGGCTACTGGATGTATTGCTCCTTTAATATTATTACCTTTTTAATAGAAATCTATTTTGTCTAAGTATGGCTGTTTCTACCTTCCTTTGAGTACCATTTCCTTGTAGGATTGTTTTCCAGGCCTTTATTCTGAGACTGTGTTTATCTTTGGAGTTCATTTCCTGAAGACAGCAGAACATTGGATTATTTTTTTAATCCAATCATACAGTCTGTCTTTTAATTGGTGTGTTTAGTCCACATACATTTAGAGTGCTTATTGATGTATGAAAGTCTGCTATTGTCATTTTGTCCTTAATTTTTTGGTCCTAGCTATTTCCTTGTTTACTTCTTTGTGGATTTTTTTTTTTTAATTTAAATACTAGAACTCCTTTCAACAGTTCTTGGGGAAGCGGGTTTAGTGTTTGCAAATTCCACCAGATTTTGTTTATCTGAGAAGGCTTTTATTTCTCCCTTATATATGAAAGCGAACCTTACAGGATAGATTATCTCTGCATATTTTTTATCATATTATCCGTTCTCTCCTTGACTATAGAGTTTCTTTAGAGAAGTCCAATTTAAGTCTGATTGGGGTTCCTTTATAAGTTGTCTATTTCTTTCCTCTAACCAATTTTAATATTCCTTCTTAGTCTGGAGTTTGGAGTTTCACTATGGAGTTGGAGTTTGGAGTTTCACTATGATGAGCCTGGTTGTAGTTCTCATTTTGTTAAGATAAGTTTAACAAAGCTTCTTGAATTTGCATGTTTATTTTCTTCTCCAGGTTGGGTAAGTTTTCCTCTATTATTCCTTTAAATAAATTATTGAT
The DNA here is from genome assembly GCF_014898055.3 of Talpa occidentalis. NCBI lineage: Eukaryota > Metazoa > Chordata > Mammalia > Eulipotyphla > Talpidae > Talpa > Talpa occidentalis. The sequence continues at coordinate 44,279,338 of NW_023601653.1, read as the reverse complement.
TGTTGAATAATGTTCCATTGTGTATATGTACCACTTCTTCTTGATCCAGTCATCTAGTTTTGGGCATTTGGATTGTTTCCAGCTTTTACCTATTGTAAATAGTGCTGCAATAAACATAGAGGTACAGGTGCTCTTTTGAATCAATGTTTTTGTGTCCTTTGGGTAGATCCCTAGTAGTGGGATCTACTAAAAATGGTAGCTCCATTTTCAGCAGGTTGAGGAACGTCCAGACAGCTTGTCACAGTGGTTGGACCAGTTTGCACTCCCACCAGCAATGTAGGAGAGTTCCTTTTTCACCACATCATCGCCAACATTTGTTGTTGCTTGTTTGTTTGATATGTGCCATTCTCACTGGTGTAAGGTGGTATCTCAGTGTGGTTTTGATTTGCATTTCCCTGATGATAAGGAATGTTGAACATTTTTTATATGCCTATTGGCCATTTGCATTTCCTCTTTGGAGAAATGTCTTTTGAGTTCTTCTGCCCATTTCTTGACTGGATTGTTTATTTTGTTTTTATTGTGCCATTCACAACAATGTGGATGAAGCTAGGAGGAATTATGCTCAGTGAAATAAGCCAAAAGGAAAAAGAAAAATATCAGATAGTTTCACTTATAACAGGAATATAGGGGAACCAAATAAGACATCAGTGCAAAAAAAAAATAACAGTACAAAACACAACAAAGCAAAAATAGAAAATTATAAACCAGAGACATCCTGCAGGGGAGGAGGAGGGAGAGGGGTGAGAGGGAGGGAGTGAGGAGCTCAGGGGACTGTGGTGATGGTGCATGGGTGCCTTGGGGAAGGAAATTCTATGGGGACTCAATCTGAGGGGTTAGGGGAAGCAAATACTATCTAAAAAATGTAAAATATGATAAATGTTAAAATAAAAAAATCTAATAAATAAATGCATACATACATACATACATACATACATTATTGGTTCCCTTCTCTCTCTCTCTTCACCTTCTGGAATACCATTATTCTTATATTGCTTTTCCTTGTGGAGTCAGCTATTTCTCAAAGTGTTTTATTTTTTTTTTTTTTCATATCTTTCCTCCACTACCTGAATTGTTTGTGCATTATCATCTTCCAGGTCATTGCTTTGATCTTCCATTTGATCTATTCTGTTTCTGTTGCTTTCTCCAGAATTTTTTTATCTCATATATTGATTTTTTTTACATTATGAAACTCCATTTTTTATATAAATCTTCAATTTTGATCTTTAAAAAAATTATTTCTCAAGACCTTCATTTATTTTTCCAAGTTTTCTACTTCTTTTCATATATTTATCATGGCAATTTTAAAATCTGTATCTGATAGGAAGAAAAGATATTCCATCCCCTTGTGGTTGGGGCCTGGAAATTTTTTTCTTTCTCTGCGGTATAGAATTTCCCTCAGGTTTCATTTTTCCAGTTATTATGGTTTTTCTTTTCTTCATTATTTGTTTTCTGAAAATTCAGGATGCAGAGCTCCCACCTTTCCAGTAGGTGGCACTGTATGACAGGGAGAGCTAATATGTAGCTATAATTTATCTACAGTAGTGGAAGGTGTCAGTCACCCATGGGGCTTGACTTGCACCTAGTGAGGTCATCACCTATGGTCCTGTTATCTATGACTCACAACCACAGCTCTGCAGTTTGCAGGTTTGGATCTTTGTGCTATCTGAGCGTGCTACCATTTGATCTCATTATAACCTCTAGATCTCAGGAGAATCTTTCTGGGTTTTGTTTTCCTCATTGAGGACCCCTCCCCCAGTGTCCTGGCTCCCCTACAGCACTCACACTCATCTCCCACGGCTGGATCACCAACATTCAACTTTGCTACAGATTTGAATCACAGTTTCTGCCCCAACAGCCACCTCTTCTTCCACTCACCCTTTGCTCACTTAAAATGAAATTTTCTATGTCCCTTCTGTCATGCTCAGTTGCATTGTCCCCTGGGGATCATGAGGCACTCTAGTATTGTCCCTTGCTGCGGGTTCCTCTGAATTCGGTTCCAATTTGTACTTCTCAATGTATTCTCTCCAGAGCTAAGCAAAGACTTTACTCTGCAAAAAACTCCTTATGGATTTTTAAATATCTTATTTGATAAAGATATAGTAAATATGATATGATAAGGGTGGTCCAATAAATAAGGGTAGTCCAATAAATAAACCGAAATAAGCAGAGGCATGAGTTCAAAGGAGCAAATATTCAATAGTATGGTAATAAGAAGATTAATAGCAACTCATCTAATTAATAGCAACTGAGAAGTAGCAGAGAAATAAATGATAGATATTACAGAGGATGGCTGGAGAAAGATTGTGAAAGTCTGAGAATGCTAAGATACAGAGTTTGGACTATTACTCCCCAGCTTTTGAAATACTGGCTTTATTTTGTTTGTAAGTAGAGGCTCTCAAAGTGTGATCTAGGGAAACTAAGGAAACATGAGACTTTCAGAGAGTCCATGAAATGAAGATTACTATCTTAATAATACTAAGACATTAATAGCCATGGTCACTTTCTTTGTCTCAGGAGTTTGCAGAGTTTTCCATGACATGTGACATCAAAAAAGATTTGATGCAGAAACAGATACAAGAATCAAAGTGTCTTTTCTTAAGCCAGACTTTAAAGAGAGAAACTCATGCCATTATACTGTTTTTCCTTTGGAAATAGTAGTTATTTTTTATTTGAAAATATTATTTCTATATTTAATGTAGTGATTTAGTATAATTATCTGATAATACAAATTAAATATTTATAAAAGATCTGGTTTTATTATATACAAATGTATTATGTGTATAATACAAATGTATATTTACATATATACAAATGTATAATATTTTTAAAATACATATTTATATAATTACTTATAAGTGTATCATATTATATTTGAAATATACACCTATATAATATGGATATGCATATATCATAGATGTATAGGTGTATAATATATAGATACATGATTGTATATGATATATATCAGCAAATATAGCCTACCAAAATATAAAGCATATAGAGATATGCTTAGATATCTATATATTAGATATCTATATATCCTATATCTATGATATATATCATAATAATATATAAATATTATATACATATATCACACACTCAAATGCATGCACACACACACACATATATCAGATATAACCCACCTCAACTAAAGGCATTTTTGGAGTCTTCACTAACTTTTAAGCATTTAAAGAGATCCCAAAACCAAAAGGCCTGAGAACCACTGCATTTGACCAGACAAAACTGGATTGATTTGGTCTTGATATAGACTCAAACATGACCTCTAGTGGATATAGCCAACTATTTTGTAAAGTTTTGGAAATCTGATTCAGCCATCAAAAAAACATTATTTAACACTCTCTCGATTGAAAGACTTCGTTCAAGTTCTTCTGTCAAATCTAATTTCAGTTATACCAGTTTCTGTCAAGGTATCCGTGGACTGTCTGCTTCAGAATCACCAGGACAACAGTTTTCAGAGGGATATGCCTGGATCTTACCTACAACTTCCAATCATCTCTGTGGCAGAATCCATCTGCATTCTATAAAAAGTCCCACATTGTTCTTATGAAAAGTGCCATTTAAGATTCTTGTTTCAGTATTTTATGTTGTTCCTAAGAGTTTTAAAAGAGGCATCATAAAATGGTGGTTAAGACTCATATGGATATAGACATTTCCATTCAGTGGAATTTCAGTGAACACAGACATTGGTGCTTTTCCATTTGTAGTCAAGCAAAAATTTGGAACTTTGAAGTTTATGGCGCTTCTCCAGGGAAAAAGTACTCATGGGTCTTCAATGAAATTTTTGTTCATCAGACACTATTCTGATTTCATGGAGGTAGAAGGTGTGAATTAAACCAGAGCTTGTAAGAATTTAGTGTGCAAAGGAATCAGCAGAGATGGCAGAGATCTAAAATATTTACTATAATGTTCAATTACAGATAAAATTTTCTGACCATTGTTCTTTTTTTTAAAGATTTATTTATTTATGCATACAAGAGTTGGGGTATAGGCCAGAAATGCGGGATGGGGAGAGGATTCACCAGAGACAGAGTGGGGAACAGAACAGGAAGATTGACTGAAACACACTGCTGAGGGGCGCAGCAGGCGAGACAGGAGATGTCTGCTGCGCCTTGTGGGTTGCTCCCTGGCTGGCAGGGGATGAACTGGTGCTGTAGAGGCTGCGGATTGCTTCAGAATGTGGTGCTTAACCCCTTGCACCACCAGGGAGGCCCCGACCATTGTTCTTTGGTAGTGTTTTTTAAGAGTTATTTTATTTATTTATGCATACAAGAACTGGGGTGTGGGACCAGCGGTGTGGAGTGGGGGAGGGGTGAGAGGATTCCCCAGAGACAGAGTGGGGAGCAGAGCAGGCAGATTTACTGAAATCCACTGCTAAGGGGAACAGTGGGCAAGAAAGGAGAGGTCTGCTGCGCCTTGTGGGTCAGTTCCCTGTCTGGGGATAGAACTCATGTCACAGTGGCTGGCAATAGCTTGATAGCACTGAGACTTTAACCACTGCGCCACCAGGGAGGCCCCAGTGTTTTTTAAATTTTAACAAATTAATATTCATGGGAAGTTAGTAAAATGCATATTTGGATTCAGTGGATCTGAGGTCAAAATTATTATGCTTCCGGGAGATGCCCCCAAATTACTGCAGAGGTTTTGAAATCAGGACTATAGGCCTCACTGCTGTCTCACTCAACTGGAAGCTGAATTTCACAAACACGCACAAGTAATCTTAATATCATGAGTGATCACAGCACAAGCACTGGTGTAGATGACTTTTTTAAAATATATTTTTAAAATTCTATTTTATATATTTGTTTACAACATTTTTCATTTTTGCACGATGTATGCATTTTCATCTTGGTTATAGTCCCCATACAATTCCCACCACCATTGTTTTGATCCTACTCCCTAGTCCTCCTCCTCCCCGCCCCCATAGTGTGTCTCTGGTTTATAGTTGCTTATTGATTTTGATTTTTTCTTTGTTATAATTGGGTTTTTACCTGCTCCCTTATTTAGGTTTTCTAAATTCCTGCTATGAGTGAGACCATATGGTATTTTTCTTTTTCTTTCTGGCTTATTTCACTGAACATGATCCCTTCCAGCTCCATCCATGTTGCTGCAAATTGCGTGAGTTTATCTTTTTTGATTGCTAAGTAATATTCCATGGTGTGTATGTACCACATCTTCTTGATCCAGTCAGGTATATATGACTTTTTTACAAGTATAGCTTTTACTTCAGACAAAGCTAGATTGGAAGTCCACTCTAGCCTTTATTAGGTTTGGGAACGTCATCCCCCAATTTGAACCCTCCAAACCTCTTTTTCTTCCTTTTTAAAGTGAGGACAAAAATACTTTGTTGACCCATCTTATAAATGTAGTGAAAATCAAGAGACAGTGGATGTAATTTATAAATAAGGTTAACACATGCTGAGAGTTTACTCTATGTAAACCATCATGGAGAACAATTTACAAAGAAATGAGGTTTAAAGAGGGGAAACAACCTGTCTATTCTCATAACAAGCTTGAGAAACCTACAACTGGTACCAGCCAGTAGTTTTCTGCTCCTGTACTCTTGGTCAGTATATAATTGTACTACCTCTCTTCAAATGTCTGTGGATGACTTCTATTATTTTTCTGAAAATTCTCCAAGACACATCTCCATGCATAAATGAAAGAAATCTACCATTTAGACCAAAAGGAAAATGCTGCAAACCATAGTATACACACTTGACCTTGCAAAATTTCAAAAAGCGATGGAGTAACTCAAAGTTTGTCCTAACCTGTTGTCCCATATTAGAGCAAATTTATTTAAGATCAAAGTTCCAGAAATTCAGGAATGGTCGACTTTTGTTGAACATATATTGAAAGAGATAGCAGTATACAAGTACCTCAATTATATAGTTTTCTTGTCTTTTAAATCACCTTGGAGTATTCCTCTTTGGACAGTTTTGGCACCAAAGCCTCCATCTGCTTATAATTTCATTTGATTTTCAGTCCTTGCTGTTTTGCCCAGCAGTAAGTCAAATTGCATGATCATTTTCACCAGGCAGTCCCCATCTCTGCAACTCACTTTCATTTTCCCTTCCTGCTCTTACTTGAGGGTCACAACTCTGGAAAGTTATCCCTGAAAGAGAATTTTATAAAAGATGCAACAGCATCCTCTACTGACTGTGGCTCATAATGTCAATGGGTTATGAGTCACTTTTGTGTTTGAGCAAGACTTGGGTTGCTCCTTCTAAAATGCACTTATGAGCTCTTTTTACTTCTTATATGCTGTTTTGGTATAAAAAATGAAATGTTTGTATTTACATCATTGCATCCATTCAACTGTTGATAGAGATTTTCTTTCTTCCGTGCTTTAGCTATTAGGAATAATGCTGTTATAAACCAAATGGCTTCAATGGTGAAGTTTATCAAATGTTTAAAGAAAAATTAATATTATTCCCTAAACTCTCCCCAAAATTAAGAAGCAAAACTCTAAAAATCAATTTATGATACTAGCATCATCCTGATATCAAAACCAGAGAAAGACAGTAAGAAAACTAAAGGCTAATATCACTGCTGAATACAGGTGTAAAGGAGCCTCTCTGGTGGTACAAGGGGGTAAGTCTCAGCACTATCAAGATATTGCCAGTTACTGCAACATGAGTTTGATCCCCAGCCAGGGAGCTGATGCACCTGGCGCAGCAGACCTCTCCTGTCTCGCCTGCTGCTCCCCTCAACAATGTATTTAAGTAGATCCACCTGTTCTGCTCCCCACTCACTCTCCGGTGAATCCTCTCACCCTCCACACTTCTGGCCTGTACCCCAGTTCTTGTATGCATAAATAAGTAAAATAAATCTTTTTTTAAAGATTTATTTATTTACGCATACAAGAGCTGGGGTACAGGCCAGAGGTGTGGCAGAGTGAGAGGATTCACCAGAGACAGAGTGGGGAACAGAACAGGCAGACTGACTGAAATACACTACTGCAGGGGAGCAGCGGGTAAGTCAGGAGAGGTCTTCAGCACCATGTGGGTTGCTCCCTGGCTGGGCAGGGGTCAAACTTGTGCTGCAGAGGCTGCAGATAGCTTCACAGATTGCGTCTTAATCCTTTTCACCACCAGGGAGGCCCAGTGAAATAATTTTTAAAAATAATTTAAAATAAATAAATAAAGAGGAATGTGAGAGATCTAATAGACCCCTGGGACAAAACTGAAAGTGCATATTTTTGTCTGATTCATATGATTGTGAGCTGCTTAGGATGGACTTTATTAGGATAAAGAAGCATATATTCGGCAAATCAGTTACTGCAGGACATGAATCCAGAGTCATTAATCTTTTCTGTGCCAAGACTGTGTTGACAGCTACCATCTATTTAAGCTTGTGGCAGTTTATAGTCATCTTCACGATCTAACGATTTTCTTAGTGTAACAGACTTGTGAATAATAAATGGAAATATGTTAGGGAAAACTACCCTTGCATACAATAGATCCTTAAGAATGGCACTAGTCTCTGCCATCACCCCACAACTCCATTACTAAAATGTGATAGTACTTCTTGGAAGTGGGGGTATTTGGGAGGCTCTGTTTTCCCCGCTATGACATATCTTATTCCAAGGATTCAATGTTGGTCTCATACCAACTGCCCAGCAGTTCAATTCCACTTATACTTTCAGAGATGAAAAATGAACATCGTGTAGAGTTGTAGATCTAGTAGATTTGTGTAAATCAAAAGGTGATTTATTATTATCTAAATACCACCCTAAGAGTTACAATGATATAGCAGGTCTACCTGAGTATTAAAGATTTGGATGTAAGACCTTAAGTCATAAAATACATAGAAGAAAACATGGGCAAAATACTCCACAGCACTGACTTCAGAGCTGTCTTTGGGAAGTGAACTCCAATAACAAGGAAAACAAAAGTGAAAACAAACAAATGGGACTACATCATTCTCAAAAGCTCAACACAGACTAATTAACAATCATTAACATAACAGACACCCTACTGAATGGGAGAAAATATTTGTACACCTTACACCTCTGACAAAGGGCCAATATCCAAGCTCTATAAAGAACTCAGACAAACCAACAAAAGAAGACAAAAAAATCCAATTAAAAAATGGTCAGAAGAGCTAAATAGACATTTCTCTAAAGAAGACATATAGATGGCAAAGAGGCAAGTGAAAAAAAAAGCTCATTATCACTTATCCTCAGGGAAATACAAATCAAAAACATACCTCTGAGAAAAATCAGCAAAAACAAATTTGGGAGAGGATAGAGAGAAAAAGGAACCTTTGTATATCATCAGTGGGCATTTTGGCTGGCCTAGTTCCTATGGAAAATTCCTGGTTTCTAATTTTACTCAAGTCTATTAAGACCCATGCTTTTTATTTTGCTTAGTTGTGAAACATATGTCTTTATCCCAAAATTTAATTTAGGAAAAGAGTCTTTTTTTTTTTTTGAGGCATGTTTATTTATTTATTTGTTTGTTTGTTTGTTTATACATGCACTGGGTACAGTCAGAAGCGCGGGAGGGTGAGAGAATTCACCAGAGCCAGAGCGGGGAGCAGAGCAGGCAGAAGGACCCAAGTACACTGCTGAGGGGAGCAGCGGGCGGCAGGAGAGGTCTGCGCGCCATGTGGGACCCTCCTCCAGTGGCCGGGGAGCAGCTGGGGATCGAACCGGTGCCGCAGAGGCCACGGGCAGCTTCGCAACCCAGCGCTCAACCGCTGCGCCACCGGGGAGGCCCGGAAAAGAGTCTTAAACACTCAAGACAACCATGATGATCTTGAAAAGAAATTGAACTATCTTATGAGGATTATGATTTGGCATATTGTTAGAATTAGAAATAGGCTTCTGTCTCTACATTATTGTGAGAGCTACATCTACCAACACTGAACATACAATGACAATTTTTGTTGTTCTTTGTTGCAGAACCTTATTGAAGACAATACAAGTTACTAAAGTTTAGCTAGTTGAAGCTATGAAAAAAGCCAAAATTATTCTCATAGTTGGTATATTGATTACTGAGACAGCATCCTTACTTCACTGGTGCAGGACATGAGCACCAGGGTTTCCACTGATGTCCCTGGGACAGGGATAGAGGCATCACCAGGATCACCATGATCCTTAGGCTGGATTCTTTTATGAATGTGAAATCTCTAACTTCTGACTAAGATCAGCAATGGCGTTTCCAATTGATATAGGCATGGTCATGTGACTGTCTTAGCCATAAGAATGGTCAAGAAAGCAAATATCTGATATTTTCAGCCTCTACACTGCAAAATACCTTCCACTGGATTATACTGGGCATTTGTGAAACATAAAAAGGGCAGTTTAGATGCCATACAACAAATTACATCATCACTGTCTTCTAGAGTCTGTCTCCATCTAGATTTTAAACTAACTTTACTGTAGATTTCTAGATTCTGCCCTAGAATCTTTCCTTTTCAGTTAAGTTTTCTCATACCCCAACCCAAATTCCAAATTTAGGACTTGCCCCACTATATCTCAAAGAAACAATAACTCATTTTTTTCTTCTCACTACTATAAGACAGGGAGAAGGGCACCCCAGAACCCCCAAAACTGCCCACTCTAAATAGGTTCTGCCATCTGCTGCATTAAGACTCTAGTGTGTAAGACATTCAATAGAAAGGAACTTTAATATAATTACTGTGCAATACAGAAAAGGGGATTAATAGTTTCCAAATCCAGCACCCAAAGTTACCCATCCTCTCGTGGATAAATGTCCAGCCAAACAGGGTTGGCCTAAAATAGGGCCACTGAGGCCTGAAAGCCTGCCACATGTCTAAGGAACCTCCTGTTGGGGACCCACAGGAAAGGGGCAGAAGGGGCTCAGCACATCTAGGACAAAAGGAGCAAAATCAAAATCAGGATAAAAGCTGCCATTGTTAACCTCTCCACGGGTCTCTCACCCACGTCTGTTTCAACGAGTCCAGGACCAAGAAGCAAGCGCAGCTTCTTCACATGTCTCTGTTCCACGCATGTGCCTCCTCCAGGTCTCCTTCTGGATCCCCATCCACCCTTGGGTGGGACAGGGAAACTGGCACTTCCCCTTCCTGTGGGGACCACCCTCTTATATTCCTAGTGGACCAGCAGGAAGAACTCTGGGCACCAAGACATAATCTGGAGAACAAGGAGGGCCGGGATCCCACACAGGTTGGTCAGAGAAAACAGAGGGGTGTGCCATGATGTGCTAAATTTGACAAATTGGACCTATTTCCTCAGGGAACTACACTAAAGAGAATTTTGAGTAAACATCTGTGCTGATTAGCAGGGAATGACTTGAATGATTAATGCTCACTCTGGGTGCCCGAAGGAAGTGTGTTTGCACATTTCCTGATCTCTGTCATCTCAAGGGTAAATATAGAGAAATTTGTTTTTATTATATTCAGTTTCTTAGCTTGCTCATAGTATAATAGGGTTTCTTCAAAAGATTCCTTTTGCAAAATAAAAAGTGTTCTGGAGATGGATGGAGGCAATGACTGCCCCAAAATATGAAAGTACTGAATATAGTACTTGAAAAATATTTTTAAAATGTTTAAAATTGTATTACCTAATGTGTATTTTAACACAATTAAAAATGTAAAAGTGAAAAAAAAATTAATCCTTACCACTTATGTGTCTGACATAGAGCCAATGTTTCACAGACTATATTTTTAACAGACAGAAAGATAATATGAATATCGCAAATTTATAGCTACACTCATGAAATTTGGAAAGAATAAATGATTTTCCAGGATCTGAGCTTATATAAGCAATAGAACTGAAGTTTAGCTCCCTGAAATCTGTCTCCTACTCATTATCATACTTTCAAAGCTATTTCCATATTTAAATTGAAAGGATAGTTAGCACTTTATACTATTCAAATTATATTCACAAACAATAACTCATTTATTCATAATTTTTATATTAGGAGGGTAAGCAGAGCAACTTTTCTCCTAGTCACTTTACAATTTAGAATATTGAGGTTCATATTGTATGTCTTATGAGTGAGAAAATGGCAAAGCATGCCAAAAGCTCAATATTTTTACTCTGAAAGAGTAGATATTAAATTGTGAAAGGGTAATACTTTTACTTTTTGTGGTAAATTGAATAGTTTCCATATAGTAAAGTGAAAGAGAGATGATCTCTTCCCCACCTGAAAACTGTGCATTTTACTCACATTAAATTCTAGATTGTTTTATTTATATAACAAGTAGCAAGTGCCAAATAATGCACCAGACACAAATCACACATATAAACTTTTAGGAATGGAAAATAACTTAGAAGTTAATTATTTCAAATCCAAGTTCAAAACCAAAGTTTAATTTACACTATTTAGATGTACCGTATGGCCCAGCATTTCCACTCCTATGTATTTATTCAATGAAAGCAAATACACAATTGGAAGGGATACAAGCACGCTATGTTCATTGCAGCACTGTTTACAATAACCAAGTTATGGGAACAACCTAAGTGCCCAAAACAGAGGCATTATATTAAGAAGATGTGGTGCATAAACATGATGGGACACTAGGAGCTCTTGCCATTTGTGACAATGTGGTTGGAACTGAAATGGATGATGCTAAGTGAAATAAATCAAAAGGAAAAAGACAAATGCCACATGATTTCACTCTTATGTCGGAGAGAGAAAAACAAAACAAAGGAATAGAAAAAACTAAGGCGAAACGAACCCTAGACATATGTCTGCAGAATTGAGGCTACTAGAAGGGGAAGTTGATTGGGAGCATGAACAAAGTGGGAAGGGGGCCAGAGGTCTAAAGCAAAGAATAGTGTGAGCTTTGGTGGTGGGGGAGGTGACAGGTTTTGAGGAGGTGTGAACATATTCCCCTAAATCACTTACAGTATTGTAAACCAATGTCAACACAATAAAAAAAAAAGGTTTAAAATTCTTCATTTATAACATTTATTAATATTAAAACCTGATTTAAAATTCTGGATGTTTCCAAAGCCTTGTTCCCATTGCAATTTTGTTTAGAGCATCAAGAGTATCCAAGACCTCCCTGGTGGCACAAGGTGTTAAGATGCAACCTATGAAGTTGTCTGCAGCCTCTGCAGCACAAATTCAATCCCTGGCTGGCCAGGGAGCTACCCACATGGCACAGCAGACCTCTCCTGACTCGTCTACCACTCCCCTCAGCAGTGTACTTCAGTCAATCTGCCTGTTCTGTTCCCCACTCTGTCTCTGGTGAATCCTCTCATCCCCCTACACCTCTGACCTGTACCCTAGTTCTTGCATGCATAAATAAATAAGTCTTTAAAAACAAAGAAAAAAGGAAAAAGATAGTATCCAAAGAAAATATTGTATGAAAACAACATGATTTTTTAAAGGATTATTTATGCATACAAGAGCTGGGGTACAGGCCAGAGATGCAGGACAGCTTCATAGGTTGTCTTAGCCACTTGCACCACCAGAGAGGCCCAACAACTTGATTTTTTTTTAATATTGTTACAGTATTCTCAGATTGAATTCCTGAAAAGAACACCAGTCTGTCCATGTGATACAGTTACAGATATGAACACAATATGGATATAAGTGGCTCTGCTAGGTTAAGGAGAAATCAGAGAGTAATGCATTGCAATCAGTAGCTCCTCCAACTCTTCAGAAAATTATGGAGGAAAATCACTTTGACATGATTTCTTTATTCTGCTGAGGAATACTTACGAGTGGCCAGCAGATGCCACTGTTGTCAGTTGTAAACATGTCTTTCTTCCAAGTTTCAAATAGAGATGTCTTTACAATAAAAAGGGTTAAGTGAACTATAACAAAAATCATAATTTCATCTTCTTAAAAAATGTGACAAGATAATATATGATTGGATTTTATTACTTACCTTTAAAGAAAATATGGTTTAGACACTTGGCAAATAAAAGACATAAACTAAATTATGAGAAAAAAAATTAACAAGGAAAAGCCTTCCATGCTTGAAAATAGCAATCATGTTTAGAAGTCAGATGTTGATTCAATGACAAGTGTTGATTGGTAACCATATTTAATCCAAAGATGTAGTATATCCCAATAGATTATATTATATTATATTATAATATAATATATTATATTATATATTAAACCTAGAAGAAATGGAATTTTAGAATCATAAAATCTTTCAAAAAATAAATGAGGAAGAAATAGATAGCTTGAAAAGTCTACTCATAATTGCAGAAATTGAAACAGTATTCAAACATCTCCCTAGGAACAAAAGACCCGGACCTAGTGAATTTTATCAAACTTTCAATGAAGATCTAATATCTATCCTTCTCAACATCTTCCAAGAAATGGAATCAAAGGCAGGGATTTGGTGTAGGAGACACCCAAAGCATAATTTAGGACACTTTCCTGATCCCAAAACCAAAGATTGCATCAAAAACAAACAAACAAAACAAAACAAAAACAAAGAAGAGAAAACAGTCCCTCTGGAAAGCAGTATGGAGTTTTTTCAAAAGATTAAGAACAAATCTGCCATATAACCCAGCAACTGCACTCCTAGGTATCTACCTGAAAATGTGACAAGGTAATGTATGATTGGATCTTATTATTTACCTTTAAAGAAGGGAAACTTGCTCTCCCATGTTCATTCCAACACTATTTTAGAAAGAAACTAAGTGCCCAAAAACAGATGAATGGATCAAGAAGATGTAGTGTATATACACAGTGGAATACTACTGAGCCAGCAAAAAAAGACAAAAACATGCCATTTGTGGCAACATGGACAGAGCTGGAAGATCTATGTTAAAAAAAAAAAAAAAGCCAGGAGGAGAAAGGCAAATATGAAATAATAAAAACTAAAAACAAAAGTTAAACAATTGGGATTACCTCATTTTAAAAAGCTTCTATACAGCAAAAGAAAATACAAGATGATTAAATAGACACTCTACTGAGTGGAAAAATACATACACAATGTATAATATTTACACGTGTAGAAAACCAGCAAAATAAAAAGGAATTGATCATATAAACCTCTCAAAGTGAGTTCTTACCAACAACTGTATTGTTGGTGAGGTGCCCAGGACACCCAAAAGTGTGCTGGATTCCCCACATGACTGGTTGTAATATAAGATCAAGTTCCACAATTCTTTGACAATTCCTGCTCCTGCCCCATAGGACCATTCTCCCCTCACCTCCATGTCTTTGCTGTGCAAGGATGATGGCTTGAAAATTGCCTTGTCTCTGGGCCTCCTAGTTCTGTTGGAAGACATAATTGGTCTTAATACCTCATCAGTCAATATCTGCGATGAAAGAAATTTCAGATGTACCACTGAAAAAAAAGGCAAGTCTGGCCTCTGGAAGTCTCCACCCTCTTTTTCCTTAAAATGTATGTGATGTCTCTTCATCCACCTGTGGTTTTCCAGATTTTTTACCCCCATTTGTTAGCACCTCTCCTTTTCCCACTGCGTAGTCATTGCTCCTTTATCATGAAGTAAGTATTGATATGTATGAAGATTTATTTCTGGGTTTTCAACTTTGTCTTATTTATCCAGGTGTTTTTTTGTATTCCACATCCATAGTGTTTTAATTACTGTTGACGTATAGATCAGTTTAAGTGGGCAATGCAGGGCCTCCCCAGTGGCGCAGCGGTTGAGCTCTGGGCTGCGAAGCTGCCCGCAGCCTCTGCAGAGCTGGTTCGATCCCCGGCCACCGGTCGAGGGTCCCACAAGGCATGCAGACCTCTCCTGCTGCCCACTGCTCCCCTCAGCAGTGTACTTCATTGCTCTGCCTGGTCTACTCTCTGCTCTGGCTCTGGTGAATTCTCTCACCCTCCCCCACCTCTGACTGTACCCAGTGCTTGTATAAATAAATAAATATTTAAAAAAAAAGACAACTAAAAAAATAAAAATAAATTTAAAAAAAAGGAAAAAAAAAAGTGGGCAATGCAATGCCTGTATGTTTTTCCTTTCTGTTCAGGATTGTTTTGGCTATTCAAGGTGTTTTATCATTTCATATAAATTTCACCTTTTTTTGCATAGAAGAACTAGGGTATAGGCCAGAGGTGCTGGGAGGGGTGAGGTGGGAGACAGAATGAGGAGCAGAATGGGTGGATTGACTGAAATCCACTGCTAAGGGGAGCCATGGGTGAGACAGGAGAGGTCTGCTGCGCCCCATGTGGGTAGTTCCCTGGCAGAGGATTGAACTCAGGCCACAGTGGTGACAGCACAGTGATTTTACCCTTAGGCCACCAGGGAGGCCCAATTTTCACATTTTGTTCAATATCCTTAAAAATATTGTTAATTTTTCCCCAGTCATTTTCAGTTGGAAAGTACAAACTAGAACAGATGTTTAACTCTCTATACATTCACAGGTACTACTTTCACTCACACATGTTAACTATGTTGTACCCCACAGGAGAAGATCATCTTGTATCATTCAAGGTGTGGCTAAAACTTTGACAACCCTGTGGCAACTTTGACAACCAGCGGCAATTTCCATTGATTTAATTGCATTGGAGAAGACTTGGGCAATTTCCAGGAAAACTGAAGATTGATAAGCCCAACATATTATTGCTCACAAAGATCTAGCCTCTCCCCTGGTAGAGGATTCTAAGTCCTCACCTGTTTCCATAGATCTGCCATCCCGCCCTGTAGGGGATTGCTCAGATGATTTGTCCTGGCCAATTGAATATGAGTCGACATGGGTATTTTTTGCTTGAACAGAAGCTCTTAAAGGCATTACAAGTTTGTGTCAGTCTCCTACCCAGATTCCCTGTGTCAGGAGAGGGATCTACAAATACAAAAGGAGGTATTTCCATCCCAAATGCAACACTTTCAGTGGACTGTTACTTCAAATTTCTGAAGTGATTTCAGAGCTATGAACTTTTTTTGGTGAATGATTCCTTTTTTATATCTAATGAAAATGAAAATCACATGCTAATGTATTGCATAAATATCTTTATTACTTAAATGTTTATAAGTTATGACTTTAATTTCAAAGGAGAACATTTCTAGATAATGTTACACATTTCATATTAATGTTTATTATATCTGGTTTAAGGCACACAGTGCAAAATACTTCTTTTCTGATACAGAGATCCCTAAATGTTTATCTAACCTCATGATACAAAGTCAATTTAGTACCTTTTGTGGTACAATATACCCCTAATAAGCGTCTGGAAAAAAAGAACTTTGTGGATAAAACTAATATACTATATTTACTAACAAAAAATCTATTAGTAGATTCTTTTTTTTTTTTTTGGTTTACAAAGTAGGTCTTCCTAGAAAAATATTATTTATCATTTCTTGAAAATTATAATAATATAGAATATACAATTAAATTATCCATCTGAAAAAATCCCTTAATACCTGAGAATTTGCCCATGAACACTTAATTCTTACATTATAATTTATATTGTTTTTGAGAAACCTCAGATAGAAAATAACCTGCACATCTCTAATAAAAATTGTGCAGATGTAAACAAAATTTTATGTTTACCAACATAAGATCTTCAAAATTTTAAATCTTCTTACTTCTCTACTCATTAATAAATATAGTATATAATTTGAGAAAATGGATTTTTAAAGAGTAGATATATACACATATGAGTTATAAAGACATAATAGAATATAAACATACAAAAAATTGTTGCTCTTGTAAGCATAGTCAAATTAGAGGTAGGTGTTTTAAATAAAACTCTATGTCAGATCTTCTGTATTATACCCACAAAATTTCATAGTTAGCCCAAGCATATGTTTTTATAAACAGATATTGTACCACATATTTAGGACTATGTTTTTTATTTGAAAAACAATATTCCACTATTAAAAATTAGAAGAAATATGAAACAGGGTATCTAAACTGTATCAGCAGAAAGTATAATGGCTATGTACTTTTTAAATGTAACTATTGATTCACTAGTCACTTGATCAATAATAATTATAGTTTGATTAAGTTCATTTTCCTAATTTTTACAAATTTTAAAAATTGCCCCATTTTAACAAGAAGTAGAATAAACATTTTGTTATAAATAGGATACGATAGAGATTGACGTGTGTATTTATAGGCATAATATTACTGTGGTTCAATCCAAGTTAACAGCAACATTGTTTTGGTATAATTCACTCAAACACCCTGTATCTCCCACGATAAATTATCGTGTTCTTTAAAAAGGCTTCTCATTTGAGCCATATGTCCGTTAACTTTAATGTGAGAACTTGAAAAAAATTAAGCAATGATTTGAATCACTAAGTGAGCACCTTGGGACAAAAAAGGCACAGACATTTTGCAGGAAGAGAACAGGAAAGAAATGAGCACCGTTTATATAGATGTTTCAGAGACAGTCTTCTCTTGGGGACATACTGTCTACTATTGGGTGTTTATATGACTTGAACCGGGAGACCAATAGCCATGTGAGGAACACACTTTCCACAGAACCCTCCACATCTGCCATATACCTTGGTTCCATCCTGAAAATAAGAGGCAGAAACAAGAGGATAATCTTAAACAAACTGGTATTTGCATGCGCAAGACAGAAAAAGCAAAAGTTTTGAATCACATGGCTGAAATCATTAACTGAAGTTTCTTAAAAAATTACATTTAAGGTCAAATTTCAGGAGTAGTTCAAGCTCATGGTCACAGGAATTGGATAACCTAAGATTTGAATTAGCAATTTGATGATTATAAACTACACTGTAGTGTAGATAATTCATCTCAGTCCACATATTTTTTTGGTCAAGGTATCCATTTGTTTCAATGTGTTTACTAAAAACTCTCCCAATTTGCTGTCAAATATTTACATGATTTTATATAAGATTCTCATAGACTAAATAAAAGACAGCTATTTCACAAACTTGACCTTTACTGTATACAAATCATATTCTATCCACTAAACTCAAAAATTTCATGGGAGCATTAGAAATACAGGCTGAAGAAAAATAGGGAAAGTTGGTAAACGAGAGAAAATTGGGCTGAAAATTGTAATTACAATTAGAAAAGGACTAAAAGGAGATTAAAAAACAATTTTTCCACTGTGATGTGTAAAGGGGTTAGTCAAAATATGACAGATTTTTTTTCTCTAGACCACCTTCCATATTTCTTTTTTTTGTATATTTATATATAAATTATTTTATTTTATATAATTCTTATATCATTTTTCATTTTTGCATAATGTATGCATTTTCATTTTGGTAATATTCCACATACAATTCCCACCCCTTTTTCTGACACTAATCCTTCTTCTCCTCTTCCCACCCCCCAGTGTAGTGTGTCTCTGGTCTATAGTTGCTTGTTGATTTTGATTTTTACTTTATTGCAATTAGTCTTTTTCCTGGTCTCTTTTTAGGTTTTCTAAATTCCTGCTATGAGTGAGACCATCTGGTATTTTTCTTTTTCTTTCCGGCTTATTTCACTGAGCATGTTTCCTTCCAGCTCCATCCATGTTGCTGCAAATGGCATGAGTTTATCTTTTTTGATTGCTGAGTAATATTCCACTGTGCATATGTACCACATCTTCTTGATCCAGTCATCTATTTTTGGGCATTTGGGTTGTTTCCACAGCTTAGTTATTGTAAATAGTGCTGCTATAAACATAGGGTGCAGGTACCCTTTTGAATTAATGTTTCTGTGTCCTTTGGGTAAATACCTATTTGTGGAATTGCTGGATCATATGGAAGCTATGTCTTTAGTGGGTTGAAGAATCTCCATACAGCTTTTCATAGTGGTTGGACCAGTTTGCACTCCCACCAACAGTGCAGAAGAGTTCCTTTTTCTCCACAACCTCGCCAACAATTGTTGTTGTTAGTTTTTTAATATGTGCCATTCTCACTGTTGTAAGATGGTATCTCATGGTAGTTTTGATTTGCATTTCCCTGATTACAAGTGATGTTGAACATTTTTTCATATGCCTGTTGGCCATTTGCATATCCTCTTCAGAGAAGTTTCTTTTTAGCTCTTCTGCCCATTTTTTGACTGGATTATTTTCTTTGTTGTTGTTGAGTCTCATCAGCTCTTTGCAGATTTTTGTGATCAGTCCTTTATCATTAGTGTTGGGTGCAAAAATGTTCTCCCAGTTGGTGGGGTTTCTCTTTGTTTTTGTTATTGTCTCTTTTGCTGTGCAGAAGCTCTTTAATTTGATGTAGTCCCAGCTGTTGATCTTTGCCTTCACTATCACTGCTTTGGGTGATGTGTCTGTAAAGATGTCTTTGATGTGAATATCACGTAGTGTTTCACCTATATTTCCTTCTATGTATTTTATGGTTTCAGGTCTTATGTCTAGTTCTTTAACCCATTTTGAGTTGATTTTTGTGTATGGTGTGAGGTAGTGGTCAAGCTTCATTCTTTTACATGTAGCGACCCAGTTTTCCCAGCACCATTTATTGAACAAACTTTCTTTGCTCCAATGCATAGTCTTTGCTCCTTTGTCAAAGATTAGTTGACCATAAATCTGTGGGTTTATTTCTGGATTTTCTGTTCTGTTCCATTCCATTGATCTGTAGGTCTGTTCTTGTTCCAATACCATGCAGTTTTGATGATTATGGCTTTGTGGTATAGTTTGAAGTCTGGGAGTCTGATGCCTCCATTCCCTTCTTTTTTTTTCAGGAGAGCTTTGGCTATTCGGGGTTTTTGTGATTCCATATGAATTTCATCAATAATTGTTCTATTTCTTTGAAGAATGACATTGAAATTTTTATTGGAATAGCATTGAATTGGTTTATTGCTTTTGGTAGGATGGCCATTTCAATAATGTTTATTCTTCCAATCCATGAGCAGGGATGTCTTTCCATTTCTTTGTGTCTTCTTCTATTTCTTTTAACATTGTTTTATAGTTTTCTTTGTATAGGTCCTTTACCTCTTTTGTTAGGTTTATTCACAAGTATTTGATATTTTTTGTTTCAATAATAAAAAGGATGTTTTTTTTTTATTTCTTCTTCTTCAGATTTATTTTCTGTGTATAGGAAGGCTACTGATTTTTGTGTTGATATTTTATCCTGCCAATTTACTAAACTGATTGATTAGTTTAATTAGTTTTTCTGTGGATATTTTAGGTTCTCTATGTATATTATCATATCATCTTTGAATAGTGATAGTTTAACTTCTTCCTCCCCTATTTGGATTGCTTGTAAGTCTTTCTCTTGTCTTATTGCTCTGGCTTGGACTTCCATTATTATGCTGAAGAGCAGTGGTGAGAGTGGACATCCTTGTCTTGTTCCAGATCTTAATGGAAATCCTTTCAGCTTTTCACCATTGAGAATGATACTGGCTATGGGCTTGTCATATATGGCCTTTATGATGTTGAGATATGTTACTTGTATCCTGAGAAGTTCAAGGGCCTTTATCATAAATCGGTGGTGTACTTTGTCAAAAGCTTTCTCAGCAGCTATTAATATTATCATATGGTTTTTATATTTCTTTTTGTTGATATGTTGGATTACATTGATTGATTTTTGGATACTGAACCATCCTTGTGTCCCTGGAATAAATCCTTCTTGGTAGTGGTGAATTATATTATGGATACATTTTCAGATTCTGATTGAGGATTTTTGCATCTGTGTTCATTAGAGAAATTGGCCTGTAGTTTTCTATTTTTGTGCTGTCCTTGTTCAGTTTTGGTATTAGGGTAATGTTGGCTTCATAGAATGTGTTTGGTATTATCCCTTTCTTCTCTATTTTTTGAAAGATTTTGTGAAGGATAGGCACTAATTTGTTTCTGAACATTTGGTAGAATTCATTTGCAAATCCATCTGGTTCTGGGCTTTTGTTTGGGGACGTTTTGATTACCATTTCAATTTTGCTGCTTGTAATTGGTCTGTTTAGGTGTTCTATTTCTTCTTTATCTAGCTTTGGGTGATTGTCGAGTTGTAGGAATTTGTCCATCTCTTCTAGATTGCTGAACGTGTTTGCATATAACTGTTCATAGTAGTTTCTGATTACTCTTTTGATTTCTGCTGTGTCTGTTGTGATTTCTCCTCTTTCATTTGTGATCCTATTTATTTGTGCTTTCTCCCATTTTTCATTTGTGAGCCTGGCTAGGGGTTTGTCTATTTTATTTATTTTTTCAAAGAACCAGCTTTTGGTTTCATGGATCTTTTGGATTGTTTTTTTAGTTGAGATTTCATTTATTTCTGCTTTGATTTTAATTATTTCTTTTCTTCTGCTGGTTTTGTTTTTTTTTTGTTGTTGTTGTTCTTTTTCTAGTTCTTTGAGCTTGGAGATTAGGTTGTTTCTTTGAGTTCTTTCTTTTTTCTTGATGTGAGCTTCTATTGCTATATATTTTCCTCTTTTTACTGCTTTTGCTGCATCCCATACATTCTGGAAAGTGGTGTCCTCCTTGTCATTCAACTCAAAGTATTTTTTTAATTTCTTCTTTGATCTCATTAGTCCAGTGGTCTTCCAGTAGTATTGGTTTCACTCTCCAGGAGGTAGCAGATTTCTTTGCCTTCTTTTTATGGTTTATTTCTAGTTTGATGCCTTTGTGATCAGAGAAGATGGTTGGTATGATTTCAATCTTGGTGTATCTGTTGATGTTTGTCCTGTGTCCCAGTATATGATCAATCCTGGAGAATGATCCTTGTGCGCTTGAGAAAAATGTGTACTCAGATTTTTTGGGGGGTTTAGTGTTCTATAGATGTCTGTAAGCCCATGATCTAGATCCTTATTTAGAGCTTTAGTGTCCTTACTTATTTTTTGTCTCATTGATCTATCCATTTTTGTTTTTTTTTTCTTAGAAGATCACTTGTGATTTTATTTTATTTTTTTTCCTTTTTTTAATTAATAAATTTTATTTTTATATTCCCCATACAATTGCAATCCCCCCATTCTGACCCCAATCCCTCCCTCCCGCCCCCCACCCCCAAAAAGTGTCTCTGGTTCATAGTTTTTGTTGATTTTGATTTTCACTTTCTTATAGTTATTCATTTTCCTGGTCCCTTATTTAAGTTTTCTAGATTCCTGCTATGAGTGAGACCATCCGGTATTTTTCTTTTTCTTTTTGGCTTATTTCACTGAGCATGATCCCTTCCAGCGCCATCCATGTTGCTGCAAATTGCATGTGTTTATCTTTTTTGAATGCTGAGTAATATTCCATGGTATATATGTACCACATCTTCTTGATCCAGTCATCTATTTTGGGGCATTTGGGCTGTTTCCAAAGCTTAGCTATTGTAAATAGTGCTGCTATAAACATAGGGGTGCAGGTGTTCTTTGGAATTGATGTTTCTGTGTTCTTTGGGTAAATACCTAGGAGTGGAATTGCTGGATCCTGTGGAAGCTCTATGTTTAGTAGGTCCAGAAATCTCCACACAGCTCTCCATAGTGGTTGGACCAGTTTGCACTCCCACCAACAGTGCAGAAGAGTTCCTTTTTCTCCACACCCTCGCCAACATTGGTTGTTGCTAGTTTTTTTAATATGTGCCATTCTCACTGGTGTAAGATGGTATCTCATGGTAGTTTTGATTTGCATTTCCCTGATTGCAAGTGATGTTGAACATTTTTTCATATGCCTGTTGGCCATTTGCATATCCTCTTCAGAGAAGTTTCTTTTTAGCTCTTCTGTCCATTTTTTGACTGGATTATTTTCTTTGTTGTTGTTGAGCCTCATCAGCTCTTTGCAGATTTTTGTGATCAGTCCTTTATCATTAGTGTTGTGTGCAAAAATTTTCTCCCAGTCCGTAGGGTTTCTCTTTGTTTTGGTTATTGTCTCTTTTGCTGTGCAGAAGCTCTTTAATTTGATGTAGTCCCAGCTGTTGATCTTTGCCTTCACTATCACTGCTTTGGGTGATGTGTCTGTAAAGATGTCTTTGATGTGCAAATCACGTAGTGTTTCGCCTATATTTCCTTCTATGTATTTTATGGTTTCAGGTCTTATGTCTAGTTCTTTAATCCATTTTGAGTTGATTTTTGTATATGGTGTGAGGTAGTGGTCAAGCTTCATTCTTTTGCATGTAGCGACCCAGTTTTCCCAGCACCATTTATTGAACAAACTTTCTTTGCTCCAATGCATAGTCTTTGCTCCTTTGTCAAAGATTAGTTGACCATAAATCTGTGGGTTTATTTCTGGATTTTCTATTTGATTCCATTGGTCTGTATGTCTGTTCTTGTTCCAATACCATGCAGTTTTGATGATTGTTGAAGTCTCCTACTACATATGTGTTTTCTCTGATGTCTGTTTTCAGAGATGATGACAGTTGTCTGATATATTTCGGTGCTCCTTCATTGGTTGAGTATATGTTAATGAGTGTTATTTCTTCTTTTTTGTATTTAAATATTTTATTTTATATAATTCTTACATCTTTTTTCATCTTTGCACAATGTATGCATTTGCATTTTGGTTATATTCCCCATATAATTGCACCTCCCCCCTTATTTTGACTCTAGTCCTTCCTTTCCCCGCCCTTCCCCTGGCCCCCTCCCATAGTGTGTCTCTGGTTTATAGTTGCTTGTTGATTTTGATTTTTACTTTGTATTGATTAGTCTTTTTCCTGGTCTCTTATTTAGGTTTTCTAAATTCCTGCTATGAGTGAGACCATCTGGTATTTTTCTTTTTCCTTCTGACTTATTTCGCTGAGCAAGTGTTATTTCTTCTTGAAGTATTGTCCCCTTGATCATGATGTAGACCGTCGGGGTTTCTTTTTACCTTTTTGAGTTTGAAATCCCTTTTATCTGATATAAGTATAGCTGTTCCTGCCTTCTTCTTGGTCTATTTGCTTTTAGGATTATTTTCCATCCTTTTACTTTCAGTCTATTTTTATCTTTTGTAGTTAAATGTGTTTCCTGAAGACAGCAAAAGGTTGGGTTTTGTTTCTTAATCCAGGCAGTGCCTCCATGTCTTTTTATTGAAGAGTTTAGTCCATTTACATTGAGTTACTATTGATATGTTAGTATCTGTATTTGCCATTTTGTTTGTCTTTCCTCTGATTTTATTTATTTATTCTTTTAATAACTTTCTTTTCTTTTTTTTGGCCTTGTTTCATTGTTATTCATCCCTCTGTTGGTTCTGGTTTTATGACTCCCTGTAGTATTTTTTGGAGTGGGGGTTTAGTCATAATGAAATTCCAGAGTTTCTGTTTGTCTGGGAAGGTCCTTAATCTTTCTTTATAGAGGAAGGAAAGCTTTGCAGGATAGAGTATTCTTGGTTCACATTTATTGTCTTGGAGTCTGTTGACTATGTCCCTCCACTCCCTCCTTGCCCATAGTGTTTCTTTGGAGAAGATTAAGTAAAATCTTAAGCTTAATTAAATTTGTTGGCAAATGAAAATATAAGTGCATTTCCATATGATAATTGGATTTCGCAAGCCTAAGTTTCATATCAGGCATCAGATTTTAGGGAATATGTTCATTTGCAACATTTACAATTTAGGTAGAAATTCAGTTAAATAAATAATTAATCTTAGACTTAAATAGAAAATGAGGAGTGATTGCACTAAATATTCATATGTTGATATACTGGAGATCTGAGTTCAGTCTTTACATTTAATCAAAAGAGATTTAAAAGCTGCCTAAGTTCAGAAAATTATACTGTGTTTTCCACATTTATACCTGTTCAGAATATAATTCCCATTTTTCTTCCAATAGGGGTTAGACTTAATTATGACTAGTAAATATTTAAAGATAAATAGCCAGCTGTTTTAAAAACCTACTGCTTACCCATATGACAAAAATAATAAAAATTAATATTCTTTCATTGGTGAGCCCCAGTTTCAGAGATTTCAGAAATAGTTTTAAAGGCCATTGAATTTTATTTACAAATAATATTCATATAACTTGGAGTGTAACAGTAATCAGATTTATCAGAGAGAGAAAACCATGAAATACTAGAGTGGGCAGAAGCTTGGATAGTGCTGATTTATGTGCAATCTAGCGAGACCTAGATCCTGATTTACTGTGAAAGAAGACATATCAACATGTATACCTAGAACAGCACACCAGCAGCAAAATTAAGTGGCTTCTTTGTATATTATATAATACATATGCTAGAGGTGGAAGCCTCTAGCATAATAATGTTATCCAGTAATGTTATCTAGATTCAGATACAGGAAAATAGACATAAATCATAAAAAATAGTCATAATTCTTGAAGAAACTATGAAGGATAATTGTTAAAAGACAAATGGCTCTAACATACCACAAACACCAAATCAAAGTAAATAAATGGCAAATTTTCCCCTTACCTTGATATAATAAAACCTACAACCTTTAAAGCCTTCAATTATTAAAGAATGGATGGAGCTGGAAGAGATGATGCTAAGTGAAATAATCAGAAAGAAATAGAGAAATAGTGGATGGTTTCATTTATAGGGGGGATATAGAAGAACCCAAAAAAGGGTCAGGAAAAAGACAAAACTTGCAAGCTGGCCATAGATCTGAAGCATCCAGCAGGAGAGGGGTCAAAATATGGGAGGAAAGAGTACCAGTCCCTAGAAGGGACTATGGTGATAGTCACAGGTGATGCAATGGTAGGAGATTTATGGGGACTACACCTGAGGGGAAAAGTCAAATATTGTACAAAAATGAACAATGTAAGAAAATAAATAAATAAATTCAAAATAAATACATTCAAAATAAATAAATAAATGAAATCGGAAAAAAAAAAATGATGGTGCTCTTTCTGAAGTACATGCATGTCAACTCATTAGCCCCAAACTCCTGTAAGATAAAATCTATATGCTCTACGTTTGATATTTTAGGTTCAGAGATCTGCAACTTGTAATTAATTTGTATGTGCATAAAACTTCTATATGTGCACAAACAAGCATCAATTCAATTCCATAATTTCATAAGTTAATATAATTCCCCATGATACGTAATATACCTCATTATATACAACAAATCATTCGCCATTCACTTTGAAGAATTCTAATTTTAAGATAGAGGATCTTTAATGCTAGCTCTTAGCACAAATATATTTGTCACAGACCTTCTTGTTTAGCAAGACTTACCTGTGATCTGTGTATGATGACAGAGGCGTAATTGCCCTGGGCAAGCCACTTTGCCGTGCTGGATATCTTCATCCCAGTTCCTACCAAATTAATGCTGAATTGTCCCTGGATTGTAAACAAGGCAAACAAAAAGAAATAATGGATTTTTATAAAATATTTAAGAATGTTCTCGGCTATAAGCATCTTGAGTGTGAAATTTATACAAAGTTTGAAAAGGTATACACACAGGGGAAATATGCATATAACCCTAAAAAAGTTCTTATTTTTGAAGACATGCATAAAGTTTTTGAACAAATCCCAGGGCCTCCCTCGTGGCCTGGTGGTCCACTAAGGCCTGAACTTGATCCCTGGCCAAGAAGCTGACCCACATGGCACAGCAGACCTCTCCTATCTCACACACTGCTCCCCTCAGCAATATATTTCAGTAGATCTGCCTGTTCTGCTCCCTGCTCAGTCTCTGATGAATACTCTCACCTCCCTGCACCTCTGCCCTACACCCCAGTTCTTCTACCCCACCCCAACCACAAAAAATAAATAAACCTTAAAAATTCTACCTGGGAAGATGACCAGAAATTAAAAAAAAAATTGAACAAAGTCCTAAAATGAAACCATATTGATAGAACTCTATTGGAAATGAATCCGCCAAAGAATTTTAAAATTGATTACAAGACATAGCTGACTTAATACTACATGTACTAAAGAATTTCTATGCAACAGTGAGACTCTTCAACTGGACTGCAAGAACTAATTATTCTGTAGCACATCTTTCCAGAAGGATATTTACAGGGACTAATAATTGTCAGATTTTAGCATTTTTCCAGTTTCAATTTTTAACCCCTTGTTACTAACTTCTGTGATAAGTTAACACTGCTTAGTATATTTTCTAGAATCCTCTGTTATAATGTCCTTCCCTTTGTGGTAAAAAAAATCATTCCTTAACCCACCACACAAAAACATTGATTATGACATTATTCTCCTGGCTATTTTGTGCTTGTTAAGTACCTACAAGCACGTGTGAACATGTGATATCACATGATTTACATTCAAGGTCTGTGAGCCCCCTAGTGGTGTGATGATAGAATGATTTTCAAGTATAAGAATCTTCTTTCCGTGTCAAAACATTTCAGACTATCTTTTTAAGAAAACGAATAACTATAAGAAAGTGAAAATCAAAATCAACAAAAATCTATGAACCAGAGACACTTTTGGGGGGATGGGTGGCGGGAGGGGAGGGATTGGGGTCAAAATGGGGGGGTTGAAATTGTATGGGGAATATAAAAATAAAATTTATTATTAAAAAAAAAAAAGAATTGAAACTTAAAGGGCCTCCCCTGGTGGCCCAGGCTGTTGAGCATCGCGCTGTGAAGCTGTTCGCAGCCTCTGCAGCGTGGGTTCGATCCCAGCCGATGGCGAGCGTCCCACATGGTGCTGCAGACCTCTCCTGTCTCACTGGCTGCTCCCCTCAGCAGTGTACTTCGGTCAATCTGCCTGTTCTGTTCCCCACTCTGTCTCTGGTGAATCCTGTCACCCTCCCACGCATCTGGCCTGTACCCCAGTTCTTGTATAAAATAAATAAATAAATCTTTAAAAAAAAGAATTGAACTTTAAATATTTGTTGATTGAGAAAATGTGTAATTAAAATTAGTAAAATTTATATCACATTGATATGATTTTATCGACTTACACTTTGAAAAGTAGAGGTACACACTAACTCAGCAAAATTAACATTTTTGTTAATTTTTAGATCTTTAACATTCTTTGATCACATCACAGTATTCCAATGGCCTAAGACTGAAATATCTTAAGAAAGCAAAGATTTCTTAAATAATTGAACTATGAATTAATACCATTACCAAAAATAATTATAGATAAATTTTATGTATTAACCTAGATTTTTTAGCAGTATTATGTCCTTTATAACTTAAAACCAAAAGTCACATCAGAGATGTGAACCTATCCCCTTACATTGTAAACCAATGTTACATCAACAAAAAAAAAAAAATCTAAAAGGTAAATATATAAATAGACCTCTAGATCTTTCATTTTCCATGATAATGAGTGATGTTAATACCAGATACATTAGCATTTTATGTTAATACTTGAATGAGAACTAAGTCTGAGAGACTATGATACATGATCTAACATAGGTTTTTCAACGGAAACTTTCAACCACCTGTCACAAATAAGCTTCGCACCAAATCAAATTCCTCAAACATGGAAATATATCCTGTGATATAGGTTTCTGGCAAGCAGTCACTTATTGAGTGTTCAGGCTGGTCCCACAACTTAACATTCTAATTTCATTTATTCTTTATCTCTTTGCTCAAGGTTGACTGGAAGTATTCAAATACATTAGACATGAAAGAAAAAGATCCCACTGACTACTGAGAGACCGATGGTCATTAACACAAACAGCTGGGTTCAGAAATATCATTCCATTTCTCCAGACTGAGTTTCATGGGCTTTACTTCTGTTCTTCATCTTCATTAAGAAGCAATACAGGGGCCTTCCCTGCTGGTGGAGCCGTTGAGCGCTGGGCTGCGAAGTTCCATCCCCAGCCGCAGGCGAGGGTCCCACATGGCATACAGACCTCTCTTGCTGTGCCCGCTGCTCCCCCCAGCAGTGTATTTCGTCAGTCTGCCTGTTCTGTTCCCTGCTCTGGCTCTGGTGAATTCTCTCATCCTCCCGCACATCTGACTATACCCAGTGCTTGTATGAATAAATAAATAAATCTAAAAAAAAAAAAAAAAAAGAGGCAATACAATACAGAGAAATAAGCCAGAAAGAAAAAGAAAAATACTGGATGGTCTCACTCATAGCAGGAATTTAGAAAACCTAAATAAGAGACCAGGAAAAAGACTAATAGCAATAAAGTAAAAATAAATATCAATAAGCAATTATAGACCAGACACACACTACAGTGGGGGCCAGGGGGAGAAGAAGAGGGATTAGGGTCAGAAAAAGGGGGTGGCAATTGTATGGGGAATATAACCAAAATGAAAATGTATACATTATGCAAAAATGAAAAATTATGTAAGAATTATATAAAAGAAAATAATTTATTAAAAAAGAAGCAATATGATATAATCTCAAATAAATAATCAGAATTCTTCTGAAATTTTGGATGATGTTGATACATTTTATTCATTTGTTCAAGATTAGGTGAGTGCAGACATGGCGTTAAGTCTGATGGGAGTGCAGATACAGGTCTCACTAAATCTAAGCGAAGAATAGATGTCTGGTTTCCAGAGGTGGTGGGTAGAATGAATGAAGGGTAGAAAAATTCCAAACTTCCATTGATAAAATGAATAAGTTCTTGGAATGCAATGTACAGCATGGTGACTATTGCCAACAATACTGTATTGTATACTTAAAAGTTTCTAAGACAGTAGATCTTCAATGTTCTAATCAGAATAAAAAATTCTAACTGTGAAGCAACTAAATTATTATGGCAATCATTTTTTAATATATAGACATATATATCAAATCATGTTGTATGCTTTAAATATATATATTATAATTATATTCCAATGAAACTGGAAAAAGGCTGAGAAGTAAGAGTGTATGTGCAATGCAGAGAATTATAGGGGCCATAAAAATTTACAAGTGCATTTCTATGAAACCTCAGTAGTAATAAATGATTACATGAATGTTTTCATTGATTAATTCAATTCTAAGACTTCATCAATAATAGAATTTAAATCTCCTTAAACCTAGTCTTTAACATGAAAAATTAGTTCAACATAGGAGCTGCTAAAAAGGTATATTTTTAAAATCTAAGATGAAATTTACCTCTTCTCCTACTCTCTTGATATTTTTTAGAAGAGATTACCACAATAAGTAAAATTTTAATAGTTATACAGTGAGACACCATCTCACACCAGTGAGAATGGCACATATTAAAAAAACTAGCAACAACAAATGTTGGTGAGGATGTGGAGAAAAAGGAACTCTCCTGCATTGCTGGTGGGAGTGCAAACTGGTCCAACCACTATGGAAAGCTGTATGGAGATTCTTCAACCTACTAAAGATAGAGCTTCCATATGATCCAGCAATTCCACTCCTAGGTATTTATCCAAAGGACACAGAAACATTAATTCCAAAGAGCACCTGCACCCCTATGTTTATAGCAGCACTATTTATAATAGCTAAGCTTTGGAAACAACACAGATGCCCCAAAATAGATGACTGGATCAAGAAGATGTGGCACATATGCACCATGGAATATTACTCAGCATTTAAAAAAGATAAACACATGTAATTTGCAGCAACATGGATGGCGCTGGAAGGGATCATCCTCAGCGAAATAAGCCAGAAAGAAAAAGAAAAATACCGGATGGTCTCACTCATAGCAGGAAACTAGAAAACCTAAATAAGGGACCCGGAAAAATAATAGCTATCAGAAAGAAAAAATCAAAATCAACAAACAACTATGAACCAGAGACACACTATGGGGGGAGAGTGGGGAAAGGAGGGGTTGGGGTCAAAATAAGGGGGTTGCAAATATATGGGGAATATAAAAATAAAATTAAAAAAATTAAAATATGTAAAAAATAAAATAAATAAAAAATAAAAAAATAATAGTTATATCACAAGTGGAAATTAAGGTGATTCAAATGATCCAGGAATTCAATAAATTTCAATCAAATTGAAAGCAACTGACTGCATCAAAGAAAAACTAATTATGGATATAAGATAGAACAGAGGGGCCTCCCTGGTGGCACAGGGGGTTGAGTGCCACATAGTAAAGCTGTCTGCAGCCTCTGCAGATTGGGTTTGATCCCGGCCGCGAGAATCCCACATGGTGCTGCAGAACTCTCCTGACTCACCTGCTGCTCCCCTCAGCAGTGTATTTCATCAGTCTGCCTGTTCTGTTCCCTGCTCAGTCTCTGGTGAATCCTCTCACCCTCCCGCACATCTGGCCTGTACCCAGGTTCTTGTATCAATAAATAAATCTTTTAAAAAAAAAGGTAGAAGAGAAGTATATAGGTAGATGCACGTTTTAATGTTCTGCTTCTTCAACTGGCTACTTGGTTCATATGCGCTCATTAATCACTATTTCACATTTTTTTACATGAATTTACAAATTTTACTATGTATGGGATCTGTATCTATAATGCAATTCCAATAAATGTTCCACCAGAAGTTTCCATACATATAGAAAACTGATTCTAAAATTTATATGGAAAAACAAATGAATTAAACTAATTAAAACAAGTTTGAAAAAAAAAGAGAACACGGTTGCAGGGACCATGCTACCTTATTTTAACTCTTATAAAACTGTCATATCCTAGACAGTGGTATGTTGGTTAAGAGAGAGACATGGGTCCATTTATCTGTTTTTGTGCATTTAGGTTGTTTCCATATCTTGGCTATTGTAAATAGTGCTGCAATAAACATAGAAGTGCAGGTTTCCTTTTGAATTCATGTGTTGTGTCCTTTGGTCAGATTACTAAGAGTGGAATTGCTGGGCCATATAGTAGATCAATTTTTAATAATTTGAGGGCCCCCCACACAGCTTTCCATAGTGGCTGGACCAGTTTGCATTCCCACACTGCTGGAAGACTATGAGGGACTGTGATGACAGTTCACAGGTGATGTGGTAGTGAGAGACTTACAGGAGTTACACCTGAGGAGAGAAATCAAATACTGTACAAAAATGAACAGCAATGTAAGAAAATTTAAAATTTGATAAAAAAGAAAGAAATGTATACCAGTGGAACAGAATAGACATCCCAGAAATAGACCCACATAAAAATCCAATTAATTTTTGGCAAAGGTGGAAAGGCAAATAAATGATGAAAATGTTACCTTTTTTAATAAACAAGGGTGGTGAGAATTGTATGGGGACTATAACCAAGATGAAAATCCTACATTGTGCAAAAATGAAAAATGATGTAAAAAATATATATAAAAAATAAAAATTTAGAAGTAAAAAAAATGGTGTTAGGACAATTGGATAAATATATTCAACCCCTTAGACCTCATACAAATTAATTCAAAATTCAACATAAGTCTGTTGTAAAACATGACTATAAATGTTTGTGCAAATAACAGGAGAAATATGTGTAACTGTGTTAAAAAGTTCTTAAGTATGACACTAAATGCCCATCCCATAAAAGACAAAATTATATATTATACTTCGCTAAAATCAAAAATTTTGCTCTATGAAAGACACTTAAGAGAAAGAAAAGGTAAATTTCAGATTTGAAGAAAATATTTGGAAATATATCCAGGAAGACTTGTATCCAGAATATATAAAGAACACTCAAAGCTCAAGAGTAAGAAAATAATCCAACTTTGAAAGTGGGTAAAAGACTTGCATGTATACTTTACCAAAGATGGCAGAACAGCACATGAAAGAGACTTATCATCATTAGCCATTAGGGAAATGCAAATTAAAACCACAGTGAGGTACCACTGAAATGGGGAAACAAACAAAAACTTCACAATACAAAGTACTGATAAGGAAACAGAGCAACCAAAACTTTAATTTTTGCTCGTAGGAATATAAGATGGGATAACCATTCTATAAAAAACAGTTCGGTAATTTCTTGTAAAAGCAAACAAACATATACCATGTTCCTATTTCCTATTTCTCATAGGAAAATAAAAGGTCCTCCCTTGAGGCCTATGGGTTGAGTCTCACTGCGAGAGCCTGAGTTTGATCCCTGGCCAGGGGGTTGACCCACATGGCTCAGCAGACCTCTCCTGTCTTGCCTGATGCTTCACTCCATAGTAGATTTCAGTCAATCTTCCTGTTCTGCTCCCCACTCTGTCTCTGATGAGTCCCCTCGACCCCCGCACCTCTGGCCTAGACCCCAGTTCTTGTATGCATAAATAAATACAATAAATCTTTAAAATAATAATAATAATAAAATAAAGAATACAGATTTTAAAATTCTCAAAAATGGGATCTGAATGTGGTCATGTTTTTTACTTTTATGTAATCAATATTAGTTACAAACCAGTTAGAGATACACATTTGGTGTTTTATTTTTTGTTATAAATTGAGGTTCTGAGAAAAGTAAAAAAACTCTTTATTTCATTGTTGATATATGTATTCTAAAGTCACATCACAATCCTTAACTTCAGCTTATATTGTAATGTTTATTTTCCATAAAGAGTTTCACATGTTTGGGGGCCTTCCCGGTGGCGCAGCGGTTGAGCGCTGGATTGCAAAGCTGCCCGCAGCCTCTGCAGCGCCGGTTCGATCCCCGGCTGCTGGGCAAGGGCCCCACAAGGCGTGCAGACCTCTCCTGCCACCCACTGCTCCCCCCAGCAGTGTACTTCATCTCTCTGCCTGTTCTGTTCCCCACTCTGGCTCTGGTGAATTCTCTCACCCTCCCGCGCTTCTGACTGTACCCAGTGATTTTATGGATAAATAAATAAATCTTAAAAAAAAAGAGTTTCACATGTTTCCATTCTCTTTTTTAGTATTTATGTCCAGGAGTAACCTGTCATAGGCAAACACAGAGGATGTGGTTTTGATGAGTCCTAAACAACAGAAGAACTCCTTTCTGTGACATCGAACATCTGGATAGTATTCATGCAAATGTTGTGTAACTTAACAAAGAATTTGGTTTATATATTCTACAGAACATCCCAAGAACACTAAGCAGTTTGAGTTTTGTTAACAGTAATCTTGGGTGGTTCGATACAGATTGAGTATAGTGGGCATAGCTCTGCTGATAGCTATGAATTTTGGAAACAGATTTTTTGCATTGCAAAAATGCCTAGAGAAATTTGAGAGGGAGGTATCTCACTAGGATTGCCAGAGAGGAGCATTTTATTACTGATCCTGCTTCTTATTTTCTTAAGGATCTTCAATTACAAATATTTAATTTACATCTATGTAATTTTGTCAAGATACTTTAAGGTTATAAGTGGAGCTACACAGAAAGTGAAGAAAGTGAGTTAGAAAGAAATGAAAATAACTGTCTTATTTAAAATCCTGTTGTATTTATATCTCTAATTCAGATCCCACACACTGAGAAGCATTCTGTTAAGATATTTCCTATAAGGAAAGTTCATTAATGAGGTTAAAGGAGTTTGATTCCTTTACCAGTTATTTAATTAACTTGTCTACCAGTCTCTTGTAAATTTTATTGGTTTCTCATTGAATAACCTTATTCAATTTCAACATGTAATGACAAGGACAAGATTCCCAGAACTTTGTCAACTTTCCAAAATAACTGCATCTATGAGACCTTGCATCAGCTAACTGTTCACATCTCTAGATCACATTCTCAAGTTATTTTTTCTAATCACATAAGTATATAGTCAGTAGGCATAGCGAAGAAAGAGGATGGGTTATTGGAAAAAGGTGTCCAGTCTTGACATGGGTTAACCATTGGAGAATGAATAATCTTATTTTACAGGATCAAAATCCAAGTGCTATTTAAAAATTTATATTTGAGGGAAATGATTATTTTGAATACTAAAAGTTTCAATTATACATCCTTAACTTTAGAATAGGTATCTAAAGAGATATAGTATAAATTTCAGAAGGGGAAGTTCATTAAGGGAAGGGCAGTTCTGGGAAGGAACTGGACAGAAGACACATGTCAGAGAGACTGTGTCTGGAAGATAGAACAATCACACAATAGATGGATATGAGAGAAGTAGGAATGAATGGGTATATGGGATTCCGCTGCAGTTTCCTTGGTTGAATTTAAAATTTCAGCCTAGAGAGGAAACAATTCTGGAATGGCAACTTGACAAGCCTTATAGATTCACTCCAATAGAACAAATGTAATTGTTTAAAAAATTATAAAATACAGCAACCATTTAAAGTCTCTAGGAAATGTCCTAGAGTTATACAACAAATGGAGAGACATTTATTCAAGAAAATCTATGAAATCCGGGTTAGAACAGTAAGCATCTGTGATATTTAAACCACAACCTGTCCTCTCTTCCCCCTTCCCCCAGCAAGATGACTACTTTTCATGGGTGCATCTGGAAATAGACAATTCTATTTCTTCAAACTCCTTGTTAGGACTAAGGCTTCTTCCTGGGAGGTACAAACCAACAGTATTTCTCACCTTACCCACCTCTGTGGGACACACACTCAAGCAAATATAACCAAGAATGGTCATAGCAAACCAAAAATAGTTAATATAATCTGAAGCTCCAATCTTTTACTCAGTACCTGATCACAGAACAGAGGATCTACTATAATTATGGCAGACCAAGGACACAAAGTCCAAATCACTCCCATCAAAATCACCAGTGGGACAGAGGTTTCATGCTGAAAAGGACAAGCCAAGAAGACCAAGGAGTACCACCAACCCACGCATCCTACCTACAGAGAACAGGTGTCACACCCATAAGTGGTTTCTACCTCTATATCCAAGAGAATTAGACAAAGCTTTTTCTAAGGGGAAAGTCAAGTGATAAGAAAATTCTGTAGCTTTTCCTAAGTGGACTGGTGAACTGATAAAAGGAAAATTACAGAAGATAGTTATGGCAAACCATTATCTATTTTCTCTTCCAAATGAAATCAATATATTCATTACTACCTCTTATCATTATTTCTCAATTAGTTGTGAATCTAACAATGTTATATGAATCTAGTTTATATCTCTCTATTTTATCACAAAAGTGTTATTCACACAGACTTTATAAAACACCTTGTTAAAAGCGAAATGGAAATTTTTCTTCTAGAAAGTACACTCTATATTGGAAAGCATAAAGATGTCAAAAAAATGTATAAAGACATCTCCAGAAATAAAGGATAAATGCAGGATATGAAACATCTTGACATGAAAGGAAGTAAACTCAGACATGAAATGCACTATTTCACAGATAATAGAAAGTTGTTCTCCAAATGTTACTACAATGTATTAGCCCATAGGCTGACATAAATGATGTTAGTGGCAGTGCATGAAATTCACATGTTTGTGATTCATTCCTCTACCTTGTAACACATCCATTATTTTCCAGGAATGAAGTGGAAAATTAAATATGATAAACTATCATGGAAGATCTCAATCATTTAAAATATTTAATGTCTAGGAAGTTTTACATGTTTTATTTACTTAAGTTTATTGCAATATTTTCATGAAAAAAGTGAATGAAGTGAAAAAGTATAATTATTATTCATAGTGAAGAAAAAATAATAAAAAATTTATGAAGTACCTGTGGGCATCTGGCAGCGCTATAGCAATCCCCAGCTGTGGCATATGGCACCGCTTTACCAAATAGTGTCTGGGCAAAATGAAGGTCTGTAGCTAGAAAACAATAAATGGAACTCTTTAGAATCCAAACATTATGTTTTCTAATATATTTATAAAATGCAGTCTTCATTTTATTTTATTAAATATGTTTAGATAATGAATTCAAGGTTTTAGCAAAAATGCCATTCAGTTATCCTATGCCACATAGATCAAACTCTCAAAAACTAATTTTTCTTTAATACAAAAACGCTCATTTCAAAAATTGCCCTCAAATGGCAGGTACATCTGTAATATACAATTGCTTTAAAAACTAGATACTGGGCTCCTTGGTAGTGCAGGGGTTAAATTCTCCGTGCTATCAAGCTATTGCCAGTCAATGCAACATGAGCCACTGTGGCCTGAGTTCAATCCCCCGTCAGGTAGCTGACCCACAGGGCACAGCAGACCTCTCCTGTCTGCCCACTGCTCCCCTCAGCCATGTATTTCAGTAGATCTGCCTATTTTGCTCCCCACTCTGTCTCTGGTGAATCCTTTTACCCCCATACCTCTGGCTTACACCTCAGTTCTTGCATGAATAAATAAAAAATATCTTTAAAAACTACTTTATTATATTTTATAACATAGTGGCTATTGAAAATAGAGGAAATGTGACAGGAACAAAATTATTGAAAAAGAAAATATTATTAAAAGCTAAATAAGTTATGACCAAGCAATATTTGAGTGCTTATGAACAGCATGTATATCAGTGCATTTAAACAATTCACCACCAACAATAGTTGGAGAAATTCTTCTCCTCCAAACAGGCTTCCACATTTTTCAAACAGTCCCTTTTAAACTGCTTTAAAACAAATAGAAACCTCATTCAGAAGTAAAGAAAGAAAATAAGGAGGGGAAAGAAAAATAAAAATTGGGATTGGTAAAAGGAACTCAATATTAAAGTGTTTTTCAATTTAAAATAGGTTATAAATATAGGATCCTATATATAAACCATGTGGAAGAAACAAAGAAGATAAAATTGAAAACCAGACACTGCAATAAAGATAGTTTTCAACATACAAGGGAATACAAGAGACAATCAACTATCAATATCTATAGATGGTGTTTTAATAAACATAAAAAACCACAAAATCAGTATATAAGTCTTTTGCATCCCTGTATACAAATAACTAACTAGAAGAAAGAAAGAAGAGAAAGATTCAAGAAAACAATCTCATCTATGATTGTATCAAACATAATTAAATGAGCCTCCCCTGGGGGCGCAGGCAGTTGAGCACCGCACTGTGAAGCTGTCTACAGCCTCTGCCGGCCGGCAAGAATCCCACATGGTGTGGCAGGCCTCTCCTGTCTCGCCCACTGCTCCCCTCAGCAGTGTTTTTTGGCAATCTGCCTGTTCTGTTCCCTGCTCTGTCTCTGGTGAATCCTCTCACCCTCCCACGCATCTGGCCTGTACCCTGGTTCTTGTATAAATAAATAAATCTTTAAAAAAAATTAAATACTTAACAATATATATCAAAGGAGGTGATAGACCTCTACAACAAAACTATAAGACACTGTCAAAAGAAATAAAAGAAAACAAGATAAAGGAAAGATATTCCATGTTCACAAACTGGAAAAATTAGCATTGCTAAAATGTCCATCATATCGGAAACAATATAAATGCAATCTCTATCAAAGTTCTAATAGCTTTCTTTAATGAAACAGAACATACATTGTTGAAATGTATATGGAACCACAAAGACTCCTAAAAAGTCAAAGTAATTCTAAGAAAAAGAGAATGGATGTTTTAAGCTCCCAGGATTCAAATGATAGTTTAAATCAATTGCAATCAAACTAGTATGTTATTGAAATAAAAATAGACTTACAGAACAATGGAACAGAATTGAAAGCCAGAAAAAGCCTCACACCTATATGTAATAAATTAATTTATTACAAAGGAGTCAAGAATAAACAGTGGAGAAAGAAAAGCCTATTCAACAAGTGGTGCTAGGAAAATTGGACAGTTACATGCAAAATAATAAAACTAGACCACTGTCAAACCAAGACAGTAAAAAATTAATTCAAAATGGATTAAAGACTTTGATATAAGGCTAGCAACTATAAAATATATAGAAGCAAACATCAG
Source organism: Talpa occidentalis (assembly GCF_014898055.3). Lineage (NCBI taxonomy): Eukaryota > Metazoa > Chordata > Mammalia > Eulipotyphla > Talpidae > Talpa > Talpa occidentalis. The sequence goes on along the minus strand of NW_023601653.1, from coordinate 44,241,166 downwards.
CATAACACTTCACAACTTGGCTTCAATCATGTCTTTGGTAATGCAAATCCAGTGGAAAAAGAAACAAAAGCAAATATAAACAAATGTAACTATACAAAATTAAAAACTTCTGCACAGCAAAAGAAAATATAATGGTAAAAAGATACCCTACCGAATGGGAGAAAATGTTTGCACATCATACATTTGCAAGGGACAAATACCCAAAATATGCAAATAACTCATGTATGTAACAGAGAATAAAAATATAACTAACCCAATCAAAATATGGGCAGAAGAGCTAAATGAACACTTCTATAAGGAAGAATAAAATGACTAACAGACACATGAAAAATGTTTATCATCATTTATCATCAAGGAAATACAAATCAAAACCACAGTGAGACACCACTTACACCCAGAAGAATGCCCTACATCAAAAAGAATGAAGATAAGTATTGTAAAGGGTGTGCAGAAACAGGAATCCTTACACACTGGTGATGGAAATATAGGTTAATTCAGCCTCTAATGAAAACAGTATGGTGGCTTTTCAAGATATTAGAGGGATCCAACAATTCCTCTTCCAGGCATTTACCTGAAGAATACAAAAACACTAATTCTAAAAGATGTATGCATCCTATGTTCATTGCAGCACTATTTACACTAGCCAAGTTAAGAAAAAGTCTAAGTACCCAGTGACAGACAAGTGGGTAAAGAAGATGTGATCTATACACACTGTAGAATATTACTCAGCTCTAAAAAAGATGAAATCATACTTTTTGTGACAGAATGGCTGGAACTGAAGGGGACAAGACTAAGCAAAATAGGTCAGTAAGAGAAAGACAGATACTGGATGTTTTCTCTCATATGTGGAACATAAATTAAGTAGACAAAGGAAAGGACACATTTAAAATTTCTAGACATCTGACCATAGAATTGAGGCTCCTGGTGGGAAGGGTGGGATGGGGGAAAAATGGGGAAAGTTATTCAGTAGACTATGGTGTTTTGGAGCTGGGTGTGGTATGATAATACATATTTGTAGAGTTGTGATCTATACACCTAAAACATATAATGTCATCAATCAAAATTACCTCAATAAACATAATTTTAAAAAATCAACCCCTTCCCCACAAAAGAAAAAAAGAGAGAATGGAATAAAGAAGAGGGGGAAAATGGGAAAATATGAGCAGTTTCTTATTTTACAGATGAGGGAATTTACATTTAAAGCTATGTCAAAGGTCACATAACTGGACCTCCACTGGTGGCGCAGTGGTTGAGTGCTGGGCTGCGAGGCTGCCCACAGCCTCTGCAGCACCGGTTCGATCCCCAGCCGCCCATGAGGGTCCCACATAGCGAGACAGACCTCTTCTGCTATGCCCGCTCCTCCCCTCAGCAGTGTATTTCATCGGTCTGCCTGTTCTGATCCCTGCTCTGGCTCTGGTGAATTTGTTCACCCTCCTGTGCTTCTGACTGTACCCAGTGCTTGTATAAATAAATAAATATTTTTTTTTTAAAAAAAAAAAGGTCACATAACTGCTAAATGAAGGTAAAGGATTTACAACCAGTCAAACTCCAGAGTTTATAAACTGTGACACTAGCATGTTTCTCCACTATTATCACTATCAGTAGTAGTTGATCATCATATGGCTATGAATTTTGATATTTCATATTTGTACATTCACTATGTTCACAAATATTTTTCTGTGTTCTTGTATAGTTTATGCTCTATTAGGCATAAACTATTCCATTGCAATTGAGTTCATTCCTGACTCTAAAATTAATTTCAGGGCCGGACCTCCCTGGTGGCACAGCACTTTGAGCACAGTGCTATGAGGCTGTCCTCAGCCTTGGCAGCACAGGTTCGATTCCCAGCCAGCCAGGAAGATAACCCACATTGCACGACAGACCTCTCCTGTCTCACCCGCTGCTACCCTCAGCAGTGTCTTTGGTCTGTCTACCTGTTCTACTCCCCACTCTGTCTATGGTGAATCCTCTCACCTTTGTGTGCCTCTGGTCTGTACCCCAGCTCTTGTATAAATAAAAAATAAAAATCTTTAAAAAAATTAATTTCAGGGCCTTCCTGGTGGCCTAGTGGTTGAGTGTCAGCACTATCACTGCTATGGCATGAGTTCAATCCCTGGCCAGGGAGCTGACCCACATGGCACAGCAGACCTCTCCTGTCTTGCCCGCTGCTCCCCTCAGCAGTGGATTTCAGTCAATCCACCTGTTCTGCTCCCCACTCTGTCTCTGGTGAATCATCTCACCCCCCACATCTCTGGCCTATACCCCAATTCTTGTAGGCATAAATAAAAATAAATCTTTAAAAAATAATAAAATTATTTTTTTCCTTTTTATGTAAATATGCAACTTTCAGGATGATAGACTTCATTATGCTCAGCACTTATTAGGTTTCATGATATGTTTTGACTTGACTTGATTAAAAATTACTTCCTAGAAAGGTATCAGAACCATAATCTGAGGTGTTTTAATGCAATTTTATCTTCCTGCAAAGGCAGTTAGTAACTCTGAGTAGGGACAAGTAACTACATTTCTATATGTGAATATTCATTTCATTACTTGCAACCCTATCAAGCAATGTTGGTCTCTAGGAATACAAGGTTGCTAAAAAGCTAAAGTAACAAACTTATGGGAAAATACTTGACAATATGAAACTAAGACTAATTATTAATACTTTAAAAAACATATACAGCTGTGATGGGATATTAACTTCTTTATCCTAATGCCATTAGGGATTTTAAGGTAGAGGGTTATAACTTGAAAGGGCACTGTGTTATTACTGTCATTACCACTACATTTTTATTAAGTGTCTTCATAGTCCATGTCATGGCAGAGGATTTACATAGCTGATAACACTTTTTTTTATCATTTATTTATTTATTTGTATATTTTTTACATCATTGTTCATCTTTATACAATGTTTGTTTTCTTTTCTCAGGTAGTATCCCCATAAAATTCCCACCACCAAGACACCCATGAACCATCACCATAGACTCTAGTGCTCTTCCCTCCTATTTTGATCCATTTCTCTCCTCCTTCCCTGATGGATGTCTCCAATTTATAATTTGCCTGCAAGTTTTGTCTTTTTTCCCCCTCATCTCATGTATGGTGCCCCTCTATTCCCCCATCCAATATTTTTCTTCTTCCTTCTGGCTTATTTCACTGAGCATCATCCCTTCTAGCTCCATCCATGTTGCTGTGAATGGCATGAGTTTGTCTTTTTGACAACTGAATATTGACCATTATGTATACAGACCACATCTTCTTGATCCAGTCCTCTGTTTTGGAGCATTTAGATTATTTCCATATTTTAGCTGTTATGAATAGTGCTGCGATGAACATAGAAGTGCAAGTGGTAACACTTTGTTAATTAAGGAATTATTGGATAATACTAAGTCCCTCTTTATACCCTGGATACCATATATATTATGATATTGTTACATTTCAATTTGCAAATGGAGACTTCTATTTTATAACTAGAAATTCAGCACTTACTTTTAATTTGCATAGAAGTGAGATCAATTCTTATTTTACTGAAGACAGTGTACCCAGCAGCCAAGTAGTCATTTTTACATTCACAGTCTTGCCTCCTACTTCCATTAAAAGGACATTCATATGGATTTTGTAATCTGTAACAACATTAGAATATTTTTAGTATTAGATGAATCATCAGCCATATGGTAACCTTTGGAAGTTGGAAAGTAAAAGATACACTCCTGCTCTTAAATATTATAGTATCAATTAAGAAAGAATAAAAGTCAAAGACAAGATACACAATTCTCAATGGGAAAATTAAAAGCAGTTCATGGAAAAATATTTCAACTATCATTCTCTTAGCTTTGTTACTGGAATTAATTTGATGATGATGAAAATACACATAGGTCTTATGTTTTCTTGTCTGCTGTCCCACTGCTAACCCACATGTTCTTAATCAGTCTTTGTGCGCATATGTTAATACCCTTGTCTTCATATTGAACAAGCGTGGGTAACATCCGGCTTCGGTCCTAATATGTGCACCTACTCCAAAATACTTATCCCTCTTGCGAGTTATTCAAGGATCACTCTTACACTGGAACTTCTGATTTTCTTAAAGGATCATAAAATTGAACAGATAAGCCAAAACTGAACTCATACCTAAAACCATACACTTCAGAAAAGTTGTCTTCGTCACCTTTGACCAATGATATATATTCCTTGGGGTTCTCCAAGTACATGCCTGCACAATAGACCTAATGGGAAAATACAAAATTCTAGAAAAAGTTTTTCTAAATTAAATGGCCAATGGTAAAATCAAAGAACAACAGCTTTTGTAGTACCTTTATTATTCTTCCCTTAATGTTAAGGTAATAGTCACCATCCTTGGTAATGTTGTTTTTCATCTGAATTTCTTTGCAGCTGGCATAAGTTTTACCTTCAAGGATGAGTGAATACAACTTATCAAAACTGAGCAAATTACAAGCACAGCATGAGTTTAGCTCAGTCATATACATAGAGTCACTTCTTAGGTACAGGGAGATAGCTGAAGCCTATTACTTACAGTTATTTACATAACATTTCTTCTGAGCATCAGGTTTTAAACGCTTTAAACATAAGTCACTGGAAAAACCATTTTCGGTCATGCATTCCACTCTTCTTGCCATTATCCCAATTCCGCAAGTCACAGAGCACTGTGAACAGACAAAAATTTGAAGGTAAAGTGGATAATAGATTATAAAACTAGTAAATCCATGTCTCTTCCTCTTAGGCTCGGTAATTTTAGAACAAACTGATGATGTGTCATGGCTAAATCTACTGCAGGTACAAAAATACTCTGGATACTTGAGTGCAGGAGTATGAACCCATTGTTTTTCTGGATTTTGTTTAATATATTTTGTATAGTTATATTTTTTTAAGATTTCTTATTTATTTATTTAGTTATTTATTTAGTTATTTATTTATACAAGCACTGGGTACAGTCAGAAGTGTGGGAGGGTGAGAGAATTCACCAGAGCCAGAGCGGGAACAGAACAGGCAGACCAATGAAATACACTGCTGAGGGGAGCAGCGGGCGCAGCAGAAGAGGTCTGTCTCACCATGTGGGACCCTCGCAGGTGGCCGGAGATCAAACCAGCACTGCAGAGGCTGCGGGCAGCTTCGCAGCCCAGTGCTAAACTGCTGCGCCACCAGGGGAGGCCCTTGTATAGTTATAGTAACAGTACATTGTCAATATTTCCTAAATAATAATCAATTATGATTATTAATACTATTGAGTTTTTCTCATTAAATTGCATATTACATTTGAAAAGCAATATTTACTTGCTTTTTATCAATTAAACTGGGAATAGAATATAGCGTAAATTATTTTTATTACTCATACATTAGACTTTTTACTTCTCCAAACCAATAAATATTGCTTCAGCACCTATTCAAAGTATAAGGAACATTATTGAAAATAAGTAGTAGTTATGGTCTCTATTCTAAAGCAGGATATGACAAGCATAGAAAAACAGGTAAGATATTTCTATTTATACATAACTGATACAGTGGTTTCTAGACAATAGGGACATGTGACAATTGAGCATATAGTTAGACAAAGAAATTACCAGCCATTCCAAACTACCCCATACCCATACTTTTTCTGAATGAGACAGTCCCATTCAGAAGGGTTTACATTTATAATTATATTCTAACCTTGCTCCATTTTCCAACTTTCCAAGTGGCTACATGCAAACAGCTCCTAAAATTGCATTTGTAAACCTGAGGGGAAGGCAACACGGGACATTTTCCATAATATACAGGCCAAAGCTGATGGAGCATATACTTCTCAGTAGAGTCGATCCTGATGCAATCTGTAATCCTTTGTCGGTGCTTAAATCCACAGTTACCTGTACACTGACAAATAAATAAATCACAATCAGAGGAGATGCCTTAAACCTAGCCAGGGTCTAATATTTGTCAGGTCCTTAATATATGCTATACTACGTACTTCCCACAACCATCCTACATATTGGCTTCATTTACAGATGAATAAATAAAAATTCAGAGCCATTTGGTAGCTTTCTCAGAGTTGTACCAATTAAAGGAAAGGATCCAAATTTAGGATTAATTGTCTATTTGTGTGTGCATGCATGTTTGTCTGTTTTCTATTACACTACTAAGAATATTTTAATTGAATGAAACTTTACCTCGCAGGAGGCACAAATCTGAAGAAATAAAATCTATTAGGGGTTCTTACCTGAAATAAGGGGTATTATTAGTAATATAAGTTATAAGAACTTATTGGATTTATTGTTAATGTCAAAAGACATTATCAATATAGTAAAAATTCAAACCATAGAATGGGTGAACAGATTTGTAAACCATGTAACTGATAAATATTGGGACCCAGAATCTAGGAAACAATACAACAATAGAAGCATAAATTGCCCAATTCAAAAAATGGGCATATAAATTAGTATATAATTATTTAATATATAAGATGTGATGTGTAATGCCAACTGGCTATAATAAGTGATTCAGATGTCAACTAAAGGTCTAGACCAAAAATAGGATAATAGGTTTCTACTTGTAGCAAAAACAGAGTAACAGAATAGTTTCCTTCTAACCTGATATAACAATAGCACCCGGATAAATTATTTTTTGTCTTGTCAGGGTTATTTTCTTGCCAGGGTTATTAGTAAAGAAAAAGAAGTAAAAGACATCTAGGTTTAAAAGGAGAAGTAAAGTATTTCTATTTGCAGTTGTATATAGAAAATGCTAAGGTAATCCACACACAAAAAGAATATGAGAGCCAATAAATGTATTCAATATATAAAAATCAATTCTATTTAGATAAACTAGCATTGAACTTTCAGAAAATGAAACTGAGATCACAATTCCATTTATAGAAGAATAAAAACTAAATAAAATACTTCAGAATAACTTTAACAAAAAGGTCAAAACTTTTACATGGTTAACTACAAAACATGTTGAAAGAAATGAATAACCCCCGAATTAAGGAGAAAAAAAATGTCATGATCATGAATTGGAAGATGTATTATTAAGTCCACAGTATTCCTCAAATTGATCAGGATTCAAAACAATCTCTAACAAAATCCCGAAGCTTAGTATTACACAGACTATGAAAGGTTGGCCCTAAAACATATATGGAAAAGTACGGGACACAAAATAAACAAATAACTCTAAAAACGAAGTCAAAGTTGTTTCCCTCATATTTTCTAATTTCAAATCCTATTACAAAACACAGTAAGTAACCAACTCTCAAAATGAGACTTCAGAAATAAATTCATACATTTATGGTCAACTGATTTCCGACAATGTTACCTAATAACTATAACACATTGTGACTAAATAAGTGTTACCTAAATATGGGGCCTACCTGGTGGCGCAGCGGGTTGAATGCAGCGCTGTGAAGCTGTCCGCAGCCTCTGCAGCATGGGTTTGATTCCCAGCTGGCCAGGGAGATTCCCACATGGCATGGCAGACCTCTCCTGTCGCTTCTGCTGCTCCCCTCAGCAGTGCTTTCTGCCTATTTTGCTCCCCACTCTGCCTCTGGTGAATCCTCTTACCCTCCCGCACCTCTAGCCTGTACCCCAGCTATTGTATAAATAAAAAAATAAATCTTTAAAAAAAAAATAACAGTGTTACCTAAATAACCTAAATAACAGCATTACCTAAATTCCTAAATATTCCTAAAAGTCTTATTCATAATAGTAAAAAGTAAATCAACTCAAATGCCCATCAATTAATGTATAAATTAAAAATATAATATTAACCTAACCTACACAGGAATTTTTTCTCATCTACATAAAAGAATGAAGTACTGATATATGTTACAGCAGGGATGAATCTTGAAAGTATCATGTAAGATGAAGAAGCTTGACACAAAATTGTATAATTCTACTTACAGGAAATTCCATAACAGAAAAATACATAGAGGCAGTATTTAAGTTAGTGGTTGTCTGATGTTGGGGGAAGGAGGGAATGAGACGTGACTGCTAATGGAATGGAGTTAATTTGGGGATGGTTAAATGTTCTAGAATCATATCATGGAGATAATTGTCCCAACTTGTGAATATACTAAAATTACTAAATTGTAAACACACCCACATAAATATTAGAATTAGCAGGAGACATTAAAAAGTTATTACTAATTGTCATATGTTCAAAAAATAAGTAGAAACACTGAAGACATAAAAACTGTGATATCAAACCTCCAAAGAGTATTACACCAAAATGAAAAAGATACTTTTTCATTTCACAATATGCAGTGAAATAACAGATTAGACACCAGATAAAAATGGTTAGTAGATTTAAAAATATTCAACTATTGTTCAATAATATTTTCAATTATAAAGGGGAATTTCAATAATAAAGGGGAATAAACTATCCATACATGCTACAATGCAACTGAATCTTAAAATATTTATACTACATCAAACAAAAAAAATTGTACACATTGTATCATTCCATTTATGTAAAATGAGGAGTCAGGAAAAATTATAAATTAACCTAGGAAAACTTATTGGGAGATGGCAAAGCTCTTTATTTTGAATATGGTAATGACTTTATGTGTGTGTGCATATTTAAAAACAGAGCAATGAGTACATTGTAAATACTTGCAGTTTATTTATGTCAATGATACCTCGACGAAACTGTTTTTTAACAAAATAGGCACCTATAAAGCCGACCTGCCAAACTGTTCTGGTAGTTCCATCACATACCCACGTTACTCTACGCTATTCCACTGCCCTTAGTGGTTTTGTCCTTAGACTCATATGCATACCATTATCTGCCCTGTTACTCAAATTCAGATCAAGTTTTAACTTGGTCAAAGTTTAGATTGAGTTGTTTTTCTTCAGGGGCAAAAATCCTCGATTTCCTTTCTCTGCCTTACCTGAGATGAGTCTCCAGTGACTACGATATACTTGCAGGGAGGAGTCCTGCACTTTTGGACGGAAACAGGTCTGGTTGAAGGCTCACAGAAACTTTCATTCACTTGAATGTTCTGTGCATCCACGCATTTCACTTGCCGAAGTGTCTCTTTTTTCTTACATGAAGTGGAGCACTAGGAAGACAATGGCCAAGTGAATCACACACTCTTATTGAAAAGTTGTCTTTGAATGTTTACTTGTCAGTACTCACAGGCAGCCACTCTTCTGCCACCCACTGGTACTGCACGCAGTCCTGACGCCAACATTGCCTCTGAAAATAAGGCTGGGTGGACGGATCACACTGTTCCTCGGCCACGCGACCCACACCTCTTAGTCTGCAGTACACATCCCTTTGCTGAACCCCAGAGCCACAGGTCACAGAGCACTAGAAAGGAGTCCAGGTGATTGGAACAATTAGGTAACAAATATCAAATACATGAAAATAACAAAATAGAGCTATGACCTATTTTTCCGTCTATTTTAAATATACTGTGCTATTATACCAAGCCTTAGATAGAAACTATACACAATAAATATTTTCAACATTGTTTGGCCTGGAGCAGCTATACAAATATATAAATAGATTCTCCTTATTTCACAATAAATATTGGCATCTTAACACAAACCGTGATGGGCTAATCACGCTATACCAGATTCCCCGTCCAAATTGCTAACTTTTGCTCTGACTTATATATCACGTGGATGAAACCACAAAAGGTAGCTGTTCTGCTAAATCTTAATACTGTAATAAAAATGATCAGTTACATATCTAAAGAAATACTTCACGATTTCCATGTTAAATAATTGTTTATTAATTTCAGAGTGAGTCAACCTGGATGAAAATATTTTTGTGATGTACATTCCAACATTTATCTCTCTCTACAATAACAAAAATAGCTTTTGTATCTGTTGGTTGGCTAAAATTCATCTTCTTCACTTCTGATTTTTTAACCTTGGAGCATCCTTTAAATGCTTACCTATAAATCTAATCTTCCACACAAAAAAAGTTCCAAGTTTATGCCCATAGTGTTTGCTATAGTTTGAGATTCAAATATTTGCTAATTTGTTGATTTCTGATATTTCAATGGACAAGAGTTTGGGGAAGCTGGTTTAAAAGCTGAAAACTTAGACAAACTCCTGTTAACCTCATTTTGGTACAAAAATGATTTTGTATTATTTGTAACATCCTTCAAATCGCTTCCCAGGCCTTTTATTCCTGATGAAAGATCTACAAAGAAGGTGCCAGGCTGAGGACTTGGAGACTTAGAGATATGAAGTCCTCTGTCTGAGATGCTACCTCTCATTAGTGATAAAGAGGCTGAAGCACAGTTCCTGGCCTCCATACTGAGATCTCACTGTGCTGCCTCTAGCAAGAAGCAGAAGGATCTAGCAGTCTCTCTGGTCTGTTTCTGCTCTAAAACACCAGGATATATACCACCAGAACTTGAGCATGACTAAGAGTTGTGATATCATCATTAATAAAGTCTGCAAAAAGCCTAGAATATTCACTTAATTGTGAGTTTGATGTATATACTCCTTGTTATTTAGAAGGGACTGAATGTCATACGCAGAGATATTTGGGGACCCATCACTGTCCCCAACTGTGATGCTCCAAGTTTAAAAAATCAGAAACGGGGGCCTCCCCGGTGGTGCAGCTGGTTGAGCACAGCGCTGTGAGCTGTCCACAGCCTCTGCAGTGTGGGTTTGATTCCTGGCCAGCCAAGGAGATTCCCATATGGCTAGCAGACCTCTCCTGCCTCGCCGGGGCTCCCCTCAGCAGTGCATTTCATTCAGTCTGCCTGTTCTGTTCCCCACTCTGTCTCTGGTGAATCCTCTCACCCTCCCGTGCCTCTGACCTGTACCCCAGTTCTTGTATAAATAAAAATAAATCTTTAAAAAAAAATCAGAATCAGGGCCTCCCTGGTGGTGCAGGTGGTTGAGTGCCAAACTGTGAAGCTGTTCACAGCCTCTGCAGCGCAGGCTCGATCCTGCCCGGCTGGCGAGGGTCCCACATGGTGAAACAGACCTCTCCTGTCTCACCCACTGCTCCCCTCCGCAGTGTATTTCATTCAGTCAGCCTGTTCTTCTCCTGGCTCTGTCTCTGGAGAATCCTCTCACCCTCCCACACATCTGGCCTGTACTCCAGCTCTTGTATAAATTAAAAAAAAAAAAAAATCAGAGGACCTCCCTCCCCTGGTGGCGCAGCGGTTGAGCGCTGGGCTGAGAAGCTGCCCACAGCCTCTACAGCGCTGGTTCGATCCCCGGCTGCCGGTGAGGGTCCCACATGGCGCACAGACCTCTCCTGCCGCCTGCTGTTCCCCTCAGCAGTGTATTTCGTCAGTCTGTCTGTTCTGTTCCCCGCTCGCTCTGGCTCTGGTGAATTCTCTCACCCTCCTGCACTTCTAACTGTACCCAATGCTTGTATAAATAAATAAATAAATCTTAAAAAAAATCAGAAACAGAATTTTAGCCAATCTACAGGTACTAAAGCTATCTTTGCTATTGTAGAGAGAGGTAAATGTTGGAATATGCATTGCAAAAATTGTTTTATCAAGGCTGACTCACTCTGACAGTTAATAAACAATTATTTTTTTAAAGATGTATTTATGTACACAAGAACTGGGGTACAAGCCAGAGGTGTGGGGGGGGGTAAGAGGATTTATCAGAGACAGCATGGGGGACAGAACAGGCAGATCGACTGAAGTACACTGTGAGGGGAGCAGCAGGTGAGTAAGAGAGGTCTGCTGTGCCATGTGAGTAGCTCCCTGGTCAGGGATCGGATTCGTGTTACAGTGGCTGCAGATAGCTTCATAAGTTGCATCTTAACTCGTTGTGCCACCAGGGAGGACCAATCAAAAATTATTTAACATGGAAATGCTGAAGTTGTCTCTTTAGATAAGTTACTGATCATTTTTATTACTGAATTAAGATTTTATTTCATTATAGTCAATTAGTTGTGACTTTGTTTTGTTTTCAGTAAATCAATAATGCAGCGGAAATTGCTAGCAGCAACAGAACATTTTGAGTTAGAAAAGACTCTAGGATTAGCTATTCCCAATTTCCCTTCAATTCTTAAATCCTTATTATTATAATAGTGAATGAATGACCAGCAATCCAATAGAAAATTTTATAGCCTCAGTCTGTTCACTATATCCTGAAAACGTTCAATTATTGGATAATTCTACTGTTTGAAAATACTTTCTTCTTTTTCTCTCAAATTTTATTGATGTGCCACTCATTTATATAACCACATAATTCGGGGACTACAATTTAAACTTCCATATAAGAATATTCCCCAATCACTCTCCACCAAACCTCCATTGCCATAACCCTATCAGCTTCTCTCCCTTTCCCTTCTACCCTCTGGTAACTCCATATTTTCAGTTTGAGAATTTTTGTGTTTTTTGCCTGTTTGTTTATTTGGTAATTTATATCCCTCAAATGAGTGAAATCATTCAGTAACCATCTTTAACTTTCTGACTTATTTTATTTAGATCCATCCATTTTCTCTGAAAGGGCTCTTTTACCTTTTTTATAGATGAGTAGTATTCTATTAACTATACAGTCCATAATTTTTATCTAATAGCTGAGAGATGGACAGTTAGGATGGTATCATGATTTGGCTGTTCTGAATAATGTTATTATGAACATAGGAGTGCATATCTTTTTGTATCATATTCTTGGGTGAATACCTAAAGTGGTACTACCAGTTCATATTATAGTTTCATTTTTATTTTTTTGAAAAATCTATAATTTTCCATAAAAGCTATACCATGTTACATTTTCACAGTGTGGATGACAGTTACTTTTTCTCCACATCCTCGCCAACATTTGTTGCTGTCAGTCTTTTTGACATGGGCCATTCTCACCGGGGTGAAGTGGGATCTCCTTGTGGCTTTGATTTGCATTTTCCATAAATAAAATAAAATATTGTACATTTCTAAGTTTCCTTGGGCTCTCTGAATACCTCCTTGGAGAAGTGTCTCTTTAGGCCTTTTGCCCATTCTTTCTTTGGGCTGTTTGCTTTTTTGTTGCTGAGTTCTATGAGTTCTGAGTTTTGTTGCTGAGTTCTTTTTTGTTGTTGAGCTCTTTATATGTTTTGGAAATTAATCCTTAACAGAAGTATGAGGTGTAAATATCTTCTCCCAGTCCATAGGTTGCATTTTTGTTTTGTGGTAGTTTCTTTCCTGGTGCAAAAGCTTTTTAGTTTTGAAGTAGTCTGTTCATTTTTTGCTTTTGTTTCCTTTACTATTGAAGTTTTGTCGCAAAATACATCTGTGCAGTTGATTTTCAGGAAGGCATCTCATGTTTTCTTTTATGTATTTTATGGTTTCAGGTCTTATATTCAGGTTTTTATCCATTTTGAGTTAATTATTATGTTTGTAGTTAATGACAGAATTTCTTTCTTTTTTTATGTGACTGTCATATTTTCCACCACCATTTGTTAAAGTTATTTTTTTTCCATTGTATGCTTATAGCTCCTTCATCAAAGACTAGCAGTCCATATTTATGTGGTTTTATTTCTAGGTTCTCTTTTCTGTTTCTGCTTGTTGTTTCAATACCACACTCTTTTTATTACTATCACTGTGTAGTATAGTTTGAAGTCAGATTTTGAAACTTCCATTTCTCCTCTTTTCTATCAGGATACTATGCTATCCTTAGAAAGTTGAACTTATAAAGTGAAGCTGGTCTTCCCAAACTGGTAAAATTAAGTGAAATAAAACTCCTTGATTGCAGAATGGGGATAGGGATTTTTTTTTAAATGATTCTAGTATTTAATTTGCCTCTAAAGGTATTCATCTGAACTCAGAGGAAAAAGAGCCCCATTTAGCAATTTTTGTTTCTCTTTAGTAGCAGTCATTAAAATACATTGCTAAATCCTTTCATTAAAAAAATGATGCTAAATACCAAATTCCTTCAAAACCCATTTGAGCACCTCTGTGGTCACAATTTGCCAGATGAGTCTTTCCATTTGAAGTACAATGTAAAATAGTAATGAAATGAAATTATTTTATAGTGAGCATTTATATTAAAGCAATGTTACAATTTATGCAGTCTGAACAAAGTAGCAACCAGTGATTATCTTGTAACTACCTTTGAAATTACACTTCTGTTGAATATGTTATTATATGTCGTACAGTGACAGCCTGCAATTGTTAACTTCATGTGGGTACTTTTTATAGAATAAATCAAAAGCCAACCATTTCACAAGTGGTCATTTGTTTCTGGCAGAGATTTGGGAACTGTGTGGGTGTTTGAAGCTAATTTCTCTGACAAGGAAAACTAATTCCCAAGAAGAAAGCAGTCTCACACAAAAGCATCAGTGTGTTTTATCGTCTTTGAAAATCCATATCTGTATCTTAGAAACCCCTGAAATATGTGCCTTTAGAGAATCTTCTATAATTTCATTCTTGGTGGTAAGCCAAGGTCAATTTGTTAGCACTGATGATTGATTCACTGTTGTGAAGGTCAAGGGTTGGAAAGTGTCCCTCTTGAATACTAACCACAACAGCTGCAGCAGCTGCAGAGCAGCAAAAGAATCCCAGGGATCAGCAGGAATGCTGGTGGTCAAGCAGCAAAAGGTCTCCAACTTTTACCCCCTCCCCCAGGCTCCTGCCGGATGTCAGAATCAGAGGTATCCAGTGCCTTTATATAGTTTCATTCTTTCAGAGAATCTACTTTGCCATTATTCTGTCACATTCTGGTGAAGTAAAGCAAACCTCCACTTTAAGCAAAACCACAATATGACAAATAGAATTAATAAATTAAGAGGTGGTGTTTTCTTCCCATTAAATCACATTATTCAAAGAAGTGTTTAGCTAGATGCTAACCTAGGTGCCTCATGACCAAGATGTCCATTGTCTCTTAAGATTCAATGGCCTGAGAAAATGTTGAAGAAATAGACATGGATTAGGGTTAGACTTAACACCTGAAGATAATGGTAAGTCAAGGAAGATATTAAGAAACACACTCATACTTGATTACTTCCAGAGTTCACACTATGTGGGGGCAAATAATAGCAAAAGTATGTAAGTTGGGAGGCCATCTTACACTTGAAAGAGGTGAGGATGAACTAGTTGGGGGAGGAGTGGTACAATGGAGAGTCAAGAGTTACTTTGACAAGAGAATAGAGAGAACTTGTTGGAGACTAACTGTAGGGTCAAGGAGGAGACAGGGTGGATATAATATTTCTCTCTCAAACAGCTTAGCAGGTAGCTGTGGTGTTCACTTAATTAAACAAGTAAATGGGAGAATCTTCTAAATCCTGGCCTCTGCTAAAGCATGAAAATGATTTACATTTACTTTACCAAAGCTCACTGTAGAAGCTTTGTATGTTTTTGTTGGGATGATATAAGAGACATATTTTTCCTAGTTTTTAGTCAAATATTAACCACAGCACCCTAACTTTTGACAGAGGCTGTCTTTTATACAAAGAAACTTCAGCTGCTCACTGAATTTGGGAGCATTTTGTTAATGCAATGATGCACTGACACAGTGCCCACTCAAAAGCCAGTTCCCTGCACTGAAGGTCTGACTTCTTACAATAAAAGGTGCTGACTTAGGAGCCAAGGGGCACACCCCTTCTTCTACCTCCTGTCTGAATTTCCATTTTCCTGACAGACATAGCTCCAACATCAGACAAGGAAGGAAGTTCCTGTAAGGTACATGGAATTAACCAGACTTATTACACCATTGGCTTTTGTGGTCATCACCTGCAGCCTTGATTAAGCTGATGCAGCAGGCACTTCGGAACAAGGAATCTGGGTACTGTGGACCCCTGGAGCATAGATGTAGGCATGCGTTAGTAAGCACACCTGACCCTAGAGGCCAGAGATATAATGGCAGTGTCACTAGAGACAGAGTGCAATGACTACAGAAGAGGTGAGACCATGAGAGAACACCAGAGAGAGCACAGGGAAAGAGCATAAAGATTCATGGGGGGCTGGGTGGCTCAGTTGCCTGGTTGCCTCCCAGCCCAGCCTCTGCCCAGACTGTGCCTTCCTCCTTGTATGCCAGCCTCCCTGCCTGGCATGCCTGTGTACCTGGTTCCCTGAGAGCATTAAAGTTTGAACAATCTGCCAAGGGCTCCAGAACTCTCCTTTATCCTTCTGCCCAAATCCATAATGAACCTGCCCCATGCATGCTTGCACAACAGTTCCATCACCAGAACATAGAGTCCTCCTTTTTTTGTCCAACTAGGCTCTTTAAACCGTGGATATGCAGCATGAAGCACCTCTGACAGCAGCCAGATGGCTCTGCTGAAAGCCTCGCCCCATGGAAACCAGACTTCAGGGAGCTTTTCCAGTAAATGATTCTTACTCCTTAGAGCTTTTGCCTCTTTAGTATTTCCCAAACTCATTGCTTGACAACCACACTGAAATGTGTGTTTCCCCCAATTTAGATTTTGAACTTGAGTATGCAGGGCAGGTATCCATCATCCTTCTTTTGTAAACTGAGTTCTAGGCCTGGATTTTATCTATGAACTAACTTCATTTTTGTTGAATCTTTCCACATGTGTCCACTTTAATCTTATTTAGCTCAGCCTGGGTTACCTGGTTCTCTAAAGTGCAAACTCACCTTAAATCCAAGACTTTGATGTGGAAACAAGGCTGTTGCAAAATACATCATTATATATATTTACTATGGGATGAGTGGAATAATATTATAATAAGTGTAATAATATTATAATAATATTATAATAATATTAGTAGCCCCCCCTAGTATTCAGTAACATGATTCTTTCTAAAGTTTATGGCCACAAAAAAGCAAATGACTAATTTATTTAACTATAAACATAGCAAGTGTGTTAACACTGTACAGTATTTTTTTAACACTGTACAGTTTTAACTCAGAGCACAGTAAAAAAAAATGTGTAACGGAATAAGCACATTTTAGTGTTGTAAAACTTTCAATGTGGGGGGTTGGAGGGGGCGGAGCAACATGGCGGCAAGGAGACGCTGCCAGTAAGATCTCCTATTAAAAAAAGTTAATAGGGAGGAAAAGCGGCAGGTCCCAGTGAGAACCGGGACACGGAAGATAAACGGGTGACTCCAGCAAACTACCCAAAGAAGAAAGTGGCCATAAAGGAGGACTAGAAGGGAGGGAAGCGCAGAACCCTGCTCCCCTCCCCCGCCCACAGAGGCGGCACTCTCCGACCGGCAGAGAGGAGGAAAACAACAAACCAAAACAACCAACAAGAACAAACGACGCAGCAAGCGGGACCATGAGTGGAAAGTAACTATTGCAGCCACCACACCCCGTGAACGGGAGCTGAGGCAAACCCTGCAGGATCCGCCGCGGCGAGCGAACGGCTACGGGCGCCATTAGAGAAGAACAAAGACCCCGGGAGACGCGCACACAGCCCGGGCTGCCGGTAAGCTGGCGCTGAAACGCGGCTTGCTCGGGGAGCTTGAAAAGCAAGTGCAGACCGGAATCGCGGCTGCCCAGGTACCCGCGCCTGAGACCTAGGCTTGCGGGGAGACGACCTAGGCTTGCGGGGAGACGCGCGGAGGTCCTCACTGAGGTGAAGGTCCCTCCCTGAGTAAGCAGGAACCAGGCACCCTGGCACGGGAGCAGTGCAAAAGGCGCCATTCCCGCGCCACAGAAATGGGCTACAGCCCACGTCCTGGAACTGAGGGCTTTGAACTGAGACCCGGGGCACGAAAATTCGGGGCGTGGGTTCTCCACGACGGTGGGGCACAAGGCAGACACAGCACCCCAAAGCTGTTGAGGTGTACCCTACAATTCCCGCTCTGTTCCCTGTCCCACGGGGTGGGGGGGACGAAAAACAGCCCCCCAAGGACAATAGGAGAGATCTCTGGCGCCACCTAGTGACCAGGAAAAAAAAAGTCACTAACACCCCATAGAACAGGAAATTTCTTAAGACTGCTTGAAAAGGGCAGAAGGCTTCTGCAGTGGCCAGCCGGGAAGTTATTCCACGCCAGGCCCCTTCCGACCAGCAGTCTGAGCCCACAGAGGGAGCAGGCACCCACGTCCGGGGCAGACCGGGTGCGCAGAAGAGTGTGCCTGAAACCGGAGGTGCAGGGACTGCATCCTGCTTCGCCATTTGAGAACAGGGACATTTCCTCAGTAAAAACTGCCTAAAACCAGCAGAAAGCTCCCCCAGAAGGCAGAGATGGCTCCTGGAAGAGCCAGAGGGGAGCGGAGAAGTTCACCCAAGATGCCAGTCAGTCCGAGCATCACAGTGTCCCAACGCATACGACAAATTAGAAAACAGACAGTAGGGAGTAGAAGAACCACACGCAACCTAACAACTCCTCAGGAAAGAAGCACACCACAAAAAGAAAACCACTCCCCAGATTGCAACGACAGCAACTTGGAAGAACTTCTGAGCCTTCCAGAAAGAGAATTTAAAATTGCCATGATTAAAAAAGTGATAGATCAGAAGAAGGAAATTGAGTCCCTAAAGAGGGAAAACAATGGTCAGAAGAATGAAATTGAGTCCCTAAAGAAGGAAGTAAAAGAAATGCAGGAGATCAAAGAATTAATGGAGGAACTAAAGAACTCCGGGAAAAGCAAGGAAAGCAGAATAGATGAAATGGAAGAACGAATAAGTTCTCTTGAAGACACAGAAATAAAAAGAACCAAAACAGAAAAGGAAAGAGAAGTACGAAGGAAAAAGAATGAAGAAAGACTTCGAGAACTATCTGACTCCATGAGGAAAGGAAATATAAGAGTTATAGGAATTCCAGAAGGAGAGGAGAGAGATGTAGGAACAGAGAAAATATTCCAGGAGATAATTGAAGAGAACTTCCCAAATGCGAAGAAGGAGCTGAAAATTGATATACAAGAAGCAAGAAGAACACCAAACTTCCACGACGAAAGGAAAAACACAGCAAGACACATAATAGTAAAGCTCCCAAGAATCCAGGACAAGGAAAAAATAATGAAGCTGACAAGAGGGAAGAAACAGATAACATTCAAAGGAAAACCAATCAGGCTGACATCAGACTTCTCTGAAGAAACACTACGGGCAAGGAGAGAGTGGAGGGACATAGTCAACAGACTCCAAGAAAACAGATGCCAACCAAGAATACTCTATCCCCCAAAGCTCTCTTTCCTCCATGAAGAAAGAATATGGACCTTCCCAGACAAAGAGAAACTCCGGAATTTCATTACGAATAAACCCCCACTCCAAAAAATACTACAAGGAATCCTAAAGCCAGAACCTCAGAGGGACGAATAACAACGAAAGAAGACCAAAAAAAAAAAAAGTTATTAAAAGAATAAATAAAATCAAAGGAAAGACAAACATAATGGCAAATACAGATGCTAACATATCAATATTAACTCTAAATGTAAATGGACTAAACTCTTCAATAAAAAGACACAGAGTTGCAGCCTGGATTAAGAAACAAAACCCAACCTTTTGCTGTCTCCAGGAAACACATTTAGCTACAAAAGATAAAAATAGGCTCAAAGTCAAAGGATGGAAAACAATCCTACAAGCAAATGGGCCAAAAAAGAAAGCAGGAACAGCTATACGTATATCAGATAAAACAGACTTCAAACTCAAAAAAATAAAAAGAGACCCCAATGGTCACTACATTATGATTAAGGGGACAATACTTCAAGAAGAAATAACACTCATTAACATATACTCACCAAACGAAAGAGCACCAAAATATATCAGACAACTGTTGTCCTCTCTGAAAACAGACATCAGAGAAAACACATACGTAGTGGGAGACTTCAACACACCACTATCAACAATGGATAGATCAACAAGACAAAAAATAAGTAAAGAAACTAAAGCTCTAAATAAGGACCTAGAGCATTTGGGCTTAACAGACATCTATAGAACACTAAACCCAAAAAAAACGGAGTACGCATTTTTCTCAAGCGCACACGGATCATTCTCCAGGATCGATCACATACTGGGGCACAAGACAAACATCAACAGATACACCAAGATTGAAATCATACCAACCATCTTTTCTGACCACGAAGGCATCAAACTAGAAATAAATCATAAAAAGAAGGCAAGGAACTATCCTACCTCATGGAGATTAAAAGCCACACTACTGGAAGACCACTGGACTAATGAGGAGATCAAAGAAGAAATTAAAAAATTCTTCGAATTGAATGACAAGGAGGACACCAATATCCTAAATGTATGGGATGCAGCAAAAGCAGTAATAAGAGGAAAATATATAGCAATAGAAACTCACATCAAAAAACAAGAAAGAACTCAAAGAAACAACCTAATCTCGAAGCTCAAAGATCTAGAAAAAGAACAAAAAAAACCCAAATCCAGTAGAAGAAAAGAAATAATAAAAACCAAAGCAGAAATAAATGAAATTGAAACTAAAAAAACAATCCAAAAGATCAATGAAACCAAGAGCTGGTTCTTTGAAAAAATAAATAAAATAGACAAACCCCTAGCCAGGCTCACAAAGGAAAAAAGGGAGAAAGCACAAATACACAGGATCATAAATGAAAGAGGAGAAATCACAACGGACACAGCAGAAATCAAAAGAATAATCAGTAACTACTATGAACAGTTATATGGAAACAAGTTCAACAATCTAGAGGAGATGGACAAATTCCTACAACTCTACAATCACCCAAAGCTAGATAAAGAAGAAATAGAACACCTAAACAGACCAATTACAAGCAGCGAAATTGAAATGGTAATCAAAAACCTCCCCAAAAACAAAAGCCCAGGACCTGATGGATTTACAAATGAATTCTACCAAACATTCAGAGACGAATTAGTGCCTATCCTTCACAAACTCTTCCAAAAAATTGAGAAGGAAGGGACAATACCAAACACGTTCTATGAAGCCAATATTACACTAATACCAAAACCGAATAAGGACAACACAAAAAAGGAAAACTATAGGCCAATCTCCCTAATGAACACTGATGCAAAAATCCTCAATAAAATTTTAGCTATCAGAATCCAACAATGTATCCATAAGATAATTCACCACGACCAAGTTGGATTCATTCCAGGGGCACAAGGATGTTTTAACATCCGAAAATCAATCAACGTTATCCAACACATCAACAAAAAGAAATATAAAAACCATATGATAATATCAATAGATGCTGAGAAAGCTTTCGACAAAGTGCAACACCCATTCATGATAAAAGCCCTTGAAATTCTTGGGATACAAGGAACATACCTCAACATCATAAAGGCCATCTATGACAAGCCAACAGCCAGTATCATTCTCAATGGTGAAAAGCTGAAAGCAATTCCATTAAGATCTGGAACAAGACAAGGATGTCCACTCTCACCACTGCTTTTCAATATAATACTGGAAGTCCTAGCCAGAGCAATAAGACAAGAGAAAGACATCCAAGGAATCCAAATAGGAAAAGAAGAAGTCAAACTATCACTATTTGCAGATGATATGATAATATACATAGAGAACCCCAAAATCTCCACAGAAAAACTAATTCAACTCATCAATCAGTTCAGTAAAGTGGCAGGATACAAAATCAACACGCAAAAGTCAGTAGCCTTCCTATACACAAACAATAAATCTGAAGAAGAAGAAATCAAAAAAACCACCCCTTTTATTATCGAAACAAAAAAAATCAAATATTTGGGAATAAATCTAACAAAAGAGGTAAAGGACCTATACAAAGAAAACTATAAAACACTGTTAAAAGAAATAGAAGAAGACACAAAGAAATGGAAAGACATCCCCTGCTCATGGATTGGAAGAATAAACATTATTAAAATGGCCATCCTACCAAAAGCGATATACACATTCAATGCTATTCCAATCAAAATCTCAATGGCATTCTTCAAAGAAATAGAACAATTATTGATGAAATTCAGATGGAATCACCAAAAACCCCGAATAGCCAAAGCTCTACTGAAAAAAAAAGAAGGAAATGGAGGCATCAAACTCCCAGACTTCAAACTATACTACAAAGCCATAATCATCAAAACTGCATGGTATTGGAACAAGAACAGACATACAGACCAATGGAATCGAATAGAAAATCCAGAAATAAACCCACAGATTTATGGTCAACTAATCTTTGACAAAGGAGCAAAGACTATGCATTGGAGCAAAGAAAGTTTGTTCAATAAATGGTGCTGGGAAAACTGGGTCGCTACATGCAAAAGAATGAAGCTTGACCACTACCTCACACCATACACAAAAATCAACTCAAAATGGATTAAAGAACTAGACATAAGACCTGAAACCATAAAATACATAGAAGGAAATATAGGCGAAACACTACGGGATTTGCACATCAAAGACATCTTTACAGACACATCACCCAAAGCAGTGATAGTGAAGGCAAAGATAAACAGCTGGGACTACATCAAATTAAAGAGCTTCTGCACAGCAAAAGAGACAATAACAAAAACAAAGAGAAACCCCACCAACTGGGAGAACATTTTTGCACCCAACACTAATGATAAAGGACTGATCACAAAAATCTGCAAAGAGCTGATGAGACTCAGCAACAACAAAGAAAATAATCCAGTCAAAAATTGGGCAGAAGAGCTAAAAAGAAACTTCTCTGAAGAGGAAATGCAAATGGCCAACAGACATATGAAAAAATGTTCAACATCACTTGCAATCAGGGAAATGCAAATCAAAACTACCATGAGATACCATCTCACACCAGTGAGAATGGCACATATTAAAAAAACTAGCAACAACAAATGTTGGCGAGGATGTGGAGAAAAAGGAACTCTTCTGCACTGTTGGTGGGAGTGCAAACTGGTCCAACCACTATGGAGAGCTGTGTGGAGATTTCTGGACCTACTAAATATAGAGCTTCCTTATGATCCAGCAATTCCACTCCTAGGTATTTACCCAAAGGACACAGAAACATCAATTCCAAAGAGCACCTGCACCCCTATGTTTATAGCAGCACTGTTTACAATAGCTAAGCTTTGGAAACAACCCAAATGCCCAAAAGTAGATGACTGGATCAAGAAGATGTGGTACATATATACCATGGAATATTACTCAGCATTCAAAAAAGATAAACACATGCAATTTGCAGCAACATGGATGGCGCTGGAAGGGATCATGCTCAGCGAAATAAGCCAAAAAGAAAAAGAAAAATACCGGATGGTCTCACTCATAGCAGGAATCTAGAAAACTTAAATAAGGGACCAGGAAAATGAATATAAGAAAGTGAAAATCAAAATCAACAAAAAACTATGAACCAGAGCACTTTTTGGGGGGTGGGGGGCGGGAGGGGAAGGATTGGGGTCAGAATGGGGCGTTTGCAATTGTATGGGGGAATATAAAAATAAAATTTAAGATAAAAAAAAAAACAAAAAAAAAAACTTTCAATGTGAAAGTATAGAGATTAAATTGTGTTACTTTTTAAATGGAAATATGCAGATATATTTATAACATAACATCACATACCTCTTTCCATCTGTTGGCTTTCCACGAGGGGCATCTAGCAGACCTACAGGCTTTGTGAGTTCGGGGTTTCTGAAGATGACTGCAATTTGTTTCTTCTAATTTCCTTTGGAATTTGTCAATGCAAAGCACCTCACGGTACTTTAAACCTTTACCACAAGTCACAGAGCACTAGAAAATAAATATGAATATGCTTGATTTATCTTAATTGTATGTTTTTATAATATTTTGTAGCTATTTATAAGTACTTTATTTATAAGTACAAAATGAAGCAATATAAATGTCACTAATTTGATATCTAATTGAAGTTGATAGTCTATGCAAAAATGTCCACAATATACCAAACACTTCCCTGGTTCTCTTGATGTTAAAGACTCTCTGCAATGAACTCCTGTTATCTTACATACTCTAATTTGTTTTCAATTTTACATAGTTGCCACTTATTCTATTTTTGACTCTATATGCTTTTCCACAGTACACAGTGTGTTATGGAATTTAATAACAAATTCAATAACCTCTCAGTGCACAAAATTGATTGAAAAAGCAAAATATTTTAGTTTTTTAAAGTGCAATTCAGTTTAGGTTTGCTTTTTGCATCAGTCTGGAAGCTGGATTATTCTAATATCAATCCACTAATGCATTTAATAATACATAATAACTAAACTCACTATACAGATACAGATACAGGTAAAAACAATGATTTGACTTTATTTTTCAGCCAGTTGCCATTTTATGAGTGAGGTTAGAAAGAGTGTAGGCATTGTACACCAGCTCTATCCCTTACTACATTTTGCCATCATTTTATCACTTTTCTGAGGCTTAGTTTCCTCATTATTAAAATGGGGATAATATCATTGATACAGATTATTATGAATGTCAACATGACATAAAGAATAGGAAATATCTAATTTTGTGCATCCTCAGTAAATAATAGCTTCCCAGTCTACAGTTTCCTTCATATCTCAAAGAGAATGTTGACGATATGGTTTCGTTTAGAAACGTATAATGAGTTCTGAGAACATTAGATAATATATCCTGCATTTTATGTATATTATGAGTTTAAAGGCAATCAAGCTACCTAATACAGACTTTTATATGCTTAAAATCTTGTAAGATAAAAATATGGTTTGGAAAATAATTTACCTTTTTCTATTATTTGAAAATTATATCCCATTTTTGAAGGAAATTAATGTAACTCAGAGCCTTGATT
The DNA here is from genome assembly GCF_014898055.3 of Talpa occidentalis. Lineage (NCBI taxonomy): Eukaryota > Metazoa > Chordata > Mammalia > Eulipotyphla > Talpidae > Talpa > Talpa occidentalis. The sequence goes on along the minus strand of NW_023601653.1, from coordinate 44,216,672 downwards.
ATTAGGGCGAGTGGTTGTTATAGCTGAGATGTTCTCTTTCATCCTATTAACAAAGCTCTTATATACTGTTTTAATCTGTGAAAATATTTATTTTTTTATTATTTTTTAAAGATTTATTTATTTATACAAGAACTGGGATACAGGCCAGAGGTGTGGGAAGGTGAGAGGATTCACCAGAGACAGAGTGGGGAGCAGAACAGGCTGATGGACCGAAGACACTGCTTAGGGGAGCAGGGGGAAGACAGGAGAGGTCTGACGCGCCACGTGGGTATCTCCCTGGCCGGCCAGGAATCGAAACCACGCTGCAGAGGCTACGGACAGCTTCATAGCACTGTGCTCAACACCCTGTGCCACCAGGGAGGCCCTATTCTGTGAAAATTTTTAATGATTCTTCCCGAACTGTATTTACTGTACATCGTTTTCTGCTATTGACTTACTCTTTCAGATCTACCTATTTCTACTACTCTTTCTGGCTACTTATATTGGGCACTTTCCTATGGTTTCTTTACTGCATTGTTTTGTTGTTTTCAAATAGCATAATATATTTTACACCAAATATATCACATATGGCTATTAAACACATGTTGTCAGGAAGGACGCATATCTGTTCACACATGGAAGAATATTTTCCTCCTTTGGTGTATATTATTTTTTCTAGCTTTTAAATTGTGAAATTTTGGCCCAAAGAACACCCATTACTCTCCTTATCCCCTTTAGAAAAGTAATAATTACTGTGAGTATTCATACTATCAACCTAGTAGTACTTAAGTACTACCATATACCAAGATTTTCAGATGAATACAAATTAATTAAATGACATCTCTTGTCTTCTGACTGATTCATCCTCAAGGTGCTTCTTTTTTTTTTTTAAAGATTTGTTTGTTTGTTTGTTTGTTTGTTTGTTTGTTTATTTATTTATACAAGCACTGGGCACAGTCAGAAGCGCGGGAGGGTGAGAGAATTCACCAGAGCCAGAGCAGGGAGCAGAGCAGGCAGAAGGACCGAAGTACACTGCTGAGGGGAGCAGCAGGCGGCAAGAGAGGTCTGCGAGCCATGTGGGACCCTCCTCCGGTGGCCGGGGAGCAGCTGGGGATCGGACTGGCGCTGCAGAGGCTGTGGGCAGCCTCGAAACCCAGCGCTCAACAGCTGCGCCACCGGGGAGGCCCCCTCAAGGTGCTTCTAATCTAAATGACACATACCATCTATTAAATTAGATAACTTAAATACTATTAAATCCATAAAGATCAGGGGGGGAATGAACTAATATTACAAGACATTAAAGACTATTTAAATAATACAGTAAAACTTATGATGGAATTTGGGCCTCCCCTGGTGGAGCAGCGGTTGAGTGCTGGGCTATGCAGCTGCCCGCAGCCTCTGCAGTGCCGGTTCGATCCCCTGCTGCCGGCGAGGGTCCTACATGGTGCGACAGACCTCTCCTGTCATGCCCGCTGCTCCCCTTGGCAGTGTATTTCATTACTCTGCCTGTTCTGTTCCCCACTCTGGCTCTGGTTAATTCTCACCCTCCCACACTTCTGACTGTACCCAGCGCTTGTATAAATAAATAAATAAATCTTTTTTTTTTTTTTTTAAAGATTTATTTATTTATTTATTTATACAAGCGCTGGGTACAGTCAGAAGCGTGGGAGGGTAAGAATTCAACAGAGCCACAGCAGGGAGCAGAGCAGGCAGAAGGACCGAAGTACACTGCTGAGGGGAGCAGCGGGCGGCAGGAGAGGTCTGCGCGCCATGTGGGACCCTCCTCCGGTGGCCGGGGAGCAGCCGGGGATCGAACCAGCACTGCAGAGGCTGCGGGCAGCTTCGCAACCCAGCGCTCAACCGCTGCACCACCGGGGAGGCCCCATAAATAAATCTTTAAAAAAAAAAAAAAATGATGGAATTTAAGAAAGTCATGAAAAGTATATTTCTTTCTGGGCTATTTCATAAGTACTCAAGGGACGGTGATATTTAAACTCAGTCTTGAAGAAGTAGTTTTGTTAATAGACAAAGTTGAATGGTTATATATATGTTTGACGTATCTTTTCTAGACATGTTTTGTAAAATTCTCAGTTCTTTTAACAGTGTCAAAATCCAAGAATCAGTAAATTGCTGCTATTTCTGATGAAAATGACCAATTCATTTACAAATCTATATAGGCACAAAGTTCTATTGAAGATTCTACTTTAGAATTCAGCAGTGTATTTCCTCTTATCAGCAATATCTATACATTAAATATAAACTGGATCTTATAGCACAGAAAAATCGAACACATTTTTTCTTCACAAAACTGAAGTGTTGTGCATTATATTTTGAAATCATCTTTGACTCCTTTTCTTCATCGTAATATAATCTATAACCAAGACTATTACATAAAATTTTCAACACATAGTTTTTCATTTGCTCAAGGTTTGATAGTGGTTCTCTGTTGTCTTTAATAGTAAACCAAAACTTTTACTCTACTTTCTTGATCTACCAAATTTCAGTCAGCAATTTTTCCAAACTTATATTCTGTGACTATCCACATGCAACCTTTATTCTATTGTATTCAGGCAAAATATAACTTAATATAACTTATTTTCTTTTTATTGAGCAGCATTGGAGTTTTGACCTGCTCCATTTCTGACCTGGGCCAGTTCAAATCCCCCCCCCTTTTAGGGAAACTAGCGGTCCCCTGTTCCTGAAGGTCACCATATTGATGCCCAACTTGGCACAGACACCCAATAGGTATCGCTCTCTGTCGCTCAGAACTCCAGGCTCAAGCACCATCCTGTCTCAGTCTCCTGAGTAGCTGGGACTCAAGGGGGAGCCGCTGAGGCTGGATCATTTTTAATGTGACATATTCATGCAATAACAGTCCCTAATTCATATTACTTCCTTTTCTACTATACACTTCGTCTGACACTTTTCTAAACATTATTTATCCTTAAAGCTGTAAGGACAATCTGGTGTCTAATGTAAATACAAATCAATTTTGCACTTCCCTGAACTTTTCTGAGTTTCATTCTGCTTTTGGCACTTCATCATTTTATACTTTTTTCACATGCCATATCTGCCCAGCCTTCTGCTAATCACCCATAATTCGGCAGCTGTAATTAATATCAGCTCATTAAATGATGTTGATATTTGGTATTAGCAATTCTTATTTTGATTAAACTCTAGAATAATTTATGTAAAATTTTTTAATTGCATGAGAATAAATTAAAAATTTATTAACTTAACTGGTTAATAAAGTCAATGCACTCTAGGGAAGATAGACAAAAATTACAAAATGAAAAATTGCAAAATAATGCTGTGGTTACACTTTGTAAGTGGTGCTCTCTTTCCCCAAGATGAAGAGGGATAAATAAATTATTTTTATCAGGTAAGATGAATTCCATGTGGAATTCTCTAAGTGGAAAAAAAAAAGACATTATGCATGTTTTAGTTGGAATTAGGCTGTTATAGAATAAATGACTAGTGAAATGACTCAAACCACAATACATTCTGACTTGTAAAGATCCCATATAATAGTTCAATTTGTAGGAAAATCCAAACATTGCAATTATTTTCTCTGATACTACAACAACAATCTTTTAGCATTTTCCTCTATTTTAAGGTAGATACTATCCTATTCCTTTCAGATTTTATGAATGCTATATAATTAAATTACAATACTTTTGTCAAGAGTATTTCTAAAAGTCACCTTTATCATCAGTAGTTGACACGGTTTTCAACACTTTCTAAGATTTTTCCATAATCACCATGAAACAGTGGATACAGGAAGCAACTCACTTTAGATGTGGTAATGTTAAGTACAAGTAACTTGAATTGACATCTGATAAATTATGTCCGCTTAATGAAAACAGGGCATTTTAAAACAAGTGTACAATTTGCAATACCTAAAACTTCAGTGCAATCTCCAGAGTTGTGCCACTTGGCTGGTACTATCAATTACAAGACAGAGTTGGAATTGTTTGTTTGTTTGTTTGTGTAGAAGAACTGGGGTATAGGCCAGAGGTGTGTGGGGAGGGGTGAGAGAACTCACCAGAGACAGAGTGGGGAGCAGATCAGGCAGATTGACTGAAATCCACTGCTTTTTTTTATTATTTTATACATTTTTTACATCATTTTTCATTTTTACACAATGTATGCATTTTCATCTCAGTTATAGTCCCCATACCATTCCCACCCCCCGCCCTTGTTTTGATCTTGTTCCCTCTTCCCCCCACTCCCTGTAGTGTGTCTCTGGTTTGTAGCTACTTGTTGATTTTATGAAATCCACTACTTTAAGAGGAGCAGTGGGACAAACAGGAGAGGTCTGCTGTGCCATGTGGATTAGCTCCCTGGCCAGATATCTAACTCAGGCTGTAGGGGTTATGGTGCTGAGACTTAACCTCTAGGCCACCAGGGAGGTCCCATACTGTTGTGTTGATCTGATTTCCTACTCTCTTTGACAGTAGTAAGAAACCTACTGAAACAGAGAGAAATAGAATACCCAAATGAGAGGTAAACTACCCTGAAAAGTAACTGTCACCCTATACCTAGTCATGCACCAACTATCTTTTGTGGAATTGACAAACTGAGTAACCACAGGTAATTTCTTTAACTGACCTTCCTTTTTCATATTTAATATTTATAAAGGAACACCTATTTCATATGTGTCTCTGAGTAAAGTTACATAGAAAGGAGTTTTTTTTTTTTAAAGAAAATGACCAAACTTGGAAAAACTCTAAAGACATTTTAATACAATAGCAAAATACCGAAAATATTAACACCAATGAAGAAATGAATCCTATAGAACATAATGGTGATTACATGAGAATACATTTGCAAATGTCTTCCATCACACAAAGGAAATAGAAAGATGAAATAGATCAAGAATATTGTTTCCTGGAAAATACTCGGCAGTTCTCAAACTTTGCACGAACCATTCCTGCACATCCCACACTTCCCTCCATTTCATCCTCACATATTTTTCAGTGCTATTCTAAATTTCATTCTCTCTACAGAGACTCCTTCCCTGGTGCTGCATCTTTAATGTCCAACCTAGTTCAGATTATATGTGTCTCTTACAGGCGGTTACATCTCAATGCACCTATATTATCGGTTTCATGTCTGTTTTCCCTGCCAGATAAAATTCTACTGAGAAAAGACATATTGTAGGCAATCATGAAAACCAAAGAACACAGAATCACTTGTTTCTAATTTAATGATTTGAACCATATATTCCTTCTTCTAAAAGGAAATAATTGCAATTGCCATGAGCCATAGAACCTTGCAATAATTCACTGGTCAGTCTTTTTCTAAAATGGGCTATTTCACTGGTGACACGGGAACTGATATTTAGATGGTACATTTCAAATTTAATGGTTATGTTACACAGTAATGCTCACCTTTAATTTTAGCCATTAAAATCCTTTAGCTAACTATTTGAAAACCACAGAACAAGAAAAAAATAAGAATCTAAAGTTTGGCATACAGAATAGCCAGTGAAATCAAAGTAAAGAGGGAGAATTAATTATTCACAGGGCCTATTTTAGTTTAGTTTGACTAGAAAATTTGCTAGACTAGAAATTTAACTAGGAATGCCTATTTCATATGCTACTACATAATGCCATCTATGAATGAATGTATGTTTCTGTGTTCCTCATGTAAATGTTTATTATACTGTTCCAATTATTAAATTCAACACTTTAGATTTAAAAATTGTATGAAATTTTTAAATATTAAGTATTTAAAAAGAGCCCTAACACTGAATGTAAATTCTACTTAAATATATTGAATGACTATTAAGATAAGTGAACAGCTAGTGAGAATGGTGATTTTAATGAAAAGCCTAGCAATTCATATAGATCTCTGTTTTTAATTGAAAATCTCCTAAATTAATTTTGTATATAGCCTAAATAATTTTGTGTATAGTCTAAATAATTTCCAGATCTCTAAAATGACTAGAAGACAGTAAATCTACAAATGACCTATTGTTTAAATGAGCAAAGGTCAGTCATTTAAGATGAATTAATTAGAATTAGAAGTATATTATAACAATAAAACTACTTGCCCCCTAACATTCCTCTTTATTTGCTGATAGCAAGTATTTAAAACTAAACAGAATATTTCAAAATTTAATAATAAATGTTTTCTTCAATTTTTTTCCACAAATCATTTCAGAGACAGTTAATATTTGCAGCATTTAGTTTTATAGCAATCTTAACTTTCTTTTTAAACTAAATCCACATATACCTCATCATAAACCAGAAATCATTTCCATCAAGATAAGTACAAATGAATAAGGATTATCAACTTACAATGTATAATGTGTAGTTTTGACTTAAAAACAAACATATTGTAATAGTTAAAACACAATCAGATGTTAGAATGTCTCTTGGGATAATTTGAGAGGATTTCAATGAACTTCTCAGTATAGGAATATGTATTATTTATCTTCGCTTTGATCTTTTTCATAACTCAACTATTTTATCCTTCTTTAGAGAAGTTAAAACATTTAAATGGAAAATTTTATCATAGCTGTTATGCTAGAGACTTTTCTAAATGACATTTTTGAGATTATGGTAAATGTCTGTATAGCACAATTATGAAACAGATTAGTCTATAAAACGACATTAAGAAGGGAGATGACACAATTTCAGATAAAAAACAGACCATAAATTAGATACTATGTGGGATAAAATGATATTGTATATATACATCCATGCATATTCCTGTTATATTTTTCTTTGTTTTTTTTAAGGATGCTTATAATATTCTCTAACGAGGCTACATCTAAACCCCAGAAACAGCATGTTTTTTTTAAATATTCAGGAAGCCAATAACAATATCTAAGGGAAAAGTCTCACTACAGTAAAACCTTAGATATGAGTTTTATACAAAAATTTTATAATTAAGGGCATTCCCTACAGTGGTAGAAAACTATTTCAAACTGAGCTCCTCAGTTATTAGAGAAGTAAAACATTAAAGTAGTAAAGTAAAATAGAGTATGGCAGAATTGGATATTCTTCTGTTTAAAATAAAACCAAGAACTGATAAAACATGCATATTAAGAGTGTCAAGTCTGTAAAATAGTGCTGCTACTGTTCCTTTAATTCAATGCACATGTGCATGAAGGAGTAAGATACTAAATCTATCAACAAGGGACCCCATTCATAGTATTTCCTGAAAGATTATACTCAAGAGTTTTAAAGTTTAATGGAGTTTGAAAATTTCCTTTTTAACCTGTTACAGACATCCTTTGACTATGCAACTTTAATAAACCAAGACAGCATTTGGCCTTAAAAATATTTATTACTAAAGCATTTCATTCTCTTGCATTACATCTGAATATATTTAAAATTTGTAACTTCAGACATTTTAAATGCTTTAAAAGTCGTATTAACCTGCAATACTGAGTTCCAACTCAAAGGTCAAAAATACACGCTTAACAAGAAATACATTGAGCAAACATTCATATAATTATAATAACATTAAATTTAATTTTTAGGTTCTAAAAATTTATTTTTGAGTGGAGATATATATATATATATATATATATATATATGTACACATGTAAAGATTTATAGCTCCAAGCCAAGCAATGCAACATGAGTGATTTCACATATAACTCACTTGGCTAGTTCAATTGAATGTAATACTTAAAAATAATTTACTGATTATAATATTTTGAAATTAATACTTTAAAAAAAAGTTTTACCATTTTCACTTCCAATATAAAACCTGAAACAAAGTAGTAATAACTCATACAAGTACTTTATGCAGAAATTTTCAATTATGTATGTTTTCCACACACAAAATACCAGAAAGTCAGGATGAAAAATCACTCCAGTAACTGATAACTTAAGAGCTGAACTATTGCATTAGTTTTACTATTAATAATATTTGGTGAGGAATCATTACAAATATATGTTAATGAACTTGTGTTTGTTTATTTTGCTAGAAGCGTAGTAAATATGTTTTTAAATTGATTTTACACACACAGAGTACACTAAGTTCACGATATACACAGTATTTGTAGCAAAAAAAATGTACTTAGGAAAATCTAACATCAGCTTAAAGCTTATAATTTATTCTTTACCTTTCTAATAGTATGGTTTGTGTGGACTACATGGGGATAATCAACATTACAGATTCCTCCATAAAAATGTGTTTAGCAAGTGGAATTCATCTAGAATTCCTTTTAAGTGTTTTTATTGACTCACTGAGTAACATGAATCTTTACAATTACACATAAATAGGGAAAATGTTATTGTCAATAGAGAACATAAAACTTGTCTAATTTTAGCAATTCTTTTGGGATCATTATTACAAATTTACTCTTTCTTGCTTGCTGTTTTTATAGATATCACAACTAGGACATTACTTTTGCTAGAATATATGGTACATTTCATGATGAAAACTCCAACCTCATCTTATTCCCTGGAAGCCTACATCCAGAACCTAGAGTATCTGCCTTCCAGGAAGGAGCATAAAAAGAAAACTATTCAGTGTGTGTAGACCATAAAAAGGTAAAGAGATCAGAAAAATAATAAGCACACTTAAAAAAACATTGACATTTAAGACACTACTTACTAAGCTAACATTTACAAAATTCCTAAAATCAAGCACCAGCAGAATAGCAGGTTTTCTGATTTCTACAAATGTTTTTGTGGTAGCTGTGGGAGTTAACAGAAATAAAGCCAAGAAGTTTTCTTTCAAGTTGTGTTATAAAGGTCTTAAAAGGAATATGCACAAAGAACTCTCAGATGAGAAATAAAAAGTGAATTCTATGAAAGCTTTGATAAGGAAAAAGAGTTGAACTTTAAAAACACAGTAACCATTGCACATTTATGTCTGTCATATGCAACAAAAGTCTGAGGCAAGAAAATCTAATCATATTTTTAAAACAAATTATGTTAAAATTTAAGTTGGAGTTTCAGTTTTTACTATCAAAGTTTTACAGTGTCTCTTTGCTATTGGAGAGGATAGATTAATAAAAAGAGGATTTAGTGGTATCTTAAAAATTCTCAGAGAAATTATTTTCAAGCTAGAATCCTATAATCAGCAAAGTATTAATCAAAGAATTACTTCTACATATTAACACAAACAGAAAAATGCTTCTTCTTTTTTTTTTTCAGGATCACAATGTTTAGAATGAAAGAATAAATTTTAAAATGAGAAACAGATTTGATACAGGAAAAAGTCATCAAATTAGAGATGAGAAATGTTTCACAGAATAAAGGAATGATATGGTATGGTTAACTTCACCTAGACCAGATCAGGGGAAGTTGAGGGGAACGGTATTGGGAACAGCCCAGGAGAAAGGAAATATCTAAGTTTATAAAAACAAACATATATAGAAAATTTACATATGGTAAAGCATTAAACAGAGGGAAAATGTGACTGGAATATAAAAAAATCTAAGCAAGTTTTTGTTAGCTATATATCATCTATCTGTCTGTCTATCTCTTTGCTTCTCTTGTATGCTGTTAGATCATTTGTGTTTTAGTCAACTAATACATTTTCCCTATATGAAAATGATCCATTAGGCAAGTTTTGAATGAGGCAATTATCATCTCCAAGAAAATAGAAGAGTTGTACAGGATAAGGAATGGAGCTACTTTCTATTTGGCTCCACTGTGATGAAAAGCACTGAGTATTGACTTAATAAAATTTATTTGGAAAACAGGATTATGGGATTGAAAGTCTTTATAAGAGATTTCAATTCTCCACCTCTGTAAATGGAAGTCAATAATTAACATTTAATGCAGAAAAAGTCTATTATTTGGAAATACAGAAGTACACATCAGAAGCCACAAATCAAATAGATTGAAGACTACCTCTGGGGTAGGAAAAACAACAACCAAAAACAGTTCTTTTTCTTTATCATTTTTTTGCATCATTTTTTTCTTAACTGTGTACATGTGCTATGCTGATAAGGTCTGTATTCAAAATTATTACTAATGATATTTGGTTGATTACTGGATATTAATGTCAAACTGGGGGATCTATCAACTTGTTATGGAGGACACTATAAATTACAACATGAGGCTATGAAAAGTATACATCCCAATTTACTTATGACATAAAGGTGGGAGACTTATTAAAAACTCAAATGAGAATCTTAAAATATACAAATATAGGCTATCAGGGAAAAATAAACATTCTACACTTGTGCTTAAAAATATTATGTACTGGGACTCCCTGGTGGCACAAGGGGTTAAGCACAACACTGTGGAACTATCCGCAGCCTCCGCAGCATGAGTTCAATCCCCGGACAGCCAGGGAGATACCCACATGGTGCAGCAGACCTCTCCTGACTTGCCCGCTGCTCCCCTCAGCAGTGTATTTCAATAGATCTGCCTGTTCTATTCCCTACTCTGTATCTGGTGAATCCTCTCCCCCCCACACACACCTCCAGCCTGTACCCCCAGATCTTGCATGTATGAATAAATAAATCTTAAAAAATATTATGTACTATAATAAGAAAACATTACTTAATAACGACATCTACTATACATACAGTTTATACTAATGTAAGGTCAGCATAAGAAGACTGGGTAAAAAATTGAACTTTGATGCAGTATTAATCATATTGTTCATAGCAAGTATGACAATATTCTTTTATTTATTTTTTTTAAAAGAGGCATGTATTATTTATTTATTTGTTTGTTTGTTTTTTGTTTGTTTGTTATACATGCACTGGGTACAGTCAGAAGCATGGGAGGGTGAGAGCATTCACCAGAGCCAGAGCAGGGAGCACAGCAGGCAGAAGGACCCAAGTACACTGCTGAGGGGAGCAGGGGGCGGCAGGAGAGGTCTGCGCGCTATGTGGGACCCTCCTCCGGTGGCCGGGAAGCAGCCGGGGATTGAACCGGTGCTGCAGAGGCTGTGGGCAGCTTCGCAACCCAGAGCTCAACCGCTGTGCCACCGGGGAGGCCTGACAATATTCTTTTAGAACTATATTCCTTAGACTTCACCCATTTTTACTAATGAATGAATGTTATGTATTGAAATGGTCATGATGAAAATATTGTGATGATTAAAGAGTTGAACTAAAGAGAAATGTTTAGCCAGGAAAACAGAAAAACAGATGCCCTTAAATATTCTGCCTGTAGAACTTGATGTATTTTTACTACAAGTTACAGAATGAGAATTACAGGTGAATATTTTGTGTGTGTGTGTGTGTGTGTGTGTGTACATACACTTCACGCAATAAATAGATCTCTTCAGGAGTTGTTGTTGTCCTAATTCTGTAGGGTGCCATGTGGATCAGGAGATTATTCCAATTTCCTCTTTTTAATGCTTCTACAGAAATTTTTAAATACATAATAAATTTTAGCTCAAAATGAAGACTACAACTTTCCTAAAAAGAAATGTGCTGTACAGTGTTATGGTATGACCTCCAATTCTAGAAAGTTTTGCTATATGGAAATTGTACCTCCATTGAGATACTTGTTGACATAATTTAAGCTTTATGTAGAAAAATAGAGGAAATTGGAAATATCTCCGAATTTTAAAAATATATCAAAAAGAGAACTATATTTTTATACATGTTAAGAATCACAAAAATATGTATTTAAAAAATTAAGATATATATTTATGAGTTTATAAAAATGCTGTGTTATTGTGAACTCAAATAAGAAAATGTGAATTTCTGCACCTACATCATAGGGCATCCTTTGGCAGAAGAATATGCCATTATTTAGTTATTCAAGTTATTAGTAGGGGTCCAACAAGAAGGCAGAAGAGTGAAGAAACTGATCTCACCTCCTCTATGTGTACACAACTAAGTTATAATAGAACAAACTCAACAACTATGAAAGACGCATGACTTCCGCATACACTTGGAACCACAAGGCCACAGAAAAGGGTGGGATAACTGTTATTACACTATGTTTGACGTGATTTTGGAGCAGTGAAACCCATCAGAAAGATATATGGCTGCAATGCTGAACATCTCTGGTGTTGTCAAGAGCACATGCCCACACCAAACTTTGGAGACCCAGCACTACTCTTGAGGGGGTGCACAAAGCAGTCAAGTGTGGCAGAAGTGAACCACTGAAGAATTAGAGGCATAATGGTGCAGCATGATGACTCCTTCCTTGAGCTTGAGGCGCCCATCCTAGAATAGCTGAAGACTGAACCAGCAGGGAATGCATGATTGACTCACCTGTGCTTCCTGGTAGACAAAGCTACTGCACACAGTTGGAGAGTGTGATGTCCAAACACCTGCTACTCTCACCCAGGGCTAAAACTGAGACAACTGAATGCTCTCATGAATCAGAGGTTATGAACCTGGATTTTGTAACAGGAGAAAATACAGGATCTGAAGGTTTCATATTTCAGAGAAAGAGGACAATTACCAGTTTGTGGTTTCATCTCAAGTACAGACCTCACCCAGAGTTACATCTACTGCCCAACCACAGCAAAGATTTATCACTGTGGATCCCCACCAAACGTCTTGGGTACCTGCAGCTCAGCAGGGAACTCAAAATCTTGATGATCACTGGAGGCAAACTTTTGTTTCCTATGACACAGTCCCTTCATACTTACTACCCCTATGGCACCAGTACCCTAGTGATCTGTATGGATGAAATGGCAGAGGTATATGAAATGGACATCTAAAGATTCTAATTTAAAAAAGCTAGGAAAATACCAGCTTCTTGTAGGAGGGATGGAAAGCCAATTTATTCAAGTAAGTACATGAAACACCCTGTGATAAATAATAAAAACTAAAAAATAAAGAGCTAGAAGAACATATGCTAGAGAAAAATAAAACAAAAAAAAATCCTAAGAGAAATATTCATCTAACAGAACAGCAGCATATGCCTGGGAGGTGTTCAAAGCCACAACTATAAGTATGTTTGCTGGATTAAGAAAAACAACTGATCCAGTGCATATTCTTTGCTCCTTTGTCAAAGATTAGTTGACCATAGATCTGTGGGTTTATTTCTGGATTTTCTATTTGGTTCCATTGGTCTGTGTGTCTGTTCTTGTTCCAATACCATGAAGTTTTTATGACTATGGCTCTGTAGTATAGTTTGAAGTCTGGGAGTGAGATGCCTCCATTCCCTTCTTTTTTTTTCAGGAGAGCTTAAGAAAGTTTGTTCAATAAATGGTGCTGGGAAAACTGGGTCACTACATGCAAAAAAATGAAGCTTGACAACTACCTCACACCATGCACAAAAACCAACTCAAAATGGATTAAAGAACTAGACATAAGACCTGAAACCATAAAATACATAGAAGGAAATATAGGCGAAACACTACATGACATCCACCTCAAAGACATCTTTACAGACACATCGCCCAAAGCAGTGATAGTGAAGGCAAAGATAAACAGTTGGGACTACATCAAATTAAAGAGCTTCTGCACAGCAAAAGAGACAATAACCAAAACAAAGAGAAACCCTACGGACTGGGAGAAAATTTTTGCACACAACACTAATGATAAAGGACTGATCACAAAAATCTGCAAAGAGCTGATGAGACTCAGCACAAACAAAGAAAATAATCCAGTCAAAAAATGGGCAGAAGAGCTAAAAAGAAATTTCTCCGAAGAGGAAATGCAAATGGCCAACAGGCATATGAAAAAATGTTCAACATCACTTGTAATCAGGGAAATGCAAATCAAAACTACAATGAGATACCATCTAACACCAGTGAGAATGGCACATATTAAAAAAAAAAACTAGCAACAACAAATGTTGGCGAGGGTGTGGAGAAAAAGGAACTCTGCTGCACTGCTGGTGGGAGTGCAAACTGGTCCAACCACTATGGAGAGCTGTGTGGAGGTTTCTTGACCTACTAAAGATAGAGCTTCTATATGATACAGCAACTCCACTCCTAGGTATTTACCCAAATGACATAGAAACATTAATTCCAAAGGGCACCTGCACCCTATGTGTATAGCAGCACTATTTACAATAGCTAAGCTTTGGAAACAACCCAAATGCCCAAAAATAGATGACTGGATCAAGAAGATTTTTTTTTTTTTTATAGAGGCTGCTTTATTTATTTATTTATTTGTTTGTTTTTGTTTATACATGCACTGGGTACAGTCAGAAGCGCGGGAGGGTGAGAGAATTCACCAGAGCCAGAGCGGGGAGCAGAGCAGGCAGAAGGACCGAAGTACACTGCTGAGGGAGCAGCGGGCGGCAAGAGGTCTGCGCGCCATGTGGGACCCTCCTCCAGTGGCCGGGGAGCAGCCGGGGATCGAACGGCGCCACAGAGGCTGCGGGCAGCTTCGCAACCAGTGCTCAACCGCTGCGCCACCGGGAGGCCCTGGATCAAGAAGATTTGATACATATACAACATGGAATATTACTCAGCAATCAAAAAAGATAAACACATGCAGTTTGCAGCAACATGGATGGAGCTAGATGGGATGATGCTCAGCAAAATATGTCAGAAAGAAAAAGAAAAATACCACAGGGTCTCACTCATAGCAGGAATTTAGAAAACCTAAATAAGAAACCAGGAAAAAGACTAATCAATACAAAGTAAAAATCAAAATCAACAAGCAACTATAAACCAGAGACACACTACGGGGTGGGAGTAGGGAGGGGTGGGGAAAGGAAGGACTGGAGTCAAAATAAGGGGGGTGTGCAGTTGTATGGGGAATATAACCAAAATGAAAATGCATACATTGTACAAAGATGAAAAATGATGTAAGAATTTTATAAAATATTAAAAAAGGAAATAAAAACAACTGATGATGTAAAACAGGAATACAACAAAGATCAAGAAAATATGAGACTGCTATAACTAAAACAAATGTCTCTAAAAACACTGCAAGCATATTAAAAAATAATGGATGGTCTCAATAGCAGACAAGCACAATGGAGAGTATTAGTGAGCTTGAAAGCAAAGTGGCAGAGAACATATAGACAACCACATAGAGAACAAAAAATGAAAATCTTGCAAGAACTTTGGGATGGCCGAAAGAGAAATAACATATTCTAGGAGTCTCAGAGGAAGAGAGAGTCATAGAAAATTTATTTAAAGAAATCTACCCACAATATAGTGGCATAGGAAGGTCCTGATAAACCTCTCCCCTAAACAGAACTAGGAAAAACTAAAGTTGCTCACAGAAAATTCACCAGTTCAATCCTGGTAATAGTGAACTGACCCAAAGATATTTTGCACTGATGATAGTGGTTCATTCTGGGAACAGAACAGGGAAAAGCAAAGAGAGTTTCGGTCAAAGCAGAGATCACTCCAGTCAACCAGAACTGCTAGGAAACAGGCGACGAGGGACATGGACCATGCATGGGGAGCCTCTTCAGTGAGTGGAGGAGTCCAGTCCTGCATGCACTAGGGTGCTGGACCACTGCTTCAGTCACAGAAAATACGGCTACCAGTAGCATGGTTGACAAAGACTCCTTCACTTTTCTTGCTGGGAAGTATGAAATACACTTTATGACACAGAAGGGAGTGACAAGGAGGTAGGGCACTAGAATTTAGGTGTCAAGAAGGAAGGAGCAGATTTTACACTTGAGAAAGGGCAGAGCAAGTAGTGTGAATCTCTCTACCTGGAATAGCCCTCCATCTCCACTGAGACTGATAAGAAGTCTGTGGACTCCAACTTCCCACCCCTACCTCACCAGCTACCAAGTTAAACAAAGAACATAAAATTGAAGTCACAGCACCACAACAGGGAAAAAAGAAAAAAAAAAAAAAACTAAAGCCACACGCATGCATAGGAAAATAGGAACATCAGAAAACAAGATGGAAATAGTGAAAGAGAAGAAAAGAAGCCCAAACGACATAGAATTCAAGGCCCTAACAAAGATCTCAGGATAGCATTTGTAAAGAATATCAGTGAAATCCTAGAAGGCAAAACAAACACAGATTCCAGGATCTCAGCAAACATATCCAGGAACAAAGAGTTCTTCACTGAATAGATAAAGATAATAAGAAACATGCAAAAAGAGGAGCTGAATAAAATGAGAATATAGAAAGCATACCGAGCACACTTCAGCTAGAAGAATTTAAGATATTATAGAAACAAATGTACAAATGACCAACATAAACGAGAAAAATAGTTTCAGGAACAATAAAGAAACTCCAAAAAAATATCATATTCCATTAGAAGAGGAAACATAAGGATAATGGTTACTCTAGAATGTAAAAAGAAGGAAGGAGGCAGGGACAGACCTTAAGAATAACAGTTGAGGGGCCTCCCCTGGTGGCGCAGCAGTTGAACGCTGGGCTGCGAGGCTGCCTGCTGCCTCTGCAGCGCCGGTTTGTTCCCCGGCCGCCGGCAAGGGTGCCACAAAAAAATAAAATAAAATAAATAACAGTTGAGAATGTCCCAAACCTAAGGAAAGAATTCAACATGGTTGTCCAGGAAGCAGAAAGAACATCAAAATTTCAAAATGCAAAATGACCTAAATCGTGGCACAACATTGCTAAATTGTCAAAAGTCAGTGATAATGAAAAAATATTAAAACTTCTAGGGAAAAAGGAATGAAACATAAAAAGTCACCTCAATCAGACTTTCATGAGATTTCTCAGCAGATACTCTCAATGCTAGAAGAAAGTAGAATGATATATTTACAATTCCAAAAGACAAAAACTACCAGCCATGTGTACGCTATCCCACAGAATTATCACTTAAATATGAAGGAAAAACAAAAGTTTCCCCAGACAAAAGCAAATGGAGTTTACCACCCTCAGGCCTGCCCTACAAGAAATGTTCAAAGTAGCTCTTCCACATGAAAAGAAAAAAATAAGGAATAAGTTGATAAATAGTAACATAGATCAGAAACATAAATTAAATACTATGAAAAAACACATCATTAAGGAAGAGGAAGAAAAGGAAAGATTTTGTATATTCAAACAATGAGTGGATAACAGTAATAAAAACGGGGGGGGGGCTATTTTAGATATGAAAAGGTTGTACAACCTTCAAGGTAGCCACAAAACCAAAAGCTAGAATAGAGAGAGTTAGAAGAAGAAATGAAGAAACTGAGGGAACGTGAGTGGAATTAGTGCTGATAAAAAAACAAACAGATAAACACATGGAAAAAGAACAGAAAAATAAAACTGAAAACCTAAAGTAGAATAACAGTAAATACACCTCATATATCAATAATCACCTGAACCATGAACTTACCACTTAAAAGACTGAGAATGACAGGTTACATTAAAATGCATTACCCATCTATATCATGCATATATAAACTTCACTTTAGATTTAAAGATTTATTTATTTATTTATACAAGCACTGGGTATAGTCAGAAGTGCTAGAGGGTGAGAGAATTCACCAGAGCCAGAGTGGGAAACAGAACAGGCAGACTGACGAAATACACTGCTGAGGGGAGCAGCAGGCATGGCAGGAGAGGTCTGCGCGCCTTGTGGGACACTCGCTGGTGGCCAGGGATAGAACTGGAGCTGCAGAGGCTGCAGGCAGCTTCGCAGCCCAGCGCTCAAGCGCTGTGTCACCAGGGGAGGCCCTCACTTCAGATTTAAAGACAAACATAAAGTGAAATGCGCACACTCATTCATATTGTGGATTATTATTCAGTCTTGTAAAAGAATGAAATCCTGCCACTTTCCACATGTAAGAACCTTGAGGACACTTGCTAAATGAAATGTCAGAGAAATACAAACATGGTATGATATCATTTATATGTGGAGTCTGAAAAAAAAAACCCACAAACTCAAACTCATATATATAGAGAACAGGTTTGTGGTTGTCAGAGATAGGAGATAAAATAGGTGAAAGAAGTTAAAAGGTAAAGACTTCTATTTATAAAATAAATAAGTCATGGGATATAATATACATGGGAACTATACTTAATAATGTAGTATTGCATATTTGAAAGTTGCTAAGAGTAGATCTTAAAAGTTCTCATCACATTAAAAAAAAGTTTTAGCTGTGGCAATGGAAGTTACTATACTTATTGTGGTGAGCATTTTGCATTATATGCAAATATTGAATCATGTAGTTCAATTGAAACTAGTGTTGTATGGGGCCTCCCCTGGTGGCGCAGGTGATTGAACTCAGCGCTGTGAAGCTGTCCTCAGCCTCTGCAGCGCTGGTTCGATCCCGGCCAGTGAGGGTCCCACATGGCGCGGCAGACCTCTCCTGTCTTGCCCGCTGCTCCCCTCAGCAGTGTATTTCAGTCAGTCTGCCTGTTCTGTTCCCCACTCTGTCTCTGGTGAATCCTCTCACCCTCCCGTGTATCTGCCCTGTACCCTGGTTCTTGCAAAAGTAAATAAATAAATCTTTAAAAAAAAAAAACTAGTGTTGTATGTCAATTATGCCTTAATAAAAATATATAATATGCTAAAAAACTCTAGTTTTCCTAACCATTAAAAATATATATCAGGGAACATGTTCACAATCTATAAGAACTGAGTTTTCTTCATGTTGTGACATAAAATTATAAAATTTCTCATACTTTGTGACACATAGAAAAACTTGGAAACAATGTTCAATTTCACAAAATAAGAAATATACCTCTAGTTCTCAATATAGACGAAAATATTTAATAACCTACTTTATCCCATATAAATAAATGTTATACCTTATTAACACAATAGAAATTCAGATATTCGGAATTTCACATATAAACTTTACCAAAATCTGCTCACATTATAAAATTGTGGGTTTTTAAAAGACTTATTTTAATTTATTTATACATACAAGGACTGGGGTATAGGCCAGAGGTGAGAAGATTCTACAGAGACAAAGTGGGGAGCAGAACAGGAAGATCTCTGAAATAAACTGCTGAAGGGAGCAGCAGGAGAGGTCTGTTGTGCCCAATGTGAGTTAACTCCCTGGTCTGGGACTGAACTCATGCTGCAGTGGCTGTCTATAGCTTCATAGCGCTGAGACTTTAACCCCTGTGCAACCAGGGAGGCCCCACACTATAAAATTGTTGAACAATTATAAATGAGAATTCTAAAGTTATTTATGGTAGAAACCACTTCTATAAATATTTACTGAATAAGCAAAAAATCAAGTAAATAATATGCAGGAAAACTATGTGAACAAATGTATACAACAAAGAGCTTTGAAATAGGAACTCTGTTTTACCTGAATGGGATAGTTGAATTACCCTAAGGTAAGCGTCATTAATCTCTTTCCCCAAGATTTTTGTTGTTTTGATTCTACAGTGTGTCCTGTGGATCAGCAGAGATAAGAAGGGGCTCCTCCTGGTCACATGAGATTGAGATCTTGACAATTTTGCTAGAAATCTCCTAAGAGCTACTATTAATGTGTCTGTTTCCTGACCCTGAAATTATGATCGCAAGTCAGGGAAGAGTCATGCTTATCTTCCCTGTCCCTACTTCTAGAAGTGTAAATTCTCCTAAGACCTATGAATAAATAGTGAAGTTTCCTTGAAATAGAAGCATGAGCTCTCACTCTGGTTCACAGAATAGGAAGTCATTTTTAATTAGTGTGGCATATAAATTCCCCTTTATTCATTCAGTCTCCTAAAAAGAATGAATTCTCACAGGGTAGACATCATTTACACAGTATCACTGGCACATTTTAATTCTCATACTGTTTAATGACATCCCAAACAGAATGATTAATTATACCACGTGCTTTCTAGTCTTGCCTATTGAATCTTCTTATATTTGTGTTTATGATGGGTAAAATCTAGAGGAAGCAAACTTTCTTGTATATATTTATATCCTGGGAAAAAATTAAGGGCTAGAAACAGAAATGGTTCTATGGTGTGGTGGGCAAGCCTTTTTCTGACAATTTTAATTATTGCACCAATGTTTTCCTCCCCAAATATCTGCCTGCTTGCTACAGTATTTTCAGTGATGTTATTTATATTTTAGAACTAGTTTAGTGTTTCTTGCTACTAGTAAATATCCCATTGAATGGAACATTTGTCTCAAAAATAATTTGAAATTCTTGTATTTTGTTGTTTTTTGTTTTGTTTTTTTGCAGAGAAGTCCTAGGGCATAGGCCAGAGTTGTGGGGGGTGAGACAGAGTGGGGAGCAGAACAGGCAGATTAACTGAAAAATACTGCTGAGGGGAGCAGTGGGCGTGACAGGAGAGGTCTGCTGCACCATGTGGGTCAGCTCCCTGGCCAGGGGTGAATTCAGGCTGTAGGGGTCATAGCACTAAGACTTAGCTTGGGTCCTAAGCTACCAGGAGGCCCCGATATTCACCTGTTTTAAATATACTTTTTGCTTTCATCCTTTTTTTTTTTTTTTTTTTTTTTTACCGGCTGTAATATGAACTCTATGCCTTGATCCATTCATACTTTCATCCTGCACACCCAGTACTATATAAAAATCATTTGACACTTAAAAACTGCTATATAAACACTGAACAAATAAGAAATAGAAGTTCATGAAAATTATTAATCGTTGATGTAGCATTTAAAAAAAAGAACTGGGGAAGAGACTGGCTAATCTTTCTTAATTATGCTAACAGAATAAAATAGCAAGCTTTCTCTCATGAAAAATTGTTGTTTTAAAACATGCTAATTAAAATGGGGCCCTCCTTACACCAATATCCTAAATGTATGGGATGCAGCAAAAGCAGTAATAAGAGGAAAATATATAGCAATAGAAGCTCACATCAAAAAGCAAGAAAGAACTCAAAGAAACAACCTAATCTCGAAGCTCAAAGATCTAGAAAAAGAACAACAAAAAAACCCCAAAACCAGTAGAAGAAAAGAAATAATAAAAACCAAAGCAGAAATAAATGAAATTGAAACTAAAAAAACAATCCAAAAGATCAATGAAACCAAGAGCTGGTTCTTTGAAAAAATAAATAAAATAGACAAACCCCTAGCCAGGCTCACAAAGGAAAAAAGGGAGAAAGCACAAATACACAGGATCATAAATGAAAGAGGAGAAATCACAACGGACACAGCGGAAATCAAAAGAATAATCAGTAACTACTATGAACAGTTATATGGAAACAAGTTCAACAATCTAGAGGAGATGGACAAATTCCTACAACTCTACAATCACCCAAAGCTAGATAAAGAAGAAATAGAACACCTAAACAGACCAATTACAAGTAGCGAAATTGAAATGGTAATCAAAAACCTCCCCAAAAACAAAAGCCCAGGACCTGATGGATTTACAAATGAATTCTACAAACATTCAGAGACGAATTAGTGCCCATCCTTCACAAACTCTTCCAAAAAATTGAGAAGGAAGGGACAATACCAAACACGTTCTATGAAGCCAATATTACACTAATACCAAAACCGAATAAGGACAACACAAAAAAGGAAAACTATAGGCCAATTTCCCTAATGAACACTGATGCAAAAATCCTCAATAAAATTTTAGCTATCAGAATCCAACAATGTATCCATAAGATAATTCACCACGACCAAGTTGGATTCATTCCAGGGGCACAAGGATGTTTTAACATCCGAAAATCAATCAACGTTATCCAACACATCAACAAAAAGAAATATAAAAACCATATGATAATATCAATAGATGCTGAGAAAGCTTTCGACAAAGTGCAACACCCATTCATGATAAAAGCCCTTGAAATTCTTGGGATACAAGGAACATACCTCAACATCATAAAGGCCATCTATGACAAGCCAACAGCCAGTATCATTCTCAATGGTGAAAAGCTGAAAGCAATTCCATTAAGATCTGGAACAAGACAAGGATGTCCACTCTCACCACTGCTCTTCAATATAATACTGGAAGTCCTAGCCAGAGCAATAAGACAAGAGAAAGACATCCAAGGAATCCAAATAGGAAAAGAAGAAGTCAAACTATCACTATTTGCAGATGATATGATAATATACATAGAGAACCCCAAAATCTCCACAGAAAAACTAATTCAACTCATCAATCAGTTCAGTAAAGTGGCAGGATACAAAATCAACACGCAAAAGTCAGTAGCCTTCCTATACACAAACAATAAATCTGAAGAAGAAGAAATCAAAAAAAAAACCACCCTTTTATTATCGAAACAAAAAAAATCAAATATTTGGGAATAAATCTAACAAAGAGGTAAAGGACCTATACAAAGAAAAACTATAAACACACTGTTAAAAGAAAAATAGAAGAAGACACAAAGAAATGGAAAGACATCCCCTGCTCATGGATTGGAAGAATAAAAATTATTAAAAGGGCCATCCTACCAAAAGCAATATACAGATTCAATGCTATTCCAATCAAAATCTCAATGGCATTCTTCAAAGAAATAGAACAATTATTGATGAAATTCAGATGGAATCACCAAAAACCCCGAATAGCCAAAGCTCTACTGAAAAAAAAAGAAGGAAATGGAGGCATCACACTCCCAGACTTCAACTATACTACAAAGCCATAATCATCAAAACTGCATGGTATTGGAACAAGAACAGACCTACAGACCAATGGAATCGAAATAGAAAATCCCAGAAATAAACCCACAGATTTATGGTCAACTAATCTTGACAAAGGAGCGAAGACTATGCATTGGAGCAAAGAAAGTTTGTTTCAATAAATGGTGCTGGGAAAACTGGGTCGCTACATGCAAAAAGAATGAAGCTTGACCACTACCTCACACCATACACAAAAATCAACTCAAAATGGATTTAAGAACTTAGACATAAGACCTGAAACCATAAAATACATAGAGGAAATATAGGCGAAAACACTACGGGATTTGCACATCAAAGACATCTTTACAGACACATCACCCAAAGCAGTGATAGTGAAGACAAAGATAAACAGCTGGGACTACATCAAATTAAAGAGCTTCTGCACAGCAAAAGAGACAATAACAAAAACAAAGAGAAACCCCACCAACTGGGAGAACATTTTTGCACCCAACACTAATGATAAAGGACTGATCACAAAAATCTGCAAAGAGCTGATGAGACTCAGCAACAACAAGGAAAATAATCCAGTCAAAAAAATGGGCAGAAGAGCTAAAAAGAAACTTCTCTGAAGAGAAATGCAAATGGCCAACAGACATATGAAAAAATCGTTCACATCACTTGTAATCAGGGAAATGCAAATCAAAACTACCATGAGATACCATCTCACACCAGTGAGAATGGCACATATTTAAAAAAACTAGCAACAACAAATGTTGGCGAGGATGTAGAGAGAAAAAGGAACTCTTCTGCACTGTTGGTGGGAGTGCAAACTGGTCCAACCACTATGGAGAGCTGTGTGGAGATTTCTGGACCTACTAAACATAGAGCTTCCATATGATCCAGCAATTCCACTCCTAGGTATTTACCCAAAGGACACAGAAACATCAATTCCAAAGAGCACCTGCACCCCTATGTTTATAGCAGCACTGTTTACAATAGCTAAGCTTTGGAAACAACCCAAATGCCCAAAAATAGATGACTGGATCAAGAAGATGTGGTACATATATACCATGGAATATTACTCAGCATTTAAAAAAGATAAACACATGCAATTTGCAGCAACATGGATGGCGCTGGAAGGGATCATGCTCAGCGAAATAAGCCAAAAAGAAAAGAAAAATACCGGATGGTCTCCACTCATAGCAGGAATCTAGAAAACTTAAATAAGGGACCAGGAAAATGAATATAAGAAAGTGAAATCAAAATCAACAAAAAACTATGAACCAGAGACACTTTTTGGGGGGTGGGGGGCGGGAGGGGAAGGATTGGGGTCAGAATGGGGCGTTTGCAATTGTATGGGGGAATATAAAAATAAAATTTAATATTAAAAAAAAAAAAAATAAAAAAAAAAAATGGGGCCCTCCTTGGTGGCCTAGGGGTTAAGTCACAGCACTATCACTGCTACAGCCTGAGTTCAATCCCTGGCCAGGGAGCTGACCCAGATGGCACAGCAGACCTTTCCTGTCTCTCCTGCTGCTCCCCTCAGAAGTGGATTTCAGTCAACCCACCTGTTCTGCTCCCCACTCTGTCTCTGGTGAATACTCTCACTCCCTCTGCTCCCTCCTGCTCCTCTCACTCACACTCAGTTCTTCTATGCAAAAAAAAAAAATCATGTGAAAATGAATTTCACTATAAACATGTCATCAGCCCTACAGTTCTCCCCATTTTTGTTTATTTGAATCCACTTTGGAGCTTTTATCTGCATACTTAAGGGGAAAAGGAAACTTTTTCACTATTGCCACTTGTTAGTATCTATGTTTGAGATTGATAGCAAAATACCTGAAATAAAGATTAATATTCTGTAAGATATATATATATATAGATATATATAAGATATATATATATTCTGTAAGATATATATATATATATATATATATATAACAGAATAAAATTAACCTGTAGAGTGATGTGGTGATGGGAGATTTATGGGGACTACACATAAGCGGAGAAATCACCTATTGTACAAAAATAAACAATTTAAGAAAATTGAAAAAATAAAAAAATTAACCCCTAGAAATCCATGAAATAAAAGACAAGGCAACTGAAGATAGGCAAATAAGCACCTCACAAAAGAGGATTTCCCATGGGACTAAATCTAGGAAAGGCACTCAACTTAATTAAGTATCAAAGATATGCATATCACAACCACAAATAAATACCACTATACATCCACTGGCATTACTAAAATTCAAAAGGGTTGAGAAGGATCTGGAGCAATTGGAATTCTCAAAGAGCCACCTTAGCAAACTATCTGATAACACATACTAGACCTGAATCTCTGCATGCACTTAGATCCTGCAATGCAACATCTGGCAATACATACAATATTTTGGTCCACAGTGTTCACCAAAAAGTGACACATGCTCATGACAGCATTATTTGTAAGCTCCCAATTTAAAACCATCCTAAATGCATGGTAACTGTTGAACAGGCATTCCTATAGATCATATTCACTCACTCATAAGAGCCATGCAATTATACTCATATACAATTAATGCTAGATTACAATGAGAAACTACAATCATATAAAAATGAATGAATCTCACATGTATTATAAAATGACTCACAAATTATCTAAATTCTATTTATATAAAGACAAACTTACCTATATTTGACTGAGAATAGTGTTTACCGTTATGGGGGATAGTGATGGCAAGGAGACCCATTAAAAATTTCTTACTCATAACTATAAGATCAAGGATAAACTTAATAGCTAATATTTCAGCAGGCTTAAGAATAATATTTCTTCAATTCTTTTTGGTAAATGAAGATTTACATTTTTCTTGGTGGGATCAAGATTGCTTTACTTTTATAGAAGACCAATACAAATCATGTTGTACATCCTCGAATGGACCCCTCCACCTGCAGTTTGTCATCCTAGTGTTCTCGTTCACTTTTGACACATTGTCCAAACCTTTTACTCTCTTCAAGTCCAAACTTCACCAGTCTCAAAATTATGCATCATGACTTTCCTTCACTCTAATCTCTTGACAATACACTTCTTTACAAGACGTTCCCTGGTACAGTACATCTTTTTCAGATGCCATAGATGTATACACTCAATGTCCTGTGATCTCATCATTAATTGCATTATCTACTTCATTTTTCCCTATGTCATACATTTCACATGTGCAAGATCCATTGGCAACTCCAAAATTACTTTCAGAGCATAGTCTCTAGGGCACACTGTAAATCCATCAATACTCTCTCTTTTGATGAGGCATGTAAACTGTGCCAAAAACAAAAAAAAAGGAAGATGCTGCAATTTTTCAAAGTTAAACAATTTTTCTAGTGGATAAGCACTGTCTATCTCCTGTCAGGTTATCTATCTTATTACTTTAGGTTTTCATAAAGATTCTACTGGCAGAATTATTGTACTATCAGGAACATGCCTCATGACTAATCCTCGTAATATTATGACTTATTAAACCCCAAATATTATGAGTTTTCAATATTATAAATCACTCAGTTGCTACTGAAATGAGATAACTCCCACCCTGGATTTTGATCACCTGTCTATTCATTACTTTTATCATTAAACTACAAACTTCTCCTTGGGGGCCTCCCTGGTGGCCTACGGGTTAAGTTTCAGTGCTTTTACCCCTAAGGCCTGAGTTCCATCCCTAGCCAGGGAGCTGACCCACACACAGTGCAGCGGACCTCTCCTGTCTCGCCCACTGCTCCCCTTAGCAGTGGATTTTTGTCAATCCACCTGTTCTGCTCCCCACTCTGTCTCTGGTAAGTCCTCTCACCCCTGCAACTCTGGCCTATAAGCTGGTTCTTCTATGCAAAAATAAATAAAATATTTTTAAAAAATAAACTGCAAACTCCTGCACACATGGGATTGTGTCTGGTTTATCACTGGTGACTAGCACAATGCCTAACTTGTAGAAAATTTGGGAAAAGATTTCCAGCCTATTATTATGCTACTGAGTCTTTTTCCAGGTTTAAGAAAATAACTAATTAATATAAATGTTTTTACTGGATACTCTACAAAGAACTGAGTTTCAAGAACCCTTTTTCCACCCATTACCATGTTCTCCTGGCAGCTGCTGAGTGCATTCCACCTCGAGTGGGGGCTACTGAGGACAGTGGAATTGAGCCCCCCGCTCCACCCCTTAATGTCATTTTACTACAGAAAGTGGTTAAGTTGGCAAACTGCAGGTTTACTGGGTTTGTGATGCTACCACATGCTCCTTTCTGCAAATGCTTCTGTTCTTTGTGTTCCATTGTATCATATGAGAGGTGTAGTGTAATTATATGTGTGTATATCTGTGTTTTTACTTATACAGTGTTCAAAAGCTATTTTTTTTTTTACAAAAGAAACATCTTGGTGGAAAGCATTAGAACCAAAAACGTTCAAGTACGAAACTCATCACTACCCCAGAACACAATGGAATACATTCTGCAACCAAACTTTCATTCTATGTAAGCAATAAAAAGTCTAAGAAAACAAATCACTTAAATGAGACTTAGTGGAAAAATATGTAGAGATTAACATGAATTTATTTAGAGTGCATTTGCTAGAACAGTTGATACATACTTCCTTACCATATATAAAAAAGAGAAAAATAAAATTTAACTCACCTTTTAAAGACTATCTTGATCAGAAGCACATCTAGTGTTATCTTAGTATATTTATTTACACTGTAAGTTTTATTTCATTGTTTGTAAAATATAGAAAGAAAAATACAAAAATTCCTACAATTTAAAAATTGATAGCTAAATAATAGATCTTATGTTTTTAAAAATCAATGTTAGTTTCCAAAAGGATTAACTGAAAAATTAGCAGTAGCTTATACATATACTAAGTAAAATTATGGAAACATACACTATTCAACAATAAATGTTTAATAAGAGAAATTAACAGTTTGTTATTGAAGAAAATAGCATCAACAGAAAAGAGGCATACAATACAACGTAGGAACTATTCAGTGACTTAAAGCATTTTAGGTATTAATCCAAAAGTAAAAATACAACATACATACAGATTTTGCAAAGCACAAAGCCACAGCATGTCATTAATAAACAAGGGTTAAAATACAATCAATTCACATTGACCAGTCACAAAAATACAACCATTAAGTTAACAGACATAGGTTAAGATTTATTTATTCCTTGTTTATAAATTACATTACAGGATTTCCTAGAACATGTACAAAATTTAAATGCATATTTACATCTTCATCCCTTATAACATTTCAATGATTCAGTACTTCATATTTTAATTTTGCTTTAAAATGAAAAATTTCTGAGAATTCAAGTTGTGTATGTGTGTGTGTGTGGGGGGGGGGAGAGGAAAAGGGAGAGAAAGAGAGAAGGAGACACTCCTAATTTTCTAACTAGTGAACAGGATCTAATGAAATTCAAATTATCTATTAAAGAGAACATTAACCTGACTGTTAATAAGAGGTATTCTGTTTGGCTAATATACAGCAACACTGAAAGAGGTGTAAGGTTACATCTGGTTTTAACAAAAAATCAAAACAAAACAAAAAAAAAAAACAAAAACAACTCCAGTTCCCTTAAATCCTTTTAATGTAAAAGGCTATTTTTAAGGAATAAAATTCTTCATATAATAAAAGAAAACCAGGCACTTTATTGATATAAATGTACTATATACACCTGAAAGTAAATAAATAAGTTTATAAAAATTCTGATATAAACATTTGTGATGTTAAAAAATTTATCTTCAACTTATCAAAAAAATAGATATTATAGTTCTTCACTAGTGCAAAGACTGAATTATACAATAAACTCCATGTGTAAAACAATGAAGAATTATGTACTTCTGTCTCACTGTTTTGTGATTTGTGATTATTTCTATTTTCCTAGTCATTTGTCTTTGGGAGGTTGAAAACATTATCTATGCACAGGATTTTAATGAACATTCTGATTTTTCACTGACATCCAAAAATAACTTGGTTTTGGAATTTGGAATATATTATTAGATACATTCAAATACAATAAATAAGCATTGTGTGATGCTGTATACCTTAAACTTAGCATATGTTATCTGTCAATCACATCATAACAAAACTGGAAAAATATATTGTATGAACACCATAGTGTATAGCTAGAGAAGGCTGATAAACCTTAGAAAGTCTTAAAATATTAAACAAAGGATCAAAAACCTCTAAAAGTGACTCCAAAAAATATATGTAAATCCAAAAAGGACCAAACAGTAAATATTCAGGCTTTGAGGACTGTACTCTCTATTGCAACTAACAAACTCTGCTTAAGTTATAATGCAAGGGCAGCCATAAGTAACTCATGAAAAATAAGCATCACTATGTTTCAATAAAACTTGTTTACAAAAATTGGCACCAGGCTGGATTTGTTGCACAGGCCATAGTCTGCTGACCCCCATACAATTCATCAACCTCTCACTGTGACTGGAGTCTGCTCCCGAGTAGGGGCAAAATTCTAAGAAGGTACTCCATAGCCATACCAATAACTACCTGTAAACCAAAACCAATCAAATGAAAGAAAATGTAACAGAGATATAATAAAAAGAACATGGATTTCCAATCCAAGAGGACTAATAAAAATGATATTTTATGGTAAGAGATCCTACAGTATTTTAGATCTCCCCAACTAGACTGTGAACTCCCCTTAGGAGTAAGAAGTGTCTTCATTCTCTGTAAAAACAGTGGTTAAGCTATATATAGAGACAGTTAGCAAATATTTTATTAAATACATTAATGCCTTCCAAGTTAAATGATGGCTTTTGTTACTTTCCCATAAATCGATGGCTCTCTGATGCAGCAATTTAAAATTCTCCTATAAAGTTAAAACGCTCTGTTGTTTCACATCATCACTCACACTGACTACAAAGATAGATTTTTCCTTAACTAGAACTTTACCTACTTGTCAAATAGCATGAGTGAAAACTGGGTTTATATCTCACTGTAAAGGTTTGATTTGGGCTAAGCAAAACAAGGACAGGTGTCATGGATGGTTATCAAACCAGAGTGTTTTCTACATAAACAACCACTTAAGCTTTATAGATTTAATTATAAATTATAGACTTAAATCAGTTTTGCACCTGAAAGAATTGTGCTTGGGGATGTTCATGATTTAAAATACCAAGTGACCTAAATCCTAAATGCTAATTGCAATATATTTTTGCATTAATTATTCCTCAAAAACTGGATATTTGAAAAATACTAGAGAAAAAAAACATTCAAAAATAATATTTATGAATATTGTCTATGGCTCCAAAATAATAACAAAACAAAATATTAAATACCTTCAAAATACAGTAATTCCACATAGTGGAATAAATGAATATTCATATAAATTACTTTATAAACCATACTCTTCCGTAATCTATGTTACAAACAGTAAACAATTAATTTACTTTATGTAAGTAAATTTCTCTTTTTTAATATAAAAATTTTCACATTTCTAAATAAAATATTGAGGTTAACATTGACAAAAACAAAGTCCTAAAGAGTGTTATTTGTTTTTGGATCTTTATCAGACATTGACAGACAAAAGCCACATACAATATATGTTCAAACAAGACACACCTTAATTTGCCATTGTTACGAGGACAATGTTACATTATGTACAAATGTGAACAGCAAAATATTTCTGATTAATGAGAGGGCAAGCCAAAGATGTACTGAGAAAAACATTTCCATTAACATAGTGTTATGTTTCAAAATTCAGTTATAAAAAATAAATACTTATAAAACTATTATATATTACAGTATTTAAAATTGAATGTTTATGTCTCTAAACTATCATATTTAATTATATAAGCCAAGATGATCCATGGTCTGTTTAAAAAAAAAAAAACAAGAAAATATAGAATGTGCATTCCACAGTTTGTGAAGAAAAGAAATTAAATAGGACACCATAAAATAAAAGGATAAGAACAAGAACACTATCGTACCGATTTCCAGGGTCCCCGGCGCCATGACACATCAAAAGGACAAGCATGCATGTGGCATTGCACCACACTTGGGGGCTTGTTGAAGATTTCACAGTTTTCCTCTTGTGATATTTGACCATTGGGAAATTGACATATTACAAATCTTGATTTTATTCCTCCTCCACATGTCTGTGTACACTAAAAAACCAACAAATAACAAAAAAGAAAAATTGAACTATGACCTTTCAAGAGAATACTATCTTGATTTATTTAAAACTCAATAGATAATTTGTAATGCTAAAGTTTAAATTTTTTATCTTGACACAAGTGTCAACATTTCTTTCTGGGTAAAAAAAATGCAGTTTAGTTTCTTAATTTTATAAAAAGACAAAATTTTGAGAGCTGGTACCATAAGATACGTCAATAAGAGATTGAAAGCCTATAAAATAGATTTGCGCCTAGCAAGTTAGTCTGGCAGATTAAGCCAGAAACAAAATTGATTTATTTAAGTAATAAGTATTAACTACATAATGTATGGTATCCAATCAATAGGTTACTGTGTAACAATGAAATCTTGTAAGGTAGATCTAATTTATAACCAGGGAAAACTGAGTTTTGCATGGAAACAGCAGGTAGGATACAACATATGATCTAGAAACCTATTTCTGAACACAACAGAAAAGGTCAGGAAATGCATCAAATGAAAATTGTTATCTTTTTGTCACTTTCACACACACACACACACACACACACACACAGCATGCCTAAACTAAGAAACAAAGTTACCTTTATTTCATAAAATAGTGAATGTACATTTTAAAAACTACTTGGTAGTTATTATTTTATAAACAACATATAGCAGAAGTATATCTATAAACAGTGATTTCCAAAATCCCTTTGGAGAGAAAATATATACTATGTATTACAAAGCAATGATACTTGACTGATTAAATTGGGTGGTTGATGTCATTCATCCAAACCAATGTCAGTCTTTATTCTTCTCATCCATAATAGAGGCGGGATTAGTATTTATTACAACCATTTAAAAATTATCTCCACAAAAATGAATAATGAAGTAAGAAAATTAAAAAATAAAATAAATAAATATCTTCCTAGCCCTGGTGCTGAGATAAATGCCAGGATGTGAGACAAATGCTCAATGATTGACAATTACCTGTTTTAAAGAAAAAGGTTTATCAAGTGAGTGATTTAGTAATAGGATATAAACATGATCTATATCAAAATAATTTTTTATCTTTGTATCAACCTAATCTAAGGTTAAATAATAATCTTAAAATACTAATTTTAGAAAAGTGTCATTGTTTAGACATATCGACGAGCAGAAAAGAATAAAGCATGTATATCACATCATAAAAGAGACTGGTTCCATGACAGGATATCTCTTAAAAATACATGATTTTACTCAGTTGAAAATCTGATTAGTAAAGTGAAGATTATCTAACAGTAACAGGATAAAGCACTTAACTTTTGGTCTGCAGAAATATAGTCCTGCTGGAGCATTGGTGGTATAGTGGTTAGCACAGCTACCTTCCACAAAGATCACAGTCTCTACAAATTTAGGAAATATTAGCTCTTACTTCTCCCCAGTTTCCATAATTCCACCGCGGACAAGGTCCTGAATCACAGTGTCTGGTCTCTGGGGGTTTGGAGGCCCCATCGCAGTAAATGGCACTTTGTCCATTCTCGTCCTGGCAGACCACCGCTCTCCGCTGGATGCCTCCTGCACAACTGCTTGAGCACTGCCAGGGACAAAATAGAGTCACACACATTGCAGGCCCACAGCCTGAAGTCACATAGTGAGATAAAATCAGTATTCTGAATTCACTCAAAATCAAACTCTACATTAAAATCCCATTCACTGGAATCACACTGTCAATCGCAAAAAGCTGTGCAAACACTCGAGTTTTACTACTAGATACTTCAAGAAATTTTGCTGATGAAAAAAAGTTTTAAAGTGTATAATAGAAAATTCACCCTAAATGCTAAGACAAATTTAGTTCTGAATTCTCACATAAACAAAAAAAGGAATAATAATAACAATAATAAAATAGTGGAAAGGTTACATAACTCTCTACACTGGTGTTTTCCTTTATTTTGTATCATTAATAGCATGCAAAATAGGAACTATAATTGTGCCTTTTATAGTTTAACATGATTTTATTTTTTTAAAGATTTTATTTATTTTTGCATAGAAGAACTGGGGTGTAGGCCAGAGGTGCAGGGTGTGAGAGGATTCACCAGAGAAAGAGTGGGGAACAGAACAAGCAGATCTACTGAATCCACTGGTGAAGGGAGTGGTGGATGAGACAGGAAAGGTCTGCTGTGCTCTATGTGGGTTAGCTCCCTGATTGGGAATTGAATCCTCGCCTTAGTGGTGATAGTGCTGAGACTCAACAACTAGGCCCTGTAATGATTTAATCCCGCTTCCTCCATTTGCTATCAGTAATTTCTGGTTCTGATTTTTATTTCTCAATAAACATTTGTAGTCTTACATCCTAAAATATTTTCTTTTGTTTTTATTATAATAGACTCAAATCAGATTGTTTTTAAGTACATTCCTCTGTAATCACAATATCACATTAGTATAATTCAATAAGAACTCTGGGGATTTGTAATCTGCATGAAAAACTGATTAATCCTTTTAAGATTTAAATGATTGATCTTCAGATAAGTTTGGCATTGAAAGCATCTGATGTTATTACAGACATATCTGTTAAAAGGTTATAAGAGATTAAAATAACAAAAAGGCTTACTGATCCCCATGGTCCTGTTCGCCATTGATTCCCTCTGATTAATGAATAGATTCC
The DNA here is from genome assembly GCF_014898055.3 of Talpa occidentalis. NCBI lineage: Eukaryota > Metazoa > Chordata > Mammalia > Eulipotyphla > Talpidae > Talpa > Talpa occidentalis. Next base: position 44,183,665 of record NW_023601653.1, on the reverse strand, counting down.
CTGATTTTGATTATCTTCTGGTTTGTGAGTTAATGGAAAATTCCTGCCTGGAAAATGGCCTGGCTGCTCAGAGGAACTTGGAAAGTGGTTGTATGTGGGCGGGCAGGCTTCCAGGTTGCATTCTTGTTCTATGGAAGGGCGAATGCCGGGGTCACAGTACTTCTCGTTGACTGGCTGATTGTAGTTGATGCATAAAACTTGCCGAGTTGCTTTTCCATGGCCACAGGAAGCTGAACACTGATCACAAAGCCAGTCAACATTGATAATGCACTGACTTCATCAATATCATTAAGAATCAGATATTACAGTTAACTTTTGCATTTCATTTTATTCCCATAAAAATACTCACAGGCGACCAGTTCCCCGTTTGCCACTCTCCACAAGGGCTGAAACAGACAGATATCTCAGCAGGGCGGGGTAAATGGGCACAATATGATTCATCCGCTATTCCATCGTGAGCATCGCGACAGCTTACATAGCGGGCTTGATTACCTCTTCCACAAGACACAGAGCACTTAAAAAAAAATTTGAATTACACCAAGATATTACATGCCAGAATCTGTTATGTGTAGCTAATGTTCAAATTTCTAAAATGAGTTTCTCTAGAAAACAAATTATAAAGTAAGTATCCCCATTAGTTTAGATAATAAATTTCATAAATTAAATATGTACAATAATGAGGATAAAATACTTATCCTTTTGAAATACTGAGTAGTTATTTGCTGAAATTAGAGATACAAAAAACATTCTATAGAAGAGAAACTTAGACGATCATTTAAAATAACCATGAAAGACCTAAATAATAGAGTGTATATAATCCCATAAATAAAACATTCAGAAAATACTTAAAGCTTGGATATATATTATATATAAATAATATTAATATATATTAAACACAGTATTAAAGTAAAGTACATCCTTCAAATACATTTAAGCTTTAAGTTTAAAAAAGTGTGAGAATGTTGACCATTTAGATTAAGCTTAATAAAAAGCCCAATATCTGTGTCTCATAACAACATGTGACATAAACACAATTAGGTCCATTTTGTAGATGTCTTGCCCAAAGTCCTATGTCCATTTTAAGACACAGGTCTTAAAAGACATAAGAGGACTTAGCTGTTAGAGATTACCTAAACCTAAACCCTGTGTTCTTTACCACAACATCAAAATATCCAAGAATGTATGTATAACTCAACTTTGGCAAGCTGTAGCAATCTTTAAAAAAAAAAAAGTCTAGAGCCTTCATAATAAGAACACTGTATTTCTTGAAGTAATTCACTTACTGGGGTCCAAGAACCATGTCGCCATTGTGCCATCATTCCCATGGGAACAGCTGGTAATGAGGTGGCCCTGATTTTAGGGATTATTGGGCAGGAAGTAACTACACAGTCCTATTCAAAAGAAAAATGGTTTTCATAAAACACCAGTTAATTAAACATTCTGATTTATACTATATACTATATTTCACTTCTCCTTCCATGTCTAATTCAAGAATAGATGAATGCTGAATCACAAATAAAGACTTTTTTCAAAGGTAGGAAGTACTGTCAAAGAACAGAAATGGATAGTAAGACCAAATCTTCAACACTGGATCTCTCTGATGACAGCAAATGAAAAGAGCACCAGGCCTTCAAAATGCCAGCCAGCAGAAACATTCTGGATGGACACAGAATGTAATCTTGAACAGTACAACACACTTTCCAAGTTTGTGGTTTTCATAGTAATAGAGATCCTCCTTCTACAGTTCAAGTGAGAGAAAAAATTATTAATTTTTAAATTAAATAATTTTAATTTAAAATAATTTTTAATTAAAGAATTTATTTATTTATTTATTATTTATTTATTTTTTTATATAGAGGCATGTTTTTATTTATTTATTTTATTTGTTTGTTTGTTTTGTTTATACATGTACTGGGTATAGTCAGAAGTGTGGGAGGGTGAGAGAATTCACCAGAGCCAGAGCGGGAAGCAGAGCAGGCAGAAGGACCGAAGTACACTGCTGAGGGGAGCAGCGGGCGGCAGGAGAGGTCTGCGCGCCATGTGGGACCCTCCTCCAGTGGCCGGGGAGCAGCCGGGGATCGAACCGGCGTCGCAGGGGCCGCGGGCAGCTTTGCAACCCAGCACTCAACTGCTGCGCCACCGGGGAGGCCCTAATTGAAGAATTTAAATTTAAATAACTTTAAATTTTAAATAATGTTTAAATTAAATAATTAATTTTTGAACTAAAAATTATTGTCATCTATAAAGCTGGCAAAACTAGAAGCAATAAATTCTCTGACACACATCTAAAAATTTAGGGGGAAATACATATGGAAAAAGTCTTGACACACATAATCCTCCTAAATCTCAAAACTTTTTGTTCATGATCCATAAAGAAGTGTCTTTTACCTGCCTGTCGCTTGGGCGGCTGGCTCTATGGCACGCTCTGTCATCTAACACTGTATTCAGTTGCTCAGCAACGCATTTCACCGCACGCACTTGATACCCAATTCCACACGTGGCTGTGCACTGAAAGAATACAGGCAGGTATCAAATACCACAGCTATGTAGAAGATACATGACCTCAATTTTTTTAATACACTTAGTGTACTTTCAGCAGGTCTTTTATTAGCCCTTCACACCAGCTCCCAGACTGAAAATGAGCAAATTTAATCAATACACATATTTTTTCATATTTATTTATTTTTTATATTTTTTTAAGAATGCAGATCTAGTAGTTTTTTGTTTTTTAAGATTGATTTATTTATTTTTACAAGCACTGGGAATAGTCAGAAGCGTGGGAGGGTGAGAAAATTCACCAGAGCCAGAGCAGGGAGCAGAGCAGGCAGAAGGACCAAAGCGCACTGCTGAGGGGAGCAGTGGGCGGCAAGAGAGGTCTGCGCACCATGTGGGACCCTCCTCTGGTGGCCAGGGAGCAACCAGGGATGGAACCGGTGCTGCAGAGGCTGCAGGCAGCTTCGCAACCCAGCGCTCAACCGCTGCACCACCGGGGAGGCCCTTTTTTCATATTTAGTCAATATTAATAAAACACAAACGTTAAAATGGATATGCTAATATATCTTTAAAAAGTTACAATATGAAAATATCAGTATAGCAGAAACCTGGTGGTTTGGAAACAGAGTGAGCAAAATTTAGGGAAACTTTTAAAAAGCTGTCTGGTTTATGTATGTCTTTTATTAGCTAAATAAATTTAAATAGATGAGAGTACTTGACAAAGTTAAAGGGAAGATGAGTTCCCCACCAACAGTGGGTGCCAACCTCCACAGGAAAATAAGCTGCCACCCTTAAAAAGCCTGCTCCCTGCTTATCCTGCAAATTTCTAGCTACCTGTTTGTTTTATTTATTTATGCATACAAGATCTGGGGTGTAGGCCAGAGGTGTGGGGGGTGAGAATTTCCCAGAGACAGAGAGGGAAGCAGAACAAGAATATCTACTGAAATCCACTGTTAAGGGGAGCAGCAAGGGAGACAGGAGAGGTCTGCTGCATCGTATGTGGGTCAGCTCCCTGACCTGGGATCCAACTGAAGCCATAGCAGTGACAATGCTGAGACTTAACCACTAGGCCACCAAAGAGATCCTCTAGTTGCCTGCTTGGCAAAACTTCTCAAAAATAGCTATACTATATAAAGTAAAGAGAATAACATACAGAAAAATGAAAATATTTACAGTTTAAACAAAGCAGATGAAAACATAAAATTTGTTTGTGGGAATGTAAATTGGTGCAGCCAGTCTGAAAAGCAGTCTGGAAATTCCTCAAAGAAATTAAGACTAGAAATATGATACCATTGCCAGTTCACCGCCAAGTATTTCTCTGAAGAATATGAAGACGCTATCTTGCACCCCAGGTTCATCACAGCATTATTCACAATAGCCAAGAGCTGGAAACAGCCTAAGTGCCCATCGATAAAGGAGTGGATGAAGAAGAGCTGTACACACACACACCACACACACACACACACACACACACGCACACTCACACACACACAGGAATGCTGCTCAGTTATACGAAAAGATGAAATCTTCCATTTGTGACAACATGGGTTGATCTCGAAGGCATTATGCTAAGTGAAGTCAGTGGATGGAAAAAGAAACTCCACTCATGGGTAAAGAAACAAAACAAATGAAAAAAACAAGAACAAACACTCAGATATCAGGACACAGCAGTTGTTACCAGAAGAGAAAAGAAGTGGGTAAATTGGGTAAAAGGTGTCAACTGGTGATGAATGGGGACTAAATTTTGGCAGCAAATATCATATAATATATACATTTGTTGGTTTGTAAGTCTGCACACCTGAAGTCTAGATATTGTTTTACATCAATGTTACCTTAATTTTAAAAATGTAAATTCCAGTGCAATGTTAATATAATTGTCACAGCAACATTACAGTACTAACAATATTTGGTAGATAAAGCCTTGTTTTTATTTCAGGGGTATTTTCCCAATAAAACAACTAAAATTTAGCTGCATTCACTAAAAGAATGAATATATAACAACTTGTATGCTATTGTGAAAACACAGATTAATCAGAAAAACTCTAATACTATACTCACGGAGCCCCATGGTCCTACTTGCCAGGAAGCACATGTCTGAAGCTCACATGGTCTCAGAGATTCAGGTTTGGTGCTTGGATCACAGAAGCTGTCACTCAAATGATCTTCATTCAGTTGACACCATACTTGCCGTTGATGTGTTCCTTTTCCACATGTAACAAGACACTGTAAGAAAGAACTAACCATTATTTATCTTCAGTATCAGTTAGTACAAGCCACTTACAAGATTAAAGATTATCAACTTGCATATTAAAATACAGTGGCAAGGGCCTCCCCAGTGGCCTAGGGGTTAAATCTCAGCTCTGTCACCACTACAGCCTGAGTCTGAACCCTGGCCAGGGAGCTGACTCACATGGTGCAGCAGAGCTCTCTTGTCTCACCTACTGCACCCCTCAGCAGTGTATTTCAGTAGATCTGCCTGTTCTGATCCCCAGTCTGTCTCTGGTGAACCCTCTAACCCCCTGCACCTCTGGCCTACCTGCCCCCACTTCTTGTATGCATAAATAAATAAATTTTTAAATAAATAAATAAATAAAATTCAGTGACAGGATCATGCCTTAACACATTTTCCCTTCACTGCTGCAGAGATACTCACTGACTCAAATCTGCCACCCAAAACTCTGCAGCTCAAATCCCAGTGCAATATTCAACTGTATTAGAACAAAGGTACAAAACTAATCTCAGAGTAAGTATATCTCAGGCTACTAAGCAAGGACTTTCATGTGAACTTGGCTATGGATCAAACACTAGTTAATGTCACTGTTAGCCAGACACTCCCAATAATTTAAGAACAAACCATTTTTAATTTATTGCCTTGGTATGAAAGTTATTTACAAAATGATAGAATAAAAGTAAATAATTTTTATAAGTTTTTTTTTAAAGATTTATTTTATTTATGTATGCATATAAGAACTGGGATATCGGCCAGAGGTAGAGGGTGAGAGGATTCACCAGACAGAGTGGGGAGCAGAGCAAGTGGATCTACTGAAATCCATTGCTGAGGGGAGCAGCCTGCAAAACAGGAGAGGTCTGCTGTGCCATGTGGGTCAGCTCCCTGGCTGAGATCAAACTCAGACAGCAGTGGTTGGATACAGCTTGATAGCGCTGAGACTCTAACCCCTGCACCACCAGAGAGGCCCAAATGAAAATACTTTTAAATTGCATAAAGTCACAGATAACAAAGCTTTCCTACACAGTATTGCAACAGTTCTAAGCCTTGTGTGTTACGGTTACCTCACTCCACTCACTAGCAGCCCAACTGGGACAGGGGAACTCATTGCAGTCCTCTCTCGTCACTCGGGGAAGTTCTTGACAATCTCTGTCAGCAAGACGGTGGCCAAAGTTATTGATACAGTAAGACTCTCGAGATCTTTCCCCTCCTCCACAACTTCTGGAACACTGATTTTCAAAACAAGTGGTGATAAATGGAAAGAAAATATATTTCAAAATATACTTTAGAATGAAGTAAAAATTTCTTTAGAAAACAATAGGGCATCTTTTGTTAAAGCAAGTTTTTTATTTGTACCTGGGACCATCCTAAATAATGCCATCTTGGTAAAACACAGTCCCCATGACAAGGTTCTCGGGTAGGAGGTTTCAGCTGGTCTCTACAGTAGTGATCATCCACTGGCACAGTCTGCCCTTTATGGATGGAATATTTCATGCAGCGGACATCCAAAGACCTGTAACCTTGACCGCAGTGAGATGAACATTCACTTTTGCCAGTGATGTGCCACCTAGAAAAAAGGGTGTTATTACACTTACCAGACATGCCAAATAATATGACATATTGGGGGCTGTTGGAAAAGTCATGGCATATTTTTTCTAAGTTTTCTATGCAAAAGTGCATCATGACTTTTCTGACAACCCAATGTAACTGAATTCAGAGAATGTCATGCAGGCAATTCAATTTTTAAAAATTCTGTTAGAGGTGTCTGCCCAGCTAGCTCAGCCAGTAAAGCATAAGACTCAAAAAATTCTGTTAGAGTTCATAAACAAGTCATCTGAAAATATGTAGCCTATCTCTGAATTATAGATGAAAAGTTCTTAACTATCATATAGCCCAAACATTTATTTCAGAGATGAGAAAATGAGGTTCAGGGGCCTCCCTGGTGGCACAGGGGTTAAAGACAGTGCTATCAAACTGTCCCAAGGCACTGCAGCAGGAGTTTGATCCCCAGCCAGGGAGCTAACCCACATGGTGCAGCAGACCTCTCCTGTCTCACCTGCTGCTCCCCACAGCAGTGGATTTCCATAGATCCACCTGTTCTGCTCCCCACTCTGTCTCTAGTGATCTTCTTATGTCCCACACCTCTGGCCTAGACTGCAGTTCTTATAAGTACAAATAAATAAAAATAAATCTTTTTTAAAAATGAGGTTCAGAGATACCGTATATTTGAATGGATAAAGTGCTTGGTTCTTTTTGTCAGAAATCTTTCTTATGAAAATCTAACCTCCTCCCCATATCTATACAAATCGAGCTCATTTAGCTGGGGCTGGTGACAAGGAGCCAGCACTATACACACTGACCTCAACCTTGCATTTGTTGAAGACTGTGGAGGACAAAGAACCCCAGGCTTCCCCCAACTGGTCTAGATCAAGATTACTCAATTACTTCGTGGCAGATTTAAACTGTGACTGAGTATATCTGACTTCCTATCAGGGATCTCTCACTATGAAATCCCCGAGATGATTTTGATTTATGGTGAGGGAACATCTGGGAATCTGACTACATCAATAAAGATAAAGCCTGTAGATGGGCAAACTAGATCTTTGTAAAGTACATCAGACTCTCATTAATTCACATCATCTACTTTTAGACATGATTTCAGGGGAAATATTTTTATACTGGTTTTAGTCAAATTATTCCCACTGTAGTCAAGCAATTGATCAGATAACAGGAGTACACCAGCATAAAAACAGAGTTCACAGAGTTTATTTCCACCCCAAGAGCATTTTAGATACTTCACTGTTCCTCACTCCATTGCAACGCAATTTACACTGGAGTCAATTTACAAAGTTCTATCACTAGGTGCTTGCTGTATGTCTTCAGACAGCATCATAAATACAGAGATTTTTTATATCATTTTTATATACACATATATATTTTACATCTTTGTTCATTTCTGTACAATGTTTGATTTCTCCTGTCAGATGCTGTCCCTGTAAAATTCCTACCACCAAGTCACCACTGAACCATCACCAGAGTCTCTTGTGCTTCTCCCACCCTTGTTTAAGCCCCTTTCTCTTCTCCTCCCCTGCTGAAAGTCTCTGATTCATAGTTGCCTGCAAGTATTTTGTCTTTTTTTTTCCTTATCCCTTAATTTGGTCCCCCTATATTCCTCCTATAAGTGAAATAATCCAATATTTCTCTTTTTCCTTCTGGCTTATTTCACTGAGCATCATCCCCTCCAACTCTATCCATTTGCTGCGAATGGTATGAGGTTATCTTTGCTGACTGCAGTTATAACTGACTTGCTCTATGGGGTTACTGTCCATAGCTTTACTCTCAGACCCATTTTAAAAAAGCCCAATGACAAATTTAGGTTGGCAGAAAAAACTTCCCTGTCATGAGCTAGGACCACATTCCTAATGTTAAATGGACAAAATACTGACAAGTCATCAGAGAAATCAATCTACTGATTCCCTAATCTACAAACTTAAGAAATTTATTGAGTCATCAGTTCAACAGAATCATATTACAAAATTTATTGTTTCATATCTTTAAACCATGGCTTTTCAGATTAGCGTTTACCTATATTTTACAGACAAATGTTTCCACTTCCTGATAGAATCCTATCTATTGGCATTCAGCAAACAGTGCGAATGAAAATTCCAAGCAATTACTGAATTTCACAATAAATTAGTGAGTCTGAAATTCATTAATGGCAGGGACAAAGGATCAACATTACTTACATGTCTGCTCTGTGGCAGGCCCTGCACTTGATGTTTTGGTTTTTAAATTATTTATCCACTTTAATCTAGTTATAATACACTGGTTACAGTATATATTATTTCTCTTTTACCTTAGTTCACAGTCCATATTGCAGTTTTCGGTCACAAAGAGTGGAAGTGGTAGGTGGTTGCATCTTTGATCAGACACGACCATATGATCACTCTTGCGGATGCAGGTAATTTTCCTTCCATGAAGACCTTGGCCAAAGTCAAATGAAATTTAAAAATTAAAGGAAAATTCATGTAATTAGATGTTTCATAGTTATTTAATTCTGCTAATAGCCCAAAGTATTCAGTTAAGCTGGCAAAAAAGTCCAACACAGCACAAAGTTCAAATATTAATCTTGTCAAGCAGGACTTTCTATCATAAACTGAATCCTGGGAGATTAGAAAGTTTGTTTAATGAGAGAATAAGAGAGTAAGACAGTATGGACTAGAATGAAATTCATGATAACTAGATGGGGGACTCTTAGTGGAGAACTGAGTGGCCTGGCTGGTGCTGATGTACATAGTAGACTGAATGGCTGTTCCCATTTTTTCTCTGTAAGAACCACACATCTCCATTTGCTGCAATGTTACAGCAACCTCCTGCTCACTGCTATCAAGCTTGTATCAACCAACTCACATAAGGGGATGGGATTGCTTCATCAGCTATAAGTAGAAGCTTTACAAGCACTTCATGCTTCTGCCTGCTTTCTTACCCCTTTTCCCTCTATCTCTAAAAAAAAGGCTTTCCTGGATGATGCTGATCTATAAAGCTTGGAATCATGACTGAAAAAGCCTTGAGAAGTCAATAAAAGAATAGTGGCTGTCACAGTTTCAGGAAGATGGTGGTGTTCCAGGGCAACCCCAATGTGAAATGGGGTGGCCTGACTATGGGGTCCCCATCCACATGCTTAAAAGGGATTTATAATGAGATTCAACTGCAGGCACACACAAAAAGGTCAATATAGGGTTTATTTACAAAAAGAGGAAATGAAGAAAGGAATAACTCAGGGAGAAATAGAGGTAAGTTGGTGAATGTGTCCTACCAGTTCTGCTGAGCTGGAACCCCAATAGCATGTTGAAGCCCGGCAAAAAACCAAAGGTCCCAAAAGCCACATGCCTGGTTATAAACCAAACATGGCTGCTTAACTCCACCCTCAGTTCCCAGCAACCCTCCCTTTGGTGGTTATGGCACTATGGGATTTGTAATCCTTGGTGCCTTGGATCTCTTTGGTCTAGGGTAGAAGTTGGGCCCATCAAACCTATGTGTGGAGTTTGTTCAGGACATCCTTCTCCCCCCAACAAAGGGAGGGATTTTTGGAACAGTGAAAAGATTTTGTTTTATACCATCACATTGGATACATGTCAAAATACTTTTGTGAAACCCAATGCAATGTACAACACAAAGAATGAAGCCCAATATAAAGTGTGGACATTATTTAGTTAACAATAAAGCATCAGTGGTAACAAATGTGCCACACGAATGCAAGATGTTAAATAGGGAAAGTGGAGGAGGGAATGTTCTGTACTTTCAGCTCAATTTTTCTGTAAATCTAAAACTTCCCTAAAAATAAAGTCTTTTAATATTTAATGACAAGCATACAGATATCAAACTGGAGAAGCATCATAGCCAATTTGCAGTCAAAACATAGTAGGAGTAAGAAATAAATCCTTGTTCAAAGTCAGAGAGATCTGGCAGTTGTTTGGATGTCACATAACCCCAGTGAAGGCAATCTAAAAGTGGTTATATAATGAGTGAGCGGACTGTGAACTACATATTTTCTGCAATGAGGCGACAGTAAAGAATTTCAAGTAGTCAGGATATGATCGAATTTCTACTTGGTCAACTGTATTATTTCCAGTTAGCTAAAATAAATTTATATTTTTATCTGTTCCTTCCTAAATATCCTCTGAAATAACCATAAGGTATTTTGGAAAGGCATATACCTAAAATACAAAAAAAAAAAAAGAGAGTAAGGAAACAGAGCAGGCAGAAAAAGAAATTTTAAATATGAAAATAGCTACTTAAAAAGCCAAGGAAGTTGAAACTTAAGCCTGAGGAGGGGGAAAGTGAATAAAAAACAAATCATTCTTGCCACAGAATCCAAGAACAGCTCCCCACAGGGTGAGTGTGCCAGGGGAAGGCTGAGAAGATGGTGAACTAACTGGAAAGTATTTACAAAGAACAATCAGCCTCCCACCCTTACACACCAAATGTGAGCCACATATGTATATTTCCTACCATATCGATAGACTAAAAAAATATAGGTGAAATTAATAATAGTATTTAGCCTGAGATATCCAAAATATGAACATTTCAGTGTGGTATCAATATAAAAATTGATAATATATTTTATATTACTTTGTTACAATGTCTTCGAAATTCATTTTGTACTTCATACGTAGAGCATGCTTCAATGGCCTAGAAAAATGCGGCAATGACTACCATATTGAACAGCTCCAGAAAAGGTGAACTTGAAGTATAGACACTAAGGAAAGTTGAGGAAGCATTGCACTGAAAATTGGGTGACTGAGTAAACATCTCCATATTGAATTATAAGATCCAGGCTCACTGGATTCTTCATTTCTGGCTGGTTCCAAACCAATTATATTACTTTCCCATTTCCTCACTAACCATCAGAAGATGGGAGAATTCCTCTCTTGGGAGACTTTTCAGCCCCAAAAGAAAGTTAAACTGACAATGACAGTGAAGGCTCCCCGTCATAGGACACATGGGAGGGCTACTGATAATACTCATAATGAGGCCCCTATTTGATTTGTGTGAGCCACAGGGGACTTTCAACGTGCATCTTAGTAATTCTTAAATGTGAACAACCAGCAAAGTTCAGCAGACACTTTAGGAAGCCACTTACACAGACCAAAATGAATGAAAACAAAATAGAACTACAATGAAACAGGTATGTCAGGGAACTGAAAGAAGCTTAAAGATGATGATTAATATCTTCATAATACATAATAAAAGGTACTGCATTAATGAAACAAAAGCTACATTTTAAGAAGAAGTATTAAAATAATTATGTAAACTGAGAGAAGAAATAAGAAAATAATCAGTCCAGGAAGTCACACAACCAAACAAAAACCTCAGAAAGGGAGGAAATTTAATATCAGGAAATTATTTAAGAAATAAAATAATGTGGTGAAATTTCTCAAGACAAAGGATGTATGTATCCAAATCAGAATGGCACCCTAACATCCTAAAAGAGATGAAAGAAACACCCACATCAAGGTACATTTTTCTGAAATTTCACAGCTCTTGAATTAAACAGTCCTCAAACTTCCAGAAAAGAAAGTATTACATACAAGTACAGGAAATCAGACAAGGCTTTCAATATTTTAAGGAACATGATCTAAGTTAGAATTTTACGCTAGTCTATCTACTGATCAAATGTAAGTTTGGGGAAATGCCATTTTCAGATATTAAAGGGCTCAAAAAATTACCTTTCTTTTTCAAGAAAATGACAGGTTCTACCCAGTGGGGAAAGAAATCAAAAAGTGGAATTCATGGGATTTATAATTACATGGAAACCAACACTGGAGAAAGTTGAAGAGAATTCCCAGGATAACAATGAAAGGGAATCTCAAAATAACAACCATATAGCAGGTCTAGAAAAGCAATTCAAAATAGAGCAAGAGAAAAGAGCTATGGTAACAACAGATGAAGTGAAAGGGAAGAAAAACCAAAACCAATAGATTAAATAATGTTCTTGAGACTATAAAGACAAAATTTTAAGTTTTTGCTTTGGGGACAGATAGCTTTCAGTACACAGAAAAACAAGTAAACAAATGACATCGACTGGATTTAACTTTAGAGAAATCAAAATGTTATTCAGAAAGGGGCAATATAATAATAGTGCCCTGTGGAGAAGGCCCCTGGAGAGCTGCTTAGAAACCTCTCCTTGTTTGTCTCCCCAACCTTCTCACCATATCTTGTCCAACCTTCCATTTAGTCTGCTTGGTGAGTTCCCCACATTTTAGGGTGATCCTCCACTCGTTCCTAGGACTGGTTCCTAGTTGGCCATTTTATTAACACAGAACAGCTTTCCCACTCAAAGCTGAAAGGCTGGCCTCAGTTCCCAGAACTCACATTCTCTTATGGAAAATATACCCAGGGTCTTTCTGTCAAAATGAATTTCTCCTTCTGTGTTACTCCAGCTCTTTGTTTCTACTGATATCATTCATCCAGTCAGCCTTGCATCATCTACTGCAGTCTCCCTACTGAGATACTGTCCAATAGGAATGCCTGGGCCTTAGAACCACTGTCCCAATATTATAGGACCAAGTCTATGCTTTTTATTGGAATGGAATGACACCATCCCTCTAACACTTTGAGGTCAGTTCATTTGACTATCCCTCAAATTTCTGGTGACTGGTCACTGCCTCTGGCCACTCTCCTTCTCTTAGCTCATCTCCACAATGAGCTAAGCATCCTCTTTTCTGACCTTCTGCTGCCCAAATTCCCAAACCTTTTCCCTAGTCCCTATGAAAACAGCTTTTCCACTCTATCAAACCTCGCTATGTCTTCAAACTTATCTCTTCATAGACTGTTCCCGCTACCTTTTCTATGATCGTCTCCAAGCACACCTATAGCTTTATACTTAGCACTTAAAATTAAAGTAATTTGCTCATGCCTTCTGTTTTGTCCACTAGGCTTTAAGACTTGAAAGCAGAATCAGGGTCTTAGTTTGAAACAAAGTAGTCCCACAATAAATTTTTATTGATTAGAACATATTATAATGCAATTAAGTATCTCTGATTAAAGTCTGATCAAAGACTCCAGTTTCCTCATTTTCATTACTGTGGTTCCCTGCTTTTCCATTTCCTAGTAGGATCCTTTCAGTTATTCATGCTATCAGGGCAAATATTTTCCCTGTGGTCACAGATGGGGAGTAAAAGAATCAAAGAATGTTTGATACCCCAACACTATATGGAAGAGATAGGTTGCTGGAAATATGTTTGGAGAGGAGGTGTCAAGAAGACAGGTATTTCACTGGAAAATTGTACAGGAGTTTGAGAAACTTGCTGTAAGTGTGACCAAGAGATTGAGAATGTGAAAGGGAAGGAGCAGTATGGACTGCTGAAAAGGACACAATACGTGAGACCATTAATATAAGAAACAGAAAAAATGAGTAGGGAGAAAGGTAGGAAGGGAAGAAAGCCAGGAAAACTTTGCATGTCTGTCTGTGTGATATACTGCTTAGACAGTGGGGAGGATTCTGGAAGGCAGACTGTAAAATACCCCAAATTACACCAGCATGCACCAACTTTGTTTTTTCATTTCATCCCCATATACCTTGACACATTTTGGTGCAGTCTTGCCACGGGCCATATGGATCCCACACGAACAGGTCACTTGTCTCTTCCATAGGGATGTTAAAGGAATAATGCACATCAGGGTTGTATAAATTACCCACACACAAAACCTCAAAAATATGAAGGAGCATACAATTAATTCACCAAATATGCATTCTGTCTTTAAAAAATTCTATCAAAGTGACTTGGGTTTATTACATCATGCAAGTTTCAGGTGTAATTCAACTGATAAGTCAACTGCATATGGACTGCATTTAAGTTCAACACTCAAAGTCCTAGATGATGTCAAGGCAGGTGGTGAAACACCAACTAAGGTTTGCCATTAAGCCCGTGTGGAACAAAACAACGCTCATGAGCCCTGTGCAGAATATTTTCTTTGTAGCTTCTCCCTTACTACTTGAGGAAAAGATTCCAAGGAACTTACTGATTTCCACTTACTCTTTTGTCCTCACGAAAAGACACTGATTTGTTGTCATACATGTTACTTCTACATTTACCATTTTTTTAATTGAAGACAGTGGTTTACAGCACTGCATATATTTCAGACACACAACTTCCCACCTTGACATATGTATATAGCAAATGACAGCACCATAGGTCTAGTTCACTTTTATATTTAATAATAAATGCAAATAAATTAACCATCGCAGTTCTATATGAGTCAGGGCAAATTTTATTATCAACTTTAGAGAATTTACCTGCAAAACAAGTTCATCTTCCAGTCGATCAGTACTATTAATTCTTTCAATTGAGTTGTTTGAGCCACTATATTCAAAAATAGCTCCTTGAATGTTGATTTCCTTTTTTGACATACTTACAACAAAATTTCCATTCAAAAGAAAATTCCCTTGAGTGTCAGATAATGCTGCAAAAGGATAGTGTTCATGAAACAGTAAAATCAGTCAATAGCACAGAAAATAATTAGAAATTAAAGAATGTAAGTGAAAATTAGTAGTAAGGAAATAAGCTTTATTTTACTGTAGTGTAATTTTTTTATAGAGGGGGCATTGGCATGACCACTATAAAGTAATTCCACAGTATTTAATACACTTACAACAGTTATAATGCTGTGCAAATACCATCTCTATTTAGTTCTAAAATGTTTTCATCACCCCAAAGGGAAATCTCTATATGGGACCTTATGAAGAAATGTTGTTTATTATAAATTCAGATTCCCAGTTATAAGCATCTATTCCTAGGAGGAATATTTCACATTTCATTAATGTGAACAGGGCAATCTTCCATCAGCTCTATGCCACCACCTATTCCAGCTTAATGAATTACAGTGAATTTTAAGGTGTTTCTCAGACAAAAGCAAAAGGTTTGTCAAACATTCTTTTTGTCTTTGGTACTATGTGAAATTCTTTAAACCTAAAAGCTAACTTCTAAAAAGTAACAATGTAAACAAAGCCTATATTCTAGAAATAGTTACACAATAATATATTGTGACCTTCACATTAACAATCAAGAATATAAAAGCTTAGCTCTATTTTGTTAGACCTTAAAAAAATGTATTTAAATGTTTTTACTACATGATAGAAACACTTCAGCAAATTATTTAAAACATTCAGTTCCTAAGAGGTCAATGATTAATTTTAGATAAAATAATTTTATTCTAAATACACATGCAACTTGCAATTGAATATAATCTTTGGTTATCTCTTACGGCAAAACTCTTAAAAGTACTTTTCAGAATCTGGTTCAATATTTTTAAAAACAGGACCTATGTATAGCACGAGAAGAAAACATGTATAGGCAGGGTGAATGGGTGGTAGGAATTGTATGGGGACTATAACCAAGATGAAAATGCATACATTGTACAAAAGTGAAAAATGATGTAAAAATATGTAGAATATTTTTTTAAAAAAGGAAAGAACACACATATAGGGAACCAGACAACTTAAACTCAGCAGGAACTGAAATTGCATGTTTGTTCAAGGGGCTCTTCTTGCCTTCCAAGAATTTACATCAACCACAGACCTCCGTGAAATTAGACACAAACTACATATTGGCTGCTGTTTACTAGAAATGTTTACCAAGGTAATTGTCATCTTCTGGTTTTCCTGAGTAGCTGTGCTGAAGAATATCAATGTTTGTTGCTCCTGTGGGAATCTTTACAACAATGTTATAACCTGCAATATAATTGTATATATGTTAAGTTCAACAAAAAACAAATGGTCCAGAGTTATTACTGCTGAGTCGTTGAAAAGCTGAAAAACAGAGTCAGATATAGTTTCATTTTATCTTTTAAAAAATGACATAGTGCCTATTCTTCTTGAATCAATGCCTTGTACAAAATTCTAGGACTGAGAAAAAATGGTAATTACCTAAAACCAGAGGGTTGGGGACATTTAAGATACAACCTTTCCTAATTTTCTGTTTGTCTTTTTCTTTTTACTTCTGGAATTCTAATATAGGATGGCAGTGAAGCTAGTATTTTAGTTCCTTAGATATTTAATACACGTTAATTTTTAATTTTGACTAATACTTTTACATTTTATACTTTGCAATGGGAAAAAAAAACAGATTTTCAAGTGCTATAAGAAACCCATGAGTTACTAAAATAGGCCTTTGTGAGTCACAAAAACTCAGTGAACAGAAAAATAATCAATATTAATGAGAAAGATATTTTCTTAAGCTTTTAGCTTATAGTATAAGCAGGAATCTACATAGGAATCCCTTTCACATAGCTGTTAAAAGTCTACTAACGAACTTGTCATGAGGAAAACAAAAAGTTAGTTTGAGAAAAATGAAAATATTATTTCCATTTTGTGAGTACTGCTCAAAAGATGAGGAACTGCCACATAAAATATGTGTTAAAGAAGAATGTTTTCTCCAAACTAAAAACATGCACATAACATAGTTATCCAAATAATCTCAGGATTCAGGTAACATTTAACCTTGCTCTAATGATATTATTCTAAGTTTTACCTTTTTCATATTTATTAGGATTGTTCCCTTCTATTTAAAAAAATTGAAAAAGGAGCTGTAATTTTTCTTATATACTAACATTGATAAATATCGAAAAAATGTAGGAAAAGGGGGATTTACAAGAACTTAGTTTGCAACCCTGATGTGAAATTATCTTGAAGGTTTTTAGAGCAGCCTTAATTTATTAATATCTCTTTAAAGGAACTGATCAACAATAATGTATTTTTATTGTTGAATGTTTGATGAATTTGCACATACTACATTATAGTTGTTAGAGGTGACCAATCAACAATTAATTGCAAAGGTGACATGACAAATGCTACCACCAGGGGGCAGCATTTCATTCAGACTTTGCAAAGGTTTAACTTTTTTCTATCTGCCAAGCAATTAATTCGTACTACAATTGTGGAAAGTTTAAATATTTGATTCAGTATGTGTGGATTTATACAGTAAAAAAAATCTTTGCTTGATACAGATAAATATGCACCATTGGTTATAATGGAGCGAATGTATGTGGCTCTCAGGAAATAATAAAAACAAGTAGAAAAATAATATGTTAAATCACCCAGTAATTAAGATTGATAACCATCAGCAAATTATGAAATGCAGTATACTTTTACACAGATAGAAATATAAATAGTGTTTTATTCAAACTGATTTCACTGTAGGAATTAATACAACTGAACACGTGAACACAAAAATTGAACAACAGGACTCTAAAAAATGAAACTGAACAACAGGACTCTAAAAAATACATTATTACGGCCTCCCTGGTGGCACAAGGGATTAAGCACAGCCCTGTGAAGCTATCCACAGCTTCTGCAGCACAAGTTCAATCCCGGATGGCCAGGGAGCTACCCACATGGCGCAGACCTCTTCTGTTTTACCCGCTGCTCCCCTCACCAGTGTATTTCAGCCAGTCTGACTGTTCTGTTCCCCACTCTGTCTCTGGTGAATCCTCTCACCAGCCCCCTCCATGCCTTTGATCTGTACCCCAGTTCTTGTATGCATAAATAAATGTTTAAAATAAATAAATAAAATTTTAAAAAATACATTATTGTTGATCAAGGAAGGTTGCAAGGAATATTTTTATTACCATAAAAGGAAAAAATGATTTCCTAGAAAATTTTAAAATGGAAAATATCTGCTATATTATATTCTTGTAACAATTTTGAAAAAAATGGTCAAATATCAATACATCAATTCAGATTCTACCTGGAAAAATCAAACATCATGATAATTTCAATCAATTTTTAAATTAGTGATTTCATTCTTTATCTTTGATAATTTTCAATATGTAATTAACAGTAAACAGAACAGATAAGCCAGGCCATATCAAAAGAAAAAAGAATTTCAAAGGATGATAAATATTGCAAGGAGTTTCCAGGAAAAAATAATAAATATATACATTTCATATTACAAGAACAATAAAAACACTTCATTCATTATGGGGAACTATTAATAAATAATTGTCAAAGAGCAGTGAATTTACTAATGTACTTTACATGTGATAGACCATTTAATTTTTGTATTTAGGAAATTCTTATTTAGCAATTATTTGAACTATGGAGCTGAACTTTAGAGAAGTAAAAATAATAAGTCATTGCTATTATACCTTCACGATATACTCCATCATGGCAAATGAAAGGGAAAAGTGGAAACAAATACACAGATTACCATAATGAGCGCTATTGAAGACGCCTGCCATGGTCCTGCATGAAGAGTTGTCCCCACCACACACTCCACATTTGTCTCTCTTGGCCTTGGAGTTCAACACATGGTCACAGCCAGCTTGCTTCAAAACAGAATAATGACAATCAACATTTAAAAATAACTAAGGTTAAGCATGTTACTTTACAAAGTTCTTTTCATAAATACCTCAATTAATAGGACATTTGATATCACAACATCTTTTCAGAAATCTTGTAGTACATTAATCTATTCACACATGTGTTGATGTGGATGAGTAATTGACATGGATGGATAAAAAGTGCTTTTCCCGTATCAAAATTGTATGGGGTATCATTGAAAAGGTAGATTTCCAGTATTCTGAATTAAAAACCTCAGAGGTAAGGCCTAGGAGAATCTTCATTTTAGCAAACATTGACAGTGAATCTTATACCCATTATCATTTGGAACCCACACTTTATTTTTGGGATAGAAGAATTAGGGTAGAAGGATGGGAGTGTGAGAGGACTCAATAGAGACAGAGAAGGGAGACGAACAGGTGGATTCACTGAAATCCACTGCTAAGGGGAGCAGGAGGCAATATAAGAGAGGTCTGCTGCATCCTGTGCGGGTCAGCTTCATGGCTGGGGATCAAACTCAGGCCTTAGCAGTGAGATAACTGAGATTTAATCCCTATGCCACCACAGATGCCCTGAAAACCACACTTTAAGTAAATATAATTCAAGGAGACAAAAAGTAACACACTAAAAAATATCCAAAAAATGCCTTTTATCTTTCATTTTTAATCTCAAGATGTTAAAACTCTGGGAATAAATTGAGCACATTTGAAAGATACAATTTCTGGGGTTTCCCTGCTGGCGAGGGCTAAGCATCAGCACTGTGAATCAACCCACAGCTACTGCGGCACGAATTCAATCCCCGGCCAGGGAGCTGATCACACAGCACAGCAAGACCTCTGCTGTCTCATGTGTTGCTCCCCTCAGCAGTGGATTTCAGTTACTCCACCTGTTCTGCTCCCTACTCTGTCTCTGGAGAATCCTCTCACCCCCGGCACCTCTGGCCTCTACCCCAGCTCTCGTGTGCATAAATAATCTAAAAAAAAGACACAATTTCTCCAAAATTAGTATCCAGCATTAATAAATGGCATCTATGAAAAGATAAATGAGTAAAGGCGTAAGTAAATCACTTGTCTCAGGGGTTTAAAAGTATAATGCAGCTCATCTCCATGCAGATGTTATACCTCTGAATAAGTGGCAATAACTGTTTTTTTCTTTAGAATACATGTCTAAACTTAATCATCAGCAAAGTTAAGAAAATGTGTTTTCTTCATAAATTTTATTCTACATCTGGCGGAGCAACATGGCGGCGAGGAGACGCTGCGAGTAAGATCTCCCATTAAAAAAAGTGAATAGGGAGGAAAAGCGGCAGGTCCCAGTGAGAACTGGGACACGGAAGATAAACTGGTGACGCCAGCGAACTGCCCGAAGAAGAAACTGGCCATAAAAGAGGACTAGAAGGGAGGGAAGCGCAGAACCCTGCTCCCCTCCCCCGCCCACAGAGGTGGCACTCTCCGACCGGCAGAGAGGAGGAAACAACAAACCAAAACGGCCAACAAGAACAAACGACTTAGCAAGCGGGACCGTGAGTGGAAAGGAACTATTGCAGCCACCACACCCCGTGAACGGGAGCTGAGGCGAACCCTGCAGGATTCGCCGCGGCGGCGAGCAAACGGCTCCGGGCGCCATTAGAGAAGAACAAAGACCCCGGGAGACGCGCACACAGCCCGGGCTGCCGGTAAGCTGGCGCGGGAAAGCGGCTCGCTCAGCACGCTTGAAAAGCAAGTGCAGACCTGGATCGCGGCTGCCCAGGTCCCCGCGCCTGCGACCTAGGCTTGCGGGGAGACGACCTAGGCTTGCGGGGAGACGCGCGGAGGTCCTCACTGAGGTGAAGGTCCCTCCCTGAGTGAGCAGGAACCAGGCGCCCAGGCACGGGAGCGGTGCAAAAGGCGCCATTCCCGCGCCACTGAACTGGGCTACAGCCCGCTTCCTGGAACTGAGGGCTTTGAACTGAGACCCGGGGCACGAAAATTCGGGGCGTGGTTTCTCCACGACAGTGGGGCACAAGGCAGACACAGCACCCCAAAGCTGTTGAGGTGTACCCTACCATTCCCGCTCTGTTCTCTGTCCCACGGGGTGGGGGGAGGCGAAAAACAGCCCCCCAAGGGCTCCAGGAGAGATCTCTGGCGCCACCTAGCGACCAGGAAAAAAAAGTCACTAACACCCTATAAAACAGGACATTTCTTAAGACTGCTTGAAAAGGGCAGAAGGTTTCTGGAGGACCCAGTGGCCAGCCGGGAAGTTATTCCACGCCAGGCCCCTTCCGACCAGCAGTCTGAGCCCACAGAGGGAGCAGGCACCCACGTCCGGGGCAGACCGGGTGTGCAGAAGAGTGTGCCTGAAACCGGAGGCGCAGGGACTGCATCCCGCTTCGCCATTTGAGAACAGGGACATTTCTTCAGTAAAAACTGCCTAAAACCAGCAGAAAGCTCCCCCAGAAGACAGAGATGGCTCCTGGAAGAGCCAGAGGGGAGCGGAGAAGTTCACCCAAGATGTCAGTCAGTCCGAGCAACACAGTGTCCCAACGCATACGACAAATTAGAAAACAGACAGTAGGGAGTAGAAGAACCACACGCAACCTAAAAACTCCTCAGGAAAGAAGCACACCACAAAAAGAAAACCACTCCCCAGATTGCAACGACAGCAACTTGGAAGAACTTCTGAGCCTTCCAGAAAGAGAATTTAAAATTGCCATGATTAAAAAAGTGATAGATCAGAAGAAGGAAATTGAGTCCCTAAAGAGGGAAGTAAGAGAAATGCAGGAGATCAAAGAATTAATGGAGGAACTAAAGAACTCTGGGAAAAGCAATGAAAGCAGAATAGATGAAATGGAAGAACGAATAAGTAATCTTGAAGACACAGAAATAAAAAGAACCAAAACAGAAAAGGAAAGAGAAGTACGAAGGAAAAAGAATGAAGAAAGACTTCGGGAACTATCTGACTCCATGAGGAAAGGAAATATAAGAGTTATAGGAATTCCAGAAGGAGAGGAGAGAGATGTAGGAACAGAGAAAATATTCATGGATATAATTGAAGAGAACTTCCCAAATGAGAAGAAGGAGCTGAAAATTGATATACAAGAAGCAAGAAGAACACCAAACTTCCACGACGAAAGGAAAAACACAGCAAGACACATAATAGTAAAGCTCCCAAGAATCCAGGACAAGGAAAAAATAATGAAGCTGACAAGAGGGAAGAAACAGATAACATTCAAAGGAAAACCAATCAGGCTGACATCAGACTTCTCTGAAGAAACACTACGGGCAAGGAAGAGTGGAGGGACATAGTCAACAGACTCCAAGAAAACAGATGCCAACCAAGAATACTCTATCCCGCAAAGCTCTCTTTCCTCCATGAAGAAAGAATATGGACCTTCCCAGACAAAGAGAAACTCCGGAATTTCATTGCGACTAAACCCCCACTCCAAAAAATACTACAAGGAATCCTAAAGCCAGAACCTCAGAGGGACGAATAACAACGAAAGAAGACCAAAAAAAAAAAAGTTATTAAAAGAATAAATAAAATCAAAGGAAAGACAAACATAATGGCAAATACAGATGCTAACATATCAATATTAACTCTAAATGTAAATGGACTAAACTCTTCAATAAAAAGACACAGAGTTGCAGCCTGGATTAAGAAACAAAACCCAACCTTTTGCTGTCTCCAGGAAACACATTTAGCTACAAAAGAAAAATAGGCTCAAAGTCAAAGGATGGAAAACAATCCTACAAGCAAATGGGCCAAAAAAGAAAGCAGGAACAGCTATACTTATATCAGATAAAACAGACTTCAAACTCAAAAAAATAAAAAGAGACCCCAATGGTCACTACATTATGATTAAGGGGACAATACTTCAAGAAGAAATAACACTCATTAACATATACTCACCAAACGAAAGAGCACCAAAATATATCAGACAACTGTTGTCCTCTCTGAAAACAGACATCAGAGAAAACACATACGTAGTGGGAGACTTCAACACACCACTATCAACAATGGATAGATCAACAAGACAAAAAATAAGTAAAGAAACTAAAGCTCTAAATAAGGACCTAGAGCATTTGGGCTTAACAGACATCTATAGAACACTAAACCCAAAAAAAACGGAGTACACATTTTTCTCAAGCGCACACGGATCATTCTCCAGGATCGATCACATACTGGGGCACAAGACAAACATCAACAGATACACCAAGATTGAAATCATACCAACCATCTTTTCTGACCACGAAGGCATCAAACTAGAAATAAATCATAAAAAGAAGGCAAGGAACTATCCTACCTCATGGAGATTAAAAGCCACACTACTGGAAGACCACTGGACTAACGAGGAGATCAAAGAAGAAATTAAAAAATTCTTTGAATTGAATTACAAGGAGGACACCAATATCCTAAATGTATGGGATGCAGCAAAAGCAGCAATAAGAGGAAAATATAGAGCAATAGAAGCTCACATCAAAAAACAAGAAAGAACTCAAAGAAACAACCTAATCTCGAAGCTCAAAGATCTAGAAAAAGAACAACAAAAAACCCCAGAACCTTAGAGAAAAGAAATAATAAAAACCAAAGCAGAATAAATGAAATTGAAACTCAAAAAACAATCCAAAAGATCAATGAAACCAAGAGCTGGTTCTTTGAAAAAATAAATAAAATAGACAAACCCTAGCCAGGCTCACAAAGGAAAAAGGGAGAAAGCACAAATACACAGAATCATAAATGAAAGAGGAGAAATCACAACGGACACAGCAGAAATCAAAAGAATAATCAGTAACTACTATGAACAGTTATATGGAAACAAGTTCAACAATCTAGAGGAGATGGACAAATTCCTACAACTCTACAATCACCCAAAGCTAGATAAAGAAGAAATAGAACACCTAAACAGACCAATTACAAGCAGCGAAATTGAAATGGTAATTGAAAAACCTCCCCAAAAACAAAAGCCCAGGACCTGATGGATTTACAAATGAATTCTACCAAACATTCAGAGACGAATTATTGCCTATCCTTCACAAACTCTTCCAAAAAATTGAGAAGGAAGGGACAATACCAAACACGTTCTATGAAGCCAACATTACACTAATACCAAAACCGAATAAGGACAACACAAAAAAGGAAAACTATAGGCCAATCTCCCTAATGAACACTGATGCAAAAATCCTCATAAAATTTTAGCTATCAGAATCCAACAATGTATCCATAAGATAATTCACCACGACCAAGTTGGATTCATTCCAGGGGCACAAGGATGGTTTAACATCCGAAAATCAATCAACGTTATCCAACACATCAACAGAAAGAAATATAAAAACCATATGATAATATCAATAGATGCTGAGAAAGCTTTCGACAAAGTGCAAACACCCATTCATGATAAAAGCCCTTGAAATTCTTGGGATACAAGGAACATACCTCAACATCATAAAGGCCATCTATGACAAGCCAACAGCCAGTATCATTCTCAATGGTGAAAAGCTGAAAGCAATTCCATTAAGATCTGGAACAAGACAAGGATGTCCACTCTCACCACTGCTCTTCAATATAATACTGGAAGTCCTAGCCAGAGCAATAAGACAAGAGAAAGACATCCAAGGAATCCAAATAGGAAAAGAAGAAGTCAACTATCACTATTTGCAGATGATATGATAATATACATAGAGACCCCCAAATCTCCACAGAAAAACTAATTCAACTCATCAATCAATTCAGTAAAGTGGCAGGATACAAAATCAACACGCAAAAGTCAGTAGCCTTCCTATACACAAACAATAAATCTGAAGAAGAAGAAATCAAAAAAACCACCCCTTTTATTATCGAAACAAAAAAAAATCAAATATTTGGGAATAAATCTAACAAAAGAGGTAAAGGACCTATACAAAGAAAACTATAAAACACTGTTAAAAGAAATAGAAGAAGACACAAAGAAATGGAAAGACATCCCCTGCTCATGGATTGGAAGAATAAACATTATTAAAATGGCCATCCTACCAAAAGCAATATACAGATTCAATGCTATTCCAATCAAAATCTCAATGGCATTCTTCAAAGAAATAGAACAATTATTGATGAAATTCATATGGAATCACCAAAAACCCCGAATAGCCAAAGCTCTACTGAAAAAAAAAGAAGGAAATGGGGCATCAGACTCCCAGACTTCAAACTATACTACAAAGCCATAATCATCAAACTGCATGGTATTGGAACAAGAACAGACATACAGACCAATGGAATCGAATAGAAAATCCAGAAATAAACCCACAGATTTATGGTCAACTAATCTTTGACAAAGGAGCAAAGACTATGCATTGGAGCAAAGAAAGTTTGTTCAATAAATGGTGCTGGGAAAACTGGGTCGCTACATGCAAAAGAATGAAGCTTGACCACTACCTCACACCATACACAAAATCAACTCAAAGGGATTAAAGAACTAGAATAAGACCTGAAACCATAAAATACATAGAAGGAAATATAGGCGAAACAACTACGGATTTGCACATCAAAGACATCTTTACAGACACATCACCCAAAGCAGTGATAGTGAAGAGAAAGATAAACAGCTGGGACTACATCAAATTAAAGAGCTTCTGCACAGCAAAAGAGACAATAACAAAAACAAAGAGAAACCCCACCAACTGGGAGAACATTTTTGCACCCAACACTAATGATAAAGGACTGATCACAAAAATCTGCAAAGAGCTGATAAGACTCAGCAACAACAAAGAAAATAATCCAGTCAAAAAATGGGCAGAAGAGCTAAAAAGAAACTTCTCTGAAGAGGAAATGCAAATGGCCAACAGACATATGAAAAAATGTTCAACATCACTTGTAATCAGGAAATGCAAATCAAAACTACCATGAGATACCATCTCACACCAGTGAGAATGGCACATATTAAAAAAACTAGCAACAACAAATGTTGGCGAGGATGTGGAGAAAAAGGAACTCTTCTGCACTGTTGGTGGGAGTGCAAACTGGTCCAACCACTATGGAGAGCTGTGTGGAGATTTCTGGACCTACTAAACATAGAGCTTCCATATGATCCAGCAATTCCACTCCTAGGTATTTACCCAAAGGACACAGAAACATCAATTCCAAAGAGCACCTGCACTCCTATGTTTATAGCAGCACTGTTTACAATAGCTAAGCTTTGGAAACAGCCCAAATGCCCAAAAATAGATGACTGGATCAAGAAGATGTGGTACATATATACCATGGAATATTACTCAGCATTCAAAAAAGATAAACACATGCAATTTGCAGCAACATGGATGGCACTGGAAGGGATCATGCTCAGCGAAATAAGCCAAAAAGAAAAAAGAAAATACCGGATGGTCTCACTCATAGCAGGAATCTAGAAAACTTAAATAAGGGACCAGGAAAATGAATATAAGAAAGTGAAAATCAAAATCAACAAAAAACTATGAACCAGAGACACTTTTTGGGGGGTGGGGGGCGGGAGGGGAAGGATTGGTGTCAGAATGGGCGTTTGCAATTGTATGGGGGAATATAAAAATAAAATTTAATATTTAAAAAAAAAAAAATTTATTCTACATAACGCAATTATTTTCAAAATAAAAATTTTATCCAGTTATTTTCTCCATATAGCATACATCTATAAATCCTGATAATCTTCATATTTTTTCATTGTGTATGTCATTTGGCTGTTAATTTAGGTAAAATATAGGTTTTTCAGGTCACCAAGTACCCTTTTTCTGAGTACTTACATGATTTCCAATGTGTATGCTTTTTTTTTTTTTTAATTCTCAGTAATGCTTTGGGTGTAAGGCCCTTTAATCACCTAAGTAACTGGTAATAGAGGATTATAGAAAGAACTGTAGGGTCCTTTTAAGTTTCACCTTAACCAAAAGAGTGAATTCATAAAGCTCAATTTGTATTCTTCATATAGCATTCACTATCCTACTCTCATACTCACCAAGCATTTTTAAGACTGCCATCTGCAAAAGAAAGTGCTTTAATTCAGAGTCTCATCTATTTTCACAAAGCATACTACTAAATGGCCCATCTATAGCCAATCTTCTAATCCAGCACATTGTTAGGATCTTCAGAATCACAAATATTGCTCAACTCCAAATCCTTCCAGGGAGCTCCGAGGATTTCAGAAAAAAGTAAATATAAGAACAATCAGCTCCATCCTTGGCCCCTTCCTTCCTTCCTCACCTTTCTAAAACCTACTCATCCTCAACTACTTCAAGCTTCATACCATCCATGGGCATTCTCGGAATGCTTTGCCATGGCCACATAAAATCGTGTCTCGTGCCACTTTCTGCATGACCTCAGAGCTCTGCAATCTGACTGCTAACACATCTACCCTAACAAATCTGCGACTGCCTGTGAGGCAGGGGCTCTGTTGCATTCTTTCAACCAGGTGACTAGAAAGGTATCTGACATCCAACAGGTACTCAGTAAATGTTACTTGAATGTGCACAGGAAGTAAAAGACAAGGCAGGAAGGGGGAATAATGGTGGGGAACACCACTTTTAACACAGAGGGAAAAAAGTTCACATTCAAAATACTAAAAAGACTTTCTAGCCCTTCTGTCCTATTATTTCTCTTTCTTAGGGAGTTGACCTCCTCACTCAGCTTGATTTTGAGTACCAAAGGCAAAACAAAATCAGCAAACTTACCTTAATGCTTCCTGAGCCACTCTTTTTTTTTCTTTTTTAAAGATTTATTTATTTATTTATACAAGCACTGGGTACAGTCAGAAGCGCGGGAGGGTAAGAGAATTCACCAGAGCCAGAGCGGAGAGTACAACAGGCAGACTGACGAAGTACACTGCTGAGGGGAGCAGCAGGCGGGCAGGAGAGGTCTGCGAGCCATGTGGGACCCTCGGCCGGCAGCTGGGGATCGAACCGGTGCTGTAGGAGCTGCGGGCAGCTTCGCAGCCCAGCGTTCAACCGCTATGCCACCGGGGAGGCCCCTGAATCACTCTTAATGACAGAGAACTGCCTAGTTACAAGTCTCCTAAGGCCACCCTGTAGACAGTATGAGCACAACACCAAAGGCTGCTGCACTGGGATTCACAAGAACACATTCTTGGGTCTCCCTGGTGGCTTAGGGGATGAGTCTCAGCACTATCACTATGGCCTGAGTTCGATCCCCGGCCAGGGAGCTGACCCACAAAGGGTTTAACAGACCTCTCCTGTCTAGCCTGCTGCTCCCCTCAGCAGTGTATTTCAGTCCATTCACCTGTTCCGCTCTCCACTCTGTTTCTGGGGAGTCCTCTCACCCCCAAACATCTGGCCTACACCCCAATTCTTCTCTCCCACCCCACACAAATTTTTTTTAAAAGAATACATTCTGAAGTAATAGAAGGAATATTTGAATAAAGAGACAAAATATCATTCTCAAAGTCACTTTAAGTATAATACATTTAGTTACCCGACACAGGCCTTGAACACAGATGTCATTGGTTTCAGTCCCACAAGGAGTACCATCGGCAACCCTATCCTTCAACTGGTAGAAGTTAGTGGTTCCAGCAACCCGACAGTAGAGTTTACAGCGATCTTTTATGGCAACTGTAACAACACGTCAAACATTGTTTGTACAATGAATGGCTGTGCTTTCCTAGGTCTCAAAAAAGTCTTACAATAAATGTAATATTTGGAGCACTTACTGCCACTGTACTTGGGGAGCCACCTCACATTAGGGGAAAGGCCACTGATGTTGAAATGTTCGCCATCAAAGTCAGAGCACTGCTTCTCACGAAAGTCTTGCTTGCCTTTTGGACATGAATCAGTGTTACATGACCGAAATTTCATCCTGCGGCCCACACAGAACTTTCCTCCGTTTCTTGGCCTAGTCAAATTCATTACATTTTGAAGCACATCAGTACAATATTTTTCTGCCATTTACTTCCAAATCTACTCCATTCTCTTCCAGGATCTGGTAACTACTGATGTCCCACTAATGTTTTCTTTTTGTTTGTTTTGTTTTTAACAAATGTAACAGGATATTTTAACTAATCTAAGACTAACAAATGCGAAAGTATCCATCTTAGGGTGGACAAGGCGGCCTACAGAGTGAAATAATATTTTAGTCATGATTAGACTAGCAAAGAATTAAGTGATGATGGGGATTTGTTTTAAAACTTCAAAAAATGGTTTCTTCATTTTCTAGAGAACAAAAAGAAATACTACTTGAGCCAAAGCAGAAAACAGAGGGAGATAACACCATGTTACATAAAAAAAAAAAAAATCTTTGTGCACCTTTGTGATATATATCCTTCCTGGCAGTTTAAAGAGTTTCATTACTAATTGTATCATCCATCTCTTTATATCAGGGATTATCAAAATATATAGAGTTTCACTGTCATCCATCTCATTATTTTCGGAAAAACTATTTGTGTCAGCATTTTTTAAAGACGAAGACTTCCAGGCTCCACCTATAGCATGGTGGAATTGTGAGGTTCTGATGAACATCTCCACTAATTACAACAGGAACACATTAAATTTTGCTTACAGCAAATTTCAGCAGGTCATGACTGGTGATGAGGGACAGACCCATGGATATTTTAATCTAAGGTTGGTGGCTTGCTATGGGAAAAAACAGGAAGAAAGTAAGAAGGCCATAGCCAGGGCACTGGCCAAGCCAGACAACTGGGGGAAAAAAATGGGACAAGCATGAATGGTGTGGATCACAGCCATTGCAGGGGAATTTTTTTAGTGGGGAAGGAATAAAAATCTATACCCACATGGGTGCTAGAACTGTATGATTAGTCACAAAGAATGTGGCTGCAGTGGTGCAGATGGGGGAAGCCCCTACCCTTTTGCTCCTAGGAGTCAGAGGGAGAGACCTGCATGTACCACAGTGAAGGTGGCAAAGAGACTGGACCCTGGAGTGTGGAATCTGTGAACAGTGGAGAGTATGGGCTCTGGGGAGCAAGGGAAGGAGACACAGCAGACATTTTTACACATGGAATGTCCACCCTGCACAATAAGACTGTCATCGAGGGTCTTTGCATTTCAGCATCCCCCCTCTCCTTCACTAGCCACCAAGTTAAAAGGAGGAGACAAAGAAACAAAATTGCAGGCACGGTGACCCAGCTGGAGAAATTCACATATGCCTAGGAGACAAGCATTTTAACACAAGATGGGAAAACTTAGAGACAAGAATAAAACTAATGTTTACTTTCTGGTGACTTGCTATAATCTTAACTTACAGTTATATTAAAAAAAAAAAAGACATACTTGGGACGATTACAGAGCCTGGTTGTACTTTTGATTCCACCTCCACACGTTCTGGAACAAGAGCTGTAAGGTCCCCATGGCCCCCATTCTCCATCCACAGGGCGTGTTTCCATCTCCTTGTTGACACACAGACCGTGGTGGCAATGCTGCAAAAACCAGCACAGGAGAAATGACTCTTGTGCATGGAAATGAAACATCACAGTAAGAATAATAGCAACATAATGATCATTAGAACAAGATATGCAGAATTTAAAGCAAAATGCTATTAATTCCAGAATATGATCACATCTGATGCCACTTTATGAACATTTTCTGAGTATCTACTGAGTAAATACAAGATCTATGACATTTAAAAAGTTAGATTTGCTGAGTCTCATCAGCTCTTTATAGCTTTTTGTGATCAGTCCTTTATCATTAGTGTTGTGTACAAAAATGTTCTCCCAGTCAGTGGGGTTTCTCTTTGTTTTGATTATTGTCTCTTTTGCTGTACAGAAGCTCTTTCATTCAAAGTAAATAATCCAATCAAAAATGGGCAGAAGAGCTAAAAAGAAACTTCTCTAAAGAGGAAATGCAAATGGTTAATAGGCATATGAAAAAATGTTCAACATCACTTGTAATCAGGGAAATGCAAATCAAAACTACAATGAGATACCATCTCACACCAGTGAGAATGGAACATATTAAAAGAACTACCAACAACAAATGTTGGCAAGGATGTGGAGAAAAAGGAACTCTCCTGCACTGCTGGTGGGAGTGCAAAATGGTCCAACCACTATGGAAAGCTGTGTGGAGATTTCTCAACCTACTAAAGATAGAGCTTCCATATGATCCAGCAATTCCACTCCTAGGTATTTACCCAAAGGACACAGAAACATTAATTCAAAAGGGCACCTGCATCCCTATGTTTAAAGCAGCACTATTTACAATAGCTAAACTATGGAAACAACCCAAATGCACAAAAATAGACTACTGGATCAAGAAGATGTGGTACATATACACAATGGAATATTATTCAGCAATCAAAAAAGATAAACTCATGCAATTTACAGCAACATGGATGGAGCTGGAAGGGATCACGCTCACTGAAATAAGCCAGAGAGAAAAAGAAAAATACCAGATGGTCTCACTCATAGTAGGAATTTAGAAAACCTAAATAAGGGACCAGGAAAAAGACTAATTATAATAAAGAGAAAATTAAAATCACCAAGCAACTATAGACCAGAGACATACTACTGGAGAGGTGGGGCGGTTAGGATCAAAATAAGTGGGGTGGGAATTTTTGCACAATGTATGCATTTTCATTTTGGTTATATTTCCCATACATTGTGCAAAAATGAAAAATGATGTAAGAATTATATAAAATAAAATAATAAAAAATAAAAATAAAAAGTTAGATTTGCTGTTAAGATCTAGTCTTAGTGGTAGAGGGAAAACCTATGGGGAAAACTAAGATAGTAAAATGAAAATTATTTTTTAAAACAAGCAAATAAAAACTCCATTAATAGAGCATTATATTATATATTATATTAATTACAAATATGTTATATATTATATTAATAGAGCATATAGCCATGTTCCCATTTATGTGAAATGTCACTCTCCCACTCACTTTGTTAACTTTCTACTCCATCTCATCCAAAGTGCCACAGACACTTTGTTCCTTACTTTCATCAAGAAAATGGGAACTTAAAGGAAAATCTGCCCACAACTTCCCAATACCCCTTCTATCTGCCCAAGAGCATTTGTGCCTAGTACTCCTCCTTCTCAGTTATCAGTAACTGAAAAAATCCATGGCCCTTGCAACTGCAACCCCCCCCCACCCATGTACTTGATATGCTCACTACTCAAAATATCACCCCAAGGATTCTCTCATCAATCCTGCCTCATCACCACTCCTGTCTCCTCTACATTAAAGCCAAGAGAAACGTGGTTCATGCACTGATGCTGGTCTATGAACTACTCGCTGTCAGTCTGTGAGGAGATGGCACATGGTGGCGAGTACTTGTCCCCATTCCACAAAAATTGAGGACATGGGCTGCGAGGAGTGAGTTTTAGAGTTTATTTAGCAGTAAGAAAACAGACAGCTCTCTCCTGCAGGGAGGGGACATCCGAAAACAGGTACCCCCAAAATGCTCATTTCTAGGGTCTTTTAGACCAAATATAGCTCCCTGTCGACCTATCCAGAATCTGTCTCAGAAATGAGCACAAAAATGAAGAATAAACCATTCAGAAGCTTATAGGATTCTGACCAAGGAAATTTTTGTTTATAAACCTTAACAATTAAAAATGATCTTACAGTTGATTTTGAACTGTGGTAAAATATACATTATATAAAATTTATTATCACCTATTTTTAAGGTTATTGCTTGGTGACATTAAGTGCAATCACATTATTGTGCAATCATTACACCATCTTTTCACAGAACTTGCTTAATTTTCCCAAACTGAGACTCTATACCCATTAAACAGCTCCTACTCTCCCTTCTTCTCAAAACACCATTCTACTTTTTCTTTCTATGAATTCATGTACTCTAGATGTATCATAATTGAAGTCATACAATCTTCACATTTTTGAGACTAATTTCACTTAACATAAACTCCTTCAGGGTCCACACATGTTGTAACATGTGTCAAAATTTCCTTTCTTTTAAGGCTGAATAATATCCCATTGAAAACCTCATGTTTATGCTCAAACTGAATCAGTTATGTTCA
The DNA here is from genome assembly GCF_014898055.3 of Talpa occidentalis. Classification (NCBI taxonomy): domain Eukaryota; kingdom Metazoa; phylum Chordata; class Mammalia; order Eulipotyphla; family Talpidae; genus Talpa; species Talpa occidentalis. The sequence goes on along the minus strand of NW_023601653.1, from coordinate 44,151,183 downwards.
ATGAATTAGTTATTAATAGTATGTCTCTTGATAACTGTAAATACAGCAATCATTATTTTAGCTACATGCAATCATCGCATCCATGGCATATAATTATTTGAAAATTTTCTAAGGCAAGGGTTAAGGCCTAACCTGAGAATTCAATCAGGTGACTATTTTGGAGCAAGACTACCTAATATCAGCAGCCCAGGACTCAAACTCTAAAAGATTTTTTTCTGCTCATTCTCACATAACTCTCACAAATGCCTACCACCACAAAACTCCCCTACCACCACAAAAAAAAAAAAAAAAAAAAAAAAAATCAGTCACTATTGGTAATAAGAAGTGAGAAAAAATCTATTCTTTTATTAATTGTTATTTTCATAAAGAGAAACTTTTAAAAATTAAAGAATAAATTTTAAAATTCAGTTTGATCTTAAATCTATAAACTGAAGGCCACTAGAATTTTGATGCTAAAATTAAAAAAAAGTATCATGAGTTCTAGACCATTTTGATGAGTATTTCAGTTACTGCAAAAATTGCAGATATCCAAATAAATCAATTCAGATGTGATTTTTATAGAAAAGTGATTCAAGAGAAAACCAGTAGCGGGTACAAATATTTCAATGGAGCAACAGGTGGAAAGATACAAATTCGGTCAGTGAACTGATGTTAGCTAATGTGAAGTTAACAAAATAGGCAGGCTTCCTTGACAATGCTGTAGTTCAGAGGCATCTAAGAGATGCAAGTTAGGAAGTGCTGATAGTACTAGCCACCAAGGACAAAAGAAGATGACTTTACCCTGGGGCACCAAGTACATCTGACTTCAGCCTTACTGCATGTTTCATTATCATAGTGAACTCCACCTCTCACTATCATACTGGCAAATTTAGGAGAATCCATGACTGGTGTTAGAATTATAAAGATATAGTACAGCAGGCAGTTTATTGTAGCGATAAACTTTCAATTATGATTGCCTAAATTTTAGGAGAGGAAATGCAGGCAATGGTAATATTCTTGAATTTGGGTTTTTTACTGAAATATTAGAAATTCTAGGTCTATACTCATTTTTAATGACGAGACTATTTATTATGTACTTAGGTTACTATACATCCATATAGTTAGTTGTCTAATAACTAGAGAGAACTGTAATCTTCATCTGCTTGATCTTGAAAAGGGGGGTAAAGTTAAAAATGTATTTCACTTGACAATGTACCATTCAAACAAACAGGGCGATCACATTAATTCAACTGGCAGGACACCAGCTGACAGTGAGTTTTGAAGAGTGATGAAACGTGGAGCCATTCCATCCTCGGATTGTCTCGATACCAGACTCACCCTTGGAGGAAACCTACCATCCCAGGACCACAGCTGGTTCCATCTGCCAGAGGCATGTGCTGAGTGCGACAGCCCTTGTGGACGCCCTCCGCGCTCGTGCACCAGAGACGCCTGCACTGCTTCTGCGGAGTGACAAAAGGTGTTGGGCAGGAGTGAAAACCATGTTACAAGCACCAGACCAACTCTATATAATGACAGGCTCCTAAGTTGAGCCGATATATGGTTTCCCGAACAAAGCTGGAAATAATAAGTACAAATCTTTACAAAGTTTGAGTTATCAATTTTCTTCTAAACACATAAAACAGCAAGCTTTCATTCTGAAAAACTTTGGGATATCTATGCTACATTAAGCAATGAGAGAGAAATCAAGAGTGGAAATATTCAAAATTATGTGAGACCTTTTTTATTCTTTTCAAGACAGTTTTCTAAAGGGCTTTTTGTTGTTTAATGTTACTTGCAAAGTTTCCAAAAGCCCCTTTTGATCCAGCAGTATGAATAATGTGCATAAAAAACTGCATAATGTACACTGGCTTCCTCTTTTGTGGATATAATGCAGACTTTCAACTTCTGAACAAAGGTTTCTGAACTGAAAATCCACTGAGTCACACAGGAACTGTAAGTCAGTAATGCTTTCCTTTCTCTGAATTTAAATTGAGAGTTTATTTAGAATCTAAATCAGATAGGAAAGAAATGCATCTTATATAACAAACAGTTAAAGCAAATCTTCCACTATACTAAATGTCTAAAGGCTTATTAAAATGTGGGATAATAAATTTAATATTTTTAAAGATTTGTTTTTATTTATGTATGAATACAAGAACTGGGGTATCAGCTAGAGGTGTGGGGTAAGAGGATTCACCGGAGACAGAGTGGAGAGCAGAACAGGCATACTACTGAAATATACTGCTGAGGGGAGCAGCGGATGAGACAGGAGAGGTCTGCAGTGCCATGTGGGTCAGCTCCCTTACTGGGAAATTGAACCCTGACTGAAGTGGATGGCAATAGACTGACAGCATTGAAACTTAACCCCTGTGTCACCAGGGAGGCCCTATAAATTTAAGATTTTAACAGTGATAGTCACTGTGGTTTTTACATCACTTTGCTTACTGTTTAGTAACATTCATTCATTCAACATTCAGTAGTTTTTATTTTGTGGCACTGATTATATGGTAAATCCTTAACACTGGGAATATACCTTTAATTAAAAGAATGAATGAAGCTGTATTCCTAAGGATATTTACAGTCTGGAGCTGTAGTAAGCAAATGGCAAATTTTTGTCCAGGAATGGAGAAAAGAGAGTAACTACTCTGTTTGGGAAAGCAGGACAGGGATCCACCAAAATGATGACATTTATTCAAACTCAACCTTAAATCTATGCCCAAATAAAACAAAATCATGGTTACAGATTTAGCAAACAAGTTAAATCAGCTATTTCGATAAAAATTTAAAGTTTCTAACTTGTGAAAATTTCTGAAAATAAGTCATAGAGTAAAACAACCTTAATAAGTCTAAACAATTGGCCCCGAATTTTATATCTTTGGATTCAAATCTATATACATTAAAATACAGCATGCGTGAAGCTATCTGCAGCCACTGCAGCACAAGTTCAATCCCAGCCAGGGAGGTGACCCACATGGTGCATCAGACCTCTCCTGTATTGCCCTTTGTTCCCCTCAACAGTGTATTTTAGTCAGTCTGCCTGTTCTGTTCCCCACTCTGTCTCTGGTGAATCCTCTCATCCCCCACACCTCTGGCCTATACCCCAGTTCTTGAATGCATAAATAAATAAATCTTAAAAAAATACATAGTACACATTTGATTCTTAGGGCCATTCACAGGAGTACATCAAAGCATTTATATTTTCTTCCCTGTGCCCATATTAATATTATTTGAAAAGAATAGTTGAATGGGAGGGCGGAGCAACATGGTGGAGAGGAGACGCTGCGAGTAAGATCTCCCATTAAAAAAAGTTAATAGGGAGGAAAAGTGGCAGGTCCCAGTGAGAACTGGGACACGGAAGATAAACGGGTGACTCCAGCAAATTACCCGAAGAAGAAAGTTGCCATAAAAGAGGACCAGAAGGGAGGAAAGTGCAGAACCCCGCTCCCCTCCCCCACCCATAGAGTCGGCGTTCTCCGACCGGCAGAGAGGAGGAAAAAAACAAACTAAAACGACCAACAAGAACGAACTACGCAGCAAGCGGGACTGTGAGTGGAAAGGAACTATTGTAGCCACCACACCCCGTGAACGAGAGCTGCGGAGAACCCTGCAGGATTCGCCGTGGAGGTGAGCTCCGGGCGCCATTAAACAGAGACCCCGCCCCCCAGGAGGAGGCCAGGACCAGCACACAGCCCCGGGTCGCCCGGTAAGCTTGCGCGGAAAAGCTGTGCACTGGAAAAGCAAACGCGGATCGGGATAGCGCGGAAAAGCAGCGCGGTTGAAAAGCAAACGTGGATTGGGATCGCGGCTGCCCAGGTCCCCGCGGCTGCCCGGGTACCCGTGCCTGCGACCTAGGCTTGCAGGGAGACGCACGCGAAGACCCTCACTGAGGTGAAAGTCCCTCCCTGAGTATCCAGGAACCAGGCACCCAGGCACGGGAGTGGGGTGCAAAAGACGCCATTCTGTGGACACTGAACTGGGCTACAGCCCACGTCCTGGACCTGAGGGCTTTGGAACTGAGATCTGGAGCACAAAATTCGGGGCGTGGGTTCTCCACGATGGTGGGGCACAAGGCAGACACAGCACCCCAAAGCCGTTGAGGTTTACCCTACCATTCCCGCTCTGTTTCCTGTCGCACGGGGTGAAAAAAAAAAAAAACAGCTCCCCAAGGGCTCTAGGAGAGATCTCAGGCGCCACCTAGCGACTTGAAACCAGCAGAGGTTCCTGGAGGAGCCAGTGGCCAGCTGGGAAGTTAGCCCACGCCGGGCCCCTGCCAACCAGTAGTCTGAGCCCACAGGGGAGTGAGTACCCAAAGCCGGGGCAGACCAGGCACGCAGAAGAGTGTGCCTGAGACTGGACACGCAGGGAGTGTGTCCCGCATCGCCATTTTAGAACAGGGACATTTCTTCAGTAAAGACTGCCTGCAGAAGGCTCCCTCAGGAGCCAGAGGTGAGCAGGGGAAGTTCGCCCACACCAGAACACCTCTGGCCTGCAGTCCAAGCCCAGAGGGGGAGAGGGAACCCACTGCCGGGGCAGACCAGGAGCACAGGGGAGTGTGTCCCCACATCGGCATTTTAGAACAGGGACCTTTCTTCAGTAAAGACTGCTTGAAACTGACAGATGGCGCCCGGAGGAGCCAGAGGGGAGCAGAGAAGCTCACCCAAGATGCCGGCTAGTCCCAGCAACACAGTGTACCAACGCATATGGCAAATTAGAAAACAGACAGTAGGGAGTAGAAGAACCACACGCAACATAGCAACTCCTCAGGGAAGAAGCACACCACAAAAAGAAAACCAGCCCCCAGATTGTAACGACAGTAACTTGGAAGAACTTCTGAGCCTTCCAGAAAGAGAATTTAAAATTGCCATGATTAAAAAATGACAGAACTCATAAAGGAAAACAATGATAAGGGAAAAATAATCAATGATCAGAAAAATGAAATTGAGTCCCTAAAGAGGGAAGTAAAAGAAATGCAGGAGATCAAAGAATTAATGGAAGAACTAAAGAATTCTGGGAAAAGCAATGAAAGCAGAATAGATGAAATGGAAGAACGAATAAGTTCTCTTGAAGACACAGAAATAAAAGAACCAAAACAGAAAAGGAAAGAGAAGTACGAAGGAAAAAGAACGAAGAAAGACTTCGGGAACTATCGGACACCATGAGGAAAGGAAATATAAGAGTTATAGGAATACCAGAAGGAGAGGAGAGAGATGTAGGAACAGAGAAAATATTCCAGGAGAATATGAAGAGAACTTCCCAATGTGAAGAAGGAGCTGAAAATTGATATACAAGAAGCAAGAAGAACACCAAACTTCCATGACGAAAGGAAAAATACAGCAAGACACATAATAGTGAAGCTCCCAAGAATCCAGGACAAGGAAAAATAATGAAGCTGAAAAGAGGGAAGAAACAAATAACATTCAAAGGAAAACCAATCAGGCTGACAACAGACTTCTCTGAAGAAACACTACGGGCAAGGAGAGAGAGGAGGGACATAGTCAACAGACTCCAAGAAAACAGATGTCAACCAAGAATACTCTATCCCGCAAAGCTTTCCTTCCTCTATGAAGAAAGAATAAGGACCTTCCAGACAAACAGAAACTATGGATTCATTACCAATAAACCCCCACTCCAAAAAATACTACAAGGAATCCTAAAGCCAGAACCTCAGAGGGACGAATAACAACGAAGAAGGCAAGGAAAAAAAAGATATTAAAAGAATAAATAAAATCAAAGGAAAGACAAACACAATGGCAAATACAGATGCTAACATATCAATATTAACCCTAAATGTAAATGGACTAAACTCTTCAATAAAAAGACACAGAGTTGCAGCCTGGATTAAGAAACAAAACCCACCCTTTTGCTGTCTCCAGGAAACACATTTAGCTACAAAAGATAAAAAGACTCAAAGTTAAAGGATGGAAAACAATCCTACAAGCAAATGGACCAAAAAAGAAAGCAGGAACAGCTATACTTATATCAGATAAAACAGATTTCAAACTCAAAAAAATAAAAGGGGATCCCAACGGTCACTACATTATGATCAAAGGGACAATACTTCAAGAAGAAATAACACTAATTAACATATACTCACCAAACGAAGGAGCACCAAAATATATCAGACAACTGTTGTCATCTCTGAAAACAGACATCAGAGAAAACACATATGTAGTGGGAGACTTCAACACACCACTATCAACAATGGATAGACAAAAAATAAGTAAAGAAACTAAAGCTCTAAATAAGGATCTAGAGCATTTGGGCTTAACAGACATCTATAGAACACTAAACCCCCAAAAAAGGAGTACACATTTTTCTCAAGCGCACACGGATCATTCTCCAGGATCGATCACATACTGGGGCACAAGACAAACATCAACAGATACACCAAGATTGAAATCATACCAACTATCTTTTCTGACCATGAAGGCATCAAGCTAGAAATAAAACATAAAAAGAAGGCAAGGAACTTTCCTACCTCATGGAGACTAAAAACCACACTACTGGAAGACCACTGGACTAATGAGGAGATCAAAGAGGAAATTAAAAACATCCTTTGAATTGAATGACAAGGAGGACACCAATATCCTAAATGTATGGGATGCAGCAAAAGCAGTAATAAGAGGAAAATATATAGCAATAGAAGCTCACATCAAGAAACAAGAAAGAACTCAAAGAAACAACCTAATCTCAAAGCTCAAAGATCTAGAAAAAGAACAACAAAAAAACCCCAAAACCAGTAGAAGGAAAGAAATAATAAAAACCAAAGCAGAAATAAATGAAATTGAAACTAAAAAAACAATCCAAAAGAGCACTGAAACCAAGAGCTGGTTCTTCAAAAAAAATCAATAAAATAGACAAACCCCTAGCCAGGCTCAAAAAGGAAAAAGGGAGAAAGCACAAATACACAGGATCATCAATGAAAGAGGAGAAATCACAACGGACACAGCAGAAATAAAAAGAATAATCAGTAACTACTATGAAGAGTTGTATGGAAACAAGTTCAACAATCTAGAGGAGATGGACAAATTCCTACAACTCTACAATCACCCAAAGCTAGATAAAGAAGAAATAGAACACCTAAACAGACCAATTACAAGCAGCGAAATTGAAATGGTAATGAAAAACCTCCCCAAAAACAAAAGCCCAGGACCTGATGGATTTACAAACGAATTCTACCAAACATTCAAAGATGAATTGGTGCCTATCCTTCACAAACTCTTCCAAAAAATTGAGAAGGAAGAGACAATACAAACACGTTCTATGAAGCCAACATTATACTAATACCAAAACCGAATAAGGACAACACAAAAAAGGAAAACTACAGGCCAATCTCCCTAATGAACACTGATGCAAAAATCCTCAACAAAATTTTAGCTATCAGAATCCAACAATGTATCCATAAGATAATTCACCACGACAAAGCAGGATTCATTCCAGGGACACAAGGATGGTTTAACATCCGAAAATCAATCAACGTTATCCAACACATCAACAAAAAGAAATATAAAAACCATATGATAATATCAATAGATGCTGAGAAAGCTTTCGACAAAGTGCAACACCCATACATGATAAAAGCCCTTGAAATTCTTGGGCATAAAGGCCATCTATGAGAAGCCAACAGCCAGTATCATTCTCAATGGTGAAAAGCTGAAGCAATTCCATTAAGATCTGGAACAAGACAAGGATGCCCACTCTCACCACTGCTTTTCAATATAATACTGGAAGTCCTAGCCAGAGCAATAAGAAAAGAGAAAGACATCCAAGGAATCCAAATAGGAAAAGAAGAAGTCAAACTATCACTATTTGCAGATGATATGATAATATACATAGAGAACCCCAAAAACTCCACAGAAAAACTAATTCAACTCATCAATCAGTTCAGTAAAGTGGCAGGATACAAAATCAACACACAAAAGTCAGTAGCCTTCCTATACACAAACAATAAATCTGAAGAAGTAATCAAAAAAACCATCCCTTTTATTATTGAAACAAAAAAAATCAAATATTTGGGAATAAATCTAACAAAAGAGGTAAAGGACCTATACAAAGAAAACTATAAAACACTGTTAAAAGAAATAGAAGAAGACACAAAGAAATGGAAAGACATCCCCTGCTCCTGGATTGGAAGAATAAACATTATTAAAATGGCCATCCTACCAAAAGCAATATACAGATTCAATGCTATTCCAATCAAAATTTCAACATCATTCTTCAAAGAAATAGAACAATTATTGATGAAATTCATATGGAATCACAAAAAAACCCAAATTGCCAAAGCTCTCCTAAAAAAGAAAGAAGGGAATGGAGGCATCACACTCCCAGAATTCAAACTATACTACAAAGCCATAATCATCAAAACTGCATGGTATTGGAACAAGAACAGACCTACAGACCAATGGAATCGAATACAAAATCCAGAAATAAACCCACAGATTTATGGTCAACTAATCTTTGACAAAGGAGCAAAGACTATGCATTGGAGCAAAGAAAGTTTGTTCAATAAATGGAGCTGGGAAAACTGGGTTGCTACATGCAAAAGAATGAAGCTTGACCACTACCTCACACCATACACAAAAATCAACTCAAAATGGTTAAAGAACTAGACATAAGACCTGAAACCATAAAATATATAGAAGGAAATATAGGCGAAACACTACGGGATTTGCACATCAAAGACATCTTTACAGATACATCACCCAAAGCAGTGATAGTGAAGGCAAAGATAAACAGCTGGGACTACATCAAATTAAAGAGTTTCTGCACAGCAAAAGAGACAATAACAAAAACAAAGAGAAACCCCACCAACTGGGAGAACATTTTTGCACCCAACACTAATGATAAAGGACTGATCACAAAATCTGCAAAGAGCTGATGAGACTCAACAACAACAAAGAAAATCACCCAGTCAAAAAAAGGGCAGAAAAGCTAAAAAGAAACCTCTCTGAAGAGGAAATGCAAATGGCCAACAGGCATATGAAAAAATGTTCAACATCACTTGTAATCAGGGAAATGCAAATCAAAACTACCATGAGATACCATCTTACACCAGTGAGAATGGCACATATTAAAAAAACTAGCAACAACCAATGTTGGCGAGGTTGTGGAGAAAAAGGAACTCTTCTGCACTGTTGGTGGGAGTGCAAACTGGTCCAACCACTATGGAGAGCTGTGTGGAGATTTCTGGACCTACTAAACATAGAGCTTCCATATGATCCAGCAATTCCACTCCTAGGTATTTACCCAAAGGACACAGAAACATCCATTCCAAAGAACACCTGCACCCCTATGTTTATAGCAGCACTATTTACAATAGCTAAGCTTTGGAAACAGCCCAAATGCCCAAAAATAGATGACTGGATCAAGAAGATGTGGTACATATATACCATGGAATATTACTCAGCATTCAAAAAAGATAAACACATGCAATTTGCAGCAACATGGATGGCACTGGAAGGGATCATGCTCAGTGAAATAAGCCAAAAAGAAAAAGAAAAATACCGGATGGTCTCACTCATAGCAGGAATCTAGAAAACTTAAATAAGGGACAAGGAAAATGAATAACTATAAGAAAGTGAAAATCAAAATCAACAAAAAACTATGAGCCAGAGACATTTTTTGGGGGGTGGGTGGCGGGAGGGGAGGGATTGGGGTCAGAATGGGGGGGTTGCAATTGTATGGGGAATATAAAAATAAAATTTATTATAAAAAAAAGAATAGTTGAATGCTTTAAACTTTTAGTAACATTTGAAAATTTTTGCAGTTTTCATGACTTTATTTTCTAAATGAGTGTACTTTATAGGATTTTTGTAAGAGTTAGAAAACACAGTACCTAACATTTAAAAAGCACTCAATAAATTTTACTTTCCCTTTTTAAAAAAGAACTTTCTTATAAACACTAAATTTTTCTAAGACATAAACCTTTCAAGATACATTTAGTTTTGAACCCTCTGTTCAGTGACATTTTAAAATACATTCTATCTACAACTTTATGGTAGTTTTCAAACAAAAAGAATTTTTCTTACCAAATAGGGACATACTTGAGATCCAGGACCAAACATCAGTTCACACTGCTTGTTTACATCATATATTAATCCAGGAAGTTGTGAAGAAAGATCATAAATTCTTCCATTTGGTTTGTCAAGGAGGCATTCTCCATGACCAGTACTTGACCAATGACAGAAAATAAAATATCATGAATACGTATGGGTTTCAGTACAAGATTTCAGTACAAGATTCCTTAGCACAGGCTTCCCTGGTGGTGCAAGGGGTTAAGCACTGCACTATGAAGCAATCCACTGCCTCTGCAGCACTAGTTCAATACCCAGCCAGCCAGGGAGCAACCCACATGGCACAGCAGACCTCTCCTGACTCACCCGCTGCTCCCCTCAGCAGTGTATTTTGGTCAATCTGCCTGTTCTGTTCCCCACTCTGTCTCTGGTGAATCCTCTCACCCTTCCGCACCTCTGGCCTGTATCCCAGCTCTTGTATGCATAAATAAATAAATCTTAAATAAAAAAAAAGATTCCTTAGCACATTTTCTGTAGTTCTGCACTGTCAAAGAGAATATCAGTATCTTTTCATAATTTTAAAACCAACTTATCAAAGTCAGCAAAAATCTCACAGTTGTTAAAGGATATTTTACGTGCTTGCCCTTATTTGATCTCCACAGCTGCTTTGAAGATCACAATTTCAAAAAGACAAATAATAAACATAATAAACACCAGAATAAAATTTATGAAATGTGTACATGTTGATTACACACTTTCGTTTCAGCTTGCTATGCTATAATGACCAAATTGTTGAAATGTAAAAATATATTTTTGAATCCATTTCAGAAAACAACAACAAAACAAATGAAGTTTTGAAGTACTGTCTCTACCTTAAAGAGGTTTCTCAAGGACTGCAAAACAGTCAAGAATGCCAGTACTGGGAACTTGCAGTTCGGTTCCACCACTTCCCAAAATACATGGCTCTGAGGAAGTTACTTAATCTCCCTAAATCTAAGTCTCTGCAGCTGTAAGTTGAGAGTAGTAATATCTATCTTGCAAACTGCTACTAGCATATATTATCTGCAGTATTTAAAAGACTTTAAAAAGTGGTAAAAATCAAGAGGAAATGTATATTTGTTACTCCTAGTTTGTTGAATATCCAGTCTACAGAAAACTTGGTAAAAATGTTCAACAGTTCCAATGGAATTAAAAACAACAATTTGTTCCATTACAATTAAAATAATTTTTTTAACCTATACTGGCTAAAGACACATTAAATTCTGTCCAAAACTAATGAACAGGTAACTTTTGAAATTTCCCTTGGAGAGAATCACATCACCCCATCCCCAAAATAACCACACCCAGTGGTATTTTACATCAGTACCTCAGCTAGCCACTGAGCCAAGCTATTGATATATGTAATCATGTGTAGCTCAGCAACTGTGTGACATGCTTTTAAACCAAGTCCCCATGCAAGTATCACTATTGACCATAATTGTGTGACACATTTATGAATATAAATATTCATAAAAAAAAGGGATTCTGGGGCCTCCCTGGTGTGCAAGGGGTTAAGCACTGCACTATGAAGCAGTCCACAGCCTCTGCAGCAAGAGTTCCATCCTCAGCAGGCCAGGGAGCAAGCCACATGGCGAGGCAGACCTCTCCTGTCTCGTCCGCTGCTCCCCTCAGCATTGTGTTTCAGTAGATCTGCCTGTTCTATTCTCCAGTCTGTCTCTGGTGAATTCTCTCTCTCTCTCTCTCTCTCTCTCACTCTCTCTCTCTCTCACTCACACATACACACACACACACCGCCACATCTCTGGCCTGTACGCCAGCTCTTATATGCATAAATAAATAATTTTTTTGAAAAAGAGGGGATTCTACCAGTCAAAAAATGGGCAGAAGCGCTTAAAGAAACTTATCCAAAGAGGAAATGCAAATGGCCAACAGATATATAAAAAAATGTTCAATATCACTTATAATAGGTAAATGCAAATCAAAACCACAAATGAGCTATTACCTCATACCTGAGAGAATGGCCCACATTAAAAAAGCTGACAACAACAAATGTTGGCGAGAATGTTGAAAAAAGGAACCCTCTTACACTACTGGTGGGAATGCAAACTGGTGGGAATGCATTATGGAGGTTCCTCAAATTACTAAATACGGATCTACCATAGGACTCAGCAATTCCAGTCCTAGGAATCTACCCAAAGGACACAAAAACATTAATTCAAAAGGAAACCTGCACTCCTATGTTTAGTGCAGCACTATTTGCAATAAGTAAGATATCAAAACAACCTAAATGTCCAAAAATACATGAATGGATCAAAACGATATGTTACATATACACAGTGGAATACTACTCATCCATCAAAAATATAAACTCATGCCATTTGCAACATTGGTGGAGCTGGAAGGGATTATGTTTAATGAAATAAGTCAGAAGGAAAGAAAAATTTGTACATGATTGTTAATCATGTCATAAACAAATCAAATTTATAATGTGAAATTTAGATAATGAAAAAGCAAACAAACAGAAGCACTTTAAAAGAACATACAAATACCACATTTTATAATGTAGTAAATGTTGAAGTATAAATAAAGTAACATACATTGCACTCTGATGGAGAAGAAGAATAACACAAGCACATATGAAGTTATGAGCTATACTCCCCAAATCACACACTTATATCCACAATTGGCAAATTAATAAAATTGGGAAAAATAAAATGAAGAAAATTCCAGCATCATAAATTTAGACTTACTCAAGGAATTCAGTGATATATTTCTGACTGCATTTTGACCAGGTCCAAGGACTTGTATGGTAATTTAATGTTGGAGCCATTACATGATACTGATGTTTAATTCCAGATTCCTTACATTTGAAACTATCATCATGTGGAACATTAAATCTAAAAACAAACATAAGCATTTGAGAATACTGAGATATATGTACAACATTAGTAACAGATCTCTTACATTTATAATGTAAGATATAGACAAATCTAATACATCAGAATTTATACTCTCAATTTCTCCTCAAAGCATTATAAAACTAGAGTTAACTTCATGTTTGGAGGGACTTGCTCTTTAGATAAACTTGATTGCTAGCAAAGCCTGTTGATGTGATATCTGAGTCTAAATAGTGAAAATAATTGGATTCTAGCTCATCTGCAGCAATAAGGACACATCATAAAAACAGCTGCATAGCAATAACCCATAAAAATAACATCAGGTTTCAATGTGCATATTTTAGGAGATGTGTGTGCACAGGTTGGGTAAAGGTGATGATACATGCTAACTTCTATGCCACTGACTCAACTGGTATCAAAAGGAACCTCTTTCCTGATTTCTTAGAATTCAAAAGCATCTATCTTACATGAAGCAGCAGCCTAAGTACTGGTTTATAACCCTTGAGTGATAATCCATAGAACACATTCCTGAAGGGCAACCAAATCTTCACAAATGCAATGATATTAAATAATTAGTTGATCAGCAACAAAAGTTTTGAGGATCCAGGTATAAACTTAAGTTTAAAAGGAATGCTAAGATTAGCTCATAGGATCAGCTCAGCTTTACTGAGCCAGTGGCCGGGAGCAAGTCCTGGAGGAGCAGGGCCGGGGGGGGTGTTGCCTAACCTCCACACTTGGTTCCTGTGGCTGCCTTGGTAGATGGAGATGGGGAGCAATTGAAATTGCCGGCCCTGGGCTCCAGGGTTAGCAGTAGTGGCCCAGGGCCCAGTGTCTACTTTCAGAGGCACCCTAGGGTTGAAGGCTAGGATCCTTGCAGGGGGGAGATAAGGGCCAGAAAGGATCCAAAAGTCACTGTCAAGTAAGACTAGACCAGACAAGGAGCCATGGGAGCATCTGGACCAGAAGGCATGAGCCTGGCTCTCTCATCTCTACAACTGTCAGAAAGAAAAGCACCTGAGCCAGACACAGGTGTATAGCACCGAGGTGACCACACCCTGCTGTCCACCAGGGACCGCTGGCTGACTGTTATGAACCCATTAGCCTCCATCTCTGGCCAGCTAGACAAAGCCCTGGGCATACAGATGTCGGCACACCCCAGAAGAGGGTCCTTGGCCCTTCACTGATGGCTCCCCCAAGACAATGGCTGCCCCCACTTCAAGAGCAAGAGCCCTAAGGCCAGATCTAGTGCCATGAGGAGGGATGCCAGTGCCCCTGAGCCAAGAGCTTCTTCCCTGACACCTCAGTTTTCCATTTTTAGGGTTTCCCATTGTTATTAAACTGATAGGACTTTGGGGGGTTTTGATACTGATCCTGTGCCTCAAGCCCTTTAATAAGGACATACCTTTGGTGCAGCTAACAGGAAAACAGAAATTATAAAGAACACTAATGCCAGCTGATTCAGGAGCTAGGCAGCTGAAATTTGCATTTAAAAATCAGTATTTTAATTAAACTACTTACCCATATTCTAAAGACACCTAAGTAGTTTCTCAGGTAGAAGTCTAAGAGGGTACTCTGTAAGAACAGCTTTCCACTAGCTAGCAGTCTGGAAAACGAGCACATAATGGTTTCTCTCTATCACTGCCAGATACCTACAGTCTTCAGGTATGCTCCTGATCCTGCCCCCGCTACAACAAGCAACTTAAAGATCAAACTGTCTACCTTGCTGGTCACCATGATGTACAACTACGCGAGAAGGGAACTTAAGCGTCACCAGTTCAGTGAAAAATGACCTTCATTTGAATTATCCAAGCTATTAGTGATATCAAGTATGATCAGGAAAAAGTAATCTTAGTAATAAGCAAGGCCACACTAGCCTCCATTCTTTATTATCAGAAAACCATGAACCCCTGGAGTACGAGGGGCACATTTGGGAAATGTAATGAGTTTCTAGGTGTTTCTAGGTGTTTCTAACTTTCCAGTGGAACTCCAAGGGCACCACAGAAAATCATAGCCTCAAATCTTAGTGCATACAACATTAGCAGAATTTTTAATAATGCAGAATCAAATAGAAGAATCCCAAGTCTTTACAAAAAAACTAGGGATCTGGGGGAAAAAAACTTCTGAAAATATCTTTTAAGAAATTCCCACAGGTCCCATTTTCTGCTGGGGCTCTGAGCTTTACCAGCAAGAAATAGTTGGTAATACAAGTATTGGGGAGGAGTTCCCCAGAACCAGGAGCCCCTATAGGCCCTCCCGTAAGATGGTAGAGGACAGTACCTGGTCATGTATAGGATAACAAGGGACAGAGGCCAGAAGTGCTTGTCTGTAATCCAATACAGTAAATGAAATAAAAGAAATCCCAAGTTCTAGTTCTTTGCTTAGTCTGTTGGTCTGTGCAGCCTGTCTGACCTGACCTAGATCACAAAAGAGCCAGAGTTAGCATTTCAAGGATGAAATTTACACTAATATTTTATAAAGAAATAAAGGCGCTAATGACTCAATTGAAGAGGGAATGTCAAGCATTCTGAAAACATGGCACTGAGGTGATGGAAGGAAAACTTACACGTGCCCAAGTTCATGGGCTATAGTGAAGGCAGCACTGAGTCCATTTTCTTCACTAATCGAGCAGCTCCGCAGAGGGTCACACAGGGTCCCTAGTTCTGCTAACCCTGAAAAATTTCATGTTTACATTTCATCAAACTGGGAAATATACCAAAAGCATTGAGAAATAATTTTTAAAGCATTTACCATTGGAATTTTACCGAGGATGAATGCAGAGTTTGGCTGTTTATACTGCACAAACATTTTATAAGATGAAGGAAAAAGAACACAATTACGCAATCCAATACAAAAATCAAATCAATATTTTTAGTCCCTTTGTCTAATACATTCACAATCATGTGTCAAAAAGTAAAAGTGAAGAAAGCCAATAGTTGGGATTTAAAAAATTGATACTTTCTTAGCATTTGAGGTAGATTTTCCTAACAATTGGAATATTTTTGTTGTGCTTTAAAAGAGACAGAAGTTGAGCTAAGGAATCTAAAAGTGGTGGGAAAGTCAGAATAACAAGTTCATTCACCAATACTTTTCAACAAACGGGGAAGTTTTGCACTTTTTCTTATACATTTGAATAAAATGTCTTGGGCTAAGTTCTTCCCTCCCCCCAAAAAGCTTTTCCATAATTAGAATCAAGACCAAAAGCAAGCAAGAAAAAAAAGAGCTAGATATTCTTTAATATTTCTATGTGGAAGCATGAGGAAATTACTGTTTTCCTTAAGATTATAAAATCTGTACTTCCAGCTGCAATTCTTAGTCAATTTTCTAAGAAATTTTAAAAATTTTAAAAATGAGCTAAAACTCAATGCATCATATTTTTCTGAATAGCCTGCTGTTCCCATGCCTTCATTAGTATTTTCAATTTGCCTAGTGGCTTAAACCCAACATATTCTTTTTCAGAGATGTCCTAGGTTTGGGGAACATATTATTGACTCCATAATACCCAAATTTTATGTTCATGCTTGTAGACATATCAATTCTAAACTGAACATTTCTTTATTTACTTAATAGGTTTGTGAAAATATGCACTGGATATAATTAAATTCAAACATTACTATTAACAGACAAAATCAATAAAAATCAAAGTGAATGCCTACCATTATGGTACTAAGCAGCTAGTTGATACCTAGATTCATTCAAGCTCATTCAAGGTTTTTGAAAAGTGATCAAAAGCAGAATAAAGTAGCATAAGTCCAAACTTGATACAGGACCCTGTGTCTGGAAGTGCGAGAAGCTGCAGAGACCCTCAGTCTTGCATCTTGAAATACACAGCAATTGTCAACATACTTTATAGAAACGATCAGAGACTAGGAGAGCAATACTTGCAAAAAGAGATACAGCAAGAAACATGGTAATTCTCCCAATACCATTTATTTTTGTCATTACTATCCTTAGTTTATTTTTCCAGGTGTTTTAGATGAGAACATAAGTTATTAATACTTGTGTAAATACGGTTGTGTAGCTGTGAGCAAATTATTTATCCTCACCTATAAAAAATGCAATAGTTGCTGTTACTTGCTAACTTTGTTGTAAATATTAAATAGGTTAAGTCATGTAAAGCTTTAATATAGTACATTATATATAGTAAACACTCAGATCTATCTACCATTATCATCATCATCATCCTTAACAAAGGATACAAAAATGCTTTCATTTTCACAGTCCATTTTTCTAAAGGTCACTGTGATTTATTTACATTGCGAAATAGGAAGAAATCAAAGAAGAAATTTAAAAAAAAACCTACCTAGAGACTAATGAAAATGGAGAGGCAAGCTACCAGACCCTATGGGATGCTTTAAAAGCAATATTATGTGGAACATTCATAACGATACAGGACCAAATAAAAAAACAAGAGTGATCCCACTTTAACAATCTAACTCTATAGTTAAACTAGAAAAAGGAACCACAAAAGCCAGTAGAAGGTAAGAAATAATAAAAATTAAAGCAGAAATAATTAGAAAATAAAGACAGTTCAAAATATCAGTGAAACCAAGAGTTCGCTCTTTGAAAAAATAAAATTGACAAGCCATTAGCTATGCTTACAAAGAAGACAGAAAACCCAAATTAATAGATTCAGGAATGGAAGGGGTAAAATTACAATGGATATTGCAGAAATACACACAGTAATAAGTACCTATTATAAAAGTCTCTATACAAACCAACTGGACAACCTACAAGAAATGGACAAATTCTAAGATTCATATAACTTCCAAGATTGAACCAAGATGAAAAAGTCAATTTAAATAGTCCAATCACAAGTGCTGATACTCTAAGAGTAATAAAAAGCTTCCCTGAGAACAAAATCCCAGGACCAGCTGGCTTCACCAGTGAGTCCTACCAAACCTAAAAAGAAGATGTAATACTACCTTACACACATTCTTCAAGAAAACTGAAGCGGGAGGAAATCTACCCAATATATTCTATGAGACCAGTATTACCTTGATCCCAAAACCAAACAAAGGCAGTACAAACAAAAATTATAGCTCAATATTACCAGTGAACATAGATGCAAAAATTCTCAACAAAATCCTAGCAAATCGTATACAACATATCAAGAGAAGAATCCACAATGATCAAATAGGCTTCAAAACTACTGGTTCAACCTACATAAATCATTAATGTCATCTATCAGATCAACAAAAAGGAAGTCAAAAATCACAAGATCATCTCAATAAATGCCAGAAAAGCATTTGACAAGATCCAACATTCATTTATGATAAAAACTCTCCCCAAAATGGGAATAAATGGAACTTAGTAAGTACACATTATAAAAACCATATATGACAAACCTAAAGCTTGTATCACATTCGATGGTGAAAAGCTGAAAGCATTTCCACTAAGATCAGGAACAAGACAGGGTTATCTACTACCAGCACTATTATTCAACATAGTCCTGTTAATCGTAGCTGAAGCACTTAGGCCTGAAAAAGACATAAAAGTAATCCAAATTGGAAAAGAAGTGAAACTTACACTATTCACAGATGGCATGCAAACAACAGAAAAAATAAAAATTTGAACTAACAAACAAAGAAGATAATGGTTACCAAAGGGAACAGGGGAAAGGGTGGACGGCATGGGGTACAGAGGCAGATGGGGTATAGGCACAGGTAACTTGGTCAAGGCAATTAGAAAAAAAATCTTTAAATAAAGTAAATTATATACAGCATTATAACCCAATGTTGCCTTAATAAAAAAATACTCCATATGAAAATTTTTAAGCACAATGAACAATTACAGATATAAGAAAGTATTTTTAAAAAGTAAAGAATAAACACAATGAAAGAGTAGATTTTCTTTTTTTTTTTTTAAGATTTATTTATTTATGCATACAAGAGCTGGGGTATAGGCCAGAGATGCAGGGAGTGAAAGGATTCACCAGAGACAGAGTGGGGAACAGAACAGGCAGACTGACTGAAATACACTGCTGAGGGGAGCAGCGGGAGAGTTGGGAGAGGTCTGCCTCGCCATGTGGTTTGCTCCCTGGCTGGCCGGGGATTGAACTTGTGCTGCAGAGGCTGCGGATTGCTTCATAGTGTGGTACTTAACCCCTTGCACCACTAGGGAGGCCAAGAGTATATTTTCAATAACAACTAACCAGAAATGTTTAAATTGAAAACATACATATCAAAATGGAAAATTCAGAGGATAGGTAAAATATCCAATTAGACACAAGAGAGAAAAACTATAGAATACATATCAGATCTATTTGAATGAAGCAGTAAGAGAAAAATAAATGAAAGTATGGAGAACAAGATAAGGAATCCTAGTACAAATATAATCAGGGCCACACAAGAGACAGACAAATCAAATAAAAGAGCAAAATTTGAAAAAAAAATTATAACGGTGGGAAACTTTTAGAACAGTTGAAATATATCAATACATACAGAAGTTACAAATATCCCAAGCAGGAAAAGTAAAAACAGACACAATTTTGACAAAACTGCCTTATATTCAAGACGAAGAAAGGTTTTTCAGATGACTAGTGAATAAAAGATCACCAAAGATTCTTCCACTAAACACACTACAGGTTTTTCAAGGGCAAAATCAGAAGATAATGAAATGATATATTTAAAACCTGAGAGAAAATAACTGTCAACACAGAATTGGCGCCCAGAAAAATGAATAAAGATATTTCCAGAAAAATAAAAATAGACAATTCTTCACTAATTTCACTTAAAAGACTATTTAAAGATTATAATGCATGGGAAGAAAGGAAAATTCCCTTAGATGTAACACTGGAGATACAGAAGAAATTATGAAAAATTTACAAACATAATCATAAATTTAAACAAATACTGTATACAAAACATAACCTTTAGTAAGGAAGGTTTGCAAAATTATGGAAATAAAATTGTGGACAACGACACCATGTAAGTCAAGAGGAAGTCAAAGTTTCAGTTATCTAAAGTATTGCTTTATAGGAGACAGCTTTACACAAAGTTAATTTAAAAAAAAAAAAGATTTATTTATTTATACAAGCACTGGGTATAGTCAGAAGCGTGGGAGGGTGAGAGAATTCACCAGAGCCAGACCAGGGTGCAGAACAGACAGACTGACAAAATACACTGCTGAGGGGAGCAGTGGGCGGGCAGGAAAAGTATGCAAACCATGTGGGACCCTCACCCAGTGGCCGGGATTGAACCTGCGCGGCAGAGGCTGCGGGCAGCTTTGTAACCCAGTGGTCAACCACTGCACCACCAGGGAGACCCCGCAAAGTAAATTTTAGTGTATCTAGTTAAAAGACATATTAAGTTAAAATGGCATTTACATGGGCATTACTATACTATCAAAGTATTTGTAAACCAGAGCAATTACTGTCTTCAACAGATTTTTTTTTTTTAAAGATTTATTTATTTATTTATACAGTCAGAATCGCGGGAGAGTGAGAGAGAATTCACCAGAGCCAGGGCAGGGAGCACAACATGCAGAAGGACCGAAGTACACTGCTGAGGGGAGCAGCGGGCAGCAGGAGAGATCTGCGCACCGTGTGGGACCCTCCTCCGGTGGCCGAGGAGCAGTCCGGGAATCGAACCGGTGCTGCAGAGGCTGCGGGCAGCTTCACAACCCAGCGCTCAACCGTTGCGCCACCGGGGAGGCCCAACAACATATTTATTTTGATATTCACTGACTTGTTATTTAATAAACCTTGAAAACATCTTTATGTTTTATAGTATATCTGGTAAAATAAGTGTTTATGTTAAATGAGAGGAGATGTCAGTTACATGCTATTCCAAAGCTTTTATCCTTAGACAATTTGGAAGATGGTATCAAGTTAAAATGGCATTTACATGGGCATTACTACACTATCAAAGTATTTGTAAACCAGAGCAATTACTTTCTTCAACAGATTTATTTTGTTATTCACTGACTTGTTATTTAATAAACTTTGAAAACGTCTTTATGTAGGAAATCTCTATACTCCATTGTGTTTACAAAGGTTTTACTTTATAATAGTCACTTTGTAATAGATTTAATAATGCAAATTTAAGAAACTATGGGATCCTAAGGGACTACCCCTATTTATTAAAACAGTATTATTAGTTATTTATAAACTGAAAACCCTCACTTCCATTAAATTAACTTAGTATCTTTGTTTTCAATTTTTTGAGTTGCTTTTACTGATGAATTTCAGGATAGGGAAATCCTTCAACCACACTAAAATAAAAAGAATGATATAAGAAAATTCATTTTAAAACTGGATAACCATGGTCCCCCTGGTGGCACAGGAGTTAAGTTTCAGGCTGTCATCCCTGTGGCATAAGTTTGATCCCTGGCCAGGGAGCTGACCCACATGGTGCAGCGGACCTCTCCTGTCTTGCTCACTGCTCCCCTCAGCAGTGAATTTCAGTGGACCTGCCTGTTCTGCTCCCCGCTCTCTCTGGTGAACCTTCTCATGGCCTGTACCTTTAGCCTATATCCCTGTTCTTATATGCATAAATAAATAAAATAAATCTTTAAAAAAGTAAAAAAAAATTTTAATAAAATAAAAATTAAATTAAAATCTTTTAAAAAATAAAAAGCAAGGAGAAGCACAATACAAATGGGAAAGTAGGGAAACACAAGGGATCTGATAAGGACCTAGCATAGGCCATCAAGGTGAGAAATAAAGTCCTTCCTCCTAAATCTGGTGGAGAATTCATGACTATTTGTTCTACCATTTTACTTTAAACTTGCATATGGGTTAAAGCATTATTTTATATGGATCACACTTTAAAATATGATTTGCATCGCAAATGAAATCCAATACCTGGCTCATAAATATTAGTCTTTATTCTTATTAAGTTTTATAGAAGCAAAGTCAATAAAAGCGGTTATTGTAATCAATGGAGACAACTAATCAAAATGATTAAAAGGTAAAATAAAAGGCAGACTAAATGTTATTTAAATAACTCATTAAACAATAATATAAGCTATGTTTCATTCCCAAAATAACTTACCTAATGTATCACATTTTTCTCTGGCTCCACAAATGTCTTCCCTTAAAACAAAACAAAACAAAAAAAATGTATTATGAAGCATTTTCAGAAAATATTTTTGCAACAAGCCAAAGCAAAAATAAAGCATCTTCAACCACAGTGTGCCTATTACAACAAATTGTTTTCCAAAATCCATTTCTTATACTTTCAATAAGTCTAAACCTAGAGTAATGTACTACTAGTGCATGTCAATTAGCAACAGGTGGTATATAGAAATGCTTGAGTATAGTTGAAGCTTTGATGAAGTTCAAGGAAAAGCTTTCTAAGTACATTTTTTACATTTCTGCCTTCACTTTTGTACTATGTGCAATATAATCTTTTCTTTTTTTAATTATGTTGACTACGCTAATTTTGATGTCCAACACAGTACATACTCTAGGAGTACAAATTCGTACCTATATATATGTATGTTATCACACCACACCTACCACCAAAGCACCTAAAATATTCCACCATAATCATTTTCTTGATGTTTCAATGTCATCATGAGTTTTATTATTCTCTGCCGCAAAATAATAAATAATGTTCTCATACTTTACCAACTTGAATGAATTGTTTGATTACACATTACTTAGTGCCTCACTATTCAATTTGACATGTCATTTGTCTTTCCTTATGCTTTCCTCTAAGAATATTTTTTTCTCTCCTATCTTTACTCTCTTCTTACCAGTCTTTGTTGCTTAGCTCTAATTACAAATTGCAATCCAGGGCAGAACCTGGATTAATTCTGTAAATGACAGAAAACTGTATATAAAAATGAAGTCAATTCTGCTTTAGTTCTGAAAACTGAAAAAAAAAAAAAAGCACATGAACAACTGTCAACTATTTTACATAGACTAAAGATTTTCATTTCAGGGTTCTAGAAAACTGATTGTTTGACCCCCAAGTCTAAAGTATTCTAAGGTCTAAATATACTGATATTTGCTATCAGCACCAAGAACTGAGTTCAATACCCGGCCAGGATGCTGACCCACATGGTGCAGCAGACCTCTCGTCTCGCCCACTGCTCACCTTAGCAGTGTATTTCAGTAGATCTGCCTGTTTTGCTCCCCACTCTGTCTCTGGCGAATCCTCTCACAACCCCCCATACCTCTAGCCTACACCCCAGGTTTTCTATGAATAAATGAATAAATCTAAAAAAATAAATAAAATGAAGGTGTGAATTTACAATATGTCTTGGTGTTTGTACAGTACAATGGGTAATCATTTTATAATAGCAGAAGCTGTTAGGTTTGATAAAAGGTTATAAAAAGCAGCCTAGTCATTACATATATTGGGCATCAAAACAAAGAACAGATTTTTAAAAGTACAGGGAGTCCAAAAGAGTAGGCAACCAAATAAATTGTAAAGCTCTTCTTTCCAAGTGACTGAAAGATCAAGAGAATGAACAAAACTTGCTTAGTCCTAAAACTATGTCAATTTCCAAATATTTTTCTAAGCTTTCTTATTCTGTCACTAATATAATATGGAAATTAAATTTATTATGAAATATAATAATATTAAGGCAATTATTCTGATTAGCCAAACATGACTTAGCAACCTAATAATGCTAATTTCCTAAGGAATCAACCAGCATTCTGATCTGAAAGAAAGTAAAAAACTTTATTTCAACAGTATCATTTGTAACACATGTTCTCACAGAACACTTGTATGTATTATTGGTATTCGGTACTTAGAAGTGTCAAGGATCACATAGGAGAGAAAGAGTAAACAGGGTCGAAAGGGTGATTTCTAAAATGGTACCTAGTGATAAGAACAGCAGTATCATGGTGGGAAGGGTGAGCATCATCAAGAATATTCTGAGATTGTTGCCATAAACAAAAGTTGCGTAATGTGGTTGCAGCATTGAAACTGATGACTGGTCCTTCCTACACAAAAAAGCAAGCAATTCAATATTACACCAAAATACTCATGGTCTCTTTTCCTTCCAAGTGTGTTGGCCTTTTGTCACTCAATTTATCAAATAGCATTTTTTCACACAAATGAATTTCCCTCACATCTCAAATGTATTTAGCAATACTCAAAAATTAGGATCAAAATGTAATTTTATTAGATATTCACAATGTAATCATTCCATATTTAATGTCAAACTACTTGTAAAAATTACCTTATTTTAAATCCTTCAAAAATAGAATTTTCAGGGCCTCCCTGGTGGCACAAGAGGTTAAGTCACAGTACATGAAGCTATCCACAGCCACTGCATGAGTTCGATCCCTAGCCAGGGAGCTGACCCACATGGCACAGCAGACCTTTCCCATCTCATCCGCTGTTCCCCTCAGCAGTGGATTTCAATAGATCCACCTGTTCTGCTCTCCACTCTCTCTGGTGAATCCTCTTACCCCCTGTACCTCTGACCTGTACCCCAATTCTTATATGCATAAATAAATAAATCTTTAAAAAAAATAGAATTTTCAACCTAGAGTAATGCACCATTTGCGCATATCAAAAAGTAAACCATATGTTTAGGGTTTAACCTTAGAATTTTTAATCAATGATTCTTGACACTTCCTCTATCATTCCATTTTGTTTCCATCACAACAGAAAAGGTAATCTCACTCCTTTTCAAATCAAGTTTCACATCAACTTTAAGTCTCATTTGTAAAATGTTTCTGATCTATGTGTATATTCCCACTCCAAACCTATTACAAAAAATGATAATTTTAGACCTGTTTCTTACCTGTTCATTGTGAATTACAACTAGTTTTACAATAACTATGTTTATAAGATTTCCAATACTTGAGTCCTTATAGATTGCTGCAACCTGCAAGGGAAAGATGCAGGATTAGATGTCTAAGATGAGTAATTTTTCTCAAAGCACACTGAAACCAGGCCTAGCCCATCATTTTTTTTTTCCAACTTAGCTGTATATTGGACTTTCCTCAGAGCTTTTTTCAAATTCTGATACTCACACCACGCCCCTTACCAAAAAAGTAAGAAGCCCTAGGATTGAGATGCCCCCATCAGCATCTATTGAAATTCTCCATTATTTTTTTTATGAGTCTAATGTGAAGCCAAGTTTGAGATCCAGACTGAGCTTTGTGCAGAGAACAGGAGAGTCCACATCACCTAAAGCAGATTAGGAATCCCAAAGTATGCCTGTATCCTGAGTCAGAATCTACATTTTAATAATTTCAAAACCACCTAACACCAGTGACAATGGCCCATATGAAAAACAAGCAAACAAACAAACAAACAAAAAAAAAAAACTGGCAACAGCAAATATTGGCAAAGATTTGGAAAAAAAGGAATTCTCCTACACTGCTGGTGGGAATGCAAACTGATGCAGCCATTATGGAAAGCTGTGTAGAGGTTCCTCAAATTAATGAAAATGGAACTACCATATGACCCAGCAATTCCATTCCTGGGAATATATCCAAACACAAAAACATTAATTAAAAAGGATACCTGAATCACTATGTTTATTGCAGCACTATTTATAATAAGGTAAGATATGGAAACAACCTAAATGCCCCAAAACAGATCTAAGTGGATCAAGAAAATATGGTCTATACACACAATGGAATACTATTCAGCAATCACAAAAGAAAAACTTATACCATTTGTAGCAATGTGGATGAAACTGGAAGGGACTATGCTCAGTGAAATAAGACAGAAGGAAAAAGAAAAATACTGATGGTTTCACTTATAGGAGGAATATAGGGAAACCAAATAAGGGATTGGGGGAAAAAAGAGAAAACTAGCAGGCAACTATAAATCAGAGACATTTCAACAGAGGATTGGGAGGGAGAGGGATCAAAACAAGGGTGGAAAGAGCACAAGAGACTATGGTGATGGTTCACAGTTGACTTGGTGGTGGGGATTTTATGGTAACTACACCTAAGAGGAGAAAACAAACTACAAAAATGAATAAAGATGTAAAATACATAGAGAGAAATAAGTAGGAAAAAAAAATAAGAGTCACCAGTGATCTGTATACATTAGAGTTTGGAAACTACTGTTTTCGATGATTCAGCAAGAAATTCACCTCATTCTACATCATAATCCACAATTTACTTAACCATAGGTCTCCATAAAAGTTAGCTTAACCTCATCTTCACTGGTAGTTTTACCCAATCTTTCCTGACATGGTTGTGTATTTTTAAATATGAGTACACCTATGCTATTTTTGATGTTTAACACTACTGGAATCCATGCAGACTGGCTCATCCAGAATGACAGAAAAGCCATAGAAGGAGTCCCAGGTCACATCCTGGTCCTAAATTTTTCAAAACTGGAGAATACAAGTGTATGAGGCACTCTGTATGGGCTTGGTTTGTGCTTCCTGGTTGAAATGCTCTCCAATTCACAAATTCCTCTCTTGTTTTGTTTTTGAACATTTTATTTTATTTATGTGAAGGAACTGGGATGTATGCCAGAGGGGGTTGAGAGGATTCACCAGAGACAGAGTGAAGAGCAGAACAGGTGGATTGACTGAGATCCACTGCTGAGGGGAGCAGCAGGTGAGACAGGAGAAGTCTGCTGTACCCTATGTGGGTCAGCTCCCTGCCTGGGGATTGAACTCAGGCTGTAGTGGTGATGGAGCTGAAACTTAACCCGTAGGCCACCACAGAGGCCCTCCCTCTTCTTGAGTCATCACCATTACAGTAAGAGTGTCTTCATATGCAATGACTCTTCCTTGTATCCCTCAGACACATAAACCACCTGCACAATAGCAATTGTTTCCAAACCTGAATCACCATCTCCTGACTAACCGCACAAACCAAGACAGCAATTGCTTCAAGAAGTGCTACTTTTCACTTAATAAATATTCTGCATCTGCTCCTTGTTCTATTACCTCAAGACCCAGAACTAAGGAAAAGAACATGGCCCCTGATTTTATGGAGGTTGAAGTTTGCCAGAAGTGCCAGTAATGAGGCAGCTGAAGCTGTTTCCACATAATGCATACACATGATTGTTGATGAATTTTGCACCAAATTGGGTATTACCAGAACAAGAGCTAAAAGCAGCCCTGAAACTGCTGACTTTGTGAGGTTGGCATGGACCCAGATGCACTTTCTGGCATCTTTCCTGTTGTTTTAGTTGTGTGGCCACAAATACTTAAGGTCTGTCATCTCTACCTGCAGTGACACTTCTGATTATGGTGGTGACATTGTTTTTGGCAAGAGTGGTAGTCACCACATAAACCAGTCCAACTACTATGGAAACTGTGTGGAGGATCCTCAAAACACTAAAAATAGAGCTACCACATGATCCTGCAATTTCACTTTTAGGAATCCACCCAAAGGACACAAAAGCACTAATTCAAAAGGAAAACTGCATCCCTGTGTTCACTGCAGCACTATTTATAATAGCCAAATATGGAAACAACCTAAATATGCAACAACAGATGAGTGGATCAAGAAGATGTGGTCTATATACACAATGGAATACTACTCAGCCATCAAAAAGATAAATGCATTCATTTGTGGCAACATAGAGCTGGGATTACGCTCAGTGAAATAAGTCAGAAGGAAAATGCTAAATATCAGATGGTTTCACTCATATGTGGAATCCAGAGAAAATGAACAAATGGTCAGGAAAAAGGCAAAACTTGCAAGCTGACCATAGATTTGAGGCATCCAGGAGGTGAAGGGAAGGGAAACAAGTTAAAACAGGGGCGGGAAGAGCATAAGGGACTATGGAGATGATTCACAAGTACTATGTTGGTGGGAGAACTACAGGACCTACACCTAAGGGGAGAAATCAAATACTGTAGAAAAATGAACAATGATGTAAGAAAATAAATGTAGTTAAAAAAAAAAGTGGTGGTCACCACTGTGGGGATGACAGTGTGTTCAGTTAACAACAGTCAAATAAGCGGAAGCCAAGCAGGTCTGTTAGTAATGCAGAATGAGGGCTGTGAAAATGTAGCACTGAAATGATCTTCACTTCCCATGCAACTTCTAAAAATATATCTACCATAGAAAATAAAGTATATACATATTTGTGACCTAACAATTATCCTTAGTTCCTGTGCGTTAAAAAGTAGATGCCTCTCTAAATCAAATTACAAGGTAAACAATGAATGTACCCCAAAGGTAGGAACAAAAGTTCTTTCCCCCTAAAAATTAAAAACAGTTGTGAAAACTTCTATGTCACAGGAGATCATACATTCCCAGCACTCCAGAGAGAAGTCGTTTAAGAGCTATGAGGTATCTAAATGGTTCATTTCTCTACTTATTTTCCCAAATATGTTGACTACAAATGAAAATCTGGATGTTACATTAGTTATAAAATGAATAATTGCCAAAATATTTTCACTTTCAGAAGGAAACAGCTTTTGTACCTGTATTGAAAGGTGGCAAACTAACAGCTAGAATTTGGAAATATCTTCCTAGTGTTCTGAAAGTATATTTTAAAATATATTAGCACAGCAAAATTTCCTTAAATTGCAATGTAAGGGAAAAGAATTCAAATAATTATTACGCAAGATAGGTAATGTTATAATACACAGTCCTTTTAAATAGCCTCAAATTCTAACTTCTACTTGTTGATAGCACCTACTTAAAAGGTTGCTATAAGGATTAAATGAGATGGTGTGCAAAAAGCATTTATATCAGGGATCACTCACGATTGTTATTATTATTATTACTACTACTTCAAAAATGCAGATTCAAATAACCACAGATTGAAAAAAAACATACTCTGTAGTTAGGCCTACAATAGTTATTTCTGTAGTAAACAAATGGAATGTTTTTCCCCGTCATTGTCCCCTAAAATGTACAGTATAACAACTATTTACATGGCATTTACTTATTAGGCGTACTAATCTGGAGATGATATAAAGTATACAGGAGGATGTGCATAGGTTATATGTAAATCTACGCCATTTATACAGGGACTTGAGGATATGTGGATTTTAATCTTAGAACTTATGCACCCTGACACCAAGGAGTGATTTGAATTGAAAGCAAACATGGTACCTGACCATCAGAAGCATCAGAGTTTCATTGCCTCTTTCAATTCTTATTTCATATCTACTGCTTATCAAACACTGTGTAATTAAAAGACATAATGTATACACATGAGTCTTAAAAAACAGAGTCTGTGGCGGGGGGGGGAGATTAAAAATAAAAGATTCCATTAATTAATTCCAAATAATTATTCACAAACACCTGAACAAAACCCTCAGGTTAATATTCTGCTTTATTTTTTTTTTTTTTACTAAAATGTAAGTTTCTTTAATGAATTAAAGACACCTTACTGGGCCTCCCCAGTGGCGCAGCAGTTGAGCACTGGGTTGCGAAGCTGCCCACAGCCTCTGCAGCACTGGATCAATCCCTGCCACCAGGCAAGGGTCCCACATGGCACGCAGACCTCTCCTGCCGCCCACTGCTCCCCTCAGCAGTGTACTTCATCAGTCTGCCTGCTCTGCTCTCCCCTCTGGCTCTGGTGAATCCTCTTACCCTCCCGCACTTCTGACTGTACCCAGTGCTTGTATAAATAAATAAATCTTTAAAAAAAAGACACAGTGATCATTTAACTGTATATACCTTCTACTGTTTCTTGTATTGACCTTTATAATTTATGTGTTCATTATATATATATACACACACACACACACTTTTTCATATATTTGGATGTTTAAAGGTGCTATTAGTGAATAACTATTCAATTAAGTTGAATAGTGAATGCCAATTTGTTACTCAGGGGTTTTTCTAACTAGCATATTCAACACTTTTTTCATCTTGAAAACTACCCCCCTATATTATATTGTTCTGATGGTCAGGTACCATGTTTGCTATTGCCTCATGAATGAATAAGTATATATTTTTTATTGAGGTATCCATTGGTTTACATAATTGTTAGTATTCTGAAAGTACAGGCCACAGTGCAGTCACTATGTATAGCCACAGTTCTTCACTACAGGCCACTGTGCCCACTTCCTAACATGCTCTAGGCCCTTTCCACCTTCTAAGTTTAAATGTACTAATTCATTTAATTCTCAACAAATCCTATGAGACTATTATTCTGCCCATTTACCAGATAATGAAAGTAAGATGCAGAGAAGTTAAGTAACACCCTGAAAGATAGATGGTTGATATGGAAGAGAAAAATTTCCATCCTAGGCAGTCTGGGTTTAGCTCTACTGTATATAACCATATGAAATTTCAACAATCTGTCCTAAGTATTTCAAAATGAGCTCTTGGTACAAAAGTTATTTCAGAAACTTTCTATGGTTTATGCTTTTAGGCCCCGACATTATCTTGCTCTTGTTAATTGGCCATGAGTTAGGGAAGAGCAAGTCATTCAGAAGCCCTGGGCTACAGTAGCTTGGGCTACAAAGTAGCTCTATTGCTAGTTACAAGCCATTTGGTCAACTCTGGAAATGGATTTATCTATTTTTTCTCTCAAAATATCCAACTATGTTGAGGCACTAGGCAACCTTGGTCACAAAATCCCAGTGTGCTGGATTAATATTTAACAAGTACTATTAGGGGTATGGAGGACACTGGTTTTAGTGAACAAAATCATTCCACTTTAAGAAATGTTTGAGTAAGAGAGACAACTCCAGGGTCATCAAAAAGCTCACACACAACACACTACACACACAAACACATTAAATCTATGGGAGAGAAGTGTAAGCAATATTTCACACAACTATTTGACCATAGATCTTTTTCTCCTCTCACATAGCATGTCACAAAACAAGGATCCTATTCCTTAGAAAATGCTAGACCAAGTTTCTTAGGTATCTTCCCATACTATAAATATTGATATAATATTGATATATACTACTGCATTCACTATCTAGAGTGCTGGTAGAGTTTTATTGATCTAATTAAGATGTATCTACTCTTTGTTCTTCAGTGTTTATTTCTCTGGCATAGAGTGCGTAGTTCTGCATGTCTCATAAAATAGTAAACATTACCTCATGGCTATTTAGCAAAAAGTACAGAAGTAATGGTAATAATTATGTTGTTTAAATATTTTAAGGAAATTCTAGGCAAAACAACAAATCATGCAAAACTTGAAACAAATCACTATCATCATTAATTGACCATCCATTTTGAACTAATTTCTACATACAGCTTTAGCAAATGTTCACGTGTAGCATGTTTAGAGACAGCACTCATTGGGAAGTATAAAGACATCCATAAAAAAGTCATCATTTTGTTTATAAAGATCACTGGTCTTTATACTTGTCAGAAAGATCTTTTTTTTAGAAAAGGATATTCCACAGAGGTACAAAGTAAACATATAGAATTTATAAACAGAGCACAGAGTTTGGAAAAAGGAAAAAATAAATGAATATACCTTAATTATGAAAGTATATGATTCTTTTTATTTTAGTGTGGTTGAAGAATTTCCCTATCCTGAAATTCATCAGTAAAAGCAACTCAAAAAATTGAAAACAAAGATACTAAGTTAATTTAATGGAAGTGAGGGTCTTCAGTTTGTAAATAACTAATAATACTATTTTAATAAACAGGGCTAGTCCCTTAGGATCCCATAGTTTCTTAAATTTGCATTATTAAATCTATTACAAAGTGACTATTATAAAGTAAAACCTTTGTAAACACAATGGAGTATAAAGATTTCCTACATAGAGATGTTTTCAAAGTTTATTAAATAACAAGTCAGTGAATATCAAAATAAATCTGTTGAAGAAAGTAATTGCTCTGGTTTACAAATACTTTGATAGTGTAGTAATGCCCAAGTAAATGCCATTTTAACTTGATACCATCTTCCAAATTGTCTAAGGATAAAAGCTTTGGAATATCAATTAACTGAATATCTCCACTTATTTAACATAAACACTTATTTTACCAGATATACTATATACTACAATTGTGTTCTTCCCCACAAATTTTAATGTTAATTCCAGAAATCCTTTGAAAAATAGAGGTCACTAATTTATTTTTACAACATGCATACAGCACTCAGAAAAGCAACTTTTTTAAAGCAAGAAAAGTTTGAGAAGACAGCATAATTATTTACTTAGTGCCAGATGGGTAAGGGTAGACTACCTTCTCTCTAAATTGTATCTATGAAACAGTTGGTTCAATGCTGAAAGGTTTTAGCTATTTCCCCACTATTCTCTTAGACATTGAGCTTATATTTAAATGGCTTACAATGATATTCCAAGTTTAAATCAAATTTTCTTAGCTACAATACATTAACAAGTGTTACAACACAAGAACAATATTACAAATGTGCATATTTGAACAAAAGCAGCTAATGTTTTCTAAAATATTAAAACAAAATATACAATAAATGAATGGCTCCTTACTCAAGTGAGCACATTCAGGATACTTATTATTATACTTACCTCTTTAAAGCAGTTTTAGAAATAGACTTCATAGTGGAAATAAAATAATTTGGACTAGACTTGGCGATCTCTATGTAATGTGAATGTGAGCAAATGTTCCAGTTTGCCCAGGACTAAGGGGCTTCCAGATAAACAAGAATTTTAATACAAAAACTAGGAAAGTTCCAGGCAAAACAGGAGGGTTTGTCACTTTTTCTCTACGTTTCCTTTCACCTTTTATATTGTTTGCATCCATGAAATTAAGTGTGATTACTTTTATCACTAATAAAATAACAACAAATGTATAGAGCCATAAAGGCTCCTGACTTTCCCATATCCTTATCTAAACATTTTTCAATGAAAGAGAGAAAAAAAGAATAAAAAACTATTAAGTTCAGGCAATTTAGGAATCATCTGAAATTTGATTATGGGTAAGAAGTAAAACATATATCTACAGAAGCCCAAACTACTTCAAAAGAGATACTTTCCATAGTGGCTGGACCAGTTTACATCCCCATCAGCAGTGTGAGAGAGTTCCTTTTTCACCACATCTTTGCCAGCACTTGTTGTTATTATTTTTTTTAATACAGGCCATTCTCACAGATGTGAATTGGTAACTCATCATAGTTTTAAACAGCATTTCCCTAATAATAAGTGATAGTGAACATTTTCTCATATGCCTGTTGACCATATGCATTTCTTATTTGGAGAAGTATCTACTTAGCTTTCTCTTTAGCTCTTCTGCCCATTTTTTGATGGGGTTATTGGCTTTGTTTTTGTTGAGTTGTGTGAGCTCCCTGTAGATCCTTGAAATCAGTCCATTATCAGATGTATGATGTGGAGGTTCCTTAAAACACTAACAACTGGATCTACCATACGATCCAGCAATTCCACTCCTAGGAATCTACCCAAAGGACACAAAAACACTAATTCAAAAAGAAATGTGTACCCCTACACATCTATAATAGGAATAAAGGAAGAGCCTGAGGAGGAGAGAGAAATGTCTGAGAATTACAGTACCTAAGGAAAAACTGTAATGTGTGTGAGAAATGAAATTTCTGAGAACTGGGAAGCATATGAATTGAAAAGGGCAGTCCGAGAAGAAAAGGAAAGGAACTAAGAAAAGGAAAGGAACTGAGAAAAAAAGGGAAGACACTGTGGAGAGCGGTGAGAAGAATAGAGAAGTGGCCAAAGCAAAGGACAATTTCTGAGGAGAACTGGAGTTTGAAGAGAATAGGGATGTCTGAGGAAAACAGCAAAGTGAGCAGAAAAGCAAGTGTTTCAAGAGAAACTTCAGTGAAGTTCTAGTTGGAACGGAAGTTGCAGTGTCTAAACAGAAATGAAATTTGGCT
The DNA here is from genome assembly GCF_014898055.3 of Talpa occidentalis. NCBI lineage: Eukaryota > Metazoa > Chordata > Mammalia > Eulipotyphla > Talpidae > Talpa > Talpa occidentalis. Next base: position 44,117,658 of record NW_023601653.1, on the reverse strand, counting down.
AAATGTAATCTGTCTAAAGGGAAAAAAAAAGGAGTATCAGAAGGAAAAAGGAAAGTATCAAAGAGAAAAGGGAAATCTTGGGGAAGAGGGAAGTGTCTGAGAAGAAATTATAGTGTCCAGGGAGAAAAATTAAGTGAGAAGAACAGTAAAAAAGATTGAAGTAAAAAGGAAAGACTTTGGGCCCCCTGGGTGGCCTATGGGTTAAGTCTCACCACTATCATTGCTGTGGCTTGAGTTTGATCCCCAGGTAGGGAGGGAGCTTACCCACATAGGGTGCAGCTGACTTCTGTTTCACCCGCTGCTCCCCTTAGCAGTGGATTTCAGTCAAGCTGCCTATTCTGCTCCCTACTCTGTCTCTGGTGAATCCTTTCACACACACACACCTCTGCCCCTTACCTCTGGCCTATACCCCAGATCTTCTACATTAAAAAATAAAATATAATAAAAGGAAAGACTTAAAGAAAAGGCAAGTGACTAAGGAGAAAGTGAAGGGACAAAACACAAAAAGGAAGTATCACAGGAAAAAAAAAGATTTGCATGTGGACATATGTACAAGATGTGGCTATGCCTATACATGTATATGTTTGCATATATGGGGGGGGGTTACAGATAGCTACAGCTAACAGAACCAGTGTTCTTCACCACCTCTCATCTAGTTTATGGATGCTGATACCACCACACTATAGGACAGAAATAGTGATTTCAGATCAAAGACTCATAGCTACTGTAATCTTGTATCTCCAATTTGCTGCAGCAGCTCTACTAGTAACAGCCTATCCTTTTAGCCCATGCATATATTTACAGGTAAAAATATCATTTGATCTGACAAATGTAGCAACAGTAAAAAGTATGTCCCCTCCTCTATGTGCAGAAATAGAGTGATATTTTAAAACCATATTCAAAGGCAAAAGAGCAATGCTACTAGGCTCTTCCCTGTCACTACAGGGCAGAAACCATTCATGTGAGGAAGTAAAGAATATTTTAAGCATTTTCTCCACATGGTTTCGAAGATTTTTAAACATTTTAGAAATTTGTCTACTTAGACTGGGCATGCATGCTGTTATGGACAAAAACTACATTTCAATGAACTATTTTTGGCTTCAATCTAGATACAGTTCAACTACATCTGGAGTTTGGAAAAAACATTTTTAATTAAATGTAAAAACATTAAAGTTTAGGAAATGTAAAGAGCTTATCGCGTCTACTTACAATTGACATTAGAGTTAGTACATAGTGCTGCAAATTCTGCCCATGATGATGAACCATTTTAGCATCTGCTGTGACCATAACTTCCACATATCTTGGATAAGATAAAAAACGTTTTCTCCTGGAATGTAATTGACTTCTTTCATCTTCCAATGATATATTTCTTGAAGGGTATTCTAAGACCATTTTCTTCTTTACATTAAAATCTTCATTGATGTTGCTGTAGTTGTGAAATGGTAAAGTAGTTTTCTTTATTTGGCTCTCTGCAGGAAAAAAGAATATAATGTAGAGCCATGAAATTAAAAGCAAACAAAATTACTGTACACAACAGAATAGCCAAAAATATTGGCTATTTACCCATCTGCTCCCAATGTAAAACAATAAAATGACAAAAAGAAGTAATTTAAAACAGTGTGAGACAGTATTCTTTTGACCATTACTATCCATTGTAATAAAATGTTCACATTTTCATAGATTCCACTAAAACTATACCTAAATCTTATGTCAACAGCTATGACTATACAAAGACATTTATTAGCCTCTAGGTATAAAATAAACATAAGTCAAAAGTCCCTATGTTACAGAGGCATCTCCATAAAAGGGGGAGGTACCATGTTCCCCAACCCACTGAAGGATAGTGTAGCTGAGAAGTCAAATGAAGTGTAGCTGAGAAGTGAGATGAAGCATGTAACAGGGAAGGCAGGCAGACTCAGGAAGAGAATATATTTGCTTCTCAGCTTTGAACTTGCCCCAGGGACTTGGAGGACAAGGAAGCAGACAAGTGGGAGAGAGACATGCAGACACACCAGGAAGAGACACGTGGGTGAAAAGATACATAGGCTGACAATGGCAGCCATCACCTTGATGTGGTATCTCCTTTGGTCCCAGCTTTCTGGAATCTGTTTCAGGATGCCTTTCCCATGGTTCCCTACGAGAAGATGCCTTAGAGTTGTGGCCAACTTTCAGGCCTCAGCAGCCCTCTTTTTGGGCAATCCTGTTTGATTGGACATGTGCCCATAAGGAGATAGGTTATCTTGGGTGTTTTACTGGGTCACTAATATACTTTCTTCTCTATGTATATTAATTCTATGAAAGTTCTTTGACACTAAGGGTCTCCTTTACTTTTGTGTGCATAGATGCGTGCAAGTTTGGGAGTCCCAGGGTGCCCCTTAGTCACATGCTAACACCAATGTTTTTTGTAGTACATAAATATCTTATATACTAACACTGGGTCCTTAAGCCACTGATATCATTCAACCTCATACAGAATAATCACATTTTTTAGGATGAAACTTCATAAAATATAGGCCAAAACAAACTTGAGTCAAACATGTAAAGAACACCAAGAGTAAGGGCCTCCCCTGGTGGCGCAGGTGGTTGAGCTTGAGCGCTGCACTGTGAAGCTGTCCGCAGCCTCTGCAGCATGGGTTTGATCCCGGCCGACCTGGGAGAATCCCACATGGTGCGCAGACCTCTCCTGTCTCCCCTGCTGCTCCCCTCAGTAGTGTATTTTGTCAGTCTGCCTGTTCTGTTCCCTGCTCTCTCTCTAGTGAATCCTCTCACCCTCCCGCACATCTGGCCTGTACCCTGGTTCTTGTATGCATGAATAAATAAAATGTTTTTTTTTAAGATTTATTTATTTATACAATAAATAAATGTATGCATGAATACATAAAATCTTTTTTTTTAAAAAGATTTATTTATTTATACAAGAACCGGGGTACAGGCCAGATGCATGGGAGGGTTAGAGGACTCACTAGAGACAGAGTGGGGAACAAAACAGGCAGACTGAAGAAATACACCACTGAGGGGAGCAGCGGGTGAGACAGGAGAGGTCTGCCATGCCATGTGGGAATCTCCCTGGCCGGCCGGGATTGAACTCATGTTGCAGAGGCTATGGACAGCTTCACAGTGTGGCGCTCAACCACCTGCACCACCAGAGGCCCTAAATAAAATCTTTAAAAAAAAAAAAAAAAAAAGAACACCAAGAGTAAAAGATAGCCAATCAGTTGAACAATAGTTGGTTTTCTGAGTCTATAAAGCTAAATATTGATATAAATTTTATACTTGAGTATATAAAATAGCTGATTAGTTCTATTTTCTTCTATATAAATGTATATGTGTATATGATTAGTGAACATTATAAAGTTATGGTAACTACTTTTAAGTAGTTAAGTCCTATGCACTTATAGAAGTCATTTCTAAAGTATTGATTATTTGTGCTAGTGGAAGAAAAATTCATAGGTAGCACAGGTGGTCAACATATTTCCTTTTCTACTTGTTCCAAAAATAGACTAAGCAATCAGGTAAGAAGAAATAAAAGATCCTGTATACTTCATAAACCAAATAATATCAAAATAATCAAGATTTAGTTGCACTATTATCTGAAAAGGTGTGATTCTATATGACTGAATCACAAACAGTGTTGTGTAAACCAATGTTACCAAAGTAAAAATAAACCATGGCCTTGCTGGAGGGCTATAGGTGCTCTGGTGGTGGGTGTATTATGGTAACATATACCTGAACAGGGTGATCTTGTCCCTCTAAATCATATACGGTGTTGTAAACCAAACTATCCTCAAAAACAAAAACAATTGACAGATGGGAACACATCACACTTAAAAGCTTGTGTGCAAAGAAAATAATCTACAAAGTGAAAAGATGACCTACTGAATGGGAGAAAATATCAGCAAAGCATGCAGTCAGTCCTCACTTAAAATAATCAGTAGATTCTTGGAAACTGACTTCAAGTGAAAAGAGGCATAATGAAAAAAGACTCTTGAATAAGATCTTGTTCAATACTTACAAGGATATTTTTTCTCATCAACATTACAATTAAGTGACACTGAATGAAACATTATTCAGAATCTACTGCATCTGGTAAGGATTTAATATCTAGAATATATTTTTGAAAAGTCCCACAACTCAAAAAAAAAAAAAAAAAAAGAAAAGAACCCAGTTAATTCAATTCCTAATAATGAGAATTAATAATGTGAAAATATCAATACTACTAAAGCGAACTACATATTCACCACAATCCCCTATCAAAATTTCAATGGCATTTTCCCTGGAATGGAATAATTCTAAAACATATATGGAACCACAAAAGATCCAAAATAGCTATCTTGAGAAAGAAAACAAGCTTGAGACACATGCTTCCCGATTTCAAATTATATTACAAAACTACAGTAATCAAAACAGTGTGATATTGGCAAAAACCAGACTCACTGAGAGCCCAGAAATAATCAATTAATTTATGACAAAGTAGCCAAGATACAATAGGAAAATATCAATCACTTCATCAAATGCTGTTGGGAAAACTGGACAGTCACATGCAAATGAAATGGACCACTATCTCACACCATACACAAAAAATTAACTCACAATGGATTAAAGATTGAAAGTAAGACTTGAAACAATAAAATCCCTAGAAGAAAATATAGGCAGTAAGTTCCTGGACATTGGTCCTGGCAATGATTTTTCAATCTGACACCAAAAATAAAAGTAACAAGGCAAATATAAACGAGTGACAACAAAAAGCTGAAACATCTCTGCACAGCAAAGAAATCTATCACAAAATAAAAAGACAACTACTGATTAGGAGGAAATATTTTCAAATCATGTATCTGATAAGAAGTTAATATCCAAAATATATGTAGAACTCATACAACTCAATAGCAAAAAACAATCTGATTTCAAAATGGCAGAGTATATGAATGGATTGTTTTCCAAAGAGATATACAAATGGCCAATAAGTACATTTAAAAAGTGAGCATCATTAAAATCATAATGGAAGAGCAAATCAACACCACAATGAGATATTACCTCACACTTGTTAGAATGTCTATAATCCAAAAGAATAGAAATAACAAGTATTGGTGAGGATGAGGAGAAAAGGGAACCTTTGTGTACTCTTAGTAGGAATGTAAACTGGTTCAGTCACGATGAAAAAGAGTACGGCGGTGATTTTTTTTTTTTTTTTTTTTTTTTTGGTCTGGATGATCAGTTCATTGTTGAAGTGGGATGTTAAAGTCCCCCTCTATTATTGTGTTGCACTTAGATAACCAGGTTTTAGATAACCAGTTTTCTAAACCAGTTTAGATAACTTCACTGGGTGGGGAAGCTTTCCACTACTATTATTTGAATAAGCTCCCTGTTCTCCTCTCTTTCTCCTCCCCTTCTGAGATACCCCGTTATCCTTATGTTGCCTTTCCTAATAGTGAGATAATTCTCATATTTTATTTTTTTACCTCTCTCTCATTTTCCATTTGAGTCTTTTGTGCATTACTTTCTTCAAAATAACGGAATCAAGCATTCATTTGGCATATTATACTTTTATAAGTTTTTCTAAATCACTTGATTTCATTTATTGGGTCCTTTATTGTATACCCTGAATCTGTTATTTTCATATTTTAAGCTTCAACATCTTCTGCTGTTTATCAGGTTTACTTTTGAAGTCATTTATTTATTTTTCTGAGGATTTTGATGTCTCTTTGATTAGTTTTTCTGAATTTTGTTACTCGACTTGCTTTCTGAATGTTCATCAATCTCTGAATTTCTTAATTAGAACAACATTGAACTAAGCAACTGTAATTGTCCATGCTTTTATAGCTTAATTCTGAATAATTGGTCTCTCCTATGATGTCATACTCCTTTGTGTTCCCAAGTCATCATGTGCTAAGATTTTTGTCTGCCCGTATTGCTAATTTAAATTTCCCCTTTTTTTTTTAAGCGTGGTGCTTTTTTTTTTTTTTTTAATTTATTTATCCACACAAGCACCGAGTACAGTCAGAAGCACCGAGTACAGTCAGAAGCACGGGAGGGTAAGAGAATTCACCAGAGCCAGAGCGGGGAGCAGAACAGGCAGAAGGACCAGAACAGGCAGAAAGACCACCGAAGTGCACTGCTGAGGGAAGCAGCAGACACAGTGGGAGCAGCAGGAGAGTTCTGCGCACCATGTGGGACCCTCACTGCTGTGGGAGCAGCAGGAGAGGTCTGCGCGCCATGTGGGACCCTCACCCAGTGGCCAGGGATCGATCTGGCGCTGCAGAGACTGCAGGCAGCTTCGCAACCCAGCGCTCAACTGCTGCGCCACCAGGGAGGCCCTAAATTTCCCTATTTTTTAAACTGTCAGTATCTAAAAATTATGGGGTTGAACTATTTTTACATTTCCAGCAGGTGGCACTGTGATTTTATTTTCTTTCTTGGCCTCTGTAGGCTTCTAATACGTTTCATTTACAGGGTCCACAGAGTGGGGAGGAATATTGAGGCATCCAGGAACAGTAACAATATTTTGGCAGGGAGGGACTGTTTATGTTTGTGGCACCACTGATATCCCTTTTCTCTGAGGTCCCAGATCTGACACTCAGTAGCATGTCCACTGTTGGTACATGTCTCATCAGTACCGGTCACAAAGAGTGGGAAAGGAGGTGGGGTGTGTAGTTAAAACCCTTACAGGGATACTGGAATGTGTGGGACACCTAAGCTCCTCTGTTTGAGCTTCCTTTGGATCAAGGCTGTGTGGAGACACCATGTCCATGGTCCCCAACCCTGGGCCTCTGGCTGGGTTTGCAGTACTACTGTGTCCCCCATTCAGATCAGACTTCAAGTGGTTCCTTCCATTCACCTTCTGTTCAGCAATGAATGACTCTCCTGTGTCTCTTCTGTGAAGTCTCTGTGGGTTTTGTCAATGGGGTGCTTCAGTCCTACTCTAAGTAACAGGGCTCTCTTGGTCCCACTAGTCAATTGTTAGTTGTTCCTCTTGGGAGTAATAAGCAAAGGATTTCCTTCTTATATTGCTACCATGGTGATGGCATCTCAGTCTATGATTTCTGATAAGCTTTTGAAATACTTAAAATAACTTACAAACTCCCCACAATAGGGTCCTATTGCTCATAGGTGGGGAAAACGTTTTAAATGGTGCTTGACATTGGTAGGAATGTTTGAGCAAACTAATTTCAAGATACAAAGTTGGCACATTATCTTTTTTTTAATATATCTGTACTTATTTAAAAATATCTGCACTGGGCCTCCCTGGTGGCACAAGGGTTAAAGACAGCACTATCAAGCTATCACAGCCACTGCAGCATGAGTTCAATCCGAGGCAAGCCAGAAAGCTAACCCACATGGGGCAGCAGCCCTCTCCTCCTTCACCTGCTGCTCCCCTCAGTAGTAGATTTCAGTCAGTCTGCCTGTTCTGCTCCCCACTCTCTCTGGTGAATCCTCTCAGTCCCCACGCCTCTGGCTTACACCCCAGTTCTTATATGCATAAATAAATCTCTTTTAAAATCTAAAATAAATAAATAAAAATATCTGCACTACTGTTTATTGCAGCACTATTCACTATAGTCAAGATATGGAAACAACCTAAATGTCCAAAATAGATGACTGGATCAAGAAAATGTGGTCTAGGGCCTCCCTGGTGGCGCAGCGGTTGAGTGCTGGGCTGCGAAGCTGCCCGCGGCCTCTGCAGTGCCGGTTCAATCCCTGGCCACCGGTGAGGGTCCCACATGGCACACAGACCTCTCCTGCCACACCCGCTGATCCCCTCAGCAGTGTGTTTCATCAGTCTGTCTGTTCTGCTCCCCACTCTGTCTCTGGTGAATTCTCTCTCACCCTCCCACGCTTCTGACTGTACCCAGTGCTTATATAAATGAATAAGTGAATAAATAAATAAATAAATAAATAAATAAATCTTTTAAAAAAAGAAAATGTGGTCTATATACACAATGGAATACTATTCAGCAATCAAAAAAGACAAACTAATGCCATTCATTTACAGCAATATGGATAGAACTGGAGGGGATTATACTCAGTGAAATAAGTCAGAAGAAAAAAGAAAAATATTAGATGGTTTCATTTATAGGAGGAATATAGGGGAGCCAAATAAGGGATCAGGGGCAAAAAAAGACAAAACTAGCAGGCAACTATAAATCGGAGACATTCAGCAGGAGAGGGGAAGGGAGCAGGATTATAACAGGGGCAGGAAGAGCACAAGTGATTATGATGATGGTGTACAGGTGACTTGGTGTGGGAATTTTATGAGGACTACACTTGAGAGGGAAAAACAAACTGCACAAAAGTGAACAATGATATAATATATATATATATAGAAATAAATAGGGAAAGGATATCTGTACTTAAGTAGTTAAAAAATGACTTTGTTCCAAATATTCTAAACTAGTGGCTATTATTCAAAGTTTATTTGTCAGCTCAATTATATCATTCTATGCAATGCCTACCTTTCTATTTATGTACTATGGGGTCACATGTTAAAGTGCTTTCTTGTCCTTTATTAAAAATAAGTGTTATGCCCCAAAACTAATTGAGATCCAATCAATCCTCAATTATGGATATCATAGAATAGTAATATCTGTCCACAAGAACATAACATACTTAAGATTACATCAGAGAAAAGAATCCTTAAAAGAGCATAGTGTATTCTAGCAACAAGATTGTCAAAGTTAGTAACAATGCATATGAATCTAAACTGCTGCAAAAATTATTATAAAGTAACTAGAAACCCATAATTCTACTTGATTATCATACTAGCACCTCATACTCAAAATATATAAAACTGATATTTTCTTTTCCTATTCCTAGTTTCCCTATTTCTATTAGTAAGAACAATAACCTCCTAATATCTGTAATTCACACTCAAAACTCTACACTTCGTCTGCACTCTCCTTATCTTTACCTAATCCTACCTAAACCTAACCCTTTGTATTTAGTCCCAGATTTTGCCATTTGCCCTTCAAACTGTTCCTTGCATTACTCCTGTTATCAACAATGTCCTTCACTCTAAATTTATTCAGAATTCTCTCACCTTAGAACTTCAGACCTTGAATGCAAAATCAGACAAAGTCTCATAAATGGCCCCACTATCTTTAGCCTCTTGTCCCTCTCATTGATCCTTCCTTTATGTCCATAAAGATTCACTTTTAAGAACGTCCCTTTACCTCACCCTTATTCAAGAAATCATCATACATCCTTATTGCACATAAGAGAAAACCTACCACTAAACACGTCATCACCACCACCACCATCATCAAGCTATAAGCTCACTTAAGACTGAGAACGAGCTTAGTAAATATTCATGGAAAGAAGTAAAGAGGATTAGGAGCAAGAAAGGAAGGATGACAGAAAGCTGACAGGCAGATGGGAAAAAAAGGAAGAGAAAGAGATGGAAGAAAGGAAAACAATGAAGAACAAGGTAAAAGAAAGTTTATCAGGCTAGCAAACCAGAGTATGGGCAATACTAATAGGGATGTACAAGAGCAGCAAAAGGTTGCCTTTGACTTCCCTAACATCATGTACAGTATTTACTCTGGTCTGACTATAAGCTAGAATTGATATTAACACTCTGGATTTTACCAGATAAGGAAACAAATTCTGTATTTCTCCAATAGCATGTAACCATCACCTAATTTAAAAAATGAGGACATAAAATCACACAGAGGTTATTGTAGACCATCAACATTTTAAACCACCTGTTAAATGGCCAACAGAACTCCCAGCTCAAATAACTGGTTGTGCTTTAAAATAGAGATCAAATCAGATACTATGAAATCTAACATATCATGATTTAAACTGTTACTGGATCTTCTACATGTCCTATATCACCTCACTATTGAGTTTTGCTATTAATAATAATAATAAACATAATATCTAATGAATGCTTACTATATATCAGGTACTACCGGTACACTTCCCTAGTTATCTTCTTTATTATTAACAATTCTATAAGGTATGTACTATGCCTACACTCCTTTTATATTTAAATGGAGAAAAAGAAAGGCTAAGTTGACTGCTCATAGCAGTTAACAAAATATAATTTGGGAACATATCTATTCTTCAAAAGAGCTGTATTCCGCAACATAAAAAACATAAATATCTATAGTCCACTATTATTTGTTGATATTATTCTAAATCTCAACCATTAACCATAGAATCTCAACCATATAAATATCAACCATAGAACCCCAGCACAAATCTTATAAAGTATGTTATAGTGCTTTATTTCAAATAGTTCTCAAATGAATACTTAGAACCCCACCCACAAGAAATGATTGTGCAGAAAACTAAGAACTTGCCAGTAGCCTGCTGAAACCTGAAACACTGAAGAATCATTACATCATTAGTCCTCACTGCATCAGTTACTATTACAGTACACAGTTTTAAACAGACATGTGACAGAGGTTGCATGAAATTTCAATGGCCACCAGCTGATTAAGTGGCATAACAAAGAAATGAATTCATATTTCCACAATATCAATTATTACATCTGAACTCACATCACATGACTCTTTTAAAGGTTGTATGTGGTAATACATGTAGAATGTTAAGAATTTAGGAGCCAGTGTCATAATGGAAAATGCTTCCTTCTAAAATACTAAGAGGAATTAGTTAGTCATATTCATGAAAATACGGGTTCTATTCTTTCTTGCATTTCACAAGCATAAAGTTGAGTTCAGGCTTGGTTATAAAGGCACTCAGCTGCCTCACATAAACTTGATCTAGTGCTGCCTTTTACCTCAGTGACCCTGAAAAGAAAAGAGAGGGCACTAGAAACTTCCTAAATTACACCATCAATCCCATATTCATTAAGAAATTCAAGTTCCTTCTGCTGTGCGCTGATAAGACAGAGCACACAAAGGTATTACAGAGCCTAAATACCCTTTCTTCTTCCACATTCTCAAGAAGGCAATGCAGGGGATTGGTCTAAAGATGAATGAGACAGAGTTCCCTAATACGCTGAGTCAGGTGTCCTACAAGTTACACTGAAAACAACCATTTATTTGCAAATTCAAAACCTTTAAGATTGTTTTTAGTGAAAAACACATGTACCACTGTCTTTTCCAGGTTTTGGTATCCCAACCTCTACACTTGAAGGATTAAAAAAAAAAAAAAATACTTGTGTAGCCCATCTTGTTATAAAAAGTGCTTTCCCAAGCCTACAAATCTTATCCTTTCTCAGGAAAAACTAACCAACTGATACAAATGTGAGATTTTAGAGGGACATTTATACATGCCCATATGTGAGATCCTAAACTCTATTGCTACTTGAAAAGATGTTTGTAAATCTCATCGATGAATTAAAGGGTTTACCTAAGATATGAACATGTCAGTGAAATGCGAGTTTTAATTATTTCAAGAGAATCAGTTATTCAGAATTAATGTTAAACATTATATTTAGTGAGCAAGCATATGTTATGTCTGGTAATATTAGAATATGGCATAAGATTATTAAAAGTGAAAACAATACAGAATTCTACCTTATCAATCTATCTTCCTATTTTCAGAAAAGCCTTCATGGCTATACACTACAAACCAGGTCAAGCTACTATGCTTTAACAGTAGGTTAATATAATTCTGCTTTATTTTTTTTTTTTTTTTCAGAATTTTACCTTGTTGCTCCTAAGCTAGAAAATTTCCCACACTGTCTGAAAATCTATCTCATGTCTATGTAATCACCCCAGAAAAGGCTTGAGGTAATTTTAAGTAGTGAGCATTCCAAAATAACTTCCCAGATGCAAAGCGAGTTCACAGTAGACATTTGTAAGAACTATAACTTCTCTATTTGCTCTATAAATGCAGGCATCAAATACTACTCTTTTTTAGATATTACTATTAACTAGCTTGTTGAAATATCATGAGCATTTCCTACAGAAGTTTTATCTTCTCATATGAAATATTTGTCCTTGAATACTTTGATTACTTACTTAAAAGATTATTTTTTATTTTTTTCAGGGGCCTCCCTGGTGGCGCAAGGGCTTAAGCACGGCACTATGAAACTATCTGCAGCCTCTGCAGTACAAGTTCGATGCCCAGCCAGCCAGGAGCTACTCACATGGCATAGTAGACCTCTCCTGCCTTTGCCCACTGCTCCCCTCAGCAGTGTATTTCAGTCAATCTGCCTGTTCTGTTCCCCACCCTGTCTCTAGTGAGTCCTCTCACCCCTCTACACCTCTGACCTGTACCTCAGTTCTTATATGCATAAATAAATCAATCTTAAAAAATTTTTTTTCTAAAAAAATAAAAGATTATTTTTAAATATATTTCCAAAGTAAACTTAACACTGAAAAACTTAGTCTACTTGAAAGCCAAACACAAATATGAAACTTTTAAAATTATATGTGATAACATAAGCATAAGTAAATCTTTATCATTAAACAAATTTTTATTCACATTGCTTTTATCAGTTTTTATTGGTCTATAATTTTGTTTTTGAGAAAAATGTGGAAAAATCAACTTGTACATTGATAGACTGAACCATTTTAAGTAGGTATTTTGCTATTTTATATATTTCAGAATTTAATAAATCAGCGTTTCTTAAAAGAATGTAATTGTCAATGTTACTTAACACCAGTAGTTAATCTAACATCCAGGTGTATTTGTATGTGTGCAAAGGAAGTTACTGACTCCACACTTACAGGTTAGGTGGGGAGGGAGATTTTTCCCTTCAGTTTTCTGGCTCTTTTCCCAGGAACAAAGATCCAAAGAAAATGCCTTCTTGGAGTAGGCCAAGATGTCTTAGTGAAACAGTTAACTGTGGCCTGATTTGTTGGTGGGTTTAATTCTTTCCATGGTAGAGTGTCATGAATATAATGGTGTCCAAATATTCTTCATACTTTTGTTATGACTTGATTGCTTTTCACTGTTTGTGAATCAGAGTTTCTTGACTGCTGATTGGAATTCTGATTTTTTTTTTTTTCAGTTCATGTTAACCTGTTCTGATTCATGTGTTCATCAAATCTACCACTGAAGAGGGACCAACTGATATTATTATTCCTTCTTTGAAAAATATGGTACATCTACTTTTCTGTTGTACCTCAATAAAGAAGTTGTCTGGTTTGGGACCTCCCTGGTGGATTACTGGTTAAGTCTCAGCTCTGTTACCACTACGGCCTGAGTTTGATCCCCCACCAAGGAGCTGATTCACATGGCGCAGCAGACCTCTCCTGTCTCGCCTGCTGCTCTCCTCAGCCGTGGATTTCAGTCAATTCACCTCTTCTGTTCCCCACTCTGTCTCTGGTGAATCCTCTTACCTCCCACACCTTTGTCCTAACCCCAGTTCTTCTATGCCAAAATTCAAAAAAAATTTTACAAAATAGAAGTTTTCTGTTTTTGATTTACTTCTTGTTTTGAAATTTCTAATGTACGAGTTTTAGTTGCTGCAACTTGGTACAGTTTCTAGGAGTATCACTTGACAGCACAGGTAAGCCTCCACACTAGAACTAAGTAGACCTACACTTCCTCTGTCACCACGCTCACTCTTCAGTAACGTCTTCTTTTTACTTTGACTCTGTACTTTACTTTTGGTCACTTATCCCTTGAGAATATTTTCCATGATTTTTTTTTTCCCCTCCACAGTGTGAGGTGTCTGCTCAAAAAAAAAAAAAAAAAACAAAAAACTAAATATGAGTTTATTTAAATCTTTTTTTAACATTTATCATTTTTTACATTTCTTTAGACAATATTTGCTACCCACCCCCTCAGATTGAGTCCCCATAGATTTCCATCCCCAAGGCACCTGTGCACCATCACCTCAGTCCCCTGTGCTCCTCCCTCCCTCCCTCTCACCCCTCTCCCTCCTCCTCCCCTGCAGGATGTCCCTGGTTTATAATTGTCTGTTTTTGCTTTGTTGTTTTTGTACTGTTATTATTATTTTTTTACACTGATGTCTAATTTGGTTCCCCTATATTCCTGTTATAAGTGAAACCATCCAATATTTTTTTTTCTTTTTCCTTCTGGCTTATTTCACTGAGCATAATTCCTTCTAGCTCCATCTACATTGTTGTGAATGACATGAGTTTATCTTTTTTGGTTGCTGAATAATATTCCATTGTGTATATAGACCACATCTTCTTGATCCAATCATCTAGTTTTGGGCATTTGGGTTGTTTCCAGGTTTTACCTATTGTAAATAGTGCTGCAATAAACATAAGTGCTCTTTTGAATCACTGTTTTTGCGTCCTTTGGGTAGATCCCTAGTAGTGGAATTGCCAGATTATATGGTAGCTCCATTTTTAGTAGACTGAGGAATCTCCAGACAGCTTGCCACAGTGGTTGGACCACTTTGCACTCCCACCAGCAATGCAGGAGAGTTCCTTTTTCACCATATCATCGCCAACATTTGTTGTTACTTGTTTTTTTGATATGTGCCATTCTTAGGGTGTAAGGTGGTATCTCAGTGTGGTTTTGATTTGCATTTCCCTGATGATAAGGGATGCTGAACATTTCTTCATATGCCTGTTGCCCATTTGCATTTCCTCTTTGAAGAAATGTCTTTTGAGTTCTTCTGCCCATTTCTTGACTGGGTTGTTTATTTTGTTTTTGTTGAGCCTTGTGAGTTCTTTGTATATCTTTGTGATCAGTCCCTTATCAGCTGAATGGAGTGCAAAGATTTTTTTCCCAATCAGTGGGGTGTCTCTCTGTTTCGGTTAATGTCTCTTTAGCTGTACAGAAGCTTTTCAGTTTGATGTAATCCCAAGTGTTTATCTTTGCCTTCACTATCACTGCTTTGGTGATGAGTCTTTAAAGATGTTATTGCAATGTATGTCTTGAAGTGTTTTACCTATATTTTCTTCTATATATTTTATGGTTTCAGGTCTTATGTCCAGTTCTTTTACCCATTTTGAGTTGATTTTTGTGCACAGTGAGAGGTAATGGTCTAGTTTCTTTTTTTTTTTTTTTTTTTTTTTTTTGGCATGTGGAGGTCCAGTTTTTCCAGCACCATTTATTGAACAAACTGTCTGTGTTCCATTGCATATTCTTTGCTCCTTTGTCAAAGATTAGTTGTTCATATAAGTGTGGCTTTATTTCTGGGCTCTCTATTTGGTTCCATTGGTCTGTGTGTTTGTTTTTATTCCAATACCAAACTGTTTTAATTATTATGGCTTTGTAGTATAGCTTGAAGTTTGGAAGTATGATCCCTCTTTTCTCCTTTGATTTCATCAGTAGGACTTTGGCTAGTCATGTTTTTTTGTGGTTCCATATGAATTTCATCAGTATTTGTTCTATTTCTTTGAAGAATGTAATTGGGATTTTTATTGGAATAGTACTGAATCTGTACATTGCTTTTGGGAGGATGGCCATTTTAATAATGTTGATTCCTCCAATCCATGAGCAGGGTATGTCTTTCCATTTCTTTGTGTCTCCTTCAATTTCATTTAGCAGTGTTTTAGAACTTTCATTGTATAGGTCTTTCACCTCTTTTGTTAGGTTTATTCCCAAGTATTTGATTTTTTTGGTTTCAATTATAAAAGGGATGGTTTTCTTGATTTCTTCTTCTTTGATTGTGTATAGGAAGGCTACTGATTTTTGGGTGTTGATTTTGTATCCTGCTACTTTGCTGAACTGGTTGATTATTTTGAGTAGTTTTTCTGTGGAGTTTTTAGAATTCTCTATGCATATTATCAAATCGTCTGCAAATAGTGTTAGTTTTACTTCTTCTTACCCTATTTGGATTCCTTGTATGTCTTTCTCTTGTCTTATTGCCCTGGCTAGGACCTCCAGTATTATATTGAAAAGCAGTGGTGAAAGAGGACAATCCTTGTCTTGTTCCTGATCTTAAAGGAAAGGCCTTCAGCTTTTCACCATTGAAAATAATGTTGGCAGTGGGTTTGTTGTATATGGCTTTTATCATGTTAAGGTATGTTCCTTCTATCCCAAGAATTTCAAAGGCCTGCATCATAAATGGATGTTGGACTTTGTCAAATGCTTTCTCAGCATTTATTGATATGATCATATGGTTTTTATTTTTCTTTTTGTTGATGTGTTGGATTACATTTATTGATTTTTGTATGTTGAACCATCCTTGTGCTCCTGGGATGAATCCCACTTGATCGTGGTGTACTATCCCTTTGATGCATTGTTGGATTCAGTTGGCAAGGATTTTTGCATCAGTGTTCATTAGGGAGAGTGGCCTGTAATTTTCTTTTTTGGTGCTGTCTTTGTTTGGTTTTAGTATTAGTGTAATGTTGGCTTCATAGAACGTATTTGGTAGTATTCCTTTTTTTTCAACTTTTTGAAAGAGTTTGTGTAGTATAGGCACTAATTCACTCCTGAACATTTGGTAGGATTAATTTATGAAGCCGTCTGAGCCTGGGCTTTTGTTTTTAGGGAGTGCTTTAATTATTGCCTCAATTTCGCTGCTTGTAATTGGTCTGTTTAGTTGTTCTATTACTTCTTTGCCCAGCTTTGGATGATTATATCGTTCTAGGAATTTGTCCATCTCATCTTGGTTGTTGAATTTGTTTGCCTATAAGTGTTCATAATAATCTCTGATTATTCTTTTGATTTCTACTGAGTCTGCTGTGCTTTCTCCTCTTTCATTTGTAATCCTATTTATATGTGTTTTCTCCCAATTTTTCTTTCTGAGCCTGGCTAGAGGTTTGTCTATTTTGTTTATTTTTTCAAAGAACCAACTTTTGGTTTCATTTATCTTTTGGATTTTTTTTTAATTTCCAATTTGTTTATTTCTGTTTGATTTTTATTATTTTCTTTCTTCTACTGGGTTTAGGGGTTTTTTTTGTTGTTCTTTTTCTAGCTTTTTGAGATGTGAGATTAGGTTGTTTCTTTGAGTTCTTGTTTGTTAATGTGAGCCTGTATTGCTATATATCTTCCTCTTATTACTGCTTTTGCTGCATCCCATACATTCTGGAAAGTGGTGTCCTCCTTGTCGTTCATCTCAAAGTATTTTTTAATTTCTTCTTTGATCCCCTCATTAATCCAGTGGTCTTCCAGTAGTGTGGATTTCTATCTCCATGAAGTGGGAGGATTCCTTGTTTTCTTTTCATGATTTATTTCTAGCTTGATGCCTTTATGATCGGATAGTTGGAATGATTTTGATCTTCATGTATCTGTTGATGTTTGTCTTGTGGCCCAGTATGTGATCGATTCTGGAGAATGATCCATGCGCACTTGAGAAAAATGTGTACTCGGATTTTTTTGGGTGCAGTGTCCTATAGATGTCTGTTAAGTCCATGAGTTCTATGTCTTTATTTAGGGCTCTAGTGTCTTTGTTTATTTTTTGTCTCGTTGATCTGTCCATTGGTGAGAGTGGGGTGTTGAAGTCTCCCACTATATATGTATTTTCTTTAATGTCTGTTTTCACAGCAATAATAATTGCCTAATACATTTTGGTGCCCCTTCATTTGGTGAGTATATGTTGATGAGTTTTATATCTTCCTGATGTATTGTCCCCTTGATCATAATGTAGTGTCCATCTATGTCTCTTTTTACCTTTTTTAATTTGAAGTCTATTTCATCTGATATAAGTATGGCTGTTCCTGCCTTCTTTTTCAGTCCATTTGCTTGTAGGATTGTTTTCCAATCTTTTACTTTCAATCTATGTTTATCTTTTGTGGTTAAATGTGTTTCCTGGAGACAGCAGAAGGTTGGATTTTGTTATTTAATCCAGCCTGCTACTCTGTGTCTTTTTATTGATGAGTTTAATCCATTAACATTTAGAGTTAATATTGATATGTTGGCATCTGTGTTTGCCATTTTGTTTGTCTTTTTGTGATTTTATTCCTTGCTTTATTCTGTTCTTCTTGTTGATTCCTCCGTTGGTTTTGGCTTTAGGACTTCTTGTAGAATTTTTTGGAGTGGGGGTTTAGTTGTAATGAATTTCTGGAGTTTCTGTTGTCTGAGAAGGTCCATATTTTTTCTTCATAGAGGAAGGAGAGCTTTGTAAAGTATTTTTGGTTGGCATTTGCTGTCTTGAAGTTTGCTGAATATGGTACTCCATTCTCTTCTTCCCCATAATGTTTCTTCAGAGAAGTCTGACGTTAACCTGAATGGTTTTCCCTTTTAAGTTACCGGTTTCTTCCCTCTTGCCAATTTCATTATTTTTTCCTTGTCATGGACTCTTGTAAGCTTTACTATTAGGTGTCTTGCTGTAGTTTTCATTGTGGTAATTGGGAGTTCTTCTCGCTTCTTCTATGTCTATATTCATCTCCTTTTCCATTTTGGGGAAGTTTTCAATTATCTCCTTGAATAATTTCTCAATTCCTTTGTCTTTCTCCTCACCTTCTGGAATGCCTATAACTCTTACATTTCCTCTCTTCATGGAGTCTGATAATTGTCTAAGAGTCTCCTCATACTGCTTCATTTGCAGTTCTCTCTGCTTTTCTCTTTTGGCTCTTTTTATTTCTGTATCTTCAATAGTACTGATCTGTTCTTCCATTTCATCAATTCTATTTTCGTTGCTTTTCCCAGAGTTCTTTATCTCCTCTAAAAATCTTTTAATCTCCTGCGTTTCTTTTCTTTCCTTTCTTAAGGTCTCAATTTCATTCTTCAGTTCAGTGATTATTTGTCTCAAATCATTTTTTTTCCTTTTCGTTTTCTTTCTGCTTTTTAATCATGATGATCGTTAATTCTCTGATAGACCAAGAAGTTCTTCCATGTCATTGTTGAGCTCTGGTGACCATATTTCTTTTCATGGTGTGTTCTCCTGCAGGCTTGCTTGGTTATTTATATTTTTTCTTCTCCTTGTTGTCTGCTTTCTAATTAGTTCTATGCATTGGGACGTTGTGCCACTGGTATTGGCAGGCATCTCTTTGGAGTGCTCCTTTAGGGGGTGCCAGAAACTGTTTACCAGACTGAGACCAGCACTGGTAGGCCAAAACTCCACCAAGGTGTTGATGCTGTGTTGCTGGGTGCTGTCCCTTACAGTTTCCTCTCTCTGTATTTACTTAGTTCCAACAGGGAATCAACTAGTTGGTGATTTTGTTCTGGTCACAAGGTGGTACCAGAAATCCGAATTTGTTGACCTATGCTTTTTTCAGTGGTTTCCTGAGAAATGGGGGGGGGGTACTGAAGGGAGCACCTCAACACAGGGGCTCTAATTCTAGCTGGGTGGTGTGTCTGCCCCGTGTTCACCCACTGCTGTGCCCATAGCTGTATGGATCCCACGCCCTGACTTCTGCACTCTAGGTCTCAGTTCCACGGGTATCAGATCCAAAACACTGGCTGTCACCCTGCTGGTATGGTGCATCCCATGCCCAGATCCTGCGCCTGGCTCTCAGTTCCAGGATGGGGTCTTGCTCCACGCCTTATTTCCCTCCTTACCCCCATTTGCGTGGCCCACCCTCTCTCAGAGCCTGAGGGTGTTTTTGGAATCCCTGGTTTCCAATTATCAGGATGTTGGTGATTTTTTTTCTGGTTGCTAGGTGGCGCCAGAGATCTTTCCTAGTGTTCTTCCAGAGCTTCTTTTTTTTTACCCCGTGGGCTCAGGGGAACAGAGTGGGAGTGGTGTGGAGAGCCTCAACGGCATGGGGGTGCTGTGTCTGCCCTGTGCCCCACCATCGTGGGGATCCCGTGCCCCGAATCTCCTGCCCCGGGTGTCTGTTCTGAAGCCCTCAGATCCAAGATGCAGGCTGTAGCCCAGTTCAGTGTCTGCAGAAATGGTGCCTTTTGTACCCCACTCCCATGTCTGGGCGCCTGGTTTCTGATTACTCAGTGAGGGACATTCACCTCAATGAGGGCTCCCACGTGTCTCCCCGCAAGCCTAGGTCACAGGCGCGGGGACCTGGGCAGCTGTGATCAGCAATCCGCATATACCTTTCGAGCATGTTGCTTTTCTGCACAAGCTTACCGGCTGGTCTTGAGCTATTTGTAGGTCTCCATGGAGTCCTTATCTTCCTTTAATGGTGCCTGGAACCTTTCACCCACCTCCACAGTGATTCCTGCCCTGTTCTCCACAGTTCCAGTTCACAGGGTGTGGTGCCTGAAATAGTTCCTTTCCACTCACAGTCCCTCTTGATGTGTAGTTTGTTCTTGTTGGTTGCTTTTGTTTGTTTTCCTCCTTTCTGCTGGTTGGAGAGTGCCAACTTTGTGGGTGGGGGAAGAGTAGCAGGGTTCTGAGCTTTCCTCCCTTCTAGTCCTCTTTTATGGCAACTTTCTTCCTAGGGCAGTTTGCCAGAGTCGCCCCTTTATCTTGTGTCCCAGTTCTCACAGGAACCTGCTCTTTTCCTCCCTATTAACGTTTTTTTTAATGGGAGATCTTACTCACAACGTTTCCCTGCTGCCATGTTGATCTCTGGAGCTACTAGTAACTCTATTTAAATCTTAAGGTATTCTTTATGGAAATAAAAGTGGAAACATTCCTTTTTAAGCTTTTTTACTAATTGTAGATGGTTGAAAATTACTATTCTGTTATTTTATAATTAGAATGAAAAAAGTGCCCTAGTCCTCACAATTGCATGAGTGTGGAATTTGTTATCCCTAGTCATAGAATAGCCAGGGACTGTGCTACTTATTCTGCACATAATCAACATTATCATATCATTTTTAATTTTGTTGCATGCCAATATTATCCCGTTTGTACTATATTCTACCTGTCAGTTTTAAAATTCTGTGTTTATGTTCCTTAAAGTAAATGTTTACATTTATTTTTCACAGAAACTAATACCCTGTCAACAACTGCTATGCAAACAGTTGAGGAAATGTTAGTACCAAAATAACTTTTCTGCTTGCAGAAAACGTGAGGCTCATTCAGAAGATGATTTCAAGGACACTTAGGAGGAGGATCTAGCTGAAATGTGGATGTCATAAAGGACTTGCTTGGGAAAATCACTCATCTGACAACCAAAAGATGATTTGGAATTATCTGGGGAGAGGGAGGGAGTATAGCAATGTAACAGCAGCATCTGCAGATACCTGAAGGTGAAACAGTGCTTTGATCATTTAGGAAACAAAAAGCAGTTAAATAAGAAAAGGGCGGGATACCAGGAGACAGCCAGACGATGTGCTGTTGAAGAGGTAAGCTGGAGTCAGCTTGATAATCTATTTAAACTTTGTTAAGAAATTTGATATTTGGGTTTTATTTCCACATCCCTATGCCGTGAAGCTGAGATGACAGGCAGACTAGACAAGGGGAAATAGAGCAAGGCTATCAGAGTCTCCTGAGGAACATGGGCCAGTTCTGAGCCTCTGTGGAAGGATAAACAAAAGTAAAACTACATTTAACCAAATCCAGAGTTTTGTATTGTTTTGTTTTCATTTCTGTCAGTCTTTTCAGGGTTTCCCTTCTTTGGGTTTTAATTGTTTAGCTTTATTTTGATGATGCTGTGTAAAGGCTGCTTGTTCATGTTTTACCATTTCTACTGGATTTTACTTAGAGTATGTCTGATATCTATATCTACCTGTGAGCCAGGCATTCACAGCAAGGTCAGAGGCCAAACAAAATGTGTATGATGTCAAGGCACATGGTGAAATCTGATGTGAAAACAACTTAATTCTCCAAGGCTGAAGCCACTACAAATTGCAACATGTAGAACCATAATGAATTAAATCCATCAACAGAAATATGGAAGGGAGTCACATTTCTATTTAAGGATTTTTCTGAATAAACATTTAATTTTAGGATATGTAAGATCCTGCAGAAATTTCTGAAAAACAATGTGTGAACTGGAGAGAGAAAAGGTCTTAAATAACATTTTACTGAATTACATTCATACTAAACACAACTCTCTTACTAACAAAATGATGATTAGCAGCTAATTATTTAGGCCATTAATGACTGCCTTTGTTAATGATTAAAATTATGTATGTTAAATTACTTCCATTTTTAGTATAATTAAGAATTTAGAACAATTAAGAATGGATACTTTTATATTTTAGTGAATAAATACTGTAAAAAATACATTTATGATTTTTAAAAAAAATCCCACAGCTTTTTAGTTATTTTTTATTTGTAGTGTTTATAATCAATCTTCAGGATAAAAATATTTTAAACATAGGGCTTGGCTTTTCTTGAATCATTTCTCTCCTAATAACAATGACTGTGAATGTGAAACCCTGCATATCATTATGAGAAACATTTATGCATTCAGAGTGCCTACTTGGTGGTTTTCTTCTTAAGAAGCTAAACAATTCATTAAACAAGCTTCTCCTGAATGGTAGATCAGAGCAAGCATAAGCTGCCTTCTGTAGAATTCTATTGTGAAGCTGTACCCACTTGTGTTTTCTTTGAAGCCATAAAATGAAACCCTTATGCTCATATTAAAAGCATAAGAAAAGCATCTATTATGTCAATAGATTTAAAACATAGTGAGAATACAGAGAGACACAGAGAGAACCTCTCCAAAATGGCACTCTTTTAACAGCAAAGGTTAGGAAGTGTATTCCCAAGGAAAAGCCCTCAAAAGGCCAACATATCATTATATCCCAAAACAGATGGCATGATAGCATTCAGAACTATAGTTTATGGACAGCTACAATCTCAAATAAATCCTTTCCAATCTCACTCTTTTGTCTGGATTTTGTGCTTTGATGATAACTGCAGGTGATTTTCTCCATCACATCATCATGTATCACTCTATGAAAAATGAAGTTTCACATACATATATGGACACAACCTTGGATAAAAAGGACATCTATGTCATGTACATTTCACCAGCAATGGACTTATACTTTATAGAAAGCTGTAATTTCTAGATTCTCATCTATTCTGAGGCTTTGGTAATCTGAATTTTATAGGAATACCTCTCTCGTATATTGCTGGAAGAAGTATACATTAACAAAAGTCATTGCAAAATAATGTTTAATTATCTAGTACCATATGTGTACCCTGAAGAAACTCAAATACAGAGATAGAGATGAGAATATTCATGCCAGTCTTCTGTATAAAACTGCAAACACAAAAGTTCATCAACAGGAAAACAGATACATGAACCCAATGAGGCAATGAAATACTGTAAAGCAATGAAAACGAATAAACTGCTGCTAATCGCAACAATACAGACAAACCTCAGAAACCATGCTGAGCAAAAAGAATAAGTCACAGAAAACCATATGCAATATGTTCCCTTTACTTAAAGGTTAAAAGCATGCACTTAAGTTCAGGGTTTTTTTTATTTAATTAGCTAAAATTCTGCTGAGAAAAATCATATTAATATGACTAACAGATTGATGTAAAGTTTACTGTGATTATTTGCTAAAAATCTCACATACTGAATACTTTCTTGGGATTTAAATGCCAGTCTAATTAATTTCTTTTTTTTAAGTGGGTTTTTTTTTTAAGATTTATTTTTATTTATACAAGAGCTGGCGAACAGGCCATAGTCGCAGGAGGGTGAGAGGATTCACCAGAGACAGAGTGGGAAGTGGAACAGACAGATGGACCAAAAGCACTGCTGAGGGGAGCAGCGAGCGAGAAAGCAGAGGTCTGCCTTGCCATGTGGGTTTCTCCCTGGCCGGCCAGGAATCAAATCGGCGCTGCGGACTGAGACTGCGGACAATTTCACAGCACTGTGCTCAACCGGCTGCACCACCGGGGAGGCCCTTTTTTGTTTTTTTTCAGTCTAATTAATTTCTAATGCATCCTCACATCTAGATCTAGAAGATGTGTCTAAAATAGCATACATTTCAATATTCAAGGAAAATATTTAAATTCTAATCCATAAGGCTTAAGTTTATATCGCAGTTTTATAAAGTTTTACTTCATAGTTTACCTGAAACTTCACAAGGCTTATGTAATTGTAGATAATAGTCCCTCTTTAATTCCTGTCTGTATATAAGATGTGGCTTGTTGTGATCATCCTCATGTTCACTTCCATCTGCTTTCAGTAGAGGTTCTAGGAAATATTCACCGTCGTGTGCTTTAAAGGTTCCCATCTAAAAAAAAAAAGTCATTTTTGTCACAAAAAGGAGAAAGCATTCTATGCCGCTGTTAAGATGAGCACACCAAAGCAAAACAGCCTAGAATCTTTTCATTAAAAGTTGTTAAAATGAGTATTTTGACTCACTTATCTCTCTCCATTCCCATGTATAAAGCAATGAAGACTGGAGAGTATTCCAGTCGGCAACGTTGAGATGATAGGCATTCCAAGTATAATGAATGGCATCAAAATGGGAAAATTCTAGAACATTCTAGAAATAAGAAAGCTTCACTAGCTTGGACTATGTATTGACAGTAGATAACAGTCCAAGACAAGACTCAGGCTGGAGTCTGATAAAAGATCTCAGTTGCTAGCAATTTAGAGTTCATGTGTAAGCAACGGGGAGTCATGGAAGTTTTCTTCTGAGTTCTGGAATCTAATATCCAACTTGCTATTTGACATCTGACTTACATAACTAGAGCATTCTCAATTTTAACATGCCCAAAGCTAAACTCTAGATTTCTGGACCAAACCCGCTGTTTCTTTAATGCTCCATATTCCAGTAAATGACCATGGTACTAGCATTTCTGAGGTGGAGTACACTTCTTATATTTACTCCACATGCAAATTCTGATGACTCAGTGTTGATGGTGCAGTGAAAATCCAACCATTTCTCCCAAACTCAAGGACCACATCCATGATACAATCTGACATTCTCTTTCCTGAATGGAATCACTAGCCCTCTATAGGCTACACAGAGGAATCTCCGTAACTTTTCTGATGTCTGGAACATGTCACTCTTCAAAACAAAAACAAAAGTAAACTAACAACTTTTTAAGCCACTCAGTAAAATTCAAACCCCTTCTAATGGTCTATGATGCTCTGTGTTATCTGCCTACACCTTCACTCAACCCCATCTCCAAGCAGAGAAAACCAATAGTGGTGACTTCCCCTTTCCTCCCTCCACCTTGACACACTTTAAGGTTCTATTTTCAGTCTTTGCTGTTCTTCAAACATGGCAAACTAACATCTTTGGACATAAGCCTTCAGCTTCAAGTACTTCTTCCTGATCTCCCTCCATCACTTTTTTCATATTTCTGTTCGACATTCACCACTCTACATAAAAAGTGGTACCCAGGCTTCAATCTCTTTCCCCTTTATCAAGTTTCTTTTTTCTTCAGGGGAGCATGACCTGATGCATTTTAGTGGACAGTATCAGACAAGTAACAAACAGAAATAAAAATATAAACTCTATGATAGCAAAACTTTGCCTCTAGTCCTCTCTTCAAGCTCCATGCCTATCATATGCCATATATTGGATAAATCTGTAGCAAATGAATGACTATTATAAGGTATGAAATTTAATCTAGTGACACTGTATTTTGGATGGTAGCAAAAAGTACCAGCAGTTATGATATGATGGTATGCCAGTTGGAACACAAAGGTGACATCTTCAGTAGCAAGGAAAACAAAGTAGAAAATAAATAACTGGGATTCTATCATGCTAAAAAGCTTCCACAGTGAAATAGGCATGACAA
Source organism: Talpa occidentalis (assembly GCF_014898055.3). NCBI lineage: Eukaryota > Metazoa > Chordata > Mammalia > Eulipotyphla > Talpidae > Talpa > Talpa occidentalis. The sequence goes on along the minus strand of NW_023601653.1, from coordinate 44,092,307 downwards.
AAACAAAGAGACACCCTACTGAACTGGAGAAAATATCTGTACACCATACATCTGATAAGAGAGTGATATCAAAGATCTACAAAGTGTTTATACAACTCAACAAAAAGGAAACAATTCAATCAAAAAATGGGCAAAAGAGTAAATAGGCACTTCTACAAAGATACGAAAACAGCTAAAAGGCATATGAAAAAAGTATTGTCTCTATTATCAGGGAAATGCAACTAAAAACTATAATAAGATAGCACCTCACACCTGTAAGAATGGCCCATATCAAAACAAACAAACAAACAAAACCATAAACAACAAGTGCTGGAGAAGATGTGGAGAAAATGGAATGCTATTTATTGTAAGTAGGACTGCAGGCTGGTCCAATCCTTATGGAAAGAGATGTGGCAATTCCTCAAAAAAGACTAAAAACGGATTTACCAAATGACCCAGCAATTCCACTCCTAGATATCTAGCCAAAGAGCACAAAACACTAATTCAAAACCTGCATTCCTATGTTTATAGCAGCAATATTTACAATAGCTAATATATGGAAACAACCTAAATACCCCAGAACAGATGAGTGGATCGAGAAGATGTGGTCTACATACACAGTGGGATACTACTCTGCAATCAAAAAGGATAAACTCATGGAATCTGGGACAACATTGCTGGAGCTGGGAGGGATTATTCTAAGTGAAGTGAGCCAGAAGGAGAAAGAAAACTACCCATGGTTTCACTTTAATGTGGCATCTAGAAAAAACAAACAAACAATCAGACAAAGACAAACTGTAAGTCTGACCCTTGAAAGCAGATCATAGATCTGAGACCCTGAGAGATGGAAGGGTGAGGAGAGAGAGAAAGTAGAGAAGAGGGAGAGAGGAGAGTGTAGTGAAGTATGGTAGAGGACTGTGGGCACTTGGGTGGTAGGAAAACTATGGTGCCCACACCTGAGGGGACAATACTATATTACAAAACAATAAACAAGGATTTAAACAATAAAACTTGAAAAAAAATTCTGAAAATTTAACTAACTTGTCCAAGTAATACACCAAGATGTGAACCCAGATTCATGCCTTAGCCCACTACACTATACCAATAAGTATGTGCCTATTTCAGTAAAGGCTGAAAAATAGTTGACAAGCATTTAATGAACACACATACTGTCAAACAATTTCAGGGGCCAGAGATATAGAGGTGAACATGAAAAGATCCCGGCCTTCAATTAATTTGGACTTACTGGGGAAAAGACAGATAAAAATATGATATGCCAGGTAGTGAAAAATGCAATAAAGAAAATAAAGTATGGCAAGGAGATAAACAGAGGGAGAAGGTAAGCTGAGGCTGGGATAGTCAGGATGTGGAAATTCTGGAAGAATACTCCAAACAGAAGCAACGAGAAGGGGAAGCTTAGCAGGTTCAAGTGGCAGAGAGAACAGTAAGGCTGAAACTGTGCCAACAGGAGACAAGCAGAGAGAACATGAAGCTAGACAGAGAGGAGCCAGCTGCACTCTTTACACTGGAAGTTAGAAAGCACTCATCACATCTCAGAAGACACAAAATACACACTTGCCTAACAGTTAAAACCTCACAAATTTCCCTCTTAGAAAAAGCCTATTTCTGTGAAGAACCAATTCAGAAATGAATTACTGAATTACAGACCCTATGATAAGCACAGTTTTAGAGAATGGGACTTCCTTTCCATTTCTTAACTGCAAATATATTAAACTTATGCAGAGATAACAACTTTTAAATTGTTTTAAATTTCATTATAAAAAACATATTTCAATCACAACAAAACAAAACAAAAATAAACAGGCAACTATAAATCAGAGACATTCTGCCTGGGGAGGGGGAGGGAGAAGCAGCAAAATGAGGGCGGGAAGAGCACAAGGGACTATGGTGACGGAGCACTGGTGAATTGGTGGTGGAAATCCTATGGGGACTACACCTGAGAAAAGAAAGCAAACACTGTACAAAAATGAACAATGATGTAATATATATATATACACACATAAATAAATAATTAAAAAACATTTCATATCACTATTTGAATCACTTAAAGTCATTTAAATACTAGTGGCAACTATAGTTATAGAGTTCTCCTAGCATTCACAATTCTTACTAGTTCAATGTTTCCTTAAAAGTAACAAATCCTTTAATATTTTCACAGTACTGAAACCTAACACTGCCTGAAGCATAATAGGCACTCAAGACCTATCTGTAGAAATGAATATTCTTGTAACAGGGTGATAAAGTACCTAATTTTTCTCCATATACCCTTTGGCATCTTTAAATTTTCTCTGTTCTTAAATTATGGGAGTTTGGGAGATGTCTGAGATGTATTTACATGATCTTTTTTGGTTTTTTTCAATGCTGAAAAATAAAATGTTTAGGCATTCTTGTTAGGCAATGTGCTAATATGTTAGGATTACACATTTTAAAGGTTTAAAATGAAAACTCTAGATGTTGAAATTATAATCTAAAAAATAAAAGCTTTATATATATTAAGCTGAATATATATATATATATATATATATATATATATATATATATTCAGAATTTATCTGTTGCTTGGATAGTTTTCTAGTGTCCTATAGTCTAACATATTTCATTTTACCAGTGTCTACATAACTATAAATTACTTATTTTCAATGTACACCTAAGTTCTAACTTTCCTTCCTTTCCAGAAAAATCAGTACAGATGAAATTAACAAAGACACTGGTTTCAAAACCTAAATAAACAGACCTCTGAAAAATCACTCTTTTTAAAAAATCTTGCTGAAGAAGGGAAATTTGATAGTATCTTGGTAAAAGACACAAGTAGGGTCTCCCCAGTGGCGGCGCAGCGGTTGAGCGCTGGGCTGCAAAGCTGCCCATAGCCTCTGCAGCCCCGGTTCGATACCGGCAAGGGTCCCACATGGCACACAGACCTCTCCTGCCTGGCTCACTGTTCCCCTCAGCAGTGTATTTCGTCAGTCTGCCTGTTCTGCTCCCCGCTCTGTCGCTGGTGAATTCTCTCACCCTCCCGTGCTTCTGACTGTACCCAGTGCTTGTATAAATAAAAAATAAATAAATAAATCTTAAAAAAAAATACACAAGTAAACATGAGTCAGCCTGTTACTCATTTAAATGCACCTACAAAGCTACAATGAATAATGTCACATTTTCCCAAGAACACTGAAAGCATGAATACCTGGAAATTGTTTATATTCCTTCAGAGCAAAATCTGAATAGAAGATACTTCTAATCATAATGTCCCAATAAAACTGCACAGGATACAAGCTGTGCCTCCATGGGAGAAGCGAATGCAGTTCTATCTAGAATCCATCAGCAGCTCTTTTTAAGCTGTACTTAGGGTACTCAAGCCTGCTGAGAATATTGCCTTTATAATATAATGGCCCAATTTTCTTACCAAAAAAAAACCTTTATAGTATAAAGAAAAAAATGGCAAATAATTTGCCCCTAAAGTGATTACCTTATATTTATCAATGAAGGACTTGAAAGTATTTTATTTCCACCAAATTTTCTATAATCAATACTACTGCAGAGAAATTTCTGTGAAAATAATAAAATTATTAGAGCTTTGCCTAAAGGCTCCAAAGGAGGCACTTGATTCTTTTTTTAACTTGGAGAGGAAGCTGGTAAGGAACTGGAGGACTTAACAGGTGGTACATAGAATTATATTTAGATCATGCCATATTTTTAAGCAACCCAATCTGCAGATGGGCATGGCAATTAGATTCACAAGAAATGCCAATCAAATTTCAAACACTCTCTTTTGATGACTTAAAAGCAGCAAAACTAGTCTTCACTTGAGCATGAGTTTCCCAATTACTTGGAGCAACAATCTTCTATCTGCCAAGCTGTTCTAAAAGGCAGTAAGTATTTATACAACTGGTTCCAATTTACTCTCACTGGTCAAAATTTGTATATGTTTGGAATATTTTTATACAATTGTTTTTCCAAAGTGTTCTTATTTCAATATTGTGGCATTCATCCATACAGCTTTTTCCAAATACATGGCAAACACATCTACTATAGCCACAACCAGCAATGCACTCTCAGGTTTCACTTAAGCTGAAAAACAGCAAGAACAAAATATAAACCACTAGGACTCTTTTTCCAAATCATTGTTAGCACATCAGCATTAGCAACCAGAGAACAACATTCAAAAACAAGGGATCCCTGAACAAGGTACGATACTGAGAAAATATTTTTGTTACAGCCATCCTTTTACCCTAAGCAGAGTATAATTATGCAATATTGCCTAAATACCAATTCAGATTCATTTTTTATTTTGAGATACTCCATTCAAAAATGTTTCTCTTGGGCCTCCCTTGTGATACAAGGGTTAAAGTCTCAGCACTATCAAGCTATCACCAGCCATTGCAGCATGAGTTCAATCCCCAGCCAGGGAGCTGACCCACATGGCATAGCAGACCCCTCCTGTCTCACCCGCTCCTCCCCTCAGCAGTGGATTTCAGTAGATTTGCCTATTCTGCTCTTCACTCTGTCTCTGGTGAACCCTCTCACCCCCCACACCTCTGGCCTGCACCCCAGTTCTTGCATGCATAAATAAATAAATCTTAAAAAAAAAAGTTTCTCTCCCTTACAGATCCTCATTATTATATTATTGATGATGAATGAATCAGTGAAAGATAGGAAAACATAACCAGTTCCAAAAGCATAAAGTAAAAAATCCAATGTATGGTTTTAGAAAACAGGTCTCTCTCCTCTCCCTCAACAGCATTTTATATTTCCCATTTCAGAGAACGATTCTAGATCTCCAGTGCTGATCCTTACCTAACCAGAGACTGATCTTTTACCCAGACCTGGCCCATCAGGATCAGGAAAATAGATTCTGGACTCATCTACCCACAATTTATGTATGTGGGAATGACTCAGGTTCAAATAGTGTCCCAGCAACATCAATTACAAGGAATAAATTAACACTTCTTTCTTAGTCACCAAGGTGTTTTTTCTTAAAATCATATAAACTTGCTAAAAATAGAGAGAACTATGAAAGAAATGGCCAGCATTTGGTAGGCTTTGGACAGTGGTACTTAGAATGACCTCTCCCAATCTCTTACTAGAATATATATGAAGACATAAAACCTAAAGTCATTAAACAATTAGAAGTCTAAAACAGAAATTAATAAGAATTTTTTTATATATATGACACCAATGGTACTTAAAAACAGACAAATGTATATATACATTAAAAATAGCTAAAGAACACATGACATACATCTGCCAGACCATCTGTCATACTGATATATTTTTCTACTGTATCTTTTAATATAGTTACAATAATTGGCATATGGTACAATTCAATTATTTAGGTAAATAATGATTTTGCATGTTATTATATCTTCCTATGAGTTCTGTATCTAAAGATTATAATATTGTAGTTTTGTTATTTTTTTTAGTGCAGCTAGAATTTTATTTTGTTTTTCCTTATAATAGATTCTTGGCATTCCCAGATATAACATAAATGGCAACTGTCACAACAAACAAACTTGAAGTTATGATCAAAATTTGATCTGCCATCAAAAGCTTTTGAGGGATTACATGGTCAAAGAAACCAAGAGCCTGCACTGAAGAAGCCTTGACTGTGTTGGTTGTAAGATAACCTGTAGATCCTCAGAATTACCCCAGCATTCCTGACAGAATTCTCCACAAGATCTATTTTGGGGCTTGGAGAAGGATGGGAAGAATTAGACTGCTCAACTTTCCAGAAAGATGAATAAAACTAACCTGCCAGCATAGCAGGTCCCCACAATTCTGGAAGTCCAAAATTGCCCCTCAGCAGTGTATTTCAGTGACTACTAGATATCACTCCTTCCCTTCATAGGAAGCTAAGCTTATGGTTACAGACATCCTCTTTGTGTTTACTGAGTTGAGGGAAAAGCAGATAATGACTTTTTAATTCATAAGTTGCCAAACCACAAAGAGCCATATCTGGGCTTTATGAAGAAGACAGCATTATCTAGAGATCCTGGACTGAGTCAAAGATAGCACCCCCACAGGGTTCTCTCCTTGTAAGCAAGATGAATATACTTGAAGTGCAGGAAGAAGAAAGCAAAGTGATAAATGGTGACAGAAGTGCCACCTGTGGTAGATCTGCTGGAGCTCACCTGTGTCTGTGCTCCTCTTTTCTCCCTATACTAGTCACTGTCCACTTTCTAGCCCTCTGTGTCTCATTAAAACCAGGCAACCAGTTCTCATAAGTGGTATTTGTCACTTTAAAGCAGAGGTAGTCGGGCCTCCCTGGTGGCGGCGCAGCAGTTGAGCACTGGGTTGCGAAGCTGCCCGCAGCCTCTGCAGCACAGGTTTGATCCCCCACTGCTCCCCAGCCACAGGAGGAGGGTCCCACGTAGCACGCAGACCTCTCCTGCTCTCCTGCCGCCTGCTGCTCCCCTCAGCAGTGTACTTCGGTCTTTCTGCCTGCTCTGCTCCCTGCTCTGGCTCTGGTGAATTCTCTCACCCTCCCGCGCTTCTGACTGTACCCAGTGCGTGTATAAATAAATAAATAAACAAACAAACAAACAAACAAACAAACCTTTTAAAAATAAATAAATAAAGCAGAGGTAGTCAAGTCAAGTCAGCATGCCTTCTCCATGCTATTACTGTGGCAACAAAGTATTTATGTAGCTCATGAATATTTTTAATTAGCAAATTTAATACTGTTCCACCAGTAAGGATGTTATTGTACCAGGCACTATCTAATAGTGGCTGAACCTAATAAATGACTGATGAGTACTTGTTTAAAAAAAACAAATAGGGTCTCCCAGGTGGCACAAGGGGTTAAGTGTCAGCACTATGAAGCTATCCACAGCCACTGCAGCACAAGTTCGATCCCTGGGCAGGGAGGTGACCCACATGGCACAGCAGACCTCTCCTGTCTCGCCCACAGCTCCCCTCAGCGGTGGATTTCAGTCAATCTGCCTGTTCTGTTTCCCACCTGTCTCTGGTGAATTCTCTCACTATTGCCCCCCAACACCTTTGGCCTGTACCACAGCTCTTGTATGCATAAATAAATCTTTAAAAAAATAAACTTTTCTTCTTTCAAATATTAATATGAATCAGCATTTAATTAAATGTTTTATGGAAAATGATGGTTATATGCAAAACATGAATAAAGTCACACCATATATAAATTTATATGAATGAAGTAATAAGAATACAATTAGTTACCACCTGAAAAACTTTTTAAATATATCAAAACATTCAATATGTCCAAATACTTCAAGTAAAATTGCCAAAACAGCCCTGCTTTGAATGAACTAAGTTAAAAAAAAGTTAACCTCTTAATAACTAGCCACATATTAAAACATAATTAAAGTTAGTCACTTTAACTCATTCAGTCATACATGTATTGAGCATTTCTATATGCTGTACTAGGTGCTAAAACAAGCATGACTAGCATCCCTACACTTAAAATGATATAAAAATGTGGACCAAAAAATTCAATTCAGTATGATGCATAAAAACTCCAGTAGTGGAACAAGGAAGACTTAGTGAGCAATAACATAGGGGAATAGATAGGAAGGCTCAAAAATGGATCTGGCAGGATAAGTAATAGTTTGAGAAAGACAAACAAAAAATCAAACAATAATTAAAATTAAAATTAACCTATGATAGAATCAAATGTTTCTAGGATAACTCTCTTTTTACCTCTTGGTCTGTTGTTCCCTTTCATGGTTAATGGCCATAAGACCAGTCACTCACGTCAGTCTTAAGAAACGTTTTGGTGTAACAGGTCTCCTCCAAATTCACTCCACTTCAACACTGTTGCCACCTGGTAATTCTTTGTCTTTTTTTTGTTTGTTTTTTTGTTTTTGTGGGACCCTCGCCGGTGGCTGGGGATCGAACTGGAGCTGTCTTTGTTGTAGGAAGTTGTGCGTTGTGGCATGTACTGCAGCACCCCTGGCCTTATCCACTACTGGATAAGGCATACTGGAGGATGCTAGTATGCATCCTCCTCCCCCAAGTTGTGACAAGCAAAAATCTTTCTAGATGCTACCAAATGTTCCTGAGGATGGGGGAGCAGGCAAAACCACCCACAATGAGAACTGCTGGTCTACACAGTGCACCATCCATAGGCACCTACTCTTCATCACCACTACTTCAAATGGCTCTTTTCCTTACCCACAGCAGAACAATGACAGGATTCTTCCCCATAACCCACTGCCTCTTCTCTATGCTGTACAGGGGGTCGTGATCAGAGAGACCCCTCTAACATTTCAAACTAACCCACCACCTATAGTTCAAACTCTCACTCCTTCTCAATCATTCCAGGTCCTTAACAATCGGTTTCAACATTACCTTTCACCCTCACCACCCAACCTACCTGCACAGACCCACAAGCAGTCTTTGAATCTTTTATCAACATATGTCCACTCATCTCCACCCTAAAGTCCACTTAAGAAGTCTTCTCAACATGGAATTCTTAAGACTCTTAATTACTCTGTCTTTAATCACTTCTACAAAAATCACACAGTCCTTGTATTTATTTATATATATAAATATGTGTATACACACACACACACACACACACACACAAAACACATCATTGATCATTGTTCATTTTGTACAATGTATAATTTCTCCTCTCAGGTCTTGTCCCTGTAAAATTCCCACCATCAAGTCACCCATGAACCGTCACCATAGTCCCTTGTGCTCTTCCCTCCCCCGTTTTGATCTCTCTGCCTCCCCCTCCCTTGCAGAATGTATCTGATTTATAGTTGCTGGTTAATTTTTTGTTTATTATTATTAGGGTTAGGTTATTATTTTTTTCCCGATCCCTTATTTTGTTCCCCTATATTCTTCATGTAAGTGAAACCATCTGATATTTTTCTTTTTCCTGCTGACTTACTTCACTGAGCATCATCCCTTCCAGCTCCATCCATGTTGCTGAGTAGTATCCCATTGTGTATACAGACCACATCTTGATCCAGTCATCTGTTTTGGGGTATTTGGGCTGTCCTAAAACCCTTTTTGTATTCTTAACAGCACTTAAGAGTCTGAATCTTTATTAAGCATTTATGCACCTGGGGTCACTATAAGGTAGCCCTGAGAAAGCTGAGCATATCTGGCCAAGGGCCTCAGGTTGCACTCTGAAATCCCTCACAGGGTTTCTGCCCAGCTGTATCTCCCAAGTCCTACTCCCAGTCAGTACCTGAACACAATGGGACACAAAGGGTAGACTCAATCTTCTGGCCAAATTTAGCTTACGGAACCTTGTTTCAACAGACCAGCAGATCCTACACAACTGCCTTTTCCCCTCTCTTTATTTGTTTCAGATTTTATTTTCCCTGCTCATTGGTTCTCTAATGCAGGACTTTCCTTCCATAAAATCCCTCACCTTAAAGTCATTCTGGCATCTGACCCCCTAGGGACCTAGATGAACACACACTAAAATACCGAGAGCAGAGACACAGGAAACTCTCCCTAATGTCATCAGAGTACTACAGTGAGTGTGTGAGTAACTAAAAGAGACTTATGAATTTTTCCAACAAAATATATGAATACGAAACTGGCATGTGCGATGATCGGGGGCTACATTAGTTTTGGGCACACTGGAAGCTTAGAAAATAAAACTAAAATTTTCCCAGAATAGACAAAAACCAGTAAAGACACTACTGACAGTTTCCATACAGTTATTTCCTGTCTGAACAAGAAGTTAGTACAGCAACTCAAAAATCAGTCATCAGAGAGCATTAGTGCCTGACATGCTGCAGAATGGTTCACGTGAGAAACTTCAAAAAAGTACACACAGCCACTACAAGCTACTCCATGAGAATACTGAATAAGCCAGATGCAATGTCTGATTTTATGACATCTGGAAACTGTTTCTTTCAACCAAAAAGACTGCATTGCTTCAAACCCCATCAAGAAATACTGAGGCTGTCTAGGCGGTCGGGTAGCTCCCTGAGGACCTTTGGAAGAGGGAATGCACCAGGTAACATGAGAAAAGGGCCAGGAGAGGCACTGGAGTTACTGGGAATGGCCTCTGTGCAAAGCGCCATCCTGACAATAGACACCAAGTATGTTCCAGCTTAAATACTGATCCAGACTTTGGCAAGAGTGTTTAACATATAAGATAAGAGGAAAGAAGGTTAGAGTTAAGGCCTGTAAAAATAAGTTTACAGTCAGGGCCTGATAACCACATATTCTATGCTAGTTTATCAATGGATTAAAAACAAAGTTTGATTAACCATTATATTACTTCTAGATAATTTTATTATTCCACTCCATTATCATATCTACTATAATATTCTGGAAATGCATAAATAAATCGATTCAGAAACACTGGGGTTATATGATAAATAATTACACTAGTGAGAAAGAAAACTTACAGAAAAGGAACTATTAGAAAAACAAAAGTTACACTCATTTTGGAGGAAAATTCCTGGCAGAGTCTTAACCCCTTATGACTCTTGAGCACAAAGCAGTTAAACTAAACAAGACTACTCATGGTTCAGTGATTTAGTGAATGAGAAACACATCTTAAATACCAAGACTTCTAAAAGTGGGGTGAAAATCACCCACCCAGATAAAAAACATTAAAAAATCAAAAAACATTAAAAACATTAAAAAATCACCCACCCAAATTAAAACATTAGTTCAAATGCTTGGGGTTAATGCAATATTAGCAGTTAAATGGAGTCAAATATGTTGGGGTGTCAAATTTTTTAAAGCTTTCTGTACAGGAACAATATTTTGAAAATGCATTCAGTCCTTCCTCTAAAAGTTACATTCCTCAATAGCCACCAGAGAAAGGAAGGGTAGAAACTACCTCAAGTAGAAATATGGAAGGGGAATGGGCCAACTAACTGAGATGTGTAGGGGGAACTCAGTAGATTCCAGGGAGACTAGAGTGATGGATGCAAAGGAAACAGATATCAATCAAAAGATGCCCATGTGCTACATCTTCCCTAGGGGTTAAAATCCTAGACACAAAAGTTGTGACAGGCCAAGAGAAGAGCGTCCCCAATTTAGCTATGTGGGATTAAGGGAAGGCACTCGGAGAGAGAGATACCCGCACACTGAAATCAGAGGTATGGAAGGGTTTGGCAAAGGCAGGAACTAAGTCACCCTCGACTTTCAAACGCCATGCCAAGGTTTCAAGCACTCAGAACTAAGTCTAGCATTACAAAACCATCTAATATGGGCAGGGAGCTGCAGCAGAGGCAAAGTGTCCCCTGTGTCTAAGGGCCACACCACATACCAGCCAAATGAAAAATCAAGTAGGTACTGTAGCCAAAACTCAAAAGGGCTATGCAGCACCACCGAGAGCCTAGGAAGCAAGACCATGGAGCCCAAATTGAGCAATGAGAAGAAAGATCACAGATTCTCAAGGCCAGACTCAACTGCTGCTACCACAAGATATAAATAGACTAGAGGAGGGAAGTATGGTTTTCCACCTTCCTCCCAAACATGACAAAGACCTCAGAACACAGGGTCTTTATGGCTTTGTCGTCAGCTTTCCATGGCGAATCATACCTGAATCCAGTAATGTATGAGAAAATACAAGCTAGCGGGAAAAAATGAGGAAATCCTATGCTCATTTTATTGTATTAAAGAAAAGCATTTGACTAAGTATAATATCCAGTCATGATTAAGAGTAAAACCAAAACACAGCAAAAAAGTAACTAGAAAAAGAAAAGGATTTCTTTTAATAATCTGGTTCTAAAAATCCTTTAACAAACCTCAAGCTTAGAGAGCATCACAGGCTTGCCCACAGTCACAATGGCAAGTCAGGGAGCAAGCAAGAGGAAGATGAGAAGGTGAGCACTACTGCCTTCTGGGCCTCACATCAAGGCTGATGTGCAAACCTTGCCCGACTAGTCCAACTAAAGACTGAAAATGAATATGAGACTAAAGAGAGGAAGTCCATGACAGAGAAAGGATAGAAATAAAATACACAATCAACCACACCCACACACACACCCACACACACCCAGTCTATTTTAGTGTTAATATAAAAACAAGAAAAGTCAAAGAAACATCACCAATTTCGTTAGCAATTTAGACTTATATTGGTCATGATCACACCACTAAGAAAAGAATTTAAGATCCTGTTATCTCTAGTCATTTGCAGTTATTATGGAAGTTTAGGATCTTTATCACTGTAGTCTTACAAATGTAATATAATATAAAACTAAGTTGCATAGATATGAAAACAAGTTTTTAAGAGTTAAGCTGACAATATCAATAAGCATCTCAAAGACAAAGTATGTACATAAATCAGAATAATGCCTAAAAACTTAGGCAACTGTATCCAAACTGATGTTGACAAGCAAAAAAGGTCGAACTCTACTGAGATCTAAAGACATTTTCAACTTCTTTCTGATTTCAAAGAGGTAATATTGAATAATGATTTTTGAACTATGTTAACATTAGGAGTAAACATGAGCACTCCTAATAATGCTTCCTAATAATGCTTCCCATCTGGAATGTTTCCATGCCATAAAATACTAAATCAAGCAAACATATCAACCATGACAAATGTGTGGTAATAAATCTAGAATTTTCCATACAAACTAAACATTATTTTGAAAGTTTCTAGAAAATAATATTTTTCTTTCCTTTGATGTATAGTGGCTGTGTAAATAGTGTGTTTCAGCCATTCTGATGTTGTAAGCATTTTTCATAGCAGAAATTGTTTAAAGCATTTCATGAAAATGTAGTTCAAGATAATAACAAGAAAAAGAGCAGAGACTTAACAAATGTACTTAGTGATAACCAATACTCAGAGCCCAAAAGACAGGTTAATCAATCTCAGAGGAAGTATTATATTTAATCTGAAGAGAATGGCTATTGAAGTTTTAATTAGTAAAAAAAAATGATTTATTTAAAATATATGTATTTTTAGCCCAACAAAAGTGAGAACACTTGGGAAGAATGGTGTTTCCTCTTGAACATGCATTTATCTGAGGAGTTAATAATGAACTGAGTTTGTTTGTTTTAAAACAGGTGTTCTTACCCTCAGGTTTCATAAACTTGGATGGGAAAAGTTACATTTTTATTTTCACTAACATCTGTATTTTCACTAACTTCTAACTGATATTTAACATTTTCTTCAATTATGACTGAAGGTAAAACCAAACTTCATGACCAATACAATTATCCATTTATATCACATTAGGGTTGATGTAACCATCTCAATTGTTTATACTCATCACCACTACAAAAGTATAGTAGTAAATACACCTCTTTTGCCAATAGATCTTATTTAATGCATTAGTGAAATATAAGACATCACAATGGCTATGTAATCTTTTCATTATTGTCAGCATTAAAGTCCATTGAGTAACCTGTATGCCATTTTATGCATTTTAACTGATGCTAAGATTCCTGGGTTCCCCCACTCTTGTGAAGGGAGAAAAATGGTTTAGAACTGGTTTTGGAGAGAAAAATAAATGAAACCCAGCTCAATATCTTATTTCATTTCCTTTCTCCACAGTAAGGCTTTACAACGTCTTCACCTTTTTTACTTGTCACTCTAACGACCACTTCTTATTTGCCGCCCCTGTCTTTGAAGACAGACTCTACTTTTTAAATGCCACGCGTTTCAAACTGGCAGATTCACGCTCTCCCCTACTCTGCACTCCACAAATTAATGACCATCCTCATACTACCAGCAAATTCAACGTTTCCCCTGTCAAACCTTTTCATTTCAAGGTTATTCATTCCTTCTTCCTTATGTCATTCTAAATTCAAGGGACAAGCATAAGGAAAATGAGTGGATTTAAGGGATGCTGCCTCAATGGGTGATCAGGAATGGGTGTATCTGAGTGAAAGGACACTCATAGTTAAGATCCCAGAGGCTACTTCCTGACTCACTAGCCCAGCATCTGACCCTTATAAGCAAGTCTGCAAAGAAGGATCCATTTTACCCAGCAGGGAGAGACACACTGATCCCCCAAGCCCCTCTGCCAGTCGCAGGAAGAAGTGATCTCTGGCTTATGCTCACCTAGGTGTTCATCCCTCTGACAGCCCACTCTGATCTCAGGTTACCAACCACCGTGTCAAAACCTTGAATGGATCCCAAGAAAATGCCAAGGGCCTCGGAATGGGTCCCCCTCGAGAGGGGGGCTTACCAGGCCTCCGCAGAGGCTGAAGACGGCTGTGTGCTCCTCCCGTGCATTGACCTGGCCGCGGTAGAAGCAGTGGCGCAGATCTGGGGGTGTCCTGCCCAGCTCCTCCGCCCCGCCTGCAGGGGTTCCCAAGTGCACCTCGGTGTAGCCAGCGGCCAGGAAGGCCGCGTCGGCGCTCAGGTTTAGCTGGAAGAGCTGCCCGTAGGCGCTGATTCGGTAGTGGGTCCGGAACGGCGTGGGTTCCAGGGCCTCGGAGCTGCGCTTCCTCCTGCTGAAGTGGCGGCTCTGGGGGAACACTTCTCCGAACTCGTTGACCCGCGCGGGAGTCACCACCTCGTAGGAGGGCAGAGTCTTCACCAGGGCTTCTGCAATCACAGCGAGACGGTCACTGAGCCCCCCGCGCTGGCCACTCCCAACCCCTATTTCCACAAGCTAAGGTCCACGTTCCCGGGGTCGCACAGCCCCCGCGCGCGACAAAACGGCACGCTCGCTAGCGCGCGCACACACACGTACGCTCGGCTTCTGCCCGCTTTCCCACACCCCGATTCGATCGCCGCTTCCTTCCGAGCCAGGACCCCGGCGCCCCCAGCCCCGAGCAGCTCCCAACAGCCCCCGTTCCTCTGCGAGTCCCCGCCGCCGCCCACCGGTGCCCTCCCGGCGCCCCCGCCGCGTGGTCCCGCAGAGACGCGCCCCCGGCGCGCGATTCCTCGAAAACTCGCGCCTTCGCCACCTCTCGGGATGCTCCGGCTCACCGAGCGCGGCGTCCCGGAGCTCCTGAGGGGCCAGAGTCTCCCCACCGCGCGCGCTCACCCGCCTCCATCCTCCGGGCCCCCCGCCCGCGGCCGAAGGCGCCCGCGGCTCCCTCACCTTGCCGGGGGTGGAAGTGAACTTCGCAAGACCTGGCGACGAAGAGCGAGAGCGGGCAGAGCAGCCCCGTCAGCCACCTGGCCACCCGCATGGCTCCCCCCGGGGATCCCAGCCCGGGAGGCCGACCCCAGCCGCGCGCCGCTCCGCCGGCTCCCGCCGCGCGCCGCCGCCTCTCCTCCTCCTCCTCCTCGCCGCCCGCTCCGCGCCGGCCGCCGCGGCGCCTCAGCAGCCCCGGAGCAGCCGCCCGGCCCCCGGCCGGTCCGTCTCGCCACGCCGCCTGCCTCTGCTCCCAGAGCCGCTGCTTCATGGCACTGCAGCCCCACCGGCCCCGGCGCCGTCTCGGCAGCCTCGCTCGTCCGCTGCGCCCGCGCCGCCCTCAGAAGCCCCCGCGCGCGGTCAGGCTCAGCGCGAGGCAGCGGCCCGACCTCGCTGGAGCGCAGCCAATATAGCCGCCCCCAGCCGGCGAGCGCGGCGAAGCCCGCCCCTGGCCCGGCGCCGCCAATCAGCGCGAGGCGCGGCCGCTCCACGCCCGCGCGCGCCCGCCCCCGCCCCGCCCCGGCCCGCACCCCGCCCCCGGCCCGCGCCCCCCGCCCCCCGCCCCGGCCCTCGCGGGGCGCGCTCCCCGGCGCCCCCGCCCCCGCGCCGCGCGCTGAGGTGCGAGTCCCGCGCGGCCCGACGCCGTCCCAAGCCTGCCCGAGCCGGCGTTCCCACGGGCCTATGGGCAGATCTCCAGTAAGTGATGGGTACGTGACGATTGGAGTTTTCACACCGAAACGGCAAGCATCCACTGGGAAGGGTCTTGTTTGGATTCCCCGGTCATTTTTGGTGTCCTCAGACCAGAGAACGTGAGCTCCATGAATTCTAGTCGGAAGAAGATGCCACCTGTGACTTGGAGTGGTGAGGCCCCGTTTGAACCTCTGTGGGCACCAGGTTAACTGGATACGAGTGTTTCTTGTCGACGAGGGAAGCTGAAATGTCTATCAGCTAGTACTGATACTTCTGATGAGAAGTTCTAGCAATTGTCTCAAAATTGCAGAAGGAAAAGTATCTGTGTCTCGAAAGTTCTGGCGTCTTATTGCGATGTCAATGTTTGGTTTGATATTTATTTTTGTACTTAATTCTGTATAAAAGGTCCCCCCTAATAGTATGAACATCAAGCGCCACGGAACTTGGAGCTTCCGCTGCCTGTGGGTGATTATTTTGGGGTCTGTCTGTGGTGGTTATAGAGTATTCGTGGGTCCTTCCTTCACAGAATCCACAGCTATCAGCTGATATCCACAGCTATCAGCCTCAGTTATTATATAATCCTCAATTATATAATTGTATAGTGTCACTTTTTATTTGTTCAGATGGGCCTCAGTGGCAGCAGAAGCAATCATTTCAGAACTACTTTCTCTTTTTCCAAATTCACCTGTTGGATTTGCAGCTTCCATGATGGTGTCTCTCCTCACCACTCTGAAAACAAAAAGGGAGGAATAAGTAGTCAGGTTGTCATGAAGTCCAACCAGAAGAGAAAAAGAATATAGAGAAAAAGTCAAGGCCGATATGGTAAGTAAATCTTCACAAACACAAAGGAATATGCTCTCTAGTTAGTTCCTGGCTGCCCTTCCTCCTCTGAGCTCATGAAAATGAAATTGTGTTCCCTTTGAATGGACAGTTCCTGGCAGGCCTCCCTACTTTCGTATCTTACACATCATCCATCTGTTGTTTATCACAAATGTTGGAGCAATCTTGTTCAAGCAAGGAGAGCTTAATCTTGCTTTTGCCAAGGAATTGCCCAGCTTGGTGACCATGATTCTTCTAGGATCATTCCCCCCTCCTTTTTACCCCTTCCTCATAAGTTTTATTTTAATCATCATGGAATTAGACTTGTAGTGTTTTTTTTCCTAAGTTAAGCACGCTTACTCTAAACAAAGCAAAATGGACTTGATTCATACCTTTCTATTTAGTGGTTACCTTCAGTGCATTATAATTTAGACTCATTTGTATTACATTGCAACTCGAAAGGCATATTTACATGAGGAGCGGTGCCCTCCCTCATGCAAATAACAGAAAAAGAACTGCACCTGTTCATTTGGCCATCTGACTGCTAGCAGCAGGCAAAAGAGAAATTTCATTTCCATCACTGAATGTAACTCAAAGAAGTATTTGCAATAGGGTATTCATTTTCCACCTTCTCTACCTTTTTGGAAACACTGTGTTAAGAATGGGGCTGTAGGGCCTCCCATGGTGGCGGAGCGGTTGAGCACTGGGCTGCAAAGCTGCCCGCAGCCTCTGAAGCACTGGTTCATTCCCCTGCCACCAGCCAGGATCCCACAAAAAAAAAAAAAAAAAAAGAATGGGGCTGTTTTTTCTTTTGTTAAAGCAATGGAAAGATGTATGGAATTTGTAATCCATGACATTATTGTTTATTACATTATTTCCCTCATTTTATACAAGATAAATGTTACGTTTTCATACACTACCCACGTCACTTCCGTCTCCTCTACTAATAAAAATGTTATGGCCAAGCCTACTAAGAAGCTTAGTTAATAAGTCATTTAAATCAAGTTTTTTCCTCACATTGATAAGCATAGATACCATTTGTGGAATTTTTTGGACATACTCAGCACTATACAAGGAACCTTGCAAAGATTACCTCATTTAATTTACGCATTCCCTCCATGGGACCCAGAGGATTTAAGTAATTCACCCAGATCACATATCAAGTTAAACTCAAATCTCCTGGGTTTCAAATTCCATGCTTTTAAAAGAAAACTGTCCTCTTCATACCAGCAAAAATGATGCAGTGCAGTTGTAACCAGCAACGACTCAAAAAATGAAAGCATAGATATATCAAATGTACGTTTGCGTGTTTTGTAATTCCAATAGTCATCATTGTAAATGCAAGCTGTGCTATCAGGTTGGCACAGTGTGGAGAAATATTTTCAATTTTGCAAAACAAGAATATGCTCATTGGGCCTCCCCTGGTGGCACAGCGGTTGAGTGCTGGGCTGTGAAGCTGTCCGCAGCCTCTGCAGCGACGGTTCAATCCCTGGCCGCCAGCGAGGGTCCCACATGTAGCGCAGACCTCTCCTGCCGTGCCCGCTGCTCCCCTCAGCAGTGTATTTCATCAGTCTTCCTGCTCTGTTCCCCCCTCTGGCTCTGTTGAATTCTCTCACCCTCCCGCGATTCTGACTGTACCCAGTGCTTGTACAAATAAATAAATCTTAAAAAAAAAAATAATTAAAAAAAAAAGAATATGCTCCTTATATGCACTGCACTCAATATAGACCATGTTTTATAATCCTATTTCTATAATCAACTGTATAAAGTTCAGCAATTTTCCTAAAATCTATAATCCTACTTTTATCAGTTGTAAAATGGAGGCAATAATTGTGAACTCATACACATGTTAAGGTAGATTAAAAGAAATAATACAGGTAACATTCTTGGCATAATATTATACAAGATATGTGTTGATATATGTTCATATTAATTATGACTTTTTATTTCATAAAATACTCAGGGGACCTGCATGTTCATACCAAATGAATAATTACTTAAATACAGACTGCTTTTCTAATATTTGTAGGTAAGGAGGAAAGGTACTCAATCTTTACCTGAGTCTGGGGAGTTTCCTGAGATGCCAAACTCTCAGTGCTAACACTTGAGAATTGGTCACCCAAGTTCAGTGTCTCTCAATCAAGGTAATACTCACTTTTTGAGTTAGGTGACTGTTTGTTATAGGGGACTCCTCTGTGCATTGTAGAAAGGTTAATAGCATCCCTGACCTCTTCTAAGTCAATGCCAGTAGTGCCACATTTTGTGACAATATTTAGTGCCCAAAATATTTCCAGACATTGTCAAATGCCCCATAGGAACAAAACTGGCCCCAGTTGAGAACCATTGACCTCCAAGGAGAGAGTCATAGGAAATGATAAATGCACAGAATTGGGTATGCTAGAAGGTCCCATAGATACTGCTTCATTCTTAATTAATTGTAACAGGTGTGGAAAGCTAACCTTCTTTGTCATTAAAACAGTAAAAGTTGTGGTGATTGTCTTAATAATTTTAAAGCATTATAATTCCAGGTTTGCAGAAAAGACTCAAGCTCCTCACTTATTAACCTCTGTTCAAGTTATTAACTTGTCTTTATTCAACAACAGATAATAAGGGTCACATGAGAGGGCCATCCTGTTTGAGGTAGCATTCCCAGTACCAGATTCTGTAACCCCCCAAGGAATAGAAATGAATATTCATTGAGTGAATAAGTACTAATGCTCAAACTTATAAAACCTAGAATAATTAGGTACATTATCAGTCAATCTGTTACCATCTGTATCTCTTAATTAGAATATTTGTCATTTATACTTAATATAATAACATGTTTGCAAGTCTACTATTTTATTCACTTTCTATCTGTCCAATGTGTTACTTTTACCCCTATTTTCTGTCTTCTTTTGAATTAACTGAAGGTCTTCTATCATATTTTATGTTCTTTGTTAGTTCTTTGTTAGCTGTAACTCTTTCTTTTGTTATATAGACAGTTACTCTAGCTTTTATGGTATACATCATTAACTTATCTATGTCTTCTTTCAAGTAGTGATACACCAGTTCAGTTGCTCCCCTTCCAACCTTTGTGCTATTGTTGTCATCATGGGATTTAACAATGTAGTATGTGCTTTATACAGTTGCAAAAGTTAAATATTAGAAATCCCATATTGTATTGTTGCTGTTATTTAGATATTCCTGAAATGGGTGAAAGAGTTCAAAGTCACAAAATACTAGTTATCAAATAAATAAGTCATGCAGATGACTTTTAATAATACTATATTGCTAAGAGAGAATGTAGAAGCTGGCTAAGAGGGAGAAACAGATAGCCTACAAAGGAACACCAATCAGACTAATGCTGGATCTCAATAAGAAACATTATGGGCAGAAGAGACTACAATGACTTGATCAGAATAACTAAAGATAAAAATTGCTGCCAAGAAAACTCCACCCTGCAAGGCTCTCCTTCAGACATGAAGAAGAAATAAAGACCTTCTCAGACAAAACAAAAAGGTGAAGGAATTTGTAAACATTAGATTCCCCCCTATAAGAAATGTTAAAAGGAGCTCTCCTCATATTCAAACCAGAGAGGAACATATACAAAGGACTGAACAAAGAAAAAAATCACAAAATTAAGGACAAGATGGCAGCAAAAGAATTTCTTATATCAATAATTACTCTAAATATAAATGAACTAAGTTTGCCAGTTAAAAGGCACAAAGTGTCTTGTTGGATTAGGAACAGAAACCAACTTTCTGCTGACCCCAGGAAATGCACCTAAACTCCAAATATAAACACAGGTTCAATAAAAGATCGTATAACAATCCTACCAGTAAATGGGACCCAAAGGAAGGCAGGAACAACAATAGCTATATTAAGTAAACTATATTTTCTGCTTAAAAAAGGTAACAAGACAAGAATGGACACTATATAATAATTGAGGACATGACATGTCAAGAAAACTTAACACTCATCAATTATATACCCGCCAAATGAAGGAGAATAAAAATGTATAATGCAATTACTATCAAATCTGTGAACAGACATTGAGAAAAACACATTCATGGAGGGAGACCTCAATAGCTCACTTTCACCAATGGATATCAACTAGACAGAAAATAAACGAGAACGCAATAGCCTTAGGCAAAGAACAAGACCACATGGGCTTAATAGACATTTATTGGTCATTGTGCCCCTGGAACTTTGAATATACATTTTTCTCAAGTGCATAAGGAACATTCTCCAGGATTAACTGCATAATGTGTCCCATGACAAATATCAACAAATTCAAGAAGATTAAATCATGTCAGTCATCTATTCTGACCAGAATAGTATCAAACTGGAAATCAGCCACAAAACCAGGAAAAAACCCTAATACTTGAAAATTGAACAACATACTACCGAATGGCTACTGAGTTAATGAGGGGAAAAGTGTTAAATACCTTGAGATAAATGACAATGAGGACACAACCTTCCAGAACTTACAGGACATAGTAAAAGCAGTACTTAGAGTGAAATATAAAGCAGTAAAGACCAAATCAAAAAACAAGAAAGCACTCAAATAACCTCAAGGAAATAGAAAAAAAAATAAATCAAAAAGCCAGTCAGAGGAAGGAACAAGTGAAGAGCAGAAACAAGTGAAATACAAATCAAAAAGACAGTCCAGATAAGTAATGAATCCAAAAGCTTATTCACTAAAAAATAAACAAAATAGACAAACTTCTAGCTAGGTTTATACTTAAAAAATGGAGAATGCTCAAATAAATAGGATCAGAAATGAAAAAGGAGAAATTGCAACAGACATAGCAGAAATTAAGAGGATAATAGAAAATGTCATGTGCATTTGTATACTAATAAATTCAATAATCGATAAGAAATGAACCAATTCTTAGAATTATACATCCATATGAGACAGAATAGGGGAAAAATAGAAAACTGACATAGACGAATAACAAACAAGGTAATTGAAACAATAAACCAAGCCCTCCCCCCAAAAAAAAAATCCAGTACCAGACAACTTCACAACTAAGTTCTCTAAACCTTCAAAGATGAACTAATACCTACTAAATAAAACTCTTTCAAAAAATTGGGAAAGAACGAATACTTCCAAATACATTTTATGAGCCCAACATTATCCTAATAGCAAAACCAGGAAAAGACAACACACACACACACACACACACACACACAAACACATCCCACTACAAATGAATTTCCCAATTCAACACAGATGCAAAAATTCTCAACAACATCTTAGCAAGCCTAATCCAACAATGCATTAAAAGAATTATATACCATGACCAAGTGAAATTTATACTAGGGACTCAAGGATCATTCAGCATCTGAAAATCAATCAGTGTAATTCACCACATCAATAGAAGGAAAGATAAAAAAACCATACAGTCATATCAGAAAATGCCAAGAAAGCATTTGATTAGATTCAACATCCATTTATGATATAAACCCTTGAAAACTAGGGGAAATGGAACATATCTCAACATAATAAAAGCCATATGTGAAAAACCACAGCTAACATCATTCTCAATGGCTAAAAAAAAAAAAGAAAGCTTTGTCACTAAAACTGGGTATAAGACAAGGATATCCACTTTTACTACTACTATACAGCACAGTTTTGGAAGCCCTAGCTAGAGCAGTTAGGGAAAAGAAAGATATAAAAGGAATCCAAATTGGAAAAGAAGAAGTAAAGCTATCATTTGCAGATGACATGATAATATAAACCAAAAACCAAAAAACCTAATGAAAAACTAATTGAAACAGTTCAGCAAAGTGTCAGGTTACAAAATCAATGAAAAAAATCAGTTACCTTCCTTTATGCAGGGATCAATTGTATATGATCCCATAAACAATTATACCAAAAATAAATACACCTATAAATGTGCACATGGGATATTCTCCAGAATTGACCAGATATTGTGCCACAAGACAGCAAATAAAGTGATTTAACACTTTAAAAAGAAGGTGAGGGAACTATACCAAAAAAAAATCATGAAACATTTTTAAAAGAAATAGAAGAAAATAGAAGAAATGAAGAAATTGAAAGCTATCCACTGCTCATGGATTGGAAGAATTAACATCATCAAAATAGCCATCCTACCCAAAACAATATACAGATTCAGTGCAATCCCTATCAAAGTTTCAATGGCATTCTTCAAGGAACTATAACAAACATTACTGAAATTCATATGGAATCACAAAAAACCCCAAACAGCCAAAGCAATCCTGACCAAAAAAAAAAAAAAAAGAGGAAAAATGGGAGAATCATATGCCCAGCTTTCAAACTTACTATAAAGCAATAAAACACACAGAACAATGAACCAGAATTGAGAGTCCAGAAATAAACCCACACCTATATGGACGGCTAATCTATGACATAGGAGCCAATATACATTGAAGCAAGGAAAGCCTCTTCAATAGTGTTGGGGAACTGCAGAGTCACATGCACAGCAATGAAAGTAGAACACTATTTTAAACCATGGGAAAAATCAACTCAGATAAAAGATGAGTATGTAAGACCTGAAACCATAAAACACATAGACGAAATCTTAAGCAAAACACACTACAACATTGACTTCAGAGGTATCTTTGAGATTTCAAACCCTGCAGCAAGGAAAGCAGAAGAGACTACAAATAATTGGGATACATCAAATGAAAGTGCTCTGCACAGCAAAAGAAGCCCTCTGAAAACAAAAAGTCACCCTAGTGAGTAGAAGAAAATATTTGCACACCATACATCTGACAAGGAGTTAATATCCAACAGCTACAAAAAATCATGCAACTCAACAAAAAGAAAACAAAAACCCAATCAATAAATGGGCAGAAGAGCTAAAGTAGGCACTATGCCAAAGAAAATGTACAGACGGCCAGGAGTCACATGAAAAAATGTTTATCATCAGTTATCATTAGGGAAATTCAAATCCTGAGCACAATGAGAAACCCCCACACACCTGTGAGAGTGACTCATATGAAAAAGACAGAAAACAAGAAGTGCTAGGAGTTTGTGGAGAGAAATGAATCCTCTTATACTGTTGATGGGAATATAGACTGGTCTAGCTCCTACTGAAAATAGCATTGGTGAAGGAAATTCTTCGGGGACTACACTTGATGGGGTAGGGGGAAGCAAACATTGTTTTAAAATTATGTAAAAAATAAAAAAGTTTTTTAAAAAAAGTTAAAAAAATAGTATGGAGGTTTCTCAAAACATTAAAAATGGATCTGCCCTACAACCCAGCAATTCCTCTCTTGCCCTACAACCCAGCAATTCCTCTCCTAGGTATCTACCCAAAGAAAACAAAAACACCAATTCAAAGGGAAATATACAGTCCTGAGTTCATTGCAGCAGTGTTTATTAATACAATAGTCCAGCTATGGAAGCAACCTAAATGCCCAAAGACAAGCTGACTGGATCAAGAAGATGGTATATCTACACACAATGGAATATAACTCAGCTATCAAAAAAGATAGACTCTTGCCATTAAAAATAGCATGCATGGGGCTGGAGGGGATTATGCTAAATGAAATAAATCAGAAGGAAAAACACAAATACCAGACAGTATCACTTCTATGTGGCCTATTCAGAAACCAAAGGGTCAGATACAACCAAACTAAGAGCTAACCCTAGAAAGCAGAATTTAGAACTGTGGCTACCAGAGGAAGTGGGTAAGGGTAAGGGCCAGAGCAAGGGGGAGAGGGAGCACTGTGGACTATGCTGGTGAGCTTTGGCTGTTTTGTGGTAGGTGAGGTCTGCTGGAAACAAATGTGAGGGGAGACATCCTATCCTTCTAAAACTCAAACAGTTGTGTAAACCAATGCTGCCACAATAAAAGGAAAGAGGGAAGGAAGGAAAATTTTGAAAGGTCTCTTCACAAAAACGTGTAAGTCTGTTTGGTGATGGACTATAACTAGACTTAGTGTGATAATTTTACAGTGTATATAGATGTCCAATTATTATGTTGTACACCCAAAACTAATATGTTACATGTCAATTAAACCTCAGTAAAAAATTATTTCCATCTGATCTAATTTTCTTTCTGCCTGAAGTGTTTTCTGTAACATTTCTTAAGTGTAGGTTTGCTGGTGATGCTCTTTCAACTTTCATGTTTTAGAAACTCTTTAATTCACCTTGCTTTTGAAACCTATTTTTTCCTGGGTAGTGAATTCTAGATTGAGCATTGTTGCGTTTTTTTTTTTTTTTCCTTTTTCTTTTAGATATCTTTTATTTTAAAGATATTGATCTTTTGTCTTCTGCTTGCATTTTTTTTTTCTAACACAAAAAATCTGTCTTATCTTTTGTACAAAGGCTTTTTGTTGTGGCATTTACAATTTTCTTTCCACCACTAGTTTTGTGCAATAGTATACCTCGATATCATTTTTTTTAATTCTTTGTATTTGGAGTTCATAGCATTTGGGTGGAGGGAGGGATATGAGTTCATTATTTTCATCAAATTTACAAAATTTAGGCCATTATTTTCTCACATATAATTTTTGTTCCCCATCTCTCATCCCATACAGCCTTGTTATACTTTGATGAGGCTGAATGAAGTAGCACACATCTCCCAATTTTTTGACTTTCTGTTTTATTGTAGATCATTTTTGTTGCTATCTTCAAATTTACTCATCTTTTCTTCTGAATTGTCTAATTTGTCATTAATCCTACTCATTGTATCTTTCATCTCACATATTATTGTTTATTTCTCTATAACATTATTTTGGTCTTCAGTTCTATTTTTTTTTTAATCTTACTGTTTAACTGTTTGAACATATGTAATGCAACAGGAATTATTCCTCTGGTGTTTATTTTAACCTTGCTAAACTTATCCTAAAATCTTGGTCAGTTTTTATTAACTGATATTTTCCCCTTCAGTATTGGTTATAGTTTTCTGTTTCTGTGAATGCCTGATAATTTTGTCTTGGATGTAATTCATTGTGTTACCTTATTTTTGCAGGATATATTTGTGTTCCTATAAATCTTCAGCATTGTACTGGGATGTAGTGCCATTGCTTGAAAAAAGACCCTTTCCGATCTTGCAGTTATAATTTATTAAATGAAAGTGAAGCAGTGCTCAGCCTAGAGATGATTATTCCCCACTACTGAGCAAGACCCCTCCGTGTTTATGAATCAACATTTTTTAGTCTGATTAGTGATAACAGACATGGTTTCTGGTCCCATATAAGCTGGAAATACTGTTAACTTCTAATACTTTTGTTTGTTCCTCTCCCTAGTCATCTGAAATTTCTTCACATATGTGCTATCTATAGACATTGAAATATTTCATATTCTTCAAGTATGAGAAAATACATGTAAAAATCATTGTTGACAGTGAATATTGTATATATAGGATAGCTCACCTCCTCTTGGAAATGGTTTTTAATTTAAAAAAAAAAAGAATATGAGTTCCCAGATGATATAACATAATAAATATATCCGGTTTAAAAAGATGTGCAAGAAGGACCTCCCTGGTGGCTCAAGGGGTTAAGACGCAACCTATGAAGCCATCTGTAGCCACAAGTTCGATCCCTGGCAGGCCGCCCAGGGAGCAACCCACATGGCGCAGCAGACCTCTCCTGACTCGCCTGCTGCTCCCCTCGGCAGTGTAGTTCAGTCATTCTGCCTGTTCTGTTCCCTGCTCTGTCTCTGGTGGATTCTGTCAACACCCACCCCGCCACCTCCCCCTCGCCCCCCGCAACTCTGGCCTATACCACAGTTCTTGTATGCATAAATAAATAAATCTTTAAAAGAAAAAAACTGTGCAAGAAGTAAGGGAAATATCCAGAAAGGAAGAAGACTTTTCAGAGGGGCAGATGTCAAGTAAAAGCAGAAAAATACACTTTCTGAATATGAGTACTCACTTGTTTTGTGAAGCTGTATTCTTTGTGTGGAACATCAGAGATTAAGTATGTAAGCAGGTCTTTTAACAGAAATGCTTCAAGATCAAATTTTGCCCTGAGAAGCAGAGGAAGTGGGCTATGCAAATAAAAACAAAAAGAAGACAGAACTATATAAAAGTCTGTTTTGTGACAGGAGAGAAAGGATGCAGCTAGAAGACTACTTTGCATCTCTCAGCCTCAACAAATAGGTGGTCCAGGAAAATTTATTTAATTTAAGGGTGACTTTTTGGTTTCTTTAAGGATTACAGAAAATAAATGCAAATATATGATAGGAAACAGATGTGGGAAATAGCATCAAAATTAACATATAGATGAAGAAACCAGAAAAATATTGCCTATGGAGAAAATTTTAAAAAATGACCATTTTGTTATGGATTTTTTAAAAAATAAAGAGAATCCTCTTGATGTAAGACCTCACATCAGAAATACAGGAAGTCAGAGAAGAGGTAGAAAATCAATGGAAAGAAACAAAATATAACCTAACAAAATTCAGGAAAGATGTATGGGAGAGAATCATCATAGCCAAAAAAAAAAAAAAAAAAAAAAAAATTGAAAACAGCATAAGAGAGAATACAAAATCTGGAAAAAATGGGGAAAGTGACCACATTGAAATGTAAATAAAGAGGAATGAAAGGAAATGAAAAAAAGGACTGAATGAAAGTATTAGGGAGAAAAAAAATAGAAAAGACATGCGTTAGAGATCTACATACACATGTTTAGAATAATCCCCAAGGGAAAAATGAAATGAATGAAAAAAATTTAAAGTTATAATCTCAAGAGGCTTTGTTGAAATAAAATGTTACTCTACATATTAGGAAGATACAAGAGTACAAAAATTGAGAATGATCATCAAGATATTCTGTAATAAGCTGTTGGGTATTATATTATTTGATCAGTGAAACAAAATGATGTACGAGGATAATAAAAGTAGATTTTATGCATATTTCTCTACAACATTCAACATTAGAAGACAGTGGAATGATGTTTTATAGATTATATGTGTGTACAAATTATATATTATATAAAACATATTATATGTGATATATTACATGTAAAATACATATTATATAAAAACAAATAGAAAAAAATATGCTTTCAAGATCCATGTACATATACTTGGAATAGTCCCCAAGGAACAAAGAAACAAATGAACGAAAAAAATTTATGAACATATATTATAAATATATATATATTTAAAGAAGGAAAATTTTAGCCAAAGACTGTATCCAGCCAGCTAAGCTCTCTTTCAAACGCATATTAAAGCAAATACTTCTGAATATGTAAGGACTCAGATTATATTTTATTAAAGAACAAAAGTTAGCCAACCAAAAGAATGGGTAAAGAATAATGGTGAATTTTGAATAATTTTTAACTGAGAAATACAAATTCGATTTGATTCTTTCTACTCTCCATTGCTTTCTTTAATGCCACATAAAAGTAAAATCATCCATATTTATCTTTGTCCTCCTGACTTATTTCACTTACATAATACCCTTCAGTCACATCCATGTATTGCAAATAATAAGCTCTCATCTCTTCTTTTTTTCTTTTTATTGTGTTATCAAAACATTTAATTTTTATAGCAAAGTAATATTTCACTGCATATGTACACTGCATCTTCTTTATCTACTCATTTTTTAATGGCGCCTTAATTTTTCATAGCTTAGCTATTACAAATGCTACTATAATAAACATAGGAATGTATATATCCCTTCTAATTAGTGTTTTGCATTTGGGGGTCAATGCCTAGGAGTATGACTGCTGAGTCATATGAAAGAATATTTTTTATACTTTGAGAAATCTCCATACAGTTTTCCACAGGGTCTGGACCAGTCTACATGCCTAGTAACAATGTGTGAGGGTTACAGTGTTCTCCATACCCTCACATCATTTGTTTCTGGTCTTTTTCATATGGGCCATTTTCACAGGCTTGAAGTGATACCTCTTCATAATTTTGGTTTGCCTTTCCTTGATGTTTAGTAATAATGAGTATTTTTTATTTGCCTGTTGGCCATATTTAGAGAAATAGCTATTTAGATCTTCTGACGTTTTTCAATTGAGTTATTTGTTTTCTTCTTGTTGAGTTGTATGAGTTCTTTTATATAGATGTGGGATATTAAACCCTTGTCAGATGTAGTTTATGCAAATTTCCCCCATTCAGTAGGTTGTCTTTTGTATTAACAATTTCTTTTGCCTTGTGGTAGCTTCTTAATTTGATGTAGTTCCATTTATTTTGTCTTTTGCCTTTCTGTAGGAGTTGAGTCCCCAATGATATCATTGTAGTCAGTATCATAGTGTTTTATCTATGTTTCCTTCCATATACTTTTTGGTTTCAGATCTTATGTCCAAGTTTTAATTGAATTTTTTTGTGTGGTTAGTGTGAGAGTGTGTCTAATTTCATTCTTTTTCGTGTGGCTACCCAGTCTCCCCAATAACATTTGTTGAAAAGACATTTTTATTCCAATATTGTACTGTTTTGACTACTATGACTTTTGTAGTATACTTTGAATCTGGGAATATGATACCTCTATTCTCTCTTTCTTATTGTTAGACTTGCTATGACTATTCAAGTTCTTTTGTATTTCCGTATAAATTTCAATAATATTTGTTCTACTTCTTTGGAGAATGTCATTAAAACTCTCAAAGGGATTACACTGAATCTGTATGTTGCTTTGGGTAAAATGACCATTTTAACAATGGTAATTCTTTCCATCTATGATCAAGGAACACCATTCCATTTCTTTGTGTCTTTTCCTGTGTTTTTTAGTAATGTCTTGTAGTTTTCATTGTACATGTTTTTTACTTCCTTTGTTAAGTTTATTCATAGGCACAACATGGCAGAATAGAGAGGTTGGGATCACCTTCTCCCCCAAAACAAATATACCACTCTAAAAATCATAATTGCTCAAAGGAAGATTCAGATTTCCCCCATATTGTCACAGGAATTTCCCACAAAGAACTCAAACTAAGGTTGGTGACTGTTGAGAATAAGGAATGGGAGGAAGCAAGGAGAGTATGGACTGGGAGAGTATTCCAGCTGGTGAACAGTTTGGGCATCAGCTCTCCAAGCCACAATGGGACACGCCTGAATACTGTGAAGTTCCCTGGAAGAACTTTACTCATGTGTGTGTGTCAGTGGGTCCAATTCTGAACATTGGGAAATATAACTGAAAAGGATATGGTAAAAAAGGAGCTCTTAGCCCCTGTTGTTGGGAAAAGAAATTGGTACAGCCTCTATGGAAAATGGAAATTCCTTAAGAAATTTAAAATTGAAATTCTGTATAATTCAACAATACTCTATTAGGTATTTATCCTATAAATATAAAAATAAAATGAAAAGATTTATGTATGCCTATGTTCACAATAGCACTGTTCACAATTTCTAAGTCATAAAACCAACCTATGTGCCCTCCAACAGATGAGTGGATAAAGAAAGTACAGAATATGTACTCAATAGAATATTACACAGCTGTTAAAAGAGTTGCAATAGTGACTTTTGGGACAAAATAGATGAACCTTGTGGTGATTATGTTAAGAGAAATAAGTCAGAAAGTGAAAGATAAATATTGTATGGTTTCACTTATCTATAGAGGATAAGTAACTAAAAAAAAATATACACAGGTAAAATACAACAAAATACATCTTGGACTTAGTGAAACAGGTAAATATGGGAAGAAAGAAGAGGAAGGCGGGGAAGTAGATGGGATATTGGCATGGTTTGGTGGAGGGTGCATTGAACATGTACACATATGGAAAAGCAAAAATGTCACCCCCAAATTGAAATAGTTTATTACTAGGTATTGAATTCTTATATATAGCAATTAATAAATGGGACTATTTTCTTGATTTGTTTTCTACTTTGTGTACTCCTTGTTTGTATTTAGGAATGCAACAGATTTTTACATATTGACTTCGTTGCCTATGGCTGTCTGTGTATATTATCATGTAATCTGCAAATAGTGAGTTTTACTTTTTTTTTTCTTTGTGTCTTTCTCTTGCCTACTTGTTCTAGGTAGATCTTCCAATACTGGTAGAATAGAGGAACTAAAACTGGACATTCTTGACTTGTGCCTGATCTAAGAGTTAAACTTTCAGTTTTTCGCTATTCAATATAACTCCGTGTGCCATATAGGTTCTTTGTTAAATTGAGGTGTGTTACTTCTTTTTCCATTTTATGGAGTTTTTATCATAAAGGTCTGATAAATCTTGTCAAATGCATTCTCTTCATATACTGACATGATCATTTTTTTTCTTATTGATGTGTTGAATCACTCTAATTAATTTGTATAACCATAGGTATATCTCTGGAATAAATTCCATTTTGCCATGATGAATGATCCTCTTAATGTATTATTAAATTCAGTTTGCTAAGATTTTGTTGAGAATTTTTGCATTTATTTTCTTCACATAATTGATGTTGATATTGACACTGCTCTGTAGTTTCACTTTGTGGTGATGACTCTGTTTTTGGTATCAGAATATTTTGGTCTCATAAAATGCATTTGGGAGCATTACCTCATTGTCAATAATTTGGAAAAGTTTAAGAAAGATAGGTATTAGTTTCTCTTTCAAGGCTTGGTAACAATCACTAGTAAAAACCATCTGGTCCTGGGCTCTTTTTTTTGGGGGGGTGACTTTTAATTGCTATTTTAATTTTCATACTACTGATTGTTCTGCTCAGGTTTTCTGTATTTTCTTTATTCATTCTCAGAAGATTGTACAATTCTAAAAATTGTTCTTTTTCTCTAAGTTGCTAAATTTATTGACATATAAAAACTTCATACTTATCTCATGATCCTCTGTATTTTTGAGATGTCTGTTGTAAATTCTCTTCTTTCATTTCTGATTCTATTTATTAGTTTTCTCCTTTTTTTCTTAGTGATCCTAAGATCACTAAGCTAGAGGTTACTCTGTTCTATTTATTTTTTTAAAACCAGATTTTTGTTTCATTAACTTTTTAATGTCTATTTTATTTATTGTTGTTTTCATTTTTATTCCTTCCTTCTATAGGTTTTTTGTTTGTCCTTTTCTAGTTCCTTAAGTTTGAAGGTTAAATTATTTATTTGAGACCTTTCTTGTTTTTTAAATATTTATTTTATATAATTCTTCCATCATTTTTCATTATTGCACAATGTATGCATTTTCATTTTGATTATATTCCCCATACAATTGCACCCCCTTATTTTGACCCTAATCCTTCCTATCCCCATCTCTCCCCAACCCCCGCCCGCGCTCTGTAGTGTGTCTCTGATTAATAGTTGCTTGTTGATTTTGATTTTTACTTTGTATTAATTATTCTTTTTCCTGGTCCCTTATTAAGGTTTTCCAAATTCCTGCTATGAGTGAGACCATCCGGTATTTTTCTTTTTCTTTCTGACTTATTTCGCTGAGCATGATCCCTTCTAGCTCCATCCATGTTGCTGCAAACTGTTTATCTTTTTTGATTGCTGAGTAATATTCCATTATATGTATGTACCACATCTTCTTGAACCAGTCATCTATTTTTGGGCAACTTCTTTTTAGCTCTTCTGCCCATTTTTTGACTGGATTATTTTCTTTGTTTTTGTTGAGTCTCATCAGCTCTTTGTAGAGTTTTGTGATCAGTCCTTTATCATTAGTGTTGTATGCAAAACTTTTCTCCCAATCAGTGAGGTTTCTCTTTGTTTTGGTTATTGTCTCTTTTGCTATGCAGAAGCTCTTTAATGTGATGTAGTCCCAGCTATTTATCTTTGCCTTTACTATCACTGCTTTGGGTGATGTGTCTGTAAAGATGCCTTTGAGGTATATGTTATGTAGTGTTTCACATATATTTCCTTCTATATAGTTTATGGTTTCAGGTCTTATGTCTAATTCTTTAATCCATTTTGTGTTGGTTTTTGTGCATGGTGTGAGGTAGTAGTCAAGCTTCATTCTTTTGCATGCAGCGACCCAGTTTTCCCAGCACCGTTTATTGAACAAACTTTCTTTGCTCCAGTGCATATTCTTTGCTCCTTTGTCAAAGATTAGTTGTCCATAAATCTGTGGGTTTATTTCTGCAGACAGCTTCACAGTGCTGCGCTCAACTGCCTGCACCACCAGGGGAGGCCCTATATCTGGATTTTATATTCAGTTCCATTGGTCGGTGTGTCTGTTCTTGTTCCAATACCATGCAGTTTTGATTATTATGGCTTTGTAGTATAGTTTGAAGTCTGGGAGTATGATGCCTCCATTCCCTTCTTTTTTTTTTCAGGAGAGCTTTGGTTATTTGGTGTTTTTGGTGATTCCATATGAATTTCATCAATAATTGTTCTATTTCTTTGAAGAATGTCATTGAAATTTTTATTGGGATAGCAATTGAATCTGTAAATTGCTTTTGGTAGGATGGACATTTTGATAATGTTAATTCTTCCAATCCATGAGCAGGGGATGTCTTTCCATTTCTTTGTGTCTTCTTCTATTTCTTTTAACAGTGTTTTATAGTTTTCTTTGTATAGGTCCTTTACCTCTTTTATTAGATATTTTCCCAAGTATTTGTTTTTTTTTTTTTGTTTCAATAATAAAAAGGATTTTTTTTTTAATTTCTTCTTCTTCAGATTTATTGTTTGTGTATAGGAAGGCTACTGATTTTTGCGTGTTGATTTTGTATCCTGCCACTTTACTAAACTGATTGATTGGTTGAATTAGTTTTTCTGTGGAGTTTTTGGGATTCTCTATGTATATTATCATATCATCTGTGAATAGTGATAGTAACTTCCTTCACAAGCTCTTTCAAAAAATTGAGAAGGAAGAGATAATACCAAACACATTCTATGAAGCCAACATTACACTAATACCAAAACTGAACAAGGACAACACAAAAAAAGAAAACTACAGGCCAATCTCTCTAATGAACACTCATGCAAAAATTCTCAATAAAATTTTAGCTATCAGAATCTGACAATGTATTCATAAGATAATTCACCACGACCAAGTAGGATTTATTCCAGGGACACAAGGATGGTTCAATATCCAAAAATCAATCAATGTAATCCAACACATCAACAAAAAGAAATATAAAAACCATATGATAATATCAATAGATGCCAAGAAAGCTTTCAGCAAAGTACAACACCCATTCATGATAAAAGCCCTTGAAATTCTCGGGATACAATGAACATACCTCAATATCATAGAGGCCATATATGACAAGCCCATAGCCAGTATCATTTTCGATGGTGAAAAGCTGAAAGCATTTTCATTAAGATCTAGAACAAGACAAGGATGTCCATTCTCACCACTGCTCTTCAACATAATACTGGAAGTCCTAGCCAGAGCAATAAGACAAGAGAAAGACATACAAGGAATCCAAATAAGGAAGGAGGAAGTTAAACCTTTCTTGTTTCTTGATGTAAATCTGCAGTGTGTTACATACTTCCCTCTTACTGCTGCTCTTGCTATGTCCCATAGGTTTTGTAGCTCTTTTTTGGTTTTGATCTTCATTTTTGTTTGCACCAAATATTTTTTTTAATTTCTCCTTTGGTTTTTTCACTAATCCAATGGTCATTCTGTAGCATGTTGTTAAATATCCACATACTTGAGATTTGTGACCTTTCTCTTTGTGACTGATTTCTAGTTTGATACTAATGTGATTGGAAAAGATACTTAATATTATTTCAATCTTCTTTAATTTACTGACACTGTTTTGTAACCCAACATGTGGTTTATCCCCAGTTATAATCCTTGTGTACTTGAGAACAATATGTACTTCTCTTTTGGGGGTACAGTGCCCTACAAATGTCTATTAAGCCCATCTGATGTAATTCTTCATTTAAGAAGGCACTCACATTATCCTAAGAACAAGTTTTTTTTTTTAATTTGTCCCATTTTTCATTGGTGTTAAGGGTGAGAGCCCAAGAAAAAGAAATATATATCTTATTCTTAGTTTACATAGCTGATAATTAAAAAAAATAGTTTTTATAACAGCACTACAAGTAACAAAATTAATAAATAATAAAACCATGGTTGGAAAGACAGATACCACAATGTCAGTGATGGTATTATTTTATTATAAATACTGTCCTGTTCTGAATAATAAACATGTATTAAGTAATAAAATTGAAATAAAATTCTTTACCTCACAGCAATCCTCAAAATCATTCAAGATGGACTATATATTTAAAAGTGACATACAAAATAATAGAACTTTTAAATAAAACATAAGATAACAATTTGTGACCCTGAATTAGACAAAACTTTCTTTAAAGGGATACAAAACTGTCAACCAAAAATGATAACCTGGAGCATAGTTAAAAGTAAGTTTCTTTTAATCAAAAGATGCCAGTAGAAGAGTGAAAAATGTGAAATAAGTTATTTGTAATCATATATATGACATAGAACTTGTTTCTAAATATATACAGGTAGAAATGATAATAAGAATTATAATTAAAGTTAAGAACTTCTGCTCTTAAGAGCAGAATTAAAAGAGTGGGAGAAATTATTTGTAACACATTAATCTGACAAAAACTTGAATCCAGAATATATTAGAGAAAAAGTCCTTTGAATAAAAAAAACAGACAGACACATAGAAATATACCTCAACTACTGAAAAATACATTTGGTTGAAGAGAATATCAACATAGCCAATAAATATAAAAAATGTGCTGATTCTTATTAGTCATCAAGAAAATGCAGAGGAAAAAACTCACAATTTTAAATTTGACTATTCAATTGCATCCCTGCAGAATGGATTAATTTAAAATATGAAAATGTCAAACCATGACAAGGATGAAGAGTACTCAGACACTGTCAATAGAAGTGCAAAATGCTACCTCAACCTTAGGAGCTGTTCCACATAGCCATAGTGTGTGACTCCCCCAGCTCTGTTTGGCATGATTTGGTAGGTTATGTTTTTAATCTGTGTACACTCAAAAAATTTTCCACATTAATTAATAGTAATAGCTGTCCCAGGCCCAAGAAATAAACTGTCAGATCATACCTAATAGGAATATTCTACTTTCAGATAGCAGGAGAAACCTGTATATCCCCACAGGTTCAAGAACAGACATGTATAAGAATGTTCACAGCAGAATTGTTTTTATAAGCCCCAACTGAGAAACTCTCCAAAAGCCAATCAATGCTAAAATAGATTAACAAGTTGTGATATATATTCAGCATGGAATTCCAGACAAAATGAGAATGTATGGTCTCTAACTACATGTAATATCAGTAACTCTCACAAAAATATTGTTTGAGAAAGGCTCAAACCCCACACCCAGAGTACAAACTATATGACTCAAGCTATTATATGCAATAGACAAAAGCAGGCTATCTATCCAATGTCATGGTCAAGATAGTGATTAATTATTGGTATGTGGATAATAAATTGGAATTAAGATGGGTTTTCAAAGATGCAGGAAATATTCTGTTTCTAAGTCTGGGTTTTATTTATAGAGGTGGTTTTGGTTATGTTCATACATCTTCACTCCTGATACATATTTTCCTGTAATGATATATATATCTCTCTATATATGTAATTTTTCTTGTAATGTGTTTGTAATACAGTAATAGATGTTTTGAATTAAAATATGTTGTTTTAAAAAAATTTCCACTATTTGTTGGAAAAAGTTTAAAGAAATGCTTGGTAGTTAAATAATACATTAGAGTAAATATTTATTTCCAGACACAATTTAATCCAATAACAAGATCCCATAACTGGAATTTTGTGACATAAAAATATCAGAAAAATTCTGGCAAAAATATCTTCCATGACTTTAAGTCATTTAATCACATATTGAAAATTTCTTTTTAAATGAAAAAGGAAAGAAAGAGGAGTATGTAATCATCAAAGAACATGTTTGTATTTAATTGAAATATATTTCTAATTACATGGCACTTGGAGAGAATGCGGGAGGGAGAGAAGGAAGAAGGGAAGAAGAAAGGAAGTCTATTTACCTGAATTTTGAAGGATTCGTGATTAATTCATTGGTTTTCTTTTAAACTAAGTAGTGCTAAATTCACCCAAAAGAATGTAGAATTCTGTTTGGCCTAGTCATCTTTTTATAATTTGTTAGTAAATGACATTTTGTACTCTACTTTATATATGGACTATGACCTGATGTTTACACAAATATTATAGCATTATTTAAGAAGCATTTTTCTAACAAAATGGGTTCACACTGAATATACATCCATTGCCTTTCTAAACAAAAATATTAACAGTCCATGGATCAAGAAGATGTGGTACATATACACAATGGAATATTACTCAGCAATCAAAAAAGATAAACTCATGCCATTTGCAGCAACATGGATGGAGCTGGAAAGGATCATGCTCAGTGAAATAAGCCAAAAAGAAAAAGAAAAATACCAGATGGTCTCACTTATAGAAGGATAGTAGAGGACCCAAATAAGAGATCAGGAAAAATAAATAATAAAATCAAAATCAACAGGCAGCTATAAACCAGAGACACACTACAAGGGGGGAGAAGGGAGTAGGATCAAAACAAGAGTGGTGGGAATTTTACAGGGACTATAACCAAGATAAAAATGCATACATTGCATAAAAATGAAAAGGGATTTAAAAATATAAAATTAAAAATTAAAAAATATATATTAACAGTCCATGATGGTGAAATATAATTATTAGACTCAACTGTTTTATAAAGAAATACACTTTTCTAACTAGTTACACAATTGTCTATGTTTAAATATTCTCTATACTGGAATTCTGCAAAATATAATCAACTGATCTCTCTTGCTCCTAAAAGTTGGTCTTTTGGACATTCTTCAAAACAATTTCTTGATATTTTCTGCTCTAAAGTCTATATAAATAAAATGTTCCCTTTCAGATAAATTATAGAAGTGACATAGTTGGCAATGTATTTTGCTAGCAATACAAAACTCTGGCAAAACATTATGAATAGAAAAGGTCAAAAAATTATTACCATTAATACATTTTGAATTCTACACTAAAGCAAAGATATCCTATATTTAGAAAAAGCAAAAGTAACTTTCTCTTAGGGAGGTGTAAATTGGAAATGGACACTTGACATATAATAGGCAGTAGAGTTTTTTTGCCAGGAAAATAAAGACAGGTCAGAGAACACTGAAGCCAATCTTGAAGTTTATCCCAGTGATTTGATTGAATGCCAAATAAGGTGGAATACCACCAGGTTGGGGTGAACATAAGGCAAGGAGACTTTAAAGCTAAGGATGGTAGGGATGGCATGGTTCCAAGGGCAGAAGAAGCAGTGCTCTCTCTGTGGCCAGCTTGAATTACAAAATCCTGGCAGCAATGGGAGGAGCTAATAATACAACTCTGTTCTAACCTGGCAATCCATCAGGCTAGCATGATGATTGAATGGTTTAAATATAAGACTTAAGTGTCTGCAGAGTCAAGTAAATGTCTGCAGTAAGGAGAATATGACACCAAGCAAAAATCCATCCAGGTCTTTTTGTGCCAATATACATTACCACATTTTTTTAAAACATCGCAGCCATTTATTTGATGAAATATGAGCTCATTTGAGTGATGCTCAATGGCATTGTTAAACTAAAACAAATATATCAAATCTCTTAGTAACAATTAATATAAGACTATATACTTATAAGATAAAACTGTCTTCAGTCAGACAGTTAATCTAAGTGACTTTTAGGAATTACCTTGAAAAATCATGACATCTGCCTGCAAAATGTCATACTCTTTCTTCACTGGTATGATTTTCAATAAATACAAACAAATGGTATTGTAACTTTCCCTTCCCTATGAGATGATGCTGAGAACACACAAAGATTGTGGTCTCCAAAATAGAAATGATACTAAAATACATCTCAGATATTATCCTCTTTTAACTTCCATATTCCATTCTTCTAGAAGGAAAGAAACATTCTAACATGCACACTGATCTTGCACTATACATTTCCTTGAATAAATTCAAAATAGAAATGGTAGGCTTATTTATCTACTTTTGTCAGTGGTTTTCCAGAAGAATAATTATTCTTATTTGTGCTGTGATTTATTCAGTGTAACTTAAGAGGAGCAGGGTTGGAGCCAAAGCAATGTGTGCACTCACCACAGAAAGCACATCCATGACTAATCGGTGAGAATTGCCAGGCAAGAGTCTGCAATTATTATTCCCAAGCCCCACAGGTGAACTGATTTAAAACCCAACTCTCTCACTCCGTCTTTGTTTTGATTTAATACAATACTCAGCATTTTCCTTTTTCCAGTATATTTACTGAATGCTAAGTAAGCACATATCCTCACCACTTCTCTCAAAATTGGCCTCCATATTATGCTTATTGGCAACATTTACTTCTGTTTATGCTTATTGGCAACATTTACTTCTGTTTCTCTCATTTGGTCTCTCTCTCTCCCATCTCCATACCTCCATATCCCTTTCTCTCTCATTTTAATATAAAACAAAACTAGAGATATTCCCACCTCTGTGGGATTGGTTCATCACAGCTGGTATTGGAATCAGAACTGGTGGGGATTTTTTCATTCAAGACATTGTCTTAAAGAGTCTTAGGATGTTGTCTAAAAGAGGATGTTAAAATTTGAGTCAAAATTAGCTTATTTTAGAAGTGAAAACATTTCCAGGAGGTTGGGGGTAGATAACTAAGAAGGTGGGGAGAAAGTCAAATAAAATGAGGAATGATAAATGTCTACTGACTTTCGCAAAAAAAAAAAAATACAATTCACTGATGACCTTGGAGGTTATTGGTATGGAACTGGAGCCAAATGAAAGTGGTTTGGGATAATTCATTTACAAAAGAACCGGGGTACAGGGCAGATGCGCGGGAGGGTGAGAGGATTCACCAGAGACAGAGCAGGGAGCAGAACAGACAGACTGACGAAATACACAGCTGAGGGGAGCAGCAGGCAAGGTAGGAGAGGTCTGCCGCACCATGTGGGACCCTCGCCTGCTGGCTGGGATCGAACCAACCGGCGCTACAGAAGCTGTGGACAGCTTCACAGCGCTGCGCTCAACTGTCTGTGCCACCAGGGGAGACCCCAGACAACACTTTTAAGTAATTTTGTTATGAAGAGGGAGTGGGTCTGAGAGACACATGGTTGAAAAGAATTTGTACTTTTCTAAACTTTTGGAAGCCAGAAGTGTCTTTAATATATTTAAAAACTGATGAGACAAAACCAGTGAAGATAGAGGAGTTGAACATTTCGGGGGGGAGAAAAGGGAGCAAGGGTATGATCACTGTGGGTGGGTTAGTCTTGAGCAGAAAATAATGTCCAGATGGTGAAAGAGTGGGGGTGACAATTCAAATCAGTATGTCAGTGTAGCAGAAAAGAAGTTGAGCAGAGTTCTACTTCAGACTTCTATTTTCCTTCTGATAATTGTGTCATGCAACTATCCCAGGCTGGCTAGGGTCATGGTTGATTCAGCAAATGGAAAAGAATCTTGGAGTCCTCGGTAGATCTGACAGACCTTTAATGCTTAAGCAGGGGACCAGGTACACAGGAAGACCAGTGGGCAGGGAGGCAGGCAGAGGGCAGGCAGGGAGTGTGGAGCAACCTAGCCTCCCAGCCATCTCTTT
The DNA here is from genome assembly GCF_014898055.3 of Talpa occidentalis. Taxonomy (NCBI): domain Eukaryota; kingdom Metazoa; phylum Chordata; class Mammalia; order Eulipotyphla; family Talpidae; genus Talpa; species Talpa occidentalis. The sequence continues at coordinate 44,052,396 of NW_023601653.1, read as the reverse complement.
CACTTCCCTTTGGCTTCTCTTCTCTTTCTCAATCTCACTTCTCAGCCCAGATGTCTGCACCTATATATGTGCATGCCTGTGTTCTACTACTTCTCAGCCCAGTGTCCATAATCATAGGTGTATGCCCTGAGCCTGTGCTCCAAAGCACTTTTTTAAAAATCTATTTTTTCTCTTATAATGTTTACTTTCTTTTCTCATGTGTAGTCCCCATAGAATTTCACCACCAATTCACCGTGCACCATCACCATCATCCCTGGTGCTCTTCCCGCTCTCTTTTTGATCCCTTTCCCTACCCCTCCCTAGCAGAATGTCTCTGATTTATAGTTGTCTGTTTATTTTTGTTGTTTTGTTGTTGTAGGGTAAGGAAAAATGTCAGGCTTTTCTGCCCTCCCGCCATCAGGATAGATGGCTTTTCTGCCCTCCCGCCATCAGGATAGATGATGGATCCTTGCGGCCCTGAATGCATGCCTGATGGTGGGCACCTGGAGTAGGGTGTGGGGTAGGTAGATGGGATTCACCTGGGCTGAGACTGGACTTTTAAAGGTGGCGTCACAGGGATGCCAGCAGAAGAAGCCGAAAGAGAAGCAAGAGCAGCCGAAGCCGAGAGAGAAGCAGAGCCATAGGAAGAGCAGAGAGAATGTGAGAGAAGGTCGGAGAGCCCAGAGTGAAGACTTGCTGGGGCTGGGAGGCCTGCCAACCTACCAGCCCCCCAGCGCCCCTGCCTGCCATGTACCTGGTAATCTAAATTAAAAATCTGCAAAAGCCACTGAGGACTCTGACTCCTCTTTACCCGGTCTGCTGGATCATAGAAAACCTGCACTGTGTCCATTCCTGCCCCTACAATTGGAGTAGGTCGGCAAGATGATCCATGCAGATGGGTATGGAGCCCTCTGAAGACCTGGAGGGACTGAGGAGTAACAGACTGTGTGCCTGTGACAATGCTGGAGGTGTCGTGGCGGCACAGGAGATGGACAAGGTACGGGAGTTGCGGGACGAGACCTCAGCTGGAGGAGGAGACCCCTGAGGCAGCAAGAATCGTCAGGAAGAGGGGGCCACGATTTGGAGCTCGCCGGTGCTGATGGCAGGGAGAGGCCTAATGGACTTGGACTGATGGACTTGGACTGACAATCCCCCCAGAAGGCAGAGGATCTTGGCAGATTATGTCTTTTGGGAATCTGGGGGTGGCCAGTAGGATGGCCAAAAGCAGCCTGTGTATGCCCAGCAGCTAGATGGAGGAGAAAAGCCAACTGAGAAGGCAAAAGCTAGTGCTGATGCTAAGTTGAGAAGCCCTGAGTGGCTGTTAAGCAGCCTGAGTATGCTGAAGACAAGTGAGTCTCGTAAAATCACCTGTGGGTGATGCCCTGTTCATTGTCGAGTGTGGGTGAAGAGCTGAGGAACCCGTCTTTGGGGGAGGGGGGGGGAATGTGGCTTGGGGTGGAGCCCAAGCTGAATGTAGAGTTTGGATCCCCGACCCATGTGCTTGTGCAGTGGGTTGGCCTGAGTGCAGGGGTCTGCGAGTCGCATTGGTGACTATGAAGGCGAGTGTTGGAGCGACTACAGACAGAAACTCTGAGGGTTGGGTGATTACCCCCAACAGTAGAATAGAATCGCCAATCCCAGAGCTAGTGCATCCTGGGGATGGATGCTGTGTGTGGCTTGTAGCCGAGACTACAGCCAGAGAAGGCCAGGAAGCCTAACGGCTCCTGGTGTGTTACAGCAGATGCCGTGAGTGGTTCCCCTCCCTCGTATGAGCAGTGCCTTCGGCAGCAGATTTGGTGGCTCATCTGCTGGTACCAATAATTGTCATTTGCCACTAGATTGGGGCCCTGCCTGGACTTATTTGTGTTCTATTGTATTTTGTTGTTATATTGTGATGTATTTGCTTTTGTGGGCCATGGCTGCATTGTTTATGTTTGCTAAGAAAATTGTATATATGAAGACTGTATGGCAGAAAACCCTGAGAGAGTGGACTGTAGGGTAAGGAAAAATGTCAGGCTTTTCTGCCCTCCTGCCATCAGGATAGATGATGGATCCTTGCGGTCCTGAATGCATGCCTGGTGGCGGGCACCTGGAGTAGGGTGGGGACATAGGTAGATGGGATTCACCTGGGCTGAGACTGGGCTTTTAAGGGCGGTGTCACAGGGACGCCAGCAGAAGAAGATGAAAGAGAAGCAAGAGCAGCAGAAGCTGAGAGAGAGAGAACCCCGGAGAGCCCATATAGAGTGAGGATTTGCTGGGGGCTGGGAGGACTGCCAGCCTCCCGGCCCCCCAGCACCCTTGCCTGCTGTGTACCAGGTAAATCCCAATAAAAGACCTGCAAAAAGCCACTGAGGACTCTGATTCCTCCTTTACCCGGTCTGCTGGATCATAGAAAACCTGCACTGGGGTATTCCTGACTTTACGGTTGTGTTTTTTTGTTGCTGTAATTATTGCTTTTTTCCCTTATCCCCTATATTTCTCCTATAAGTGAAACAATACAGTATTTTTCTTTTTCCTTTTGATTTATCTCACTGAGTATAATCCCTTCAAGCTCCATCCATGTTGCTCCATCCAAATGGCATTAGTTTATTTTTTTGATCGTTGAATAGTATTCCATTGTGTATATGTACTACATCTTCTTGATCGAATCATCTATTTTTGGGAATTTGGGTTGATTCCAAGTCTTACCTATTATAAATAGTGCTGCAATAAACATAGGGGCGCATGTATTCTTTTGAATTAATGTTTTTGTGTCCTTTGGGTAGATCCCTAGGAGTGGAATTGCTGGGTCATACGGTGGCGCCATTTTTAGTAGACTGAGGAACCTCTATACAGCTTTCCATAGTGGTTGGACCAGTTTGCATTCCCACCAGCAGTGCAGGAGAGTTCCTTTTTTTATCACATCCTTGCCAAAATTTGTAGTTGCTAGTTATTTTAATATGTGCCATTCTTACTGTGGTATTTCTAAGGTGGTATCTCATTGTGGTTTTAATGTGCATTTCCCTAATTATAAGGGATGTTGAACATTTTTTTTTATGTGTGTGTTAGCCATTTGCATTTCCTTTCCCAAAGCAGTTTTTGCGATAACACATTATCATGTGTGGGCAACTAAATCTGGGAGGAATGCAAAGCCACCTCTGGTGGTTGTTGAGGCTGGTTGCAGGAGGTGAAAAGGAGTTTGATTGTCTCCATTTTCCTTACAAAAGAAACTAAGTTATATCCTCAAGAGAAAGGTAAGGGCAAGGGATAAGAATTTTCATAAAAATTGAGGTTTAAAACATATTTTTGTTCTGAGGAGGCCACAGAGGGAGATAATGGGGCCATCATTTAAGGATGACTAGGAAATATTGAGAAGTCCCTTAAGGTTAGGGAGGTTTGTGGTGGCGCCAGACCTACGTGAAAGCTATTTTCATTAGGACCCACCCACTTAGTACAAAGGATACTGAGGAAAAATAAAGTGACCATCTAAAGATAGGCTTTAAAGCCAATTTAAATGCATGAATACTGAAACTTCGAAGGAACCAGAGCTTTCTCTTATTTCTAGGTGTTATTACTGTAGGCCTATTAAGGGTGGAGATCATGTCTTTCTCACATTATGTCCCAAACACCTAGCAGAGTCAAACATATAGCACACTATAAAATCAGTACAAAGTGTTTAGGTAGATAGATAGATAGATAGATAGATAGATAGATAGATAGATAGATGAATAAAAGGTAGGTAGATTACTTGTAGGCAAATTTCATGTGGAAAGACCCAAATGTACTTTCAATATGTTACTTTTTCACAAGAATATGTATTTAGATGACACTGGAGTCTACTTACTAAAGGGAGGTCGTTAAATTTAATTAATGCATCAGTAGAGCAATAGAAAGAGGCAGTAGCCAAATGTTGGAGGACTGACCTCTGGAAATGCAGTCAGTAAAATACCAATTTCACAGCCTTAATTGATGGTCCCTGCATGTAACCATAAAACCCAAAATAATAGTAGTTATTTGTCATTTAAATAGTATTCTGGATTCCTTATGATGTGCCTCATTTACAGCTCAGCACTTAGATAAGTTTTCTAAACTTCACAACATCTTGAGAGACAGGTACTATTAACTCCCTCTTTTTGGACAAAAGGGAATGATCCTTAGAGAGGTGAAATAACTTGCACATGACTACAGATGTGTCGGGTGGCAGTTAACACGGACCCATTCTTTCCATCACCAGAGTCCATCTCTTCATCATGTCTTCCATCTCGTGCAACTCCTTCATTTGTCAAATGTGGGAACTGAGACCCAGGAAATACAATGATTTGTCTGTATTCACACAGTTGTATTGTCAAACCATGAGTTTAATTCACATCTCTTCATTCCAGTCCAGCAATCTCTTATCCATTCTTGAAAGGCATAAACCCTGATACAATAATCCCTAGTATCTGAAAATTTACCCAGCTCCAATTGATGTAATCAGTGAATAAAATTGACCCTTAGTTAAGTAACTGGATACACTTTTCATTTTAACATCTATGCCCAAACTGAAATGGATATACTTTAATTCATCACTTAATTAGAGAATATATTTGAACTTGGATACTTGAGAGAAATTATGTGCTCATACTCTTAATATCCCCCTAATATTGCAATGTAAGAGGAGCAGGGAAAAAAGAATAATTTGGGAGACTACTAGGAAATTAAAACAAGTGATAGATAAAAATTACTGTGGTCAAGCAATAACCAAAACTATTTAAATGTATTAACTCATTAAATGCTAGCATTGTTGTACCACAAAAGATGGATACCGTGAGCATCCCTGCTTTCTACTTGAGGAAGATAAAGTACTGAGAATTCCTGTTATGCCACCAGGAAGTGGCAGATTCTGAATTTGGAAATTGCTCTCTGGTTGCATGTCACACACTCCAACTAAGAACTTTTTCATTCATATTCATAGTTACAAATATAAAATAATGTAAGATAGGACTTCTCTGGTTTACTTGAATATTCAGCTGTGTCTCTCCCGACTTGAGGTTAATAGACAAAAAGTAAATTATGATTCCACTGTGTAATATAAAACCGGGAAAAATTGTTCTAAGCTGTCAAAAGTCAATATGGTATTTAATATTAGGGGTGGGTGTAAGTAGTGACTTGGAAAGGGAATTGCTCCTGTTGTGTGCTAGTTTCACAGATATGTCCACTGTGGAAACCCACTGATCTGTGTCCTGCTGATAATGTACAACTTTCTCTTAACATTTTATATTTTAATGAAAAGTTACAAAATTGAAATACATTTAGAAGTGCCTTGGCTAAAATCTAAAGGATACATCATCATAGGACTTACTAAGAATTTCCCAAGTATTCCAGAAACCATTCTCTCTAATAGTCTAGAGAGTCACTTGGCAAAATGGCAAAATGAATTCCTAGTGATAGAGGGAAAAGAGGAATCTTGGATAAATTGATGAGGATGTTCATGAAGTCCAGTGGTGTCTCATTTCCCACGTGAGCTGCCTGACCTCTGGCTCCTCCTACGCTAATCAATACAAGAGTGAAGTATGAGAGCTTAATTGTTACCTGATCTCCACAGTTGGAATCAGTTAGTCCGTTATATTCTACTGACCTTGTCTGTGTTCTTTAGTTTTTGATCTTGCTTCATTCTGTTTTATATTATGGTTAGTCATGCAGCAAGGGTACAAGACAAAAGTCCAAAATGCTATCCACATTCAACATAAATTCCGGACATTTTGGACATAGCAAGGAAAAAAAGAATAGCACCGGGAGATTCTAGTTGCATGCAAGCTCAAAAAGCCCACTTGGAAGTGCAGTGATGGAGACCCTTGAACAAATCCAAAGTCAAGCAAAACTCCTGACCTGTGAGGAATCAGTCTGTGATGAAACTGAATGAACAGTATTTTTTTAAAAAAAGATTTATTTATATTTATTTGTTTGTTTGTTTGTTTGTTTGTTTGTTTGTTTATACAAGCACTGGGTACAGTCAGAAGCGCGGGAGGGTGAGAGAATTCACCAGAGCCAGAGCGGGGAACAGAACAGGCGAAAGGACTGAAGTACACTGCTGAGGGGAGCAGCAGGTGGCAGGAGAGGTCTGCGTGCCATGTGGGACCCTCCCCAGCCGCCGGGGATCTAACTAGCTCTGCAGAGGTTGCGGGCAACTTCGCAGCCCAGCGCTCAACTGCTGCGCCACCAGGGGAGGCCCTGAACAGTATTCTTTTTATTCTTTTTTTTTTTTTTTTGGTGTAGAAGAACTGGGGAGTAATAAGCCAAAGGGATGGGATGTGAGAGGACTCACCAGAGACAGAGTTGGGAGCAGAACAGGCAGATCAACTGAAATACACTGCTGAGGGGAGCTCAGGCGAGACAGGAGAAGTCTGCTGTGCCCTATGTGGTTCAGCTGCGTGGCCGGGGATTGAACTCAAGCTGTAGGGTGATAACACAAAAACTTACCCCCTTGATCCCCAGGGAGACCCTGAGTGAGCAGTATAAAAGGACAAGGACTCAGTCCTAGGGCGCTAGCAGAAGTGTGTGAGGGACGAAACTGCAAGGCACAGATTGTAATAACAGCTCCCAAAGTTGGGTTTGGAAGTCTCAGGTGAATTATCTTTAAAAATGGAGCCTAGTAACAGGTTTTTATCTTTAGGGCACTAGAAGGGATACTATCTTGGAGCCAGTTAAGAGTTATTTCATTGAACAAAAGAAATTGTTTCTTCATCTGAGTCTAACCACAGCCGAAGATGAAACTGACAGCAAAAAAGAAAACACTGAAAACCATGAGGATATGAACAAAGCATCAAAGGGAAGATGACAAACACCAAGTCAGGATTCAGTCAGGCCATAGAAGTGGGGAAATGGGAATCTGAGGAACCTTCGTGGCTGTGAGAGTGTCACTGGTAAAGACCAGTGACAGAATTGCTAAGGTATTATGGAAACAGCATCTGGTCACTGCAGGGGGACACTCTAATGTCACCAGAAGCATGGGTGAACCACACCACCAGAGAAAGGGCCTGAATTTGAATTTCAGCTATTTCTCACTCCTCTATCCCATCATAAAAGAAACTGCATGTCAAGGATTACATTTGTAGACACTTAAAATAAATGTCTATTAAATAAATAATAAACACGTCGTCATCTTTTGTACAAAATCATATTACCAGTTCTTGCAAAACAGCATATCTGGCAATTCTCACAGTTGACATCTGTATCTTTGTTGGCTGAACATGTCCCTTTCCCCTTCCTCTAGCAGATGCCACATCTTCCTTTAGGGAGCTGGTCTTCCTCTGCTCTAACTTCTCCACCAGTGAGACTGCCAGTCATGGGCACACAAACCAAACTGCCCATTCAGAGGTTCCCATTGATTTAGCAAAAGGAATTAGTGTACAGTATTGGCACAAGACTGAAACTAGCTTAACCAGCATTATTCCACGGCAGCACTATGCACAGAGCAGAGACAGCATGTCTTTCCTCAGAGGCATGAAGCTATCATGTTTGCACAGAAGCTGCTGCTCCCAGCCGTGTTCACTAATGTGGACAAAGTCAGTTTGAGGTAGGAGTGAATGAAGGTCAGTAAAAGCAAGTTTAGCAGTGTGTGTGGGTGTGTGTGTGTAGGGTAAAGAAAATGTTAGGCTTTTCTGCCCTTTCGCCATCAGGATACCTGATGGATCCTTGTCCTGAATGCATGCCTGATGGCGGGCTCCTGGAATAGGGTGTGGGCATAGGTAGATGGGATTCAGCTGAGCTAAGACTGTGCTTTTAAGGGTGGCGTCACGGGGATGCCAGCAGAAGCTGAGAAAGAAGCCGATGAGAGAAGCAAAGAAGCAGAAGCAGAGAACGCCAGAGAGCCCAGAGAGAGTGTGGATTTGCTGGGGGCTGGGAGGACTGCCAGCCTCCTGGCCCCCCAGCACCCCTGCCTGCCATACGCCTGGTGAACCCCAATAAAAGACCTGCAAAAAACCACTGAGGACTCTGACTGCTCCTTTACCTGGTCTGCATTGGATCAGAAAATCTGCACCGTGTCAGTTCCTGACCCTTACAGTGTGTGTGTGTGTGTGTGTGTGTGTGTGTGTGTGTTTGTAGGAGAAAGGGGCAGAGAGAACAGAGGAAAGAGAAAAAGACAAAAGGGAAAGAGGCAGAGAAAGAAAACACAGGTTTTATTAGGAAAGTAGTAATCATCTCCTCCATTTTGCATTTTGTTTACTAATTGAAACAAAATTATTTTCTTAAAATGCAAGCATATATAACAGAATATCTATTGGGAAGACACGTGAATGTTTATCACCATTTAGCTGATGCGGCCTTGCTCTCCCAGGATTGCCTATTTCATTTTATTTTTATTTTTGCATAGAAGAACTGGGGTGTAAGCCTGAGGTACGGGGGTTGAGAGGATTCACCAGAGACAGAGTGGGGAGCAGAACAGGTGGATTGACTGAAATCAACTGCTGAGGGGAGCAGCAGGTGATACAGGAGAGGTCTGCTGGGCCATATGGGTCAGCTCTTTGGCCAGGGATTGAACTCAGGCTGTAATGGTGATGCCACTGAGACTTAACCCCTAGGTCACCAGGGAGGCCAAGGCTTGCCTATTTTAGACTGTTTATTTCCACCCTATCACCGTTTGCAACACTAATGAAGATTCTGGTTTCATGGTCCATGTTTGAGAGGCTGGTTTATTTTCTCTAACACTCTGGAGCCCCACTGTAAATATTTGAAACATGTCAACCTTGTTATCTACGAAGTAGATTCCAGGCAAGATGTGAGCTCTAAAGCTCTCCTAGAACATTAGCGTGAAGTAAGAGGGTCATTATAAAATCATAAAGCTTTGTAAAATTCAAACTGACTTTTTCTTATTTTAGAAGTTGTTTTTGACTTATCTCATCTATCTTTCTTTGTATATCCGTTTCTGACTACACAGTCTTGCTTAGCATTTTTAAAAGAGATCACCACTCTGATTCTAAAATCAAAGAACTTAAGCTGGGGGTGGTGGGAAACTAGTGAAGGAACCTAGGAAAAGTAAATCAGAATGGTCATGAACCACCTACAGATTTGAAAGTTGAATTATTCAAAGTGGCAAATTTTCTAGATTCCAGCTCTATGCTGCAAGAATTGGAAACAGATAACAGAGCCATTGTTCTATATTTTCCATTCCCAGCTTTTTGCTGCTACCACAAAGCACCCCAGTCTCTTTCCTCATTGCTAGTCACCAAGAACCTTACATGGATAATAATCAGCAGAGTTCCTGCTTTTGTTTTACAGTGAGAAAGACACACCTCTATTCGACAAAGAAGTCACTTCATCTAAAATCTTAATCAATTCATTTACTAATGTATCAGATAAGATTTGTTTAAGCTTTTCATAGTTTGGCACAATTGCAAATAGACAGTATATTAAGGCAGATAGTTTTGAAAATGCATAAAATTCCCATCAGTTCTGTACAATTTGTTACCTTTTAATGCACATTGTCCACATTGGTCCGAAGATCACATATATGACACTCTTCAACTTTATTACAAAGTTCGAATCTTTCATACATTTTTAATAATTGAAACTTCAACCAAAACTGAATTACCTTTCCATAGAAAGTTCTTTTTTTTCCTTTTGAATTTTTCTATCCCTCATGTCAACAGGCCTGTAAGATTGATTTCTTATATGAAGGGAGGACCAGTTTCTGTGTGATTTGAGGAGTTCTGAGGTGTAGCTCTGCCGACATCCTTATCCTTTCTCTTCTCAGCCTACTTTTTGTGAAGTCCTACATTTCTAGAAAGCCACAGTCACACTGTAGAGAAATGCCTGAAAGCAGAGGGGGAGGAGAAAATCTGTGGTGCGCCATGATTGCTCCGGAAGGACAGCCTCAGAAGGGGGTATCACACTCAAAAAGAAATAGCTGGAAAGGTGTAGTGTCAAGAGAGAAGTGAGTCTTCCTTCATATTTAAATGATGAAACATGTGAGAAAGCACAACTACAGAGCCTGGGATAGCCAACTCCTGTGTGGTGTTTAAGGTACATGTCCCCAGATGACAGAGAATAAAACTGATGTGGGATGCCACTAAGAAGCTAAATTGGAGGCCTCCCTGGTGTCCTAGGTGTTAAGTCTCTACATTATTACCGCTGCAACCTGAATTCTGAGTTCGATCCCCAGCCAGGGAGTTGACCCACATAGGGTGAAGCAGACCTCTCCTGTGTCACCCGCTGCTCCCCTCAGCATTTGATTTCAGTCAATCCACCTGTTCTGCTCCCCACTCTGTCTGTAGTGAATCATTTCACCCCCTGCACCTCTGACCTACATCCCAGTTCTTGTATGCATAAATAAAATAAATCTATTTTAAAAATGCATCAATATTCACATCTCCAGTTAGAGATCCAGCAAGAGATCGGAGTTAAGCTCTCTCACTGCTCCACTTGCCACAGACTTGTTCTGGACAGTGAATGTCTAAGGAAATAAGTCCGGGAGGACCAAAAGTCCCCACTATATCTCTCAGTTAAAATTACATGCAGATGCTGCTCAGCGCCTGTATTAACTTGTAACTGTGAACAAATTATAAGGTTTTAAGATCACAGCAAAGTTTTTGAAGTTGAAAATAACCACCATTACAGACAAAATAACCTGTCACTTCTTTTAGAGTTCAGGGAAATAAAATATTGGTAAAAAAATAAAACATTCTGGTTCCATGCCAGAACATAACATCACACTCTCTTATATACTTCTAAAGTGCTCAAGTGTCAACAAGTGACTGTTTGTTTAAATCCATCTCACTTAAAAACATTTTTGGTTGACAATATGGAGTGTCTGTTATGTTTAAGGCCAAATGTTCCCTTTATTCTCAAAAAATAGCATTCATACCTTTCTTTTATCTCAATCAAATTTTGTATCATTTGTAAAATTCATCCTGAAGGAAAGAAAAAATACTTGATGTATTTAATGAAATAAGTGACAATATTCTGCATTTAAATTCTTCATTAAGGTGGTCATTTTCCTGGTTTCATTATTTGAAATAAATAATATGCACAGTTAAGATTTATATATAATAACTCAATTTCTGTCTCTAACTTCTAACCCTGTATGTCATAGGAGTAAGGTTTTTAAGAAATGCATAAGTTCAGAAAAATAAGACCTAATTATAATTTTATATTTTAGTTTTAAGAGTAATGGTTTAGTCATAAAGAATAAATGAGGGGATATGTAAAGAGATGTCACTTTGTCCAACATTCTGATTAATCAGAAAGTATGTAGTAGAAGCTCTTGAAGAGAAGAATGCCAGTTCTCTTGAGATTTTTCATCTGCAACTGTGTTTTACAGAGCTCTAAACATCATTGAAATGAATTTCCCCATGGTTCATTTCAAAAACACAAACTTTTTCTTTGAAGGATACACTGAATGAGGCTAAATTGTTGAGTCTAATTATTATGCTACTTCAAATACACTCTTTTAATTGGATGGGTGGAACAGTCATTCTCACACAGTTTCAGCATCTCAAAAGCCTGTCTTCATTCCTCTTCCTACATGCCAAGCCCTTCTGGCTTTAATTTTCCTTCTTCCATCTTGCCTACTCTTAAGGGGAAAATCTAATGTGAAAGTAGCTGAACCATGATACCAAGTGCTTGGGCATGTAGAGCCACTGGAATGTTTGGTGAGATTTCTGCTAGTTCTAAAATTCTAAAAATCCTTGAAAAATAATTCTATGCATAATTCTTAGGCTACTCTTCAGAATGATACAGATAATTTAAAGGAGAACTAATAGGTATTTCTTTGCCCAATGACCTGTATTACACATCTGCTAGCTATGGGTAGCCCTTACTGCATTTAGGAGTATAGAATCTAACCAGAATACTTTTAGACTCCAGCTTAAATTAGAAACACAAGATCTTAAAACATGCCTAGTTCTCTTTCTCACAATTGCCCATGAAGTACTCTAAACTATAACAACTGCAGCATTCTTTTTTGGACACAAAACAGGCTATGAAATTCCTATGTTAGAAAATAGTTTGAGAGTTGATACGGAAATGTGTGATAATTCTTTTAGAACCAAAATAACAGTGTTTGGGAAGATAATGCACTTCTATAGAGTTAGTCCCAGGGAGACAGGGAAAACTAATTTACATATTAATTAGTATGCTTTGAACATTATAGGTCTTCTCTTTTTTTCATTAGTCTTAGATTACAATGTGTGTGTATTCAGGGGCCTCCCTGGTGGCACAAGTGGTTAAGACACAACCTAGGAAGATGTCTGCAGCCTCTGCAGCACAAGTTCGATCCCAGCCAGCCCTCCAGGAAGCAACCCACATGGCGGAGCAGACCTCTCCTGGCTCACTCACTGCTCCCCTTGGCAGTGTACTTTGGTCAATCTGCCTGTTCTGTTCCCTGCTCTGTCTCTGGTGAATCCTCTCTCTCTCTCACACACACACACACACACACCCGCACTTCTGGCCTGTACCCCAGCTCTTGTATGTATAAATAAATCTTTAAAAAAAATAAAATGTGTGCATATTCGATATGAAAGTGAACTAAAGTCCTTGTTGGGGATACCAACTGAACAATTGTCAAGAAAATTGAAGTTAATCTTTGATTCATTTTTTTGTGGGCTTTATCTCTATTGTCTATATATCCTCATAATTCTTTCCATGGGATTTTCTGTTTTTCCACAATTCCCCAATCTCAGAGCTCCTAGTTTCTTCTCAGCAGCTGTTATAATGCTGATGTCTGTCTTCCATCTACATTCTGATTTCTTCCAGGTAGAATTCTTGTTGTCCAAGTGCATCCACCAACTTCTCATCCTCACTGACTCCAGCCTAGTCTGATGTCAGAATTGCTTTTCGAGAATAGATTTACTTAGATTAACAATATCCTAATGTTCTTTTTTAAAAAAGTTTAAACCATTCTCAGTTATCTTATAGATCTTAATATCAACTACAAAGTTTTACAATTTGGATGTGAACCTGCTTTTTTAGCCTCATCTCCACCAACCAAATCTTACTATTACTTAAATATACCATGCTTTCTTGCAATTTGTTGTCTTTACTGCTTCTATTTATTGTATCTAGGATATTCTTTCTCCAAAGTCTTCCTTCCCTCCCCTGTATTCCTTTCCATCATTTTTTTACCTATTCTTTAAATTCCAGATTAAATGTCTCCTTCATATTTAGCATTTTCTTACTTATTTCTCCATAGTAGAAAGGATTGAATTTTTCATATACCATTAACTAAGTTCTGTGTGTACTGTCATACTAGACACTGAAAATAAAAATATAACAAGGTAAGTTCTTGCACTCGGTAAGCTTTCAGACTGATAAAGGACACAATCCTGTAAAGAAATAAATGCCCCTTAGTTATGTCAGTTTTAGGAAAGAAATCTGTACCCTGTGCAGTAGGGTACAGGAAGGAAGGCATGGTCAGTTCTACCAAAAAGGAGGGGAACTGGACCAAGAAAAGCATCATAGAGGCAATAATATTTTAGTTTGAATCTTGAAAGTTCAATGGCTATGCAAAAGGACATGGGCAATCATCAAGAGGGAAGGAGAAGTCTGCTAAGTTATTCATTCAATCAACATTTATTAAACAGTCATTGCACTAGGTTCTGAGACTGTAAAGATGAATAAAATACATTCTTTATCTTGTAAAAGACAAACAGGTAAACAAGCAATTATATTATAATGGATGTGGTAGACGGCCTCTAACACACCCCTTGTAATGAGCAGTCTGACTGGAACTCATTTTTGTTGTTTGAACCCTGATAGCTTTCATGCCCTAACGTCCCTCTTTCTCTTTGGCCTCACATCAGAGCAAGATGATAAGAAAGCCTTGGAGCTTCATCCGTTGATGGTGGAAAAGTTCAAACCCCAAACCCCATTTCCATGGGAACCTTCACCTAAGCCCCACCCCTTAACTACAATAAAAACCAAAGCCACTGTTTTTCTCTTGGTTGAAGATCTTCCAGACTGGCTTTTGAACCTGCCCTACATTTCCCAGAAAGTGCCATTATGTTGGTAATAAACATTTTCATACCATCTTGGTGCATTTGTGTGAACAGCAGTTCAAAAATGTGAACCAGTTATGGCTGGTGGTTTATTGCCCTCTAATGCACTGTCAATGATCCTGGCCTCTTGGTGTCCATGCCCTTGTAGAATCTCTTCCATTTGAATATGGGCTGAGCCCAGTGACTTGTTTCTAATAAATATAGTACAACAAATGTGATTTACCTCATTACATTTAAGTTTTAGGAGTATATAAATCCTCTGTGAGTAGATTGCAAAAAGACTATAGTTGCCCCCTTGTTCATCTTTTATTGCTTTCTTTCTTGCTTTGATGAAAACCTGTCACCCTGTTGTGAAGTGCCCTATGAGTTCCACATGAAAAGAAACTGAGGGAAGCCTGGGTCAGCAGCCAGCAAGGGATTGAGGCCCTCAGTCCATCAGCCTGCCAACAGCAGCAACAGTGAGGTTTAAAGCGGACCTTCACATTGAACCTTCTTGTGGACCACTGCATGGACCAACACCTTGATTGCAGCCTTGTAAGAGATGCTGAGAGAGGAGATCCCATTAAGTTATGCCTGGACTCCTGACAGAAACTGAGGTACAATAAATGTTGATTTTTTTTTAAGCCAGTAGGTTTGGGAATGATTTGTTAAATACCTATAAATAACTCACACAATGAGCTATGACAGCAGAACAGATACGATATTTTTTATAATATATTTTTGTCTGGTAGTGAGAGGTGGGTAACTAACCCAAACTGGACACCGTGAAGACATGAGAAGCCTGGAATATGTATGCTATGTAGGTGCTGAAAATAATTCAGGACTAGACCAGAAAGTCCGAGCAATTTGTCTCCAGCTGAGGCTGGAGTAATACACTGCAGATATGTGAGAGCCATAGTAGGTGGCAGAAAGGAGTCACTAAGAATTCTTAACAGTGGAACTACATGATCATATTTTTGTAACTTGAGCCTGTGCTGTTTTCTCCCCCAGATTTAGACATGTCTGGACAGGTTTTGAGGGCTAGTTGCCCAAACTAGTTTGCAAGAGTAGTCATGAAAGTTCCTGGGAAATAAGTCAATCCATAAGCAGGAGTCTTAGGACTCATGCAATCCACGACAGAAAAGCAGTGAAACTGCGCTTAGCAATACAGAATGTCTTCCTTCCCAGTCCTTCTGGATTCATGCCTGAGCCACAAGAAGAAAGAATTGCAGTGTAAAGCAATGACTCTAAAAGGAGGATTTCACAAGATGCCCATGAGAATCCCAAATCCCAAGACCGTGTCCTCAAATCCCAGTAGTGGAATCAATGGATTTGGCAGGAATATTTGGTATCTGTGGGCTTTGTAAGGACTTGGACACTTTCATCGTTGCGCAGCAGCTCTGGCTTTGGTGCCCTAATGAGGACCCCCCTCTTTTGTAGAAGGCATTATTCTTTTTTCTTTAGAAGCCCAAACAAGAGAGAAGAAAAATAGCAGACAACAAAGTGACTACTCAGCTCCCATATTTGGAGTGGAATTTAAGGGGTCTAGAGGTTCTTCCATGGAGGAGGTGGGCTGTAAAGAAAAATAAATTAATGTAATTAATAAAATTTATTCTTATGATAGTTTACATTTTACAGAAAAATTAAGCAGAGCATAGAATTTTCCAGATGTCCACCCCTTGCAGTTTTGCCACTATTACTAATAAATTAGTAATGTACCTTTGTTACAGTTAATGAGCTAATATCAATTTAGGATTATTAACTGAGGTCCACAGTTTATTCAGATTTATTTAATGTTCTTCTGCTTGAGGATCCCAGCCTGGATATCATATTCCAATTAACTATCCTGTCTTAAGTTTCTGTCACCTGTAACATTTCCTCAGACTTTCCTTGTTTTCCATATTGACAGTTTTGAGGAGAACTGATCAGGTATATTGCAGAATTTCCCTGTGTTGGAATTTTCCTGATTTTTTTTCATGATTACATGGGTTTAAGAGTTTGGGGAAGGAGAAATACTGTTTTGACCTGGGAAATGTGCAATATATTACATTTGACTACTGCACAGGAAATGAGGGAGGGGTGACAAGCTAAGCTGCAGGCCACCTTGAAGATGGCTGCAGTGATTTAAATAAGATGTAGAAAGAATTGGAGCTAAGACAACTGTTGTGTGAAAAGAGTGGATAACAAAGAGAAAAATACGAATGTATAATGGCAGAAGTCTAGAACTAATTGTATATGGATGGAGGAATCTACAAAAGTCACTAAAAAGAAATGGTTCAAAATGTTGAAGAAGAACCAGAAAAATCAGTGTGCTAAAGTCAACGAAGGAAAATCTGGGAATGCTACAGTAAATCAAGTAAATGATCTTTGGACTTGGAAATTATAGAGTTATTAGTCAGAGGCAGCAGCTGAAAAATGTCTGGAAAGTGAATTTGCTGTAAGGAAATGAAAAATAGTGACTGTCAGTATATCTGAACATTTATATATATATATAATATATATATATATAATATGTATATATAAAGAATCATCAGGATATGTGAAAGAAAGATATAGAATTAGGGATATTTCATGAGTGATGAGACATGAGCATATATTTGTAGGCTACGATGAGTAGAAGGAACCATTAAAGAAAGATTGAAAATATGGCAAAATGAAAAACTGTCTTAGAAAGGAAAAGATTATTAATGATGATAATACTTAGATGTTGCCTAGCCTACCATTTCAGGCACTGGGGTAGGGCTTTGATGCTTGTTTTGCATAACCTTAACAATGCCCATAGAAGATAAATGTGATTATGTTCATTTCATGGATGAAGAACCTAAGGCACGTAGCAATGTAAATCATGTGAACTCAGGCAGATTAACTCCACTTGCTCAATCACTGTTATATTTTACTTCTGCAAACCTTGGGTGGTAGCCTGAAACAGAAGAGATATCTGTAAGATGGAGGGAAAGCAATGAGTGTGGGTGGCACATGGTGATTGCATAATAAATATTTGTAGGATGAATGGAATAATAACAGAGTACAGATATAGATATGTAGCTATAAAGGCAGGAAGTTGATGGAGGTCACACTTTATAGAGCTGATTACATCATCATCTATGAATGTGTAAACATCATACATGAACAGTATCACACTTATTTCATTTTATTACAATTCTTTATTTTACCTCTGTCTCCTTCATTAGCTGAGTCCCACTCTCTCCACAAAGAGAGAGGCTGAAGGTGACCTATCCTTTGAGTTCCATATTCCAGAACTAGAAAATTTTCAGAAGATGTCAGAGGCAAGGGAGAAACAAAGCTTAATGAAAGGTTGAAATCAATTACATCATCATCTATGAATGTGTAAACATCATACATGAACAGTATCACACTTATTTCATTTTATTACAATTCTTTATTTTACCTCTGTCTCCTTCATTAGCTGAGTCTCACTCTCTCCACAAAGAGAGAGGCTGAAGGTGACCTATCCTTTGAGTTCCATATTCCAGAACTAGAAAATTTTCAGAAGATGTCAGAGGCAAGGGAGAAACAAAGCTTAATGAAAGGTTGAAATCAAATCTCCCCAAACAGACAGCAGAACAGAAAGCAGATTTAGAATCCAAAAGCTTTTTTTTTACTTCCTAAAATTTTGCTTAGTATTTCCTTAAATCACATGATGGTGGTGGTGGTGGGGGAAAATCTTTGTATTTACCATGTTTTTTTTTTTAAATTAATTAAAGTAATAAATAATTTAAGTCATGTTACTAATGAATTCCCTCGTTTGCCCATTATGCACTGAGTAATTTTTGAGACCTTATCATGGTCAGATATTGTTCTAGATCCTAGAGAAACAAAAACAAGTCTCAGTTTCTAATAGATTTACTGCTGGGGCAGATACTTTCACTACACAATGTAATAAGAGGTAAATACAGAATACAGTGTGGTAAGGAAAGAAGTAATAAAAATTATATGGGGAATTAGAAAATATGGTATGATAATGTTTTAAATGAGTGCTGAAAGTGAAATAAGAGTGGTTCAGAAGTGGAGAGAATTTTAAGTGGAGTAAATAGCATGAGCAGTGGCAGGGAAAGCCCATGAGACATACTATGTCTGGTGTGAAACCAGACATACAATGATACTCTGGTGTGAAACCATTTCGGAGCAGATGGCAGCAAACACAGCAGATAAATGTGGAAAGGCAAGCTGAGATGCAAAGTATCTGGACTCTAGCTACATGACCCTTCAAGGATTTAGTTTCCAAGTGTTGGCTTGACATAAAATATATTAAAAAAAAAAAGGAGGTCTTCCTGGTGGCTTAGCGGTTAACTTTCAGCTCTATCACTGCTATGGCCTGAGGTTGATCCCCAGCCAGGGAGCTGACCCACTTAGGGTGCAGCAGACCTCTCCTGTCTTGCCTGCTTCTCCCCCTAGCAGTGGATTTCAGTAGATCCACCTGTTCTGCTCCCCACTCTGTCTCTGGGAAATCCTTCACCCCAACATCTCTGGCCTATACTCCAGTTCTTCTATATAAAAAAAAATCACAAAAGTATAAACCAAGTAAAAATGTTATATAACTGATATTTTCATGTATATTTCTTCTTCAATTTTAACCCCATCACAATATTTTATTTTTTAATTATTTTTTACATCATTGTTTATATTTAAACAATATTTGCTTTCCCCGCCACCTCAGGTGTAGTCCCCATAGAATCTCCTTCATCAAGGCACCTGTGCACCATTACCACAGTCCCCTGTGCTCCTCCCTCCCTCCCTCTAATCCTGCTCCCCCTTCCTCCCCTGCAGGATATCTCTGGTTTATAATTGTCTGTTTTTGTTTTGTTGCCCATCACAATATTTTACTGGATTTCCACCAATTTTTAATGTATTAAAAAGATCTTCTAATAAACTCTATTACAGTGGCTCAAAGTATTGAAATTTTAACTGATACAAGAGTGGCCAGGGACTGACTGATTTTTCAGAAGACAGTAGAAGCAGATATTTCTGTGGAGGTTAATAATGTGGTACAAAATCTTTAAGTAAATAACAGCAATTCCAACCAATATTTCAAGCAACCTCAGAAGCTCACAATCTCTTAAAAGAAACAAAAATATATACCACATCTTCTTGATCCAGTCATCTATTTTTGGGCATTTGGGTTGTTTCCATAGCTTAGCTAATGTAAATAGTGCTGCTATAAACATAGGGGGTGCAGGTGCCCTTTTGCGTTAATGTTTCTGCGTCCTTTGGGTAAATACCTAGGAGTGGGGTTGCTGGATCATATGGAAGCTCTATGTTTAGTAGTTCAAGAAATCTCCACACAGCTCTCCATAGTGGTTGGACCAGTTTGCACTCCCACCAGCAGTGCAGGAGAGTTCCTTTTTCTCCACAACCTCGCCAACATTTGTTGTTGCTAGTTTGATTTTCAGAAGTAGAGACTGAAGAAGTCAAAATATTTTTGAAACTCCAGTGTCAGAATTTCTGAATTAAAAGTACTATATTTTCTTTTGTAATTACAAATTTCATTTGTAATTAAGTACTATCTTTTCATTAATTTGTACTTTAAAGGAAAAAAATCAAATGTATTTCTATTTATAACTGTTTATACCCATTGATTCCTATTAATTGATACAGATTTTATTTTGCATAGTTACAATTAAGTTGTACATTCAAATTTGTGTTTTTATTCACTACTTCTCCATATACACATATTCATGCATAGTCATTTCCAGCTACTGCAATGTATTTTAATTAGGACTGATTGTCAAACCAAAGGTGTAAGTGAGAATAAATTTCTACTGTCTCCAAATCAAAAATCATTACCATTTATCTTTAAGTTGATTTGCATCTTAAAATACACAAAGCCAGGAACTAAAAGACCATATTACACTATCAGTTTTGCAATTAATATCCCAAGTTGCTTGCTGCAAACAGTATTAGTGTCTTCAGATTCCATTTTCATGTTCTAAAATCTAACGGCCGCAGGGAAAATCTAGGTATCTTCCAATCTCCACATGCAGAGATCCTGAGTTGTTGCATTCATTCATTGCTTACTGCTTAGTCATTCAATTGATACTGTCTTGGTATCCTGCTGGGTCAGGGGCTGCAGACATAGCACAGGGGGATATAGCCATGGACAAGACCATTTCGAAGTCCTTGATCTCCTAAGACAAATTTACAGTTCCCCTAATTTTGATACACTATTTGCTGCCATGTGCACATTGAGTTTAGAGGAGGTATATTCACCTGTCAAGTGGGGATTTTTTTATGATGAATTTTGAAAGAAGGCATAATGTCACTGTATCATCATTCAATTATTCTAAACAAACTGCCCACCTGGATCTAATACTGTCTCAGTCATTAACCTTCTTAAGCAACATAATTGCTTTTAATTCATAGGTATCCTCATTGCTTTTAACTTTGTCACTGTTGGTCAGTAATATGGATTGGTAGCATCATATAAATTCTCTATGTGCTTGAAGTATTTTTGTCAACTTTTGAAGACACAGAAGCACCAACAGAGAATAAAAGAAAAAAGAACAAATTGATGTGCTTAGGTGTAGTCTGTCATATGTGGAGATCCATAATCAGGTTACCGGATTCCTACATTGATACCTGCTTGGAGATGTTAGGAAGTTAACAGGATAGCAACCCACACACATCATCAGTCTGGGATGGGAGACAAATCTGACCCCCCCCCCTGCTGCTAATATGATAGTATATTTATTTGTGTTTGAAAAATCAAAGAATGGGATAGCAAACTGTGAATATACAATATAGTTACCATTTTGCGACTAAACAGGTAAAAATTTTTCACAATAGAAATCAAGTGTGAATTTTTCTCTCAGTATTCCATGAGCCTAGGTATTCTTCAGATTTCAGTCTTAAATCCTCATTGATTCAGGGCCTCCCTGGTGGCCTAGGAGGTTAAGTCTCAGTGCTATCACCCCTATATCCTGAGTTTGATCCCCAGCTAGGGAGCTGACCCACATAGGGCATACAGACCTCTCCAGTCTCGCCTGCTGCTCCCCTCAGCAATGTATTTCAGTTCTGCTCCCTGTTCTGCTCCCAACTCTGTCTCTGGTGAATCCTATCAACCTCCCTCCCCTCCACCTCTGGCCTAGACCCTAATTCTTCTACACAAAAAAATTATAAAAAAAATAATCTTCATTATTAATTCTCAACTTCACATTCTCCATAGGAAGTAGCTTCAGTCCTCATGACTCCAATGACATCAGTAGCCTTATGATCCTCTCCTCTATTTTCAATGCAGTCCTCTCACGGAGGTTCAGCACCATGTACACAGCTACCTGCTAAGGCTTGCACACTTGTTCTGCTTCATGTCTTCCAATCTGAATGAATCCCCACCCCATATACTTGTCCTTCTGTATACTCTGTCCTGTGATTATGATCACCATCCTCCTACTTATCAAGGGAAAAACTGAAGTTCTGTCTTCCTCCTCCTTCATCACCCCTAACACCATCATTCTCACTGGTTCTCTTAATTCTGTTCCTCTTAGCCAGAGATGTATCTTAGCAGCGAATTCCTTTGGTGTGTTTCAGCTTCTGGTTTCTCGGGCTCAGCAAAAATTACTGAAGAAAGGAGTATGCTTGGGCATATTTTCTTTGCTTTTCCTGCTTCTTAAAGTCAAATCTACTTACATTAGGGATTGTTTTAGAAGAGCCAGTTGGCCTGTAAGAAAATCTTAAGAAACAGAAAAAAAAGTGTTTCCAACAAATTTAGTTCTCTATATATTAAACTTTACCTTGTCAGAATGGCGTTTGTCATTAACTTCTTCAATACTCTAAATGTAGTCACCTTAATTTAGCTTTTACCCAGTTATTAATTCTACAGCTTTACCAAATTTTCAATGTCTGTAATACATATGTCTAAACTCACCTCTGATATGGGACCCATCTCCAGCTATAGGTAGTGACCTTCATCTTTGGAATGTCTCAGTCCTTTAACTTGTATCGGTGACAGGGCAACCTCAGGGAAGAATCACATGGGTGAGTGCCCAACACAATTGTTATGTTTAGTTCCCACAGAAAGTGAGATTTGCACATATTCTAAATAGAAAATGGGATCTCAGGCCTACAGAGGTAATTAAATATGTTAATATATACTCAAAGTACAGTATATGGATCTTCTGTACTGACAATACTCGGAACTTCTTAGCAGTGCTGAACATAGAGTTTGAGAAGCATTATGTTTAGCAATGATTTATCAAAATAAAAGAAAATTGATGACTCATGAAAAGTATTTTTTAAATGACAGTCCCAGAAAAAAATCAGCAGATTATTTCCTACTATAGTTTAGGGGGAAGGAAGTCAATCTTAAAGTATTTGCATGAAATAATATGAACTCATGCTACATAAGCATTTTTCTAAAAGTAGTGTATTCTGGTGACTCCATCTTTCCTAAAGAGATGGAGCATAAACCCATTTATGACCAAAAGACAGTCAAAGAAATCTTGTAGCAGTAGTTAAAGCCGATGAGTTCTGTTTTCCATATGGTTATTCTTATTTTAGAAAAAAAAAATAACTTATTCCAGTTTCTTTATGGACTAAGGAGAGAATTTCATTAGAGAACCTAATGAAACTTTGTTTCATTTCTAATCTCCTTTATTAATTTGGATAAATTCCTTGTGAGCTTATCTATCCATAGAATTTGTCATCTCAGCTATTTCCAAGTTAAGAAAAATGCAAGTATGTAACAATTTATAATGTTTAGGCTTTCATTTCTCACTTTTCCCTTCTTCCACTTTATGTGGTCTTTTCTACTTTTCCTGCCTGTTTTGCCATACCTCTTTTCCACCCCTTTCTCCTGTCTGCCTTTCTTTCCTCCCTCCTTCCTGCTTCTCCTTCCTTCTGATTATTTCTAAACCATTAATGCAGTATCTCATAAATATCTCTTTGTTGGAACCACTGTGCAATCCACATACTTAGAAAGTATTATATAAGAAATTAGCCTTGTACATTCTTTAGGATTGGCAACCAGTATTCTAAGAAAGCATGACTGCAATTATCATTGTATCCAATGAAATGAGTCAGAATTAAGGAATGCCAAAGGGTTATGACCAAGGGATAGAATATTCATTTGCCAAAATCATTGTAAAAGTTTTAAATAGGACAAATCTTTGTGTTGGAGGCAGTGTCCATTCATAAGTAACAGATCTCTTTTTGATGATCTAATGGTGGAAGTTCCCTGTGTCCTAGCCAGCAGATGAAATATTGCTTCAAGCAGAATACTGATGCCTTTCAATTATACTACATAGACTGCCTATGTGAAAAATAGAGCAAAAAAAAAAACCAAAAGAGAAACCCTGTGTTTTGAGAGCAAGAAAGGTATGACAGAAAGAGCATTAAATTACATGTTGGGGCCTCAAAGAGGTAGTCCTTGGCTCTACCACTATCTAGTAATAATAGGTGAGTTAACCAGGTCTTGGATCCTCATTTTTTAACTGTGAAATATTGAATTAGATGACCTATAAAGTACCTTCCAGCTCTACCATACTTTGTGCTAAGGATCATCATGAAAGTAGTTTCAAAAATATATACAACAGTGGCATTTCAATGAAATAAATAAGCAGGAAAAGGAGTTAAAGGGTGGGCGAAGGGTAGGTTTAAATAACTCTAAGCTGCTTGATTGAATGAATATGGCTGTTCCTTTATGAACAAATGAGATCAATTTAACTGACAAATTCCTGTCATGCACAAGGCCTCTGAGTGTTCTCAGTGAGACAGTATTTTCCAACTTGAAGATTAGAACCTTCTCTGGTAAGGAAGCTGGATTTCAGAAGGGAGCTTTGGACTCCACAGAATATGAAGGGTACATTTTGGGGAGATGATGTGGAGTTCTGGGAACCCTCACTAGAGAGGCAACTGTTCTCCTTCTGTTTCATAGAAGCCACTTGGCAGAAAATCCACAAACATTGCACATATTACTTGCCTTTTCTCATACTTTCTACATGAATGAGGAGGGTTGAGAAAAGAGAAAGTATCAGCAAGCATTATGTTAACTCCAAACTAGATACTTATAGTTTGATAGAAGACATAAGTTTTTTAAATTTATAATTTCATTATTTGAGTCTCAGAAGACTGAGAATTGAATGTGACTCCCTCCTTCTCTCCTCCACCCCTTTCAGTGTTATTATTTTCAGAAAATTATTTTGCAATGCTGATTTTAAAATTTTCCCACTTGCTCTTTCATTTCTGCAAAGCCTGAGCAACTCTCAAAGTTCAAATGTCATAGTTCTTCCAAGGCAGCTCAGTATAATATGATTGTGTCCACACAGAGCAATGAACTGTAGTATTTCGTGCTCTTTCAGAGTGATAACTGTTGGCAGGAAGAAACTATTGGTAATCCTTTCCACAGCTGCAACATAGCCTCTGTGTATCATATCACTCGATCTAATGGCAATCAAAATGAACAATGCCTTTGCCAATCTACACGTGATTGAATTATTAAGTCTCAAAACTTCAAACTAACCGGAGCTTTACATGTTGACATCAAATGAGCTTATTTATGGAAGGTGCATATTAAATTTGTTTGTAACCTTGCTTGAAATATGTTAGATGGTAACTAGTTTCATCTGAAAGTGGTTTGTTTGGCTACGATGCATGGTACTATGTATGTGCCAGGAAGATTGCTATTTAATAAGCAGGAAAAAATGGAGCTCATAAATGTTTGTGGAGGACTGGAATGTTCTACACTAAGACTAAATTTCAGTGATGTATTATTTAAAATTATAGCAACACTTTGGAATTTGAAGTGTCTGATATGCTGCGTATCATAAAACTGTATACAAATACCCTCTGTTTGGAGATAAATCCTGTAGCTTAGCCTCTCCACTGCCACCCAGAGGAGTTAAAGAAACAAAAAACAGCAAGGAAAATTGCTCTAGAGTCCGCATGAGGAGAATGCTAATTCTGTTAGTGTCTCTTCAGGGTTTCTATTTTGAAACCATCAGCCAAAGGATAACAACAAAACAAAAAAAAAATAGGGGAAAATTTCATGTGACTAAGAGATCCTTAGCTGAAATTCAAACTTAGCTGATATGCTGGGGGTGGGGTGTCAGCAACATAATACACACGATTCCTTGGGGAAGGGCAGGAAGTAAAGCATCTCTAAGCATGTCCCTGACTTAAATGTATAGAGTACCAACTGAACAGCTGGGTTTTTTCAAAGCTTTAGCCCTTCAGTTTGTCTGGATAAAGTAACTTGTTCTAAAGTTAATTGTAGGTTGCTTTTAAATATAGAGTGAGGGGGGCTCCAATTTATGATTCTCCTTTCTGTTTATTGCAAAGATAAAAGTGCTGTGTGTGTGTGTGTGGATTTCAGTTAAAAGACTTCTATAAGTTGACATCTGGGAACACAGAGATAGTTTTCTTAGTAGAGTCATAGTTTTCTTCTATTGATTTGTTTCTGAGTAAATCTCCATCTTTATTCATCTCAATATGTATTTTAGTCATTTTCACACTTTTGAACAATTTTCAACAGAGGTTAAACATAAAAGATGGAATGATCTACCCCAACACTTATAATCTAATAAATGATGTATTCATAAAAAGGCATTGAGTCCATTACTGTCACTGTAAAAGGCTAGTAGAAGATAGAAATAGAAATGCTATAGTGCTTACCTCCCAGGAGGCTTAAAATTTACTGTACAAGATAAACATTAAATATAGATAGAAGAATGTGTACGTATAAACATGTATATCTATCTGTATATATTTATGTTTACTAATATAGATAAAGGTATATATGTGTATGCTTGTATATAAATTTATTTTATATATATTTATATAAATATTATATATATAAATAATATATATATATAAATAATATATATATACATTTAGGGGGGGAGTCAAAATAATACTTTAAGATCAAGTTCTATTTTCCAAGGGAGAAAACAGCTTTGCTTTTTCTTGGTATAAAACTATGGGGAATGATATCCATATTTTTATAAAATATAACTATTTTATAGCTATATTTTATCCATATTTTTATAACTTTTGTAATTCATCCTTCTCCCTACTTCATCCCCAATCACTGATCTTCCTATCCCTATGAATTAGTTTGTATTTTCTTGTATCTTATGTAGAAGTTATAGAACTCTATATAACAAGTTATAGTTGAATATTATAGTTATATAGAATTTGTATTCTAATTGTCCAGTTTATCACTCAGCATAATGATTTTGTGACTCATAGATGTGGTTCTATGTATTTATAATAAGTTCCTTTATATTACTAAGTAGTATCCATTGTCTGGCTATTCAAAAATTTATTGAGCCATTCTTTTCTTCTTCTCCTCCCCGGCAGGGTGCTAATGTGAAGATTTAATGTACTTAAGACACCATGGGTCTTGTTCCCTTTTCCTGACAGTGGGCCAAGAATCCTCCCTTGAGCACTACTTTAATCAAAAGATCTGCAAAGGAAAGCAGAGCCCTCCTCACTTGCAGGGGAAGGGGGTGATGATATCTGCAGCACCCTAGCTATCCCAGGCTGCTCTGGCCCACGGAGCTGCTGTCAGATGATGTTACTGGAGTCCAGGGAAGTTACGTGACCACAGAAGAAACAGGTGGGGAGTGGGGAGGACCTTCAACAATCGCTTGAAATTCTGAAAACTTAATGAGACATAAACTCTCATAATTTGTGCTGACTTTAATTCTTTGGGCACAACTCAGTTTTCATTCAGTGTTATTTTTAGGCAAACCATCCCTTATAAGAACTGAGAAGTTGCCAACAGCTTAGAGGCCACACTTTTCTCATGATTGTGCTTAACGTTGCTAAGAGTAGGTGAAATGTTAGCATTAAGTTTTCTCTCTTTTTATATTATAAACTTTTATTTCTCTTATGAGTTACAAAAGCATTATTGAATCTTTTAAAAAGAGAAAAGTTCTCTTATAGTTGGAAACTTTACCATGCTTCTCTCAATAATCAGTAAGTCAGAAAGAATAAAGTTAATTATTGATTTGAACAGCCATAAAACTGACCTAGGTAACTCATGTAAAATATTCTACAAAAAAAAAACAGAAAGGACCTCCACATGCAAGAAAATGAAACTAGACCACTACCTCTCACCATGCACAGAAATCAACTCAAAATGGATAAAAGAACTGGACATAAGACCTGAAACCATAAAATATATAGAAGAAAATATAGGTAAAACACTTCAAGACATACATCGAAATAACATCTTTAAAGAGTCATCACCCAAAGCAGTGATAGTAAAGGCAAAGATAAACACCTGGGATTACATCAAACTGAAAAGCTTCTGTACAGCCAAAGAGACATTAACCGAAACAGAGAGACACCCCATTGGGAAAAAAAATCTTTGCACTCCATCCAGCTGATAAGGTACTAATCACAAAGATACACAAAGAACTCACAAGGCTCAACAAAAACAAAATAAATAATCCAGTCAAGAAATGGGCAGAAGAACTCAAAAGACATTTCTCCAAAGAGGAAACGCAAATGGCCAACAGGCATATGAAAAAATGTTCAACGGGCCTCTCCTGGTGGCACAGCGCTTGAGCGCTGGGCTGCAAAGCTGCCCAATGCCTCTGCAGCGCCGGTTCGATCCCTGACCACCAGCGAGTGTCCCACATGGCGCAACAGACCTCTCCTGCTGTGCCCACTGCTCCCCTCAACAGTGCCTTCGGTCTGTCTGCCTGTTCTGTTCCCGCTCTGGCTCTGGTGAATTCTCTCACCCTCCCGTGCTTCTGACTGTACCCAGAGCTTGTATAAATAAATAAATAAATCTTTAAAAAAAATGTTCAACATCCCTTATCATCAGGGAAATGCAAATCAAAACCACACTGAGATACCACCTTACACCAGTAAGAATGGCATATATCAAAAAACAAGCAACAACAAATGTTGGCGAGGATGTGGTGAAAAAGGAACTCTCTACATTGCTGGTGGGAGTGCAAACTGGTCCAACCACTGTGGAAAGCTGTGTGGAGGTTCCTCAGTCTACTCAAAATGGAGCTACCATACAATCTGGCATTTCCACTACTAGGGATCTACCCAAAGGACACAAAAACAGTGATTTAAAAGAGCACATGTACACCTATGTTTATTGCAGCACTATTTACAATAGGTAAAACCTGGAAACAACCCAAATGCCCAAAACTAGATGACTGGATCAAGAAGATGTGGTATATATACACAATGGAATATTATTCAGCAATCAAAAAGATAAACTCATGTCATTTGCAGCAATATGGATGGAGCTAGAAGGAATTATGCTCAGTGAAATAAGTCAGAAGGAAAAAGAAAAATATCAGATGGTTTCACTTATAACAGGAATATAAATAAGACATCAGTGTAAAAACAACAATATCAGTACAAAACACAACAAAGCAAAAACCAACAATTACAAATCAGAGACATCCTGCAGGGGAGGGAGGAGGCGGGAGAGGGATCAGAAGGAGGAAGGGAGGAGCACAGGAGACTGTGGTGATGGTGCACGGATGCCTTGGGAAAGGAAATTCTATGGGGACTCAACCTGAGGGGGTGGGGGGAAGAAAATATCTTTTAAAAAAACAAAAATTAAAAATTAAAAAAAACCAGCAAATTACATGTTCAGTTCATGATCATAAAAAATACCAAGATAAGCTACATTCTGGGCCATAAAATATATTGACAAAGACATTTGGATTGTTCTCTGATTGGAATTATAAAAACAAACCTGCTATTAATAGTCAAATAAAAGTCTTTGTGTGGTTGTATGCTTCCTTTTACTGGATTATTTTCTTAGAAATTAAAGGATCAAGTCATATTGTATCTGTATGTTTAGGAAATGTGCCAGAAGTATCCAGAGAATTTACACTGTTTTACCTACCCCTAGGTAGTATATGATAGTTTTAGTTGATTTACACAGTTACCAACACTTAGTATGGTAAGTTTTTTACATATTGTGCATTCTTTTTATATAAATTTTATTTTAAAGTTTTTTTTTTAATTTTATTTTTTGCATAGAACTAGGATGTGGGTGAGAGGTGCGGGTGGTGGGAGGACTCACCAGAGACAGAGTGGGGAGGAGAACAGGCCGATTGACTGAAATCCACTGCTAAGGGGAAGAGCGAGGAAGACAGGAGAGGTCTGCTGTGCCCTATGTAGGTCAGCTCCCTGACTGGGGATTGAACTCAGGCTGTCGCAGGGATAGCACTGAGACTTTGCCCCTAGGTCACCAGGGAAGCCCTAAATATTAGACATTATGATATGTGGATTATGGTATCGCATTGTGTTTTTAGTTTTATTTTCATATTGACTAATAACTTGGGCATTTTTTCATTAGACTGTTTTTCTTACTTATAAGAGTTCTTTAAATACTGTAGATATAACATGTTTCCCCTCATATGTGTCATAAATGATTTCTGTCAATTTGTGACTTGCCTTTTAAATTGAATGAAGGTTTCGGGAGCAACATGGCGGTGAGGAGACGCTGCGAGTAAGATCTCCCATTAAAAAAAGTTAATAGGGAGGAAAAGCGGCAGGTCCCAGTGAGAACTGGGACACGGAAGATAAACGGGTGACGCCAGCAAACTGCCCGAAGAAGAAAGTGGCCATAAAAGAGGACCAGAAGGGAGGGAAGCGCAGAAACCTGCTCCCCTCCCCCGCCCCCAGAGGCGGCACTCTCCGACCCGGCAGAGAGGAGGAAAACAACAAACCAAAACGACCAACAAGAACAAAGGACGCAGCAAGCGGGACTGGGAGTGGAAAGGAACTATCTCAGCCACCACACCCCGTGAACGGGAGCTGTGGAGAACCCTGCAGGATGCGCCGCGGCGGTGAGCGAACGGCTCCGGGCGCCATTACAGAGAGACCCCGCCCAGGAGGAGACCAGCACCAGCACACAGCCCCGGCCGCCCGGTAAGCTTGCGTGGAAAGCGGCGTGCTGAAAAGCAGACGCGGATCGGGATTGCGCGGAAAAGTGGCGCGGATCACGCTGAAAAGCAGTGCGGTTGAAAAGCAAACGCGGATCCAGATTGGATCGCAGCTGCCCAGGTCCCGCGCCTGCGACCTAGGCTTGCGGGGAGACGCGGAGGCCCTCCCGGAGTGAGCAGGAACCAGGCGCCCAGGCAGGGGAGCGGGATTCAAAAGGTGCCATTCCCGCGCCACTGATCTGGGCTACAGCCTGCGTCCTGGAACTGAGGGCTTTGGAACTGAGACCCAGGGCACGAAATTAGGGGCGTGGGTTCCCCACGACGGTGGGGCACAAGGCAGACACAGCACCCCAAAGCCGTTGAGGTGTACCCTACCATCCCCGCTCTGCTCCCTGTCCCACGGGGTGGAAAATCAGCTCCCCAAGGGCTCCAGGAGAGATCTCTGGCGCCACCTAGCGACTTGAAGCCAGCACAGGCTCCTGAAGGAGCTAGTGGCCAGCTGGGGAGTTAGCCCAAACCGGGCCCCTTCCGAACAAGTAGTCTGAGCCCACAGGGAGAGCAAGCACCCACAGCCAGGGCAGACCAAGCGCGCAGAGAGTGTGCCTGAGACCGGACGCGCAGGGAGTGTGTCCCACATCACCATTATAGAATAGGGACATTTCTTCAGTAAAGACTACCTGCAGAAGGCTTCCTCAGGAGCCAGAGGTGAGCGGGGAAGTTCGCCCAGCAGACGCCCTCTGGCCTGCAGTCCAAGCCCAGAGGGGGAGCAGGAACCCACCGCCGGGGCAGACCAGGCGCACAGGGGAGTGTGTTCCCACATCGGCATTTTAGAACAGGGACCTTTCTCCAGTAAAGACTGCTTGAAACTGACAGATGACTCCTGGAGGAACCAGAGGGGAGCAGAGAAGCCCACCCAAGATGCCGGCCAGTCCCAACAACACAGTGTCCCAACGCATACGGCAAATTAGAAAACAGACAGTAGGGAGGAGAAGAACCACACGCAACCTAGCAACTCTCCGAGAGAAAAGCACACCACAAAAAGAAAACCAGCCCCCAGATGGCAACGACAGTAACTTGGAAGAACTTCTGAGCCTTCCAGAAAGAGAATTTAAAATTGCCGTGATTAAAAAACTGACAGAAGTCATAAAGGAAAACAATGATAAGGGAAAAATAATCAACGATCAGAAGAATGAAATTGAGTCCCTAAAGAGGGAAGTAAAAGAAATGCAGGAGATCAAAGAATTAATGGAAGAACTAAAGAATTCTGGGAAAAGCAATGAAAGCAGAATTGATGAAATGGAAGAACGAATAAGTACTCTTGAAGACACAGAAATAAAAAGAACCAAACAGAAAAGGAAAGAGAAGTACGAAGGAAAAAGAATGAAGAAAGACTTCGGGAACTATCTGACTCCATGAGGAAAGGAAATATAAGAGTTACAGGAATACCAGAAGGAGAGGAGAGAGAAGTAGGAACAGAGAAAATATTCAAAGAGATAATTGAAGAGAACTTCCCAAATGTGAAGGAGGAGCTGAAAATTGATATACAAGAAGCAAGAAGAACACCAAACTTCCACGACGAAAGGAAAAATACAGCAAGACACATAATAGTAAAGCTCCCAAGAATCCAGGACAAGGAAAAAATAATGAAGCTGGCAAGAGGGAAGAAACAGATAACATTCAAAGGAAAGCCAATCAGGCTGACATCAGACTTCTCCGAAGAAACACTACGGGCAAGGAGAGAGTGGAGGGACATAGTCAACAGACTCCAAGAAAACAGATGCCAACCAAGAATACTCTATCCGCAAAGCTCTCCTTCCTCTTTGAAGAAAGAATATGGACTTTCCCAGACAAACAGAAACTCCGGAATTCATTGCAACTAAAGCCCCACTCCAAAAAATACTACAAGGAGTCCTAAAGCCAGAACCTCAGAGGACGAATAACAATGAAAGAAGGCCAAAAAAAAAAAGTTATTAAAAGAATAAATAAATAAAATCAAAGGAAAGACAAACACAATGGCAAATACAGATGTTAACATATCAATATTAACTCTAAATGTAAATGGACTAAACTCTTCAATAAAAAGACACAGAGTTGCAGCCTGGATTAAGAAACAAAACCCAACCTTTTGCTGTCTCCAGGAAACACATTTAGCTACAAAAGATAAAAATAGGCTCAAAGTTAAAGGATGGAAAACAATCCTACAAGCAAATGGACCAAAAAGAAAGCAGGAACAGCTATACTTATATCAGATAAAACAGATTCAAACTCAAAAAGATAAAAAGAGACCCAATGGTCACTACATTATGATCAAGGGGACAATACTTCAAGAAGAAATAACACTCATTACATATACTCACCAAACGAAGGAGCACCAAAATATATCAGACAACTGTTGTCCTCTCTGAAAACAGACATCAGAGAAAACACATACATAGTGGGAGACTTCAACACACCACTATCAACAATGGATAGATCAACAAGACAAAAAATAAGTAAAGAAACCAAAGCTCTAAATAAGGACCTAGAGCAATTGGGCTTAACAGACATCTATAGAACACTAAACCCCAAAAAAAACGGAGTACGCATTTTTCTCAACGCACACGGATCATTCTCCAGGATCGATCACATACTGGGGCACAAGACAAACATCAACAGATACACCAAGATTGAAATCATATCAACCATCTTTTCTGACCATGAAGGCATCAAACTAGAAATAAACCATAAAAGAAGGCAAGGAACTTTCCTACTCTCATGGAGATTAAAACACTACTGGAAGACCACTGGACTAATGAGGAGATCAAAGAAGAATTAAAAATTCTTTGAATTGAATGACAAGGAGGACACCAATATCCTAAATGTATGGGATGCAGCAAAAGCAGTAATAAGAGGAAAATATATAGCAATAGAAGCTCACATCAAGAAACAAGAAAGAACTCAAAGAAACAACCTAATCTCAAAGCTCAAAGATCTAGAAAAAGAACAACAAAAAACCCAAAACCAGTAGAGAAAAGAAATAAAAAACAAAGCAGAAATAAATGAAATTGAAACTAAAAAACAATCCAAAAGATCAATGAACCAAGAGCTGGTTCTTTGAAAAAAAATCAATAAAATAGACACCCTAGCCAGGCTCACAAAGGAAAAAGGGAGAAAGCACAAATAAACAGGATCATCAATGAAAGAGGAGAAATCACAACGGACACAGCAGAAATCAAAAGAATAATCAGTAACTACTATGAACAGTTATATGGAAACAAGTTTAACAATTTAGAGGAGATGGACAAATTCCTACAACTCTACAATCACCAAAGCTAGATAAAGAAGAATAGAACACCTAAACAGACCAATTACAATTAGCGAAATTGAAATGGTAATCAAAAACCTCCCCAAAAACAAAAGCCCAGGACCTGATGGATTTACAAATGAATTCTACCAAACATTCAGAGACGAATTAGTGCCTATCCTTCACAAACTCTTCCAAAAAATTGAGAAGGAAGGGACAATACCAAACACGTTCTATGAAGCCAACATTACACTAATACCAAAACCGAACAAGGACAACACAAAAAAGGAAAACTACAGGCCAATCTCCCTAATGAACACTGATGCAAAAATCCTCAATAAAATTTTAGCCATCAGAATCCAACAAAGTATCCATAAGATAATTCACCACGACCAAGTAGGATTCATTCCAGGGACACAAGGATGGTTTAACATCCGAAAATCAATCAACGTTATCCAACACATCAACAAAAAGAAATATAAAAACCATATGATAATATCAATAGATGCTGAGAAAGCTTTCGACAAAGTGCAACACCCATACATGATAAAAGCCCTTGAAATTCTTGGGCATAAAGGCCATCTATGAGAGCCAACAGCCAGTATCATTCTCAATGGTGAAAAGCTGAAAGCAATTCCATTAAGATCTGGAACAAGACAAGGATGTCCACTCTCACCACTGCTTTTCAATATAATACTGGAAGTCCTAGCCAGGGCAATAAGACAAGGGAAAGACATCCAAGGAATCCAAATAGGAAAAGAAGAAGTCAAACTATCACTATTTGCAGACGATATGATATTATACATAGAGAGACCCCAAACTCCACAGAAAAGCTAATTCAACTCATCAATCAGTTCTGTAAAGTGGCAGGATACAAAATCAACACGCAAAAGTCAGTAGCCTTCCTATACACAAACAATAAATCTGAAGAAGAAGAAATCAAAAAAACCATCCCTTTCGTTATTGAAACAAAGAAAATCAAATATTTGGGAATAAATCTAACAAAAGAGGTAAAGGACCTATACAAAGAAAACTATAAAACACTGTTAAAAGAAATAGAAGAAGACACAAAGAAATGGAGAGATATCCCCTGCTCATGGATTGGAAGAATAAACATTATTAAAATGGCCATCCTTCCAAAAGCAATATACAGATTCAATGCTATTCCAATCAAATTTCAATGTCATTCTTCAAAGAAATAGAACAATTATTGATGAAATTCATATGGAATCACAAAAAACCCCGAATAGCCAAAGCTCTCCTGAAAAAAAAAGAAGGGAATGGAGGCATCACACTCCCAGACTTCAAACTATACTACAAAGCCATAATCATCAAAACTGCATGGTATTGGAACAAGAACAGACATACAGACCAATGGAATCGAATAGAAAATCCAGAAATAAACCCACAGATTTATGGTCAACTAATCTTTGACAAAGGAGCAAAGACTATGTATTGGATCAAAGAAAGTTTGTTCAATAAATGGTGCTGGGAAAACTGGGTTGCTACATGCAAAAGAATGAAGCTTGACCACTACCTCACACCATACACAAAAATCAACTCAAAATGGATTAAAGAACTAGACATAAGACCTGAAACCATAAAATATATAGAAGCAAATATAGGCGAAACACTACGTGATTTGCACATCAAAGACATCTTTACAGACACATCACCCAAAGCAGTGATAGTGAAGGCGAAGATAAACAGCTGGGACTACATCAAATTAAAGAGTTTCTGCACAGGAAAAGAGACAATAACAAAAACAAGAGAAACCCCACCAACTGGGAGAACATTTTGCACCCAACACTAATGATAAAGGACTGATCACAAAAATCTGCAAAGAGCTGATGAGACTCAACAACAACAAAGAAAATAATCCAGTCAAAAAATGGGCAGAAGAGCTAAAAAGAAACTTCTCTGAAGAGGAAATGCAAATGGCCAACAGGCATATGAAAAATGTTCAACATCACTTGTCATCAGGGAAATGCAAATCAAAACTACCATGAGATACCATCTTACACCAGTGAGAATGGCACATATAACATAAAAAACTAGCAACAACAAATGTTGGCGAGGGTGTGGAGAAAAAGGAACTCTTCTGCACTGTGGTGGGAGTGCAAACTGGTCCAACCACTGTGGAAAGCTGTGTGGAGATTTCTGGACCTACTAAACATAGAGCTTCCATATGATCCAGCAATTCCACTCCTAGGTATTTACCCAAAGGACACAGAAACATCAATTCCAAAGAACACCTGCACCCCTATGTGTATAGCAGCACTGTTTACAATAGCTAAGCTTTGGAAAACCCAAATGCCCAAAAATAGATGACTGGATCAAGAAGATGTGGTACATATATACCATGGAATATTACTCAGCATTCAAAAAAGATAAACACATGCAATTTGCAGCAACATGGATGGCGCTGGAAGGGATCATGCTCAGCGAAATAAGCCAAAAAGAAAAAGAAAAATACCGGATGGTCTCACTCATAGCAGGAATCTAGAAAACTTAAATAAGGGACCAGGAAAATGAATAACTATAAGAAAGTGAAAATCAAAATCAACAAAAAACTATGAAGCAGAGACACTTTTAGGGGGGCAGGGGCGGGAGGGGAGGGATTGGGGTCAGAATGGGGGGCTGCAATTGTATGGGAATATAACAATAAAATTTATTATCTAATAAAAAAAAGAAAAAAAAATAAATAAATTGAATGAAATCCAATTTATTAATTTTTACTTTCATGCCATTATTTTGTGTTCTAATTAAAAAATCTATTCCTAACCCTAGGTACTTTTTTCTAAAAATTGTATCATTTTTTAGATTTCATATTTAGATTCTATGTCAAATGTTTGTGAATGGTGTAAAGTAAATTATTATTGTTATTTTTACATGCAGACAATACAGCACCATTTGCTAAAAGATTTTTCCACTAAAATGCCTTTGCACCTCTGTCATAAATGAACTAACAGTATATATATGTATCGCTATAGTTCAGACTCCATTTACTTCTAATGACCTATATGTCTATTTTATCGCCAATAGCAAACTTTAACTATAATAGTAAGTTTACTAGGATAAATCTTTCAAATTTGTTCTTTTTTTTTTATTGCTTTGCTAATTCCAGATCATGTTGTTAATCCCAACTGCAAGCTGTAGGAAAAGTTTCTCATTTTCTACTCAAAACCATACTGGAATTTTGATTAGGATTGCATTGATTCTATAGGTTAGTTTGGGTATCTTAAGAATATTGGATCAGGGCCTCCCCGATGGTGCAGCAGGTTGAGCGCTGTGCTGTGAAGCTGTCCACAGCCTCTGCAGTGAGAGTTTGATTCCCGGCTGGCCAGGGAGAGACCCACATGGCGCAGCAGACCTCTCCTGCCTCACCCGCTGCTCCCCTCAGCAGTGTCTTTGGTCTGTCTGCCTGTTCTGCTCTCTGCTCATCTCTGGTGAATTCTCTCACCCTCCCACACCTCTGACTGTACCCCAGTTCTTGTATAAATAAATAAATCTTAAAAAAAAGAATATTGGATCATTTTAATTTTAATTTTATTATTTTTTTTCTAATTTTTATTATTTCCTTCCATTTACTAGCTTTTGGTTTTGTTTGTTCTTTTTCTAGCTCTTTATGGTGAGAGATAAGATTATTTATTTGAGTTTCCTTGTTGCAATGTGGGCCTGTATTGCTATATACTCATGCTACTCTATTATTCCTGTGTCCAATAACTTCTGGTAGGTTGTGTGTTCATTTTCATTTGTCTTCAGATAATTTTTAAATGTATTCTTTGATTTCCTTATTAACCCAGTAGTCATTTAGGAGTATGTTGTTCAGTCTCCACATTGTAATGTTTTTCCTGCTTTCTTATTGTGGCTGATTTCTAGTTTGTTACCATTGTGATCAGAGAAGATGTTTTATATGATTTCAATATTAATGAATTTCTTGACATTTTGATTTTTTTATTTCTGCTTTGTCCTCATATTTCTTTCCTTTTTAGTTTTGTTTATTAATTTTTTTACCATTCCTTGAAGTGAGATATAAGATTATTTATTTGAGCTCTTTCTTGTTTCTTGAAGTGGGCCTATCTTGTTATATATTTCCCTTTAGTACTGCTTTTGCTGTTTCCCATCATTTCTGCAGAGTTGAGTCCACATTGTCATTTGTATTGAGGTATTTTTTAATTTCTTCTGATTTCTTTGTTAACCCAATAATCAATCAGTTGTGTGTTGTTCAGTCTCCACATGTTAGCAGTTTTCCCTGCTTTCTTTTTGTGGTTGATTTCTAGTCTGCTACTATCATGGTGGGAGAAGATGTTAGTATCTTTTCAATCTTCATGAATTTATTGATGCCCATTTGTTACCCAATAGGTGGTCAACTCTGGAGAACATCCCCAGGATTCTTAAAATGTGCACTTACAAAAATATGTATTCAACTTTTGTTTTGGGGAGGGGGATTCAGTGCCCTATAGTCTATTAAACCCATATTGTCTAATTATTTGCTTAAGGCTTTTGTGTCCTTACTTATTTTCTCTCTAGTTGATATGCCCACTTGTGACAGTGGGGTGCTGAAATCTTCAGTCATCAATGTGTTTTTCCCAAATGCATTATAGTAATTGCCTTATAGATTTTGAAGTTTTCATTTAGTGTGTATCTATTGAAGAGTGTTATATCTTCCTGGTGTGTTATGCCCTTTATCATTATATGGTGTCCATCTCTTTCTTATCTTTTTTAGCAGGAAGTACATTATATAAGATTTAAGTATAGCTGCCCCTGCCTTCTTTTGGGTGCCATTTTTTTGTAGGATTCTAACCCTTTACTCTGAGCCTACATTTATCTTTGGAAGTCAAGTACATTTCTTGGAGAGAGCAGAAGGTTGAATTCTGTTTTCTACACAATAGGCACTCTGTTCATTAATTGATGAGTTCAGTCCTTTTACATTTAGAGTGATTATCAACATACACAAGTCTGATACCACCATTTTGTCCATAATATTTAAGTTCTATCTATTTCTCTGTTCAATTCTTCATGTATGTTCTTCTCTTCAACTTATATATGAGAGTTCCTTTTAACATGTCTTGGAAGGGGAGTGTGGTGTTTGCAAGTTCCTTTAGCTCCTGATTATCTAAGAAGACAAGCATTGCAGAATAGAGTATATTTGGCTGGCAGTTTTTATCTTTATTTTGATTGTATCATTTAGTTCTCTTCTTAGCTGCAGTGTTTCTTCAGAGAAGTCTCATCATGGCTCCCTTATAGGTTATCTGCTTCTTCCCTTTAGGCAGCTTTGATATTCTTTCTTTATCTTGGATACTTGGGACATTTACTACTGTGTGGCTTGGTGTAAGTCTTAGGATTTGTTGGCAACCTGGTATTCTTCAAGCTTCATGGACTTGAATATTTAATTCCTTCTCCAGGTTTGAGAAGTTTTCTTCCATTATTTCTGTTCACTTCTCTTTCTCTTCCACTTTTGGAATTCCCATTATTCTTTTCCTTTTCTCATGGAGTTGGATAATTCTTGAAGTGATTCTTCATTTTTTTCTTTAGAACTCTTCTTCCACATGATTTCCTTGTGCATTATCATCTTCAAGGTCACTGATTCAACCTTCCATTTAGTCTCTTCTACTTCCATAACTCCTCCAGAATTTTTTTTTTATTTTATCTATTGAAATTTTTACATCCTGCATCTCCATTGTTCTTATTTAATTTCTGTTTTCTGTTCATTCATTTTATTTTTCAGGACATTCTTTTTTTCTTTCATAGCATGATCAGCTTTTCTGTATTTTCTTCCATTTCTGTGAATTTCTCAATTATAGTAATTTTGAACATAGTATCTGATAGGAAGAACATATCTTCCAAAGTTTTGTGTCTAGGTTCTGATGATTTGCTGAGGATTCAAGTTGCTTGTTTTTTTTTTTCCCTTCTCCCCATTATTTGCTTTCTAAGTATTAAAGATGCAGATCATCCACTTTTCCAGTAGATGACACTGTATGTCAGGAAAGCTAATCTGTAACTGGGTCTTCTGTGATTACAGGAGGATCCTGTAGGGATTTGTCACTGGTGAAAGTGGTGTGTGTGGTTGTGGCTCATGCCTGTGGTACTGCTGATAGCCTTCCTTTCTGAGTTTCAGACCCACAACTCTAGAGTATGTGGATTTGGTACAGTTTCCCAGTGCTTTCCAGCTCAACTACACTAAATCTGCTCATCCCTGTGGCCACCTGATTCCAAGGGAAGTGGATGGGGGTAGTCACATCTTTTTTGGCTTTATCTTCCTCACTGGAAGCCCTATCTGCCTGATTCAGCACAGCACTTTTCCCAACACTGTCACATAGTTAGATCCAGAGAAATTAGCTGTGTGCTCCCCACACATGGGTATGAACCATGGATTCTACCCAAGCAGATGCCTCTCCCCTATTCACCCTTTGTGCCTATAGTTAAATTTCCTCAGAGTCTCTTCTGTTGCATGTAGTCAGCTTTGGTCTCAGATGATTGGGAGATGCTCCAGTTTCACCGCAAGCTATGGGGTCCTCCAAGTTCAGTGCCTCGCCTGATTTCTCTAATTTATTCTTCCAGGAATGAAGCAGGGAACTTCCTCTGACACCATCTTCACCTTCTTTTTTTGAATTTTTTGTTTTCAATCATGAATTATTCCTGGATTTTGCCAGTTGCTTTTTCAGTATTTATTAATATAATCAAATCGTTTTTTCTCTAGTATGTTCATGTGATGGATTACATTATTTGATTTTTAAATGTTGATGCTGTCTTACATACCTGAGACAAACCCACTTTGTTGTGGTGTGTGATTTTTTAATACATTGTTGTCCACACTTTTTTTGTCTTTTTCATTGTTGTTGGAATCAATTTACTAATATGTTGTCAAGAGTTTTTGCACCTATGTGAATGATAATGGTCTGTAGTTTTCTCCTCTTGTAATGTCTTAATTTGGTTTTGGTGTTAGGGCAATGGTGGCCTCATAGAATATGTTAGGAAGTCTGTCTCTGCTTCTATCCTTTGAAAGAGATTGTAGAGGGCTAGTATAATTTCGTCCTTAAATGTTCAGTAAAACTCAGCAGTGAACCTATCTGAGTCTGGTTCTTTCTCTTTTGGAAGGTTATTAACTATTAATTTAATTTCTTTAATAGGTATAGTCCTATTGAGATTTATTTCTCCTTATATGAGTTTTGGCAGATTGTATCTTTCAAGGAATTGGTTCATTTCACCTGTGTTATCAAATTGATGGCCACAGAGCTGTTCAGTTTCCCACATTAGCCATTTGATATCTATGTGCACTTCAGTAATGCCCCCTCTTGTATCTCTGATATTAGTAATTTGTGACCTCTGTCTTTTTTTCTTAGATGGCAAGAGGTTTATCAATTTGCTTCATCTTTTTTAATAAGCAGTTTCAATTTCATTGATTTCTATTTTATTTCCCGTCATTTTTTCTCATCTATTACTTTGGATTTAATTAGTTCTTCTTTTTCTAGTTTTCTAAGGTGGAAACTTATATTATTGGTCTTAGATCTTTCTTCTTTTCTAATAGATACAGTCATTGCTGTAAATTTCCCTCTAAACATTGCTTTCACTGCATTCTAAAATTTTTCAAAATTCCATTTTTGTCTTGTGTAATTTGATGTTCTTGAACAATTGACCTCTTAATCATTATGTAATGCTTTTCTTTATCTCTAACATTCCTTGCCTTGAAATCTAATCTGTCTGAAACTTCTTTCCTTTGACTATTTTTAGCATGGCATATATTTCTCCATTATTTACTCTTAATCTATATGTATTTTTATATATACAGGAAAAGTTTCTTGTAGTCAACAAGTATTTGTGTTGTGTTTTTTGATCCTTTCTGTATTTTAATTGCTATCTTTAGACAAATGATATTTAAAGAAGTCATTGATATTACTGAATTAATATCTACCACATTTTGCTACTATTTTCTATTTGCTATGCATTTTCCTTGTACTTAGAGTTTGAAATATGCATTTAAAAATTAATCCAAATCCACTTTCAAACAACATTAGATAGTGCAATTTCTTTACAGAAACAAAATACTCACTCTTCTCATCCCATGTGTCATTGCTGTTATTTATTAAAGATTATTTATTAAACATATTTACATAGAATATGTTCTCAAAAACATCATTGCTGTTATTATTTTGAATACATCATCATCATCTGTTAGAGCCATTAATAAAAAGAAAAAGCTTTGGAGCCTCTCTAGTGACCTGGGGGTAAGTCTCAGTGCCATCCCATGACAGCCTGAGTTCAATTCTGGCCAGGAAGCTAACCCACATAGGGCACAGCAGACCTCTCCTGTCCTCCCACTGCTCCCCTTCACAGTGTATTTCAGAAGATCCAGCTGTTCTGCTCCCCACTCTGTCTCTGGTGAATCCTCTCATCCCCCATATCTCTGGCCTACACACCAGTTCTTCTATGCATCTTTAAAAAAAATAAATAAAAGGTTTTATTTTGCTTCACTTGTTCCTTGTTTTAATCTTCTTTCGTCTTTGAAGATCTAAGTTGCTGGTCTATATTATTTTTCTTCTCCCTAACTAATGCATTTTAATATTCCTTGCAATCTAAGCTATTTGTAACAAAATCCTCAGTGCTTGTTGATCTGATAAAATTTTTCTCCTTCAGTTTTAAAGGATAATTTTGCAGATTACAGAATTCAAGTTTAGTGGGGTTTCCCTCTCAATACTTTTAAGTACTTTATTCCTCTCTCTTCTTGCTTCTGTGATTTCCTATCTAGTTCTTCTATCTAGTTCTTAGTTTCATTCTTCTGTAGTTATGGCTGCTTTTTCTTTCTTTTCTCTTCTTTCTATATGCTTTACCTTACTTTACCTTCTTTCTATATGCTTTACCTTACTTCATTTTCTGGTGTTTGGATATGATATGTCCAGGGATAGGGAGGGGCATTTACCTTATTTGGTATTATTTAGGATAACTGAGTGTATGTTTTTTTTGTCTTACATATATTTGGAGAAATTGCTAGTCATTATTGCTTCAAGTAATACACTTGTCCTTTCTAGCTTGCTTCTCCTTGTATTTCCACACATACATGCAAAATCTTTTCCACAATTGTTAGATGTTATATTTTTTTTGTCTTTTTTCTCTCTGTTTTTCAGTTTTATAAGTTTCTCCCATCGTATTTTCAAATTCAGAGATTATTTCTATAGCTGTGTCCAATCTGTTCATGAGACCATCAAAGGAATTTTTCATTCCCTTTCCAGTGTTTTTTATCTCAAGCATTTTTATTATATTCTTTCTTAGAATTTTCATATCTTTGTGTATATTACCTGTATGTTCTTGCATGTTGTCTACTTTTTGCATCAGAGCCATTAAGATATTAATCATATTTTCAAGAGATATTTATTTCTGCGTACAAGAGCTGAGGTGCCGGTCGGAAGTGCCAGGGTGTTAGAGGAATCATCAGAGACAGAGTGGGGAGCAGAATAGGAAGATTTACTGAAATACACTGCTAGGGTAGCAGCAATCCAGACAGGAGAGGTCTGCTGCACCATGTGGGTTAGCTCC
This sequence comes from Talpa occidentalis, assembly GCF_014898055.3. NCBI lineage: Eukaryota > Metazoa > Chordata > Mammalia > Eulipotyphla > Talpidae > Talpa > Talpa occidentalis. The sequence continues at coordinate 44,009,785 of NW_023601653.1, read as the reverse complement.
CCAGCCAGGAATTGAATTCCCACTGCAGTGGCTGCCTATAGCTTCATAGTGTTGAGCAATAACCCCTTGTGACACCAGGGATGCCCTAGTCATATATATGTTTTAATTTCCAGTCCGATAATACTTGGACTCTAGTTTCAATACTTGTCCAATCACTTCAATGTATTTCAGTCTTTTAAAATACCTTAAATTATTTTTGTTGAAAGGTGGACATGTGGAGGGATGGGAAGCATTCTATAGTCTTATGAATAAGTTTAAATCTTTTGGTAACCTGGGAACTTCACACGTGCTTCTCAATGTCCCCCTTAGATGGCACAGTGTGGTTAGAGGACAGAAATTATTTTTCCTCCATTCCCCACTTTGAAGGATAGTGAGCTGGAATTGGGTATTTACTGTCTCCATAATGGAAAGCTAGATTTGATAGAGCTTGAATATTTCCTTTCCCCCACATTGGTTAAGTTCTGATAAACTCCATGTTAGTCAGGCTTTAATAAAATAATGTCTATGGGAGACGGACAGGGAGAGGAAGGACTAGGGTCAAAATAAAGGGGGGGTGGGCCTCTCGATGGCACAGCGGGTTGAGCATAGCGTTGTGAAGCTGACCGCAACCTCTGCAGCAGCGGTTCGATTCCCAGCCGGCAAGGAAGAATCCCACATGGCGAGACAGACCTCTTCTGTCTCACCCACTGCTCCCCTCAGCAGTGCTTTCATTCCATCTGCCTGTTCTGCTCCCCACTCTCTGATGAATCCTCGCACCCTCCCGCAACTCTGGTCTATACCCCAGCTCTTGTATAAATAAAAAAAAAAATGAATCTTTAAAAAAATATAAATAAATAAAGAAAGAAAGAAAGGGGGTGCAATTGTATGGGGAATATAACCAAAATGAAAATGCATGGATTGTGCAAAAATAAAAAATGATGTAAGAATTATATAAAATAAAATATATTAAAAAAAAGTCTCTGAGCATAAGCCTTGCTAAGAAGAATAGTATTATGACACATTTTTAAATGGTTCCATCCCCCACAGAAAGTCCTATATATTTTTTCCCAGTGTTTACAGTGAAGACATGTTAGAGATCCTGAGATAAAACACAAAAACATAAACGTTTTACTATGTCTGGGCTCTCATGAGATTTTTAACCATTGGGCTTGTTCAGAGTCTGTAATTCATCCATTATGCTTCAGGTTTTCTTATCTTAACACTGATTCCTGTGGAGGCTTCTGTTCATGGATTTATGTTCCAACAAATTGGGATTGTCTATATCTGCCAGTCTGTCTTTCTACTTTTCTGTCGAATCTAACAAGAGTTAATGATTTTTCAGTTCAGTTTTTATTTGTCATTAGAATTGAGCAGCACTTTTAATTTTCTTTCATGTCAGATCAGAAACTTGAATTCTCCCATTTTGCCAGCAGTTTTGAAGGATATTGTCACTGGATATAAAAGACTAGATTGACAGTTCCTTTAGCACTTTATAGATATTGTTGCAATGTCTTTTGACCTCATTATTTAATGAAAATCCTGCTATCACCAAAATCAATATCCTTGGTATGAAATGTCTCATTTTTGTCTATTTTTTATTTTATTTTATTTTTGAAGTAAGATTTTTTAAATTTATTTTTTTAATGAGGTAACAGTGGGTTACATCATTGTTTCCATTTTGGAAGAATAGGAAACCCCTTCAGGTGTTGTTACTGCAGTGCACTCTCCACCAAAGCACCCGTAGTCCACCACTCATAGCAGGAATTTAGAAAACCTAAATAAGGGACCAGGAAAAAGGCTAAATAATACAAAGTAAAAATCAAAATCAACAAGCAACTATAAACCAGAGACATACTATAGGGTGTGGGGTGGGAAGAAGGATTAGGGTCAAAATAAGGGGGGAGGTTACAATTATATGGGGAACACAATCAAAATAAAAATGCATACATTGTGCAAAAAATGAAAAAATGATGTAAGAATTATGTAAAATAAAATATTAAAAAAAGAAGTCCTAATTCTAAAAAAAAAAGAAGATACAGTTTTTACATATAATGGAATACTACTCAGCAGTCATAAAAGTGAACTCATGTCATTTGCAGCAACATGGATGGAGGAGGTAGAAGAGATTATCCTGAGCAAAAAAAAGACAGTAGAAGAGAGACAAATACCAGATGGTGTTGCTTATATGTGGAATGTAGAGAAACTAATAAAAGGGTCAAATAAAGCCAAAGCCAAACTCAGAAACTAATCCTTGAAATCTGACTATAGAACTGACTCATCCACAGGGAATATACAGTGATGAGAACAATGTGGGGAAGGAGCACAATAGACTATTTTTTTATTTTATTTTATATATTTTTATATCATTTTTCATTTTTACAAAATGTATGCATTTTTATCTTGGTATAGTCCCCAAACAATCCCCACTCCCCCCCCTTGTTTTGATCCTATTCCTTCCCTGTAGTGTGTCTCTGGTTTATAGTTGCTTGCTGATTTTGATTTTTACTTTATTATAATTAGTTTTTTTCCTGGTCCCTTATTTAGGTTTTCTAAGTCCCTGCTATGAGTGAGACCATCCAGTATTTTTCTTTTTCTTTCTGGCTTATTTCACTGAGCATGATCCCTCACAGCTCCAACCATGTTGCTGCAAACTGCATGAGTTTATCTTTTTTGATTGCTGAGTAATATTCCACTGTGTATATGTACCACAATCTTCTTGATCTAGTCATATATTTTTGGACATTTGGGTTGTTTCCATAGTTTAGCAATTGTAAATAGTGCTGCTATAAACATAGAGGTGTAGGTGCCCTTTTGAATTACTGTTTCTGTGTCCTTTGGGTAAATACCTAGGAGTGGAATTGCTGGGTCATATGGAAGCTCCATCTTTAGCAAGTTGAGGAATCTCCACACAGCTTTCCATAGTGGTTGGACCATTTTGCACTCCCACCAGCAGTGCAGGAGAGTTCCTTTTTCTCCACATCCTCGCCAACATTTATTGTTGCTAGTTTTTTTTTTTTTTTTAATACGTGCCATTCTCACTGGTGTAAGATGGTATCTCATTGTAGTTTTGATTTGCATTTCCCTTATTACAAGTGATGATAAACTTTTCTTCATATGTCTGTTGGCCATTTGCATTTCCTATTTGGAGAAGTTTCTTTTAAGCTCTTCTGCCCAATTTTTTTTTTAAGATTTATTATTTATTTATACAAGAACCAGGGTACAGGCCAGATGCACAGGAGGGTGAGAGGATTCACCAGAGACAGAGTGGGGAACAGAACATCTTCCACCCATTTTTTGACTGGATTATTTACTTTGTTTTTCTTGAGTCTCATCAGCTCTTTGTAGATTTTTTTTGATATTTTATTTTCTATAATTCTTACATCATTTTTCATTTTTGCACAATGTATGCATTTTCATTTTGGTTATATTCCCCATACAATTGCACCCCCCCTTATTTTGACCCTAGTCCTTCCTCTCCTCGTCCCTCCCCCACCATAGTGTGTCTCTGGTTTATAGTTGCTTGTTGATTTTGATTTTTACTTTGTATTAATTAGTCTTTTCCTAGTCCTTTATGTAGATTACTCAGCAATCAAAAAAGACAAACACATGCAGTTTGCAGCAACATGGATGGAGCTGGAAGGGATCATGCTCAGCGAAATAAGTCAGAAAGAAAAAGAAAAATACCGGATGGTCTCACTCATAGCAGGAATTTAGAAAATCTTTAGATTTTTGTGATCAGTCCTTTATCATTAGTGTTGTGTGTAAAAATTTTCTCCCCATTGATGGGGTGTCTCTTTGTTTTGGTTACTGTCTCTTTTTCTGTACAGAAGCTCTTTAATTTGATGTAGTCCCAGCTGTTTATCTTTGCCTTCACTACACTGCTTTGGGTGATGTGTCTTTAAGGATGTTACTGAGGTGTATATCATGTAGTGTCTTGCCTATATTTCCTTCTATATATTTTATGGTTTCAGATCTCATATCTAATTATTTAATCTATTTTGAGTTTACTTTTGTGCATGGTGTGAAGTAGTAGTCAAGCCTCATTTTTTTGCATGTAGCAACCCAGTTTTCCCAGCACCATTTCTTGAACAAACTTTCTTGACTCCATTGCATATTCTTTGCCCCTTTGCCAAAGATTAATTGACTGTAAATCTGTGGGCTTATTTCTGGATTTTCTGTTTGATTCCATTGGGCCGTGTTTCTGTTCCTGTTCCAATACCATGCAGTTTTGATTATTATAGCTTTGTAGTATAGTTTGAAGTCTGAGAGTGTGTTACTGCCTTTCCCTTCTTTTTTTTTTCAAGTCAGCTTTGGCTATTTGGGATTTTTGGTGACTCCATATGAATTTCATCAATATTTGTTCTATTTCTTTGAAGAATGTCATTGAAATTTTTATTGGACTAGAATTGAACCTGTAAATTGCTTTTGGTAGGATGGACATTTTGATAATGTTAATTCTTCCAATCCATGAGTAAAAGTCTTTCCATTTTTTGTGTCTTCTTCTATTTCTTTTAACAGTGTTTTATAGTTTTCTTTGTATAGGTCCTTTACCTCTTTTGTTAGGTTTATTCCCAAGTATTTGATTATTTTTGTTTCAATAATAAAAAGGATTTTTTTTATTTCTTCTTCTTCAGATTTATTGTTTGTGTATAGGAAGGCAACTGATTTTTCTGTGTTGATTTTGTATCCTGCTACTTTACTAAACTGAGTAATTAATTTGATTAGTTTTTTCTGTGGAGTGTTTTGGGTTCTCTATGTATATTATCATATCATCTGTGAATAGTGATAGTTTTACTTCTTCCTTCCCTAATTGGATTCCTTGTATATCTTTCTCTTGTCTTATTGCTCTGGCTAGGACTCCCAGTATTAGACATGGTGAGAGTGGACATCCTTGTCTTGTTCCAGATCTTAATGGAAGTGCTTCCAACTTTTCAGCATTGAGAATGATATTGGTTATGGGCTTGTCATATATGGCCTTTATGATATTGAGTTATGTTCCTTGTATCCCAAGGATTTCAAGGCCCTTTATCATAAATGGGTGTAGTACTTTGTCGAAAGCTTTCTCAGCATCTATTGATGTTATCATATGATTTTTATATTTCTTTTTGTTGATGTGTTGGATTACACTGATTGATTTTCAGGTTTTGAATGATCCTTGTGTTCCCTGGAATAAATCCTGCTTGGTCGTGGTGAATTACCTTATGGATACATTGTTGGATTCTGTTAGCTAAAATTTTATTGAGGATTTTTGCATCAATGTTGATTAGAGATATTGGCCTGTAGTTTTCTTTTTTGTGTGTTGTCCTTATTCGGTTTTGGTATTAGTGTAATGTTGGCCTCATAGAACATGTTTGGTATTATCTCTTCCTTCTCAATTTTTTGAAAGAGTTTATGAAGGATAGGCACTAGTTCGTTTCTAAATGTTTGGTGGAATTCATTTGTAAATTCATCTGGTCCTGGGTTTTGTTTTGGGGAGGGTTTTAATTACCATTTCAATTTCACTGCTTGTAATTGGACTGTTTAGGTGTTCTATTTCTTCTTTATCTAGCTTTGGGTGATTGTAGAGTTGTAGGAATTTGTCCATCTCTTCTGAATTGTTGAGCTTTTTTGAATAGAACTGTTCATAATAGTTGCTGATTATATTTTTGATTTCTGCTGTGTCTGTTGTGATTTCTCCTCTTTCATTTGTGATCCTATTTATTTGTGCTTTCTCCCATTTTTCCTTTGTGAGCCTGGCTAGGGGTTTGTCTATTTTATTTATTTTTTCAAAGAACCAACTTTTGGTTTCATTGATCTTTTGGATTTTTTTTTTCATTTCTGTTTCATTTATTTCTGCTTTGATTTTTATTATTTCCTTTCTTCCTCTGGTTTTGGGGATTTTTGTTGTTGTTCTTTTTCTAGTTCTTTGAGCTGTGAGATTAGGTTGTATCTTTGAATGCTTTCTTGTTTTCTTGATGTGAGCCCATATTGCTGTATATTTTCCTCTTATTACTACTTTTGCTGCATCCCATACATTTAGGAAATTGGTGTCCTCCTTGTCATTCAACAAAGTATTTTTTAATTTCTTCTTTGATCTCCCATTAGTCCAGTGGTCTTCCAGTAGTGTGGGTTTCAATCTCCATGAGGTAGGAGGGTTCCTTGCCTTCTTTTTATGGTTTATTTCTATTTTGATGCCTTCATGGTCAGAGAAGATGGTTGGTATAATTTCAGTCTTGGTGTATCTGTTGATGTTTGTCCTGTGTCCCAGTATGTGATCGATCCTGGAGAATTATGTGTGTGCACTTGAGAAAAATGTGTACTCAGATTTTTTTGGGTTTAGTGTTTTATAGATGTCTGTTAAGCCCATGAGGTCTAGATCCTTATTTAGAGCTTTAGTGTCCCTACTCATTTTTTTCTCATTGATCTATCCATTGTTGATAGTGGTGTGTTGAAGTCTCCTACTACATATGTATTATCTCTGATGTCTGTTTTCAGAGATAGTAATAGTTGTCTGATATATTTTGGTGCTCCTTCATTTGGTGAGTATATGTTAATGAGTGTTATGGCTTCTTGATGCATTTCCCCCTTGATCAGAATGTAGTGACCATCTGGGTCTCTTTTTATCTTTTTGAGTTTGAAATCTGTTTGATCTGATATATATAGCTGTTCCTGCCTTGTTTTTTGGTCCATTTACTTATAGGATTGTTTTCCATCCTTTTACTTTCAGTCTATTTGTATCTTTTGTAGTTAAATGTGTTTCCTGGAGACACAAAAAGGTTGGGTATTGTTTCTTAATCCAGCCTGAAACTCTATGTCTTTTTATTGAAGAGTTTAGTCTGTTTACATTTAGAGTTAATATTGATCTGTTAGCACCTGTATTTGCCATTTTGTTTGTCTTTTCTCTGGTTTTATTTATGTATTATGTATTATGTATTATGTATTATTTTAATAATTTTTTTTGGTCTTGTTTTGTTCTCATTCATCCCTCTGTTGGCTCTGGCTTTAATTTTTTTTAAGATTTATTTACACAAGCATTGGGTGCAGTCAGAAGCACAGGAGGGTGAGAGAATTCACCAGAGCCATAGCGGGGAACAGAGCAGGCAGACTGACGAAATACACTGCTGAAGGGAGCAGCGGGAGGCAGGAGAGGTCTGTGTGCCATGTGGGACCCTCGCTGTAGGCCGGGAATCGAACTGGAGCTGCAGAGGCTGCAGGCAGCTTCGCAGCCCAACACTCAACCGCTGCGCCACTGGGGAGGCCGGGCTCTGGCTTTAAGACTCCTTGTAGTATATTTTGGAGTGGGGTTTAGTCATAGAGGAAGGAAAGCTTTGCAGGATAGAGTATTTATTCTTGGTTGGCATTTGTTGACTTGGAGTTTGTTGACTATGTCCTTCCACTCTCTCCTTCCCCATTGTATTTCTTCAGAGAAGTCTGATATTAGCCTTATTATTTTCCTTTGTATGTTATCTGTTTCTTCCCTCTTGTCAGCTTCATTATTTTCCCCTTGTCTTGGATTCTTGGGAGCTTTACTAGTATGTGTCTTGCTGTATTTTTCCTTTCATTATGGAAGCTTGGTGTTCTTCTTGCTTCTTGTATGTCTATTTTCAGCTCCTTCTTCATGTTTTGGAAGTTCTCTTCAATTATTTCCTTGAATATTTTCTAAGTTCCTATGTCTCGCTCCTCTCCCTCTGGGATTCCTGTAACTCTTATATTTTCTTTACTCATGGAATCAGATAGTTCCTGAAGTCTTTCTTCATTCTTTTTCCTTTGTACTTCTCTTTCCTTTTCTGTTTTGGTTCTTTTTATTTCTGTGTCTTCAAGAGTACTTAGTCATTCTTCCATTTCATCTATTCTGCTTTCATTGCTTTTCCCAGAGTTCTTTAGCTCCTCATTAATCCTTTGATCTCCTGCATTTCTTTCACTTCCCTTTTAAGGGACTCAATTTCATTCTTCTTATTGTTGATTATTTTTCCTATATCATTTTTGACTTCTTTCAGTTTTTTAATCATGGCAATTTTAAATTCTCTATTGGGAAGACTCATAATTCCTCTTCGTCACTGGTATTGCAGTCTGGTGTTTGTCTTTTTGTGGTGTGTCTTTTCCCTGGGGACATGCTTGGTTGCTTATAATTTTTCTTCTCCCTGCTGCTTCTTTTTAATTTGTCCTATGTGTTGGGACACTGTATCACTGGTATCGGCCAATATCTCTTTGGTGTGCTCTTTCTGGGATGTCAGGAACTGGTGGTCCAATTGTGTCCAACACTGTTATGCCAGAAGTCCAGTAGGGCAGTGGTATTATGGATATGTTAATGGCCACTGTCCCTGGTATTATGGATATGTTAATGGTCACTGTCCACTGTTAATGGTCACTCCTCCTTCTGTATTTGTTTAATTCCAGAGGTGGGTCTTGAGGTCCCACAGACTTCCTTGGCAGTGGCTGGATTGCCCACTGGGCTCCAAATCGCTGGATCCCCCTCTGGGCTCCGACTCCTTGCCAGGTGGGGCCTGGCTTATGGTGGTGGGCCTTCAGCTCACCTCTGACTGTGGGGACAGCCCTTTCTCAGTTCCACACAAAAGCTTTGGTCAGGTCCTGACCAGTACAGAATTCCCTGTCTATATATGATGTGTCTGCTGGGTGCTTCCCTCTGCCTTAGGTCATCGTTTTTTGTCTATTAATTGATTTTTAAAATATCTTTGGTTTCCCGCAGTTTGAGTATGATTTGTTTAAATTTTATTTTCTTTGATTTTATCTTATTTAGGGGTTTGCTGTACTTCTTAAATATGTGAATTTTTATCTTTTCCCAAATTTTTAAATCTTCCAAATATTTCAAATATTTGTATTGCTCTGTTATCATTTTCTTCTCCTTCTGGAACTCTAACCACATATATTTATTGATTTGAGATTGCTACATGTTTTCCATTGATTTTTCCCTCTCCTCTTCAGATTGTATACTTATTTATAAATCATTAAGTTCCTCTGTTTGTCTGTTCTACCATGAAGCCCACTGAGCAAATTTTTATTTCAGAGACATTTTTTTAGATCCTAGCCTTTCCATTTAGCTTCTTATTATAGTTTCTTTTTTGCTTCTGGTGATTTCTACATTTTCATTTATTTCAAATTCTTTGTTTCTTCATAAGATATAGAGATAATATCCATTTTTAAGTCTTTGTGTAATATTCTAGCAGTTTAGCATGTACTGATTTTAACAGCTGTCACATTTTCCTGGTTGTATAGTAAGTAATTTTGTGTTGTTGGCCTCCTTGGTGGCCCAGGGGTTAAAGTCACTCTCAAAGCTATCACCAGCCAGTGCATCCTGATTTCGATCTCTGGCCATGGAGCTGACCACATGGCACAGCAGACCTCTCCTGTCTTGACCGCTGTTCCCTCAGTGGATTCCAATAGATCTACCTGTTTTGCTCCCCACTGTCTCTCTGGTGAATCCTCTCATTCCCCATGCCTCTGGCCTACACCCCAGTTCTTGTATGTATGTATGTATGTATGTATGTATGTTGATTTTTATTTAGTAAGCAATTAACATTGTTCAATTCAGACCACAAATTCTGCCTCACTTTTTGTGGGTGTGGTTTAAATTTCAGTTCAATTCTAAAAACATTTTCTCTGCTTGTTTGAGCCTGTCCACAATTAAAATGAGCCTGAGACATCTGCCGGTTTATACACAGACGGAAGGGATCCTCTTTGCTGTCTCTTTCTGCTCTGAGAATTTCTCCTCACTCTTCAGTCTCAAAAGGGTTCTTTGATGGTTTATATAGTTGTAAAGATGGGGTTACTATTGAAGTTTTAGTCCCTCACACATCCACTGTTGATATGCTTCTCTGTGATTGGGGTCTTTTATGTTTTTCCCTGAGGAAAAATGAAAAATGGAAAACATACCCTGTGCATTCACTTTTGACTCCCCTGCTTTAACTGGTTTGGTTTTCAGAGCCTTCAGATATTCTTTTTTTATCCTAAATATTTTAGTTTTAAATAGGAGCTATTTTTGAGCTATAATCAGTTTATACCACCATGCTGGACCATTACAGCTTAAATTAATATTTCTCAGCTGAAGGTTATGTCTACTTTGGATTCATATAATCCATTTAATGAATTGTTTCTCTACATTGTTTAAATTAAGTGTGTAAGAATTAAACTAGATCTCATATTGCATCACATGCAATAATAACTTATTTTCTAAAATTTTTACTTGACTCTATTTAATAACTATTTATTGAACACCTACTATGTGCCACAAACTCCTTTTAGATTATAGGAAATATAATAGTAAACATACCTAAAAAAATAGATTAGAGAGCAAAAACCTTTAGTGAGTACAATATATAATATTTTAGACAAATAAAAGAAAAAGTATGCCACATGTGCCTAGTCTTGTGTAGAGGGAGTCTGTTAAAAATATTTTGGAAAGGGTAGTATCCCCAAATTTACCACTCTATTGACATCTAGGTGATGATAGCTGCAACTTATCAGAAGAAAGAGAAGTCTAAGTTTTGTAGGCAGTGAGCATAGCAGTTTGAATGAAGGATACAACAAAACAGTAGCTTAAAGAAATGTCCCCTGCACTGCTGGTATTACACTGTGAAGATGAAGGTGAAGAGAGTTCACTGAATAGTACAGAATAGAAACCTAACATTCTTCTACTACCCCTCAATTATGAATTCCCTGCTGTTGCATTTCTCTGTAAGTTACTAACCCCTGACATAGTTCCTGGCACTCTCCTCCGGCTCTCTCCCATGTTCTTTTTTTCTCCTATCTTTCACTTCCCTCCATGTTAACATTCATGGACATACTTCTTATTTTTGAGTGGAAAAAGTTCTTGAGTGGAAATAAGAGATACGAGGGCTCAGTTTTCTCATTTCAAATGCCTCTGGCAATTACTGGATAGCTACTATCTATGTGATCTGAAAATCACACATGATACACTTGAAAGTATTTGCAGTCATACAGTCTTTTTTCCTATCCTAGCTTTTTTCTTTTTTTTTTTGTTACAGACATGCTTGTTTTTAGTAGAAAGGCTACTCTCCTATGTCTGATACAGCATTAAAGTTGAAATGGAAGCCGTGCAGCACAAACTCCTGTTCCATGCACATAGCAGAGATCATTAGCTGAACAGCTCCCTGTAACCCACTTCCTCTGCCCTCACAATTTTTATTAACAGAGCCCTAAAGCAGACACCGCCAGTCAATCAAGCCTTGAAACAGGAGATTCATTGTACTTATCCTCGCTCCTTTGGGAAGTGGCAAAACCTTTCCTGGAAAGTTGTGGCTAACTGAGAAAGCGGTGTCCATTCTAACACTTAAAATCTCCTCTAGGCACCATTTTCCATTACAGAGAAAATTAACCAAATGTATGTAGCTAAAGAAAATGTACAATTATATGAACACAAAGATTTGTTTTAAAGAACAAATATTTCTGTCTAGTCAGGTTCTTTTTAAAACAAAATAAATATCTGGAAGCAATTTAGTAAATTTGCTCTATGTAAATTATAATTAAAGTTAGACAGGAATCATTTGTTTTCTTGAAAAGAAGAAGATAAACTCAAGGTCAGGGAGATCAGGTTCAAGTCTAAATCCCAGAGTTAAGTGAGGAAGAAAGAGACCCAATATGTAATGCCAACTATAAATACATGCTTGGCTTTGGAACAGCTGTCCACAGTGCACCATTGCAATTTTGCTGTAACCAACTCTTACACATCTATGGCTTCAACTGCACAGAGATTTTACCATCATTTTAATTCAATCTTTTCAAAATAGAAAACCAAGTTGAATGAATGTTTTTATCCATAAGCACCAAGCCTGAAAAAGCAATGTCAAATTCAAAGTATGTTAATATGGGTATAACTGAAATGTCTTAAATTAAAACAACATTGTTCATGGAGTATAAGGGATAGGGATAGATTAAAGCAGCAATTAAAACTATGCCTCTAAAAGTGTGGGGTTTTGGAATGTCTGCTCAGTTAAGACTCTCTTCTGGGAGGATCTTCTGCTCACAACTTTTTTCTGAGTGAACAAGGGACCTTGTGCTTCCACCTCTCCACCCTTAATTCTTTTTTTTTCTTTTTTTTAAAGATATATTTATTTATACATACAAGAATTGGGGTACAGGCCAGAGTTGTGGGAGGCAAAAGGATTCACCAGAGACAAAGCAGGGAACAGAACAGGCAGACTGACCAAAATACACTGCTGAGGGGAGCAGTGGGCAAGACAGGAGAGGTCTGCTGTGGAATGTGGGTAGCTCCCCGGCTGGGGAATCGAACTTGTGCTGCAGTGGCTGCAGCTAGCTTCATAGGTTGTGTCTTCACCCCTTGCGCCACCAGGGAGGCCCACCTTTAATTCTAAGGTAATACAGTATTAAGTCTACTGGAAGTCCATCTTTATCACGACTGGTGTGAAAGACTACACAGAAAGAGTATAGCCAAGTCAATCGGATTTATCTTGGAAAGCTAAAAATAGTAAATATGGAAGAATATCAATCTGATAGTGAAATGTGACACTGATGGTCAGTCAGGTGGACTCCAGGGTTAGAATAGCCATTTGGACCATCTATAAGATAAGTAACCAAAGATAAATTGGGGGGGGGGCAGGAGGGTAGAGAAGTAAGATATGTGGGGAGGTAAGAAAGGAAGGAAAGGGCAGTAAGAGGGATGGTGGATGGGACTTGGGAAAAAGCGACCCTCAGCAGTTTTGCTGTGGAATCCCTGGTCCTCCTTGTTCTTGGGGCTATTGTCTGGGTACCCAGAGTTCTTGCTGGTCAACTAGGCAGACTGCCAGGCAGGAGGCCTTGCACCAAGGACAAAAGTCCTGGTCTGAGAACATACTGGGAAATCAGTGTCTACTGAAAATAGCAGGCAGACATTATGGCCAGATTAGCAAAACCAGCAAAATACCTTACTTGTAAGGGTTAGGGTTAGCAGAAAGTTAGGTAAGAATAGAGAACAGAGATAATGGGCTTTGACCAGCAGGACAATGGAGCCCCCCAGAACTAGGCCTTGTTTACCCATCCCAACTCACATCCCCATAACACATCCCCCACGCATGTACACTCTCTACATGCTTGCCCCATCTTTGAACTTGATTCTGATAAACACGAGACTGCCTTTGGATGGGGCTGCATGTTTCTGCCTGGTGTAGCCCCTCTAGGCCTCTCATTGCTCCAACCCACTTTGAGTGATCTTTACCTCGTCCCGCACTGCTCCCAAGGCAGCCCTCTGTGAGGCAACACTTCGTTGTATTTCGCTGCCCATCAAAGAGTCTGAAATCATTGAATTTTTCCTGGGGATGGCCCACAGGATGAGGTTTTGAAAAGCAGATTAATGCTGGTCAAAAGATCAAGTTCAAGGCTTTTGTCCCGAATGGGGGTGAAAATGGCTTGTCAGACTAGGTATGAAGTACTCCAAGGAATTAGTCACAACCATCTGCAGAGCCAACATCCTGGCCTTGCTTCATCACTCTATCATATTTATTTATTTTTTTTTTACTGAAATACACTGCTGGGGGAACAGCAGGCAAGACAGGAGAGGTCTGCTGCCATGTGTATTAGCTCCCTCGCCTGAATCTAACTCAGGCCACAGCGGCTAATTATCTATCTCATAAATATAGATCTTATCCAACAGGAGGTCAAAAATGATGTCAACTATAATTTTTTTTCTCCAGTTCTGGGCTGAAATCCCTCAAATCCCCTCAAACGTTGCCTCATTAGATATACATTTCCTCACTCCCTGCACTCACTATAAGTACATCATTACATGTCTCCCATCTTAAGGCTCACAACACCACATTTTTCTGGTACCTAAGATTTTCCCTTCCCTACTTAGTTAAGCATTTTGAAAGTCTGTGTCTATATTTCACACCTTCATTTATCTCTCAGTCTGCTGCAAGCTGGCTTCTTCCTTCATTGCATGAAGCTCCTGGCAATAACCTGGGTCACTGGATTGCAAGTGTAACAATCTTTTTTAAAATATGAGCAGAATATTTTCCATTTACCCCACCAGATCTACTCTGTACCCTTTCCAATCAGGAAGGCTGACCTATATGAACTACATCAACAGTGTTATTTTCCTCTGGCAACTGTTTTCATCAATGAGAGGGACTGTAGAAAGCCAGAATATCAGTCTGCGAATGTATGTCCACATATGTCAGCATGTCTACTTCTACAGCTAAGTCGGTCTCTCTCTCTCTCTCTCTCTTATTCTCTTATTCTCTCTCTCTCCAAACATACACACACACTCTCTTCCTAATCCATTTGAAGCGGCCAGCTATTTTCAGACAAAACCCTGACTGAATCAGCTACTTTTCAAAATTATCTTATTATACAATGGAAATTGAAACAGTTGAAATATCTCCCTCGATATTCTCTAATTTCTTGGATTCTTCATTTTTAGACTGACCATTCTCAATCAATGTTATCAGTTGCTCTTTGTCTGTTACTCTTCATGTATTGGTGTTTCCCAGAATCTGGATCATATTGTCATTTTCTTCTCACTAGAATATCTCAATCCATACTCTTAGCTTTAGTACTCACCAGAAATAGTGTTTGTATCTGGTAGATGTTCAGTACCTGTTTGCTGTATAATGAGTGAATATGTATACAAATGAAGGCCAAGTCCTAATCTCTGTATATCTCTCTTCCTTCTATGTATTTCTTACTCTCTTGTACACATCTCCACATGGGTGTCTCACAAGCAGCTCAACTCAGCATGTTTAAAGCTGGATTAATTGCCCTTATCTCCAAATTTTGGTTTTATATCCCTTATCTTATTTAATAAAAATATATTCTCATAATACTTCAATTCAAAAAGCCAGGAGTCATCTTAAAAATGCCCTAATTCCATGGCACATATTAAAAAAACTAGCAACAACAATTGTTGGCGAGGTTGTGGAGAAAAAGGAACTCTCCTGCACTGTTGGTGGGAGTGCAAACTGGTCCAACCACTATGGAGAGCTGTGTGGAGATTTCTTGACCTACTAAACATAGAGCTTCCATATGATCCAGCAATTCCACTCCTAGGTATTTACCCAAAGGACACAGAAACATCAATTCCAAAGAACACCTGCACCCCTATGTTCATAGCAGCACTATTTACAATAGCTAAGCTTTGGAAACAACCCAAATGCCCAAAAATAGATGACTGGATCAAGAAAATGTGGTACATATTCACCATGGAATATTACTCAGCATTCAAAAAAGATAAACACATGCAATTTGCAGCAACATGGATGGAGCTGGAAGGGATCATGCTCAGTGAAATAAGCCAGAAAGAAAAAGGAAAATACCGGATGGTCTCACTCATAGCAGGAATCTAGAAAACTTAAATAAGGGACCAGGAAAAAGAATAACTATAAGAAAGAAAATATCAAAATCAACAACAACTATGAACAAGAGACATTCTATGGGGCTGGGGAGGGTGGGGAAAGGAGGAATTGGGGTCAAAATAAGGGGGTTGTAATTGTATGGGGAATATAAAAATAAAATTTAAATTAAAAATAAAAAAACAAAAAAAAATGACCTAATTCCATACTTCACTCACAAAATTGTGTCAACTCCATATTAGCTTCAATTTTTACATGTTTTGTTCTCCATCTGCTACAGTCTTCATTAAGGTCTTGCTTGTCTCTCTAGTGTAATATTTTCTCACAAAGCTTTTCTTTTTTTTCTTTTTTCTTTTTGGTTCCTGCTTTATTCCTTTGCAAACTATCTTTGATACAACCTTCACGGTAATCTTTCTATGCCATTTCTCTACTGAAAATGATTCAAAGGTACTCATTTGCATGGCTTTCTGGATAGGCCTACCCAACTTTCAAGCTTTTCATCTTTTACTTCTAACATGAACTTCACACTGAACATCCTGACATTACTCAAAATAATCCTTATTATTCCCTCTACTAAATTTACTTCCAACTTTACCTTTCAAGATTCTTCACATTATCTAAGACTTAACCTAAAAAATGATTTCACTAATGTCTTTCCTTCTACTTTTCACTACCCTCTCCTTTCTTGTCTTTGAAAATACTTTGTAAATTATAATTATTATAACTCTAAATACATTGTACTGTAATTTGTTACTTAATTATCTGTCTCAACCAAGAGGCTATAAGACCCTTCAAGATATACCTTTACTTAGAATACTGTTCAATTCATCTCACTATTCCTTTTATTTAAGTGGAAATCAACAAATAATTGTTAAATATCTTTCAATTCCTACTATTCTTGCCTAAGTTTATATAATATTACCATTAACATAGTTGAATTGTGTTCCCCCAAAATTAATATATTAAAGACCTAATCCAAAAATACCTCAGAATTTAACCTGATTAAGACACTGCATCTTGGAGATAATCAAATTAAAATGAGATCATTAGGATGAGTCCTAATCCTTCAAGACTGTTGTCCTCATAAAAAAAATAAAAAGTGGACACAGAGACATACAAAGCAAAACATGATGTGAAGAATATAAAGAGGAAATGGTAATTTATAAACCAAGGACTGAACAATCCTTCCCTACAGCCCTCAATAGGAACCAACTCTGCCAACACCTAGATTCTGTACTTATGTTCTCAACTTGTGAATTGTTAAATCTCTGTTATTTAAACGCCACCTGTGTATTTTGTTATGGTTACCTTAGCAACCACATTGTAATTCAGTAAACTTTTTTATATAATTTGCTTTATTTTAATTTACCATTTCCATTAAATCTTTACTTAATTCCCTCATTTGGACTCAGCTAGTATTTTCACAACCTATTACTTTCGTCTTAGGTATTTCCTCTCCAGTTAAGTTAAACAATCAATGTGTCCCATATAGTCTCTTCTCTCTGAAATTACAAACCTCATCATTAATTTATTTATCAGACAATGGTTGAGAACCTATAAAGTTCAACAAGTTTCCCCAAGTGCTGAGTGTGGTGAAAGACAAGAGCCATCAAATTCAGTCCTTGACTACCAGAAACATGTAACCTAGCACAAGAGACAAAACATACAGTAGATTTAAAATTATGATGCTCATCCAAAAATGTTTGTAATCCCCAATACAGGCATAAAATTTCATCAGTGACCTCAGAGCTGAAAGGGATTTTGTAATCCTGGCATCCCAGTGTTGATTTGACAAGTGAATAAGGCATCTCAAAGAGCAGCACTATTGCCTGAGGTGTATAGGATCTTTATGTTTGCCCAGACTTTCTTATGATTCACATCCACTCCCCATCTTTGAATCACTCACAGTTTAAAAATATACCTTAGTAGCATGGACTCTTCAGTCTCCTTCATAATTCTCAGATGCCTAGAGTTTACCTCATAAGAATGCATATGATTTAAGCAAGAATGAGGGATTCAGAAAAAAAAATTCCTATCTGCTTGAGTTAGAAAACACAAGGTTAATCAAAAAGCTAGTGGCACAGGGGTTAAAGTCTCAGCGCTATCAAGGTATCTCCAGGCACTTCAGCTTGAGTTCAATCCCAGGCCAGGGAGCTGACCCACATGGCGCAGCAGATCTCTCCTGTC
Source organism: Talpa occidentalis (assembly GCF_014898055.3). Lineage (NCBI taxonomy): Eukaryota > Metazoa > Chordata > Mammalia > Eulipotyphla > Talpidae > Talpa > Talpa occidentalis. The sequence continues at coordinate 43,992,320 of NW_023601653.1, read as the reverse complement.
TTGCCGGCTGCTCCCTTCTGCAGTGAATTTCAGTAGATCTGTCTATTCTGCTTCTCACTCTGTCTCTGGTGAATCCTCTCACACACACCCTCCCCACCCCCAACCTCTGGCCTACACCCCAGTTCCTGAATACATAACTAAATAATATAAATCTTTTTTCATTTTTTTTCCTAAAGATTTATTTATTTATTTATACAAGCACTGGGTACAGTCAGAAACGCGGGAGGGCGAGTGAACTCACCAGAGCCAGAGCAGGGAACAGAACAGGCAGACTGACGAAATACACTGCTGAGGGGAGCAGCAGGCAAGGCAGGAGAGGTCTGCTTGCCATGTGGGACCCTCGCCTACAGCCGGGGATCGAAACTGCGCTCAGAGGCTGCAGGCAGCCTCGCAGCCCAGCGCTCAACCACTGCGCCACCAGGGGAGGCCCAATATATCTTTTTTTTAAAAAAGCTGATTTGAGCAGCAATTTCAGAATTTTTTTAAAAGACATTTATTTATACAATAACTGGGGTACAGGCCAGAAGCATGGAGGGTGAGAGAATTCACCAGAGACAGAGCATGGAGCAGAACAGGGAGATGGACCGAAAACACTCCTGAGGGGAGCACCAGGCAAGACAGGAGAGGGCTGCCGCACTGCCAGGAATCGAACCCATGCTATAGAGGCTGCAGACGACTTCACAGCTCTGTGCTCAACCCTCTGTGCCACCAGGGGGAGGCCCAATTTCAGAATTTTTAATAAGCTAATATGAATTGTGAATATTTAAGAAGAGTTAAAAATAGTATAGGAGTTTGCCAATTTATATAATCACAAAGGTCTTTTTTACACAGAAGGTAATGGACCACTATCATTTATAGAACTCAGCATGGAAAATTCTGGCATGCAAAATAAATTCTAAACTCCTGAGCACTTGGGAGGAGGGGCCACAATGACTGTGGTAAAGAACTATAGGTGACTTGGGAGTGGGTGCAGTGTGGTAACATACACCAGAAGAGGTAGGAGCCTATATTTCTCAGTCATATCCAGTGTTGTAAACCAGTGCTACCTTATTAAATAAATACAGACATATGTACATACATACATACCTTATAGCTTTTTAAAAAAAAATAAACTGTACACAAAAACCTCTAAAATATTACTTAATTCTCTTTCTATTGTTGTTTTTATTATCTCCCTTTTAATTACCATCATTGTCACCCCAGCTTATAACCTTCACTGCATTTCAGCAGGTTGGGATTCTTGTGCATGATGTTCCACCTGCCTGGCATACTGTTCCCTGCTCTCTCCATCCCCACAACCCTTCCTAGCATACAACAAGCTGTAAATCATTCAGAACACTGAAAAAAATCATACTTTTTTTTTTCGATAGCTAACATCCAGCACAGTTGCTGCCCCACATGTTACTCTCATCCTTAGTTAAATGAAAGAATAGCAGGATTGCAGTTAAATAACACAAATATATAGAATTTGTCGTTTAGGTTTGACTATCAGTGATTGAAATCTGGAGAGTAGAAACTGAAAGAAGGGAAAGTTAAGATCTGATAACCCAGGAGGTAAGGGACATTATAGAATTTGTAAACATCTCACTGAAATAAGCGACCCAGGAAGCAGACTGAAAAGAGAAAGAAGTAGTTTCAAGAGATGATAAAATGAGAGAATTGGGCCTCCCCTGGTGGCGCAGCGGTTGAGCGCTGGGCTGCGAAGTTGCCCGCAGCCTCTGCAGCGCCGGTTTGATCCCAGGTCGCCAGCGAGGGTCCCACATGACGTGCAGATCTCTCCGGCCACACCCACTGCTCCCCTCAGCAGTGTACTTCGGTCCTTCTGCCTGTTTGCTCTCCGCTCTGGCTCTGGTGAATTTTCTCACCCTCCCACGCTTCTGACTGTACCCAGTGCTTGTATAAATAAATAATTTTTTTAAAAAAAGGCAATGCTGTAGTTGCTTTAAAAAATATAAAAAAATAAAATAAAATGAGGGAATTAAGGGAAGTCAGAGACTTCATGAATTAATTAATTCAGTAGGCTCTCAAATTAGCAAGGTAAGGAACTTGGGCTCCAGATGTCATTTTGTTCAAGAGTTTAGTATTTAGGAGCAGAGATTGGAGTGTAGCAGACCTATCTAAAGAATTAGAAAAACTGCAGAAATTTGAACTAATCAGTAAGAATGACAGTTCCAGTCGAAACAAGATTTAGGCTTTATGTGCCTGGATGGCAAAAATGGATCTGTAGGTTTTTGGAATTTATGAGATTCCAATGTAAAAAAAGACATATATTTTAAGGTTATGTCAGGTCTGTGAACATGGTAGAATGGAGAAGTGTGTTGTGATCTAAATGCTTCAAGCACCGTGCAGAGAATGAACTGACCCTAGACATCAGTGGGTGGTGTAGCTGACAATAGGAAGACAAGAATAAAGAAAATGGTATCAGCCTCCAGAAAGGAGAAGTTGGTTATTAATAGTGTCAAGGGAAAAAATGCTGTTTTCTTCCTCAGGTCTAATGAGTTAGATGGACCCTAATTCATTTTGAGGAATTCCGCAGACAAGGAGACGACTTAAATAGTGAAGCTTCTTTGAAGAGGTGAAAAGAAAGGCAGTGGACAGAACATGTGCAAAGACTCACAGTCAAATATTAGCAAGTTTGTGTGAGTGACAATGGCAGATTTACTTCAATAAAATTGAAAATACTTCATTCTATATCAGGACAGATAGTGTAATATTTTTTGCCTATGTAAGTTTGATACAGATTATCAGAAAAAAATTCACTGATTAAAAATTTCATTGTTATTTTAATTTTTATGATATTTTACTTGGATCCCATAAAATAATTGAGTTTATCCAACAAATCAGTTATACTTTTGTTAGGAGGAACACTGACAAATTGGAAAGTGTTCCTCATAAGGGAGACTAGGATTGAGAGGATCCAGGGTTCCATGAAAAAACAGTAAATGTCAAAATATGAAAACTACACTATTATACATATTTCTTGCAATGATAGTTAAATTAGATGACTGCTGATGTCCCTTCAAAGTCAAGATGTAGGTTCAAAAGTATTGTGTGTTTAGAAACTCGTTTCACGCTTTAAACAGAATTAAAATAAGTCAAGAAATTTAAGGAGCAAAATGTATATTTTATAAGCTCCACTTTATTGCATTAAATGTTTAAGAGTTTGAAGCACAAGTAAATTTTGTTAAATATCCTTTTTTAAAAAATAGATTTTTTCCTCATTCCTGGCTCCTAAAAAAATGAAAATAAAATATTAGTTACTGAGGTTTGTTAGACGGATTTGGAGGATATCAAATCATGATTCATTTCAATGAACTCAGAGGAGGTTGACTAATGTTTTTAAACTTTTTGTCTAGACTGGAAAATTAAGAAGCACACCTGTGACTCCCCAAGCCTCTGATAAATCATATCTGAAAGGACAGTTTTGTATGAAAAACAAAACCTCATCCCCACCATACCCACAACTAAGGGTCTAGAGCCTGGGCCTGCTGACAGTGATTGCTGTGATCAGAGCCCATATACTATTGACATGTGACTCCAGCAGATCTTCCAGAGAACTATGTGCCTGTGCAGAAGCGTGTTCCAGAAGTAGCTTGTAGAAGGGTGATTGTGGGAAAGGGAGAAAATAGCGTGAGCCATCTGTTACTTTCACTCCATAAAATCTCACTGCCCTTCATAAATCACCTCCAGGAGCCAGGACACTTTCTCCTCTCCCTGGCTTCCCCCCACCACCATTTGAGGTTCTGTTACTACCCTGGTTTAATGTTTGAGAAAGGCTGTATTCAAGCAGTAACACTGAGAGTATCCACTGTGTTTTAAGACAAAACATTTCACAGTCCTTTTAACTTATCTTCTTGGGTAACCACTGATTTAATGACTTACGAAAAATCTGATTACTCCAAACTTACCACAATATGGGAATTAATTTTAAAAATCCTTTCACTAATTAAAAATGTCAGTAGTTATTTTTAAGCTGTGCTTTTTTTGTGTGTTTCACAGATATATCAAAGAAATTGTATCAGTTCTCCCCAATTTATAGCATAAATCTGTGCGTCTCTGATTAAAATAACAAGAAGGGTCTGAACTTCACTTTCTCTCCTCTCCAGGTCTTGCCTTTGAATGGCCATAGTTCCAGAGGCAGCTCTATGGCTTCATAGATGAGATAGACATGAAAATAACTAGTACAATATAAGGAAGAAATTTGGAGCATAGACAAGGGAAAGATTAAAATCTATAAGGAGTATATGGACAATCATTGCTGAAGAATTGGCATTTGCAGGGTTTTGAAAGTTAGAAAATAAAAAAGAAAAAGATTGTACAGAATATCAGTGAAGGAAAAGTTGGTGGAAATTTCCAGAATTAAAAACACTTTAAAAACAAATCGCAAACTCCTAGTTCTTTTTTCCGAAAGGTCTTTATTTCTCCCTCAGTCGAGAATGATTTTTTGCCTAGGGATCATGTAATAATGCGCAGAATAGGTTTGTAGATAGGAGGGCAGCTTTTACATCCCCTCAAAATAAGCTTGCCATCCACAGAATATGAGACAAGTATGTTAAATATAGGCAACATTAAACATAACATGAGTATACAAATATAAGCAAATATAAATATACAGGTACTTATCACTGAACTGCAGAGTCTCTCAGAGAGTTGGGCCTCTCTGGTGGCCTAGGGATAAAGTCTCAGCGCTATCACTGCCACAACCTGAGTTCAATTTCAACGAGGGAGCTGACCCACATGGCCAGCAGCCCTCTCCTGTCTCACCCACTTCTCCCCTTAGTAGTGGATTTCAGCAGATCTGCCTTTTCTGCTCCCTACTCTGTAGGGAGGATTTATTCATAGTAAATCCTCTCACCTCCCACACCTCTGACTTATACCCCAGTCCTACATAAATTTAAAAACAAAACAGAGTCACTCAGAGATAAAAATTACATTGGGCATTTGGGTTGTTTCCAGGTTTTACCTGTTGTAAATAGTGCTGCAATAAACATAGGTGTACAGGTGCTCTTTTGAATCACTGTTTTTGTGTCCTTTGGGTAGATCCCTAGTAGTGTAATTGCCGGATCATATGGCAGCTCCATTTTTAGTAGACCGAGGAACCTCCAGACAGCTTGCCACAGTGGTTGGACCAGTTTGCACTCCCACCAGCAATGTAGGAGAGTTCCTTTTTCACCTCATCCTCGCCAACATTTGTTGTTGCTTGTTTTTTTGATATGTGCCATTCTTACTGGTGTAAGGTGGTATCTCAGTGTGGTTTTGATTTGCATTTCCCTCATTATCAGGGATGTTGAACCTTTTTTCATATGCCTGTTGGCCATTTGTGTTTCCCCTTTGGAGAAATGTCTTTTGAGTTCTTCTGCCCATTTCTTGTGATTGGATCAAGAAGATGTGGTATATATACACAATGGAATATTATTCAGCAATCAAAAAAGATAAACTCATGCCATTTCAGCAACGTGGACGGAGCCAGAAGGAATTATGCTCAATGAAATAAGCCAGAAGGAAAAAGAAAAATATTGGATGGTTTCACTTATAACAGGAATTTAGGGGAACCAAATAAGACATCAGTGTAAAAAAATAATAATAACAGTACAAAACACAACAAAGCAAAAACAGACAATTACAAACTAGAGACATGCTGCAGGGGAGGAGGAGGGAGAGGGGTGAGAGGGAGGGAGGGAGGAGCACAGGGGACTGTGATGATGGTGCATGGGTGCCTTGGGGACAGAAATTCTATGGGGACTCAATCTGAGGAAGGGGGGGAAGCAAATATTGTCTAAAAATGTAAAAATTGATAAATGTTAAAATAAAAAAAAATCTAAAAAAATTTACATTGTGTTCCCCAATTAGCTCTGATCATTCTTTTTTTTTTTTTTTTTTTTTTTTTGCCACTTCTATCTCACAGTTACTGAAATTTTTCCAACTTAATAAATCCAAGAGAATAAAGATATACTTGATCATAAACCACTCTGGGAATTTTTACTTCTCATATGTAATGAAGTTGTCTGAGAAGGTCATCTTTTTTTGTTGTTGTTCTTTTGTTTTCATATTTTAGTAGTTTCTATTTTGAAACTACTACATAAGAGATGAGCTTCATTAGAAAGTATTCTACATGATATCCATATATTCACAGAAATTGGTAAAATGTGTACAGCTTTTCAGGCTCACCTGAAATTGCTAATAAGAAGGCACTAAACTCCCCCAAATTTAACACTTTGAAACAGAGTGACCTCAAGCCATTGAGAATTTGGACAAGAAAAGTTTTATACTGTAACCCCCCCTTGACAGAAAAAGCAAGAATATTATCAATCATAATGCCACAGGAATCAATGCACCCCACAAATGAAATCCAATTAATTTGAGCAGGGGTAGGACTCACCATATAACATAGCTATTGTGAAATACCAAAATTTCCCCCAATCCCTGTCAACCAGGAATAGAAATCAAACAATATATTTTCTATATATTTCTTATTTTATTTTTTAAAGGAACATCCTTATTTTTATGGCTTATCAATCTGAAGAATAATGAGCAAAAAATAACAATAAATAAAACATTTTTCCAGTTGCATTGATATATAATTAACTATATATATCAATTATAGCACTGTAAAAATTTAAGGTGTACAACAGAATGACTTGACCTAGATATGTTGTGATAGGATCACCACAATAAATTCAGTTAACATTTATCATTTCATATGGATACAAAATAAAATGTTTTTTTTTATAATAACAACTCTTTAGTATTACTTCTTTTTTTAAAGATTTATTTATTCATGCATACAGGAACTGGGGTATAGGTCAGAGGCTTGAGGAGTGGGAGGATTCACCAGAGACAGAGTGGGAGCAGAACAGGCAGACTGACTGAAATCCACTGCTGAGGGGAGCAGCAGGCGAGTCAGGAGAGGTCTGCTGCTGCGCCACGTGGGTAGCTTCCTGGCCAGGGATCGAACTTGTGCTGCAGTGACTGTGGATAGCTTCATAGTGCTGAGTCTTCACCCCTTGCACCACGAGGGAGGCCCCTTAAGTTTTACTTCTTAATAGTTTTTGAATGTCCCATAGTGCCATCATGGCCATCATGTTGTACATGCATCCCCAGGACTTATTTACTGTATCAGAATTTGACCACTTTCATCAGTTTCCTACCACCCACCTGGCACTTTTAATAAGCACCAATCAGATCTATGGTTCTATGATTTTTAAAAAATATGTATTATTTTAGATTCTGTATGTCGGTAAAATAAGATATTTGTCTTTCGCTGTCCAACTTGTTTCACTCAGTATAATGCGCTCAGATTCCATCCATGCAAATGGCAAGAATTCTTTTTTTATTTGTGGTACCACTTTTTCAGGTAACATTGGTTCACAACACTGTCTAGCACATAACTGCTATGTTATGTACTGATTTATTGTTTCAATTAGTTTTTTACTGGAGTCTTAAAGATGTCTACATATATTATCATGTCATCTGCACATAGTGATAGTTTTACTTCTTTTCCAACTTGGATTCCTTTTATTTCATTCTCTTGCCTAATTGCTTGGTAAGTATTTCCATATTGGAAATATTAAATAGCAGTGGTGAAAAGTGGAGTTCCTTGTTTCATGCTGCTTTTAGAGAAAAAATCTTTTAGTTTTCATCATTTAGAATGAGATTCACTGTGTTTGTTATATATGTCCTTTATCATGTTGAAGTATGTTCCTTCTATTCCCATTTTTATTTTTTTTTAATTGACGTACTATTGGTTTACATCATTGTTAGTGTTTTGGAACACCCCCCCCCCACTTCAGGTGTCGTCGCCATACCATTCCCACCACCAAAGCACCCATAGTCCTCCACCATCAGCCATTGTGCTTCTCTTCCCACCCTATTCTCAACCCCCTCTTCCCCTCCCCATTCCCATTTTGTGAGAGTTTTTATCATAAATAGATGTGGAATCTTTTCAAATTTCTTCTTTGCATCTATTAATATGATCACATGATTTCTATCTTTCCTTTTGTTGATGTGGTAATTTACATTGACTCATGCATATTGAACCACCCTTGTGTCCCTGGAATAAATCCTATTTGTTCCTGTTGTCTGATCCTTTTCATGTATTGTTGAATTTGGTTCAGAATTTTGTTGGGGATTTTCACATCTGTGCTCATCAGGGGTATTATTCTGTAGTTTTTGTCTTTTTATGCTTTTGTTATCAGAGTAACTTTGGCCTCACAAAATGTGAAAGTATTTCTTCTTCAATATTCTGCAAGAGTTTGAAAAGAATAGGTATTAGGTTCTCCTTGAAACTTTGGTAGTGGAGGCAACTAATTGTGGATGTTTTTTATTGGGAGATGTTTGATTATTGTTTTAATTTCCTTGCCTGTAATTGGTCTGTTCAGGTTTTTCTTCATGATTCAGTCTTAGAAGTTTGTATAATTCTAATAATATGTTCATTTTCTTCTAGATTTTCCAGTTTTTAATCTGCACGATTAAATACACTCAGTGCATATTAGCTCTCATTCTTTCTCTCTTCTTTCTTCTAGGTTTATTTTTCTCTCTCATATAATAAAAATGACATGTACATTTCTAACAATGAAATAATGAATTCTTAGGTTAATCTGTCATTATCCATAGGCATTTTGTCCCTATGTGAATATTCTAATACCGTATTTATATATGCAATCTACTAATTAATATAACAATGTCATGTATGTGTATCTTTGTACACATCTGTGTTTATAATATAAAGCAATTCATGTCAAATGTGGATCAACATCACTATTCAAACTGGAAATAAAGAGATTTCTTCTAGAGAAAGTAAGTTTTGATAGTTATTTCAGTACCTTCCTAAAACCCATCAGAATTCTCTTTTCCTTCAGAAATCAGGTTCACAGCAGGGCCTCCCCGGTGGCGCAGCGGTTGAGCGCTGGGTTGTGAAGCTGCCCGCAGCCTCTGCAGCACCGGTTCGATCCCCAGCCACTGGGTGAGGGTCCCACATGGCACAGCAGACCTCTCCTGTCTTGCCTGCTGCTCCTCTCAGCAGTGTATTTCTTCATCACTCTGCCTGTTCTGTTCCCCGCTCTGGCTCTGGTGAATTCTCTCACCCTCCTGCGCTTCTGACTGTACCCAGTGCTTGCATAAATAAATAAAAAATAAATCTAAAAAAAAAAAAAGAAATCAGGTTCACAGCAGTGGTTAGGAGAGTCTAGAAACTTCATTCCAGTGGACACTGACCTTCCATGACACTTTCTCAGTCCTCACAGAAAAGCTAGGTAAACGCTCACCACCCTTTAAGAAATTCATCTTTGGTCACCTGGTACTCACAGTTTATAAAGGCTCCTTAGAACTTGCAGGATTGGTCTCAGAGACAGAAAGGCTGGGAGAGGAGTATTTAGGAGGACTGGGAGGAACTTTTAGGGTGAGTATTAACCCAGAACACACGCAGATCACTTCCACTAAGAACTAAACTGTCCGAACATTCTCTCCAAGCAGACTGGACTCTCACAGATTTTTATTATATGCTGCTTTCTAAGATTGAATATTTGGAAGGAAAATAAGAGCCAAACTATGCCGAAGCATGTGCAAATGCTGATCTAGCCCATGAATTAAAGAAATCCTGGACAGTTGGGAAAGCACAGGAATAAACAATTCAATCCATATAAACTGTATCTCAAATAAGTCTGTATTTTGTACACCTAAGAACATTTACTATCAATTATGTTAAGTGTCACTAGCTCAATAAGACTTTGGATAGTATAATAATGGTTATAAAAAATAACTTGGTCTAAATTAAAAGCAGCCGACTAGATTGTCTCATAATGAGCCCTTACAAAAAGACAGGATACTCTGTTTATAGAAAATTTCATATTCTTCAGAAGAACCTTATTTATTTATGTCTGTATCTCTGTATAAAAGAAGAGATCAATGGAAATTTTCATTCAGTAAATATCAGTGGTCAAAATACTAGTAGATACCTTAAATTGTCTGACTCTGAGGGTTTAACAAACTGCCTTACATCTGACATCTAGTACATTGGTAATAATATATATTCCCGGGAGAGATACTTAAATTGCACTACAACAAAACAAAGAAAGTCTTTCTAATCAAACAAACCACACTATAAACATACTCTTGAAATTAAACTAAGCAAATTTTATAGGATTGTTGGATTAAACTAGCCTTTAATTATACTAGAACTATTAGTTCTGTCATGATTAAATTATGGGTTGTCAGCATTTCCTTTTAACTCCTTACATTTAGTAATTAATAACTTGATCAGGAAATTTTACTTTCAGTTAAGGCTTAATATGTAATGCAAAAATTTAATCATAAAATCAGTAATAAAACTGTTAAGACACAGAGAACCAAATAGAATTTTTTAGGTATTCAACTTTTATACCTTTTTTCATGGTATCAATTTCATAGTTGTATTGGTTAATTTTAGGTTGCTAATACTTAATATAGTTTGTGCTCATGTGTTATTCCTATAAAATCAAGTTTAAAATAACTTCAGAAATAAGTTTGTTTCCTTTAATATTTTGTACACAGAAATAGTAAGGTCATCAGAGAATAAAAATGCATTACATATGTAAAGATTATAGAGAAAAATCAATTAACAATATGATATTTTAAAGTCACAACTAATGTACTTTCTATTTGATGAAGAAATTGGTTTTGCAGTTTTAATTCTTAAATAAAACAATCTTTTGAAGAAATCAACATTATATTTGGAGTAAATTACTATAATTTTCAAAACACTACCAATTTTAAATTTTAAATAACAATTCTTTCAAGTGTTGTGGCTTTCTAGGAAATGAATCTTTTTTAATTGTTTATGAACAGATGAATACATTACATATTCTCCCAGGGAGCAATTAGAATGAAGTATTAACTGTATGTTTTTAACTGAATTAAATAAAGATTTAGATTAAGTATTGAATAACAGAAGAATGGACCTACGTCCAAAAGCGAGGGAAATTATTTTTCAACTCCCCTGCTTTAATGGCAGCTTGATAAAGAACGTCTGACACTACTTCAAAAATTAACTGTCTTTTAGTCATATTTACATAGTCCTACAGTAACATTAAGATAGTAAATTTTCAACATTACAAATTTTATAGTTAAATTTTAAATATAACTGCCATAACTTCTGAAACCATACAGCTAATTCAGACAATTAAGAGAACTACCCCAAAACATCATTGAATGTTCCATGTATAAAGTAATGAGATAGAGGGTTTGTGTTCTTTTCCCAAAGTTTCTTGATCATTTAGTTCAATTGCTAAGCAATTTGAGGGGTTAATTAAAGATGGTAAAAAGAAAGCCCCAGGAAGATATTGTAAAATATCCCATGCTAAAAAGATTATGTGGTTTAGGCTTGACAAATGTGAAGTGACATCTGCCAGACCCTTTTGTAGAAACAGATAAAGGAACTGGTTCATCAAGGAAAAAAAAAAAAAAAGGAATCTTACCAGTGAGAGGAACAACACAAGTCCAAAAAAGCAGCAGAGCTAAGCAAATGACTCACACATATTGCTCTCAGGAGATGAAAGGGACTAGTTTTTAATTCATTTTATATAGACCACAGATGAGGAATCTTCTAGATCAAAGCTTTGCAACATAATGGAAAGTAGTTGAATACAACTAGATCTAAAAACATCTGTCAAGGGTTTAATGTGCAAAAATTAAATGCTCTGGCTTTAAAGACTTTCTCAGCTCTATTGTTGTATAACTCTATATTTGAAACAAGAGCCAAAAGGACTTGCACCTCTTCGTGTTGGTACTTTCTAACGGGGGTGAGGGGGAAGTGTGTCTTGCCTATCAATGAAAAACTGGGCTATGTGTGTTTTACACAAGAATTCCAATGTTGTATCATTTTCTGGCAAGATTCCATGTGCTTTAAGATTTAAAGGTGATGATATCAAGTGGGTCATTTTCAATTAAAAATTGGATTTACTTAGAAGCATTCAGAATGTCAACACGACAGATGCAACTTTTTTTGCAATTACAATAGTATTCAGTTAGCAGAACAATGATGATTTTGCATAAGCTGCATTATTTTCCACCAACAAGAATTTGCTTTAAAATTTCATAGCACACAAAAATCAGTAGCCTCCTTATATGCAAATAATCAATCTCAAAAGGAAGAAATACAGAAAACCATCCCATTTGCAATTGTACCCCCAAAAACTAAATTCCTGGGAATAAACCTAACAAAGGAGGTAAAAGACCTATAAAAGGAAAGCTACAAAACACCATTAAAAGAAATAAAAGGCACAAAGAAATGGAAAGCTATTCCAAGAATTAACATCATAAAAATGGCCATTCTACAAAAAACAATTTACAGATCAATGAATTACAATAAAAATCTCAATGATGCTCCTCAAAGAAATAGTACAAATATTGATGAAATTTGTATGGAATCACAAAAAAAAAAAAAAAAAAAAAAACCTGAATAGCAAAAGCTCTCCTGACTAAAAGGTGGAAGAATGAAGGTATTATACTCTCAGTCTTCAAACAACAGTATAAAGCCATTATATTAAAAACAGCACGGCATGGGAATAAAAGCAGACACACAGACCAATGGAATTGAATTGAAAGCCCCCAAATAAAACCACATGTACATGGGCAATTAATCTATGTCAAAAGCGCAAAGAGGGCCTCCCGGTGGCGCAGCGGTTGAGCGCTGGGTTGCGAAGCTGCCCGCGGCCTCTGCGGCGCCGGTTCGATCCCCGGCTGCTCCCTGGCCACCGGAGGAGGATCCCACATGGTGCGCAGACCTCTCCTGCCGCCCGCTGCTCCCCTCAGCAGTGTACTTCAGTCCTTCTGCCTGCTCTGCTCCCCGCTCTGGCTCTGGTGAATTCTCTCACCCTCCCGCGCTTCTGACTGTACCCAGTGCATGTATAAAAACAAACAAACAAATAGCCTCTATTAAAAAAAAAAAAAAACTATAAAAAAAAAAAAAAAAAAAGCGCAAAGAATGTACACTGCAACAAGAAAAGCCTCTTCAATAAATGTGTTAGGAAACATGGACTGAAAAATGTAAAAAAATGAAACTAGACTACTGTCTCACAACATTTACAAAAATGATCTCAAAATGGATAAAAGACTTGAATGTAAGACCTGACACCATAAAATATATAGAAGAAAACGTAGGCAAAACACTCCATAACATAAGCCTCAGAAACATCTTTGAGAACCCTTCTCCAGAAGCAAGGAAAACAAAGGAGGAGATAAACAGCTGGGACTACATCAAGTGAAAAAGTTTCTGTACAGCAAAAGAGACAATAATTAAAAACAAGAGACATCCTACTGAAATGGGAGAAAATATTTGCACACCTTACGGCAGATAAAGGACTGATATCAAAGATCTACAAAGAACTTACACAACACATATGTCTCCCCTGGTGGCACAGCAGTTGAGCACTGGGCTGCAAAGCTGCCAGCAGCCTTTGCAGCACTGGTTCAATCCCCGGCCACCACCAAGGGTCCCACATAGCGCGCGGACCTCTCCTGCTGCGCCCGCTGCTCCCCTCAACAGTGTATTTCGTCAGTCTGCCTGTTCTGTTCCCTGCTCTGGCTCTGGTGAATTCTCTCACCCTCCCACACTTCTGACTGTACCCAGTGCTTGTATAAATAAATAAATAAATCTTAAAAAAAAAAAAAAGAACTTATGCAACACAATTAACAAAACAAACAACCCAGTCAAAAAATGGGCAAAATAACAAAAAGGAAACTGCTCCAAAGAAGAAAGGCAAATGGCCAACAAGCATATGAAAAATTCTCAGTATCACTTATAATCGGGGAACTGAAATCAAAACCACAATGAGATTCCACCTCACTTCAGTAAGAATGGCCCACGTTAAAAAATAAAAATAAAAACAACAACAAATTCTGACAAGGATGTGGAGATAAAGGAACTCTATTACACTGGTGGTGGGAACGTAAAATGGTCCAGCCACTATGGAAAGCTGTATGGAGTTTCCTCAAATTACAAAAAATGGATCAACCATATGACCTAGCAATTCCACCCCTAGGAATCTACCCAAAGGTCAGAAAAACATTAATTCAAAAGGAGACCTGCACTCCTTTGTTTATTGAAGCACTATTTTCAATACTCAGGATATGGAAATAACACAAATGCCCCCAAATATACAAATGGATCAAAAAGTTGTAGTGTATTTATACAATGGAATATTACTCAGAGATCAAAAAAGACAAACCTACCACGTTTCTATGTGTGGGTGAGATGGGGAAGGGATGATGCTAACTGAAATTACTCAGACGGAAAAAGATAAATACCAGATGGTGTCACTTATTTGTGGAATATGGAGAAACCAAATGAAAGGACAAGAAAAAGTCAAAACTAGCAAGCTGACCATAGAACTGAGGTCTACAGCAAAAGGAGGGGGCAGGAGGGTGTGCAAAACAGGGGAAGGATGAACACAAGGGGATACAATGATGGTTCATGAGTAATACTATGGCAGGAAAACTATGGGGACTACAATGATGAAAGAAAAAAATTTAGTTAATTAAGTAAAATGAGATAAAATAATTCCATGCCAATTTGCAGCCCCATTCTGTACCAAGCAAGGTTACTGACTATTGAAAACACCAGCAGGACAAAGCTATCCAAAGATAGTTAGCAATATGTTAACTGTATAGACAAAAAACATTGTATGGTTTAAAAACAAATTATACACAGCATTACATTTAACTTTTTCCTCTAAAAGAGTGAGAAGTATACGGGGGGGGGTACAATGCTCTATAGACAGGAGAAATCAACTCTGCCAGAACCAACTTATCATTATCCCCTTCTTAATCTCCATCTTTATCTTCCTCCTCTTCCTTCTTTTTCTTGCTTTGTTTCAGCCTTGCTCACCCCTGTTTTGGCCGAATCAGGTTTTCCTTTAGCTCAGAAGGCACCAATATCCATTTCTTATTTTTCCTTCAGCTTAGCAGCCTGCTTTTCATGAGGCTGCTTATCACCTGCAGCTGTGTTTCCACTTCTCTCCCAGTTCCCTTGCAACATGGCCACTGGACAGGCCTGGGGGTTCTCCTTTGATTTGGAGACAATATTAAGGCAAAAAGGAAAAAAGAAAAAAGAAAAGGCCAAAGGAGGCTTCTTGGGTGCATTGGGACATTGGGATCCTTGAACTACTTTTTTTCCCCCTTGAGGGGGTGGGTATAAGTTTTCATTTCTCTTTCATAATAGGCCTTGTCAGCCTTTGCCATGTCTTCAAACTTGCCCTTGTCTCTGGTAGACATGGTCTTCCACCTCTCTGAGCACTTCTTAGAAAACTGAGAAGTTGAATGAAACATCTAGATGCTTCTTCAAGGGCCCCTCAGCATGTTTGCACAAAAAGTACACACAACAATGGTTTGCCTATAAGTTCTTAAGAATCTTCTTTGTATGCATTTAATTATCTTTCCTCAGAGTCACCAGTGCCTGGCCAGCCCTCACTACCCCATCCAGTCTGTGGAGCTCCAAGTACTGCTAATTGAGTCTACACTGAGTCTACACAAAAATGTAACTAATTTCAAATAAACTCCTGTCTTTGTAATATTTTCCTCATTGTGTCATAATTGTCTTTTTATATATGTAGCAAGAAATTCTTTTGGTAACTTTTCTAGCAGAAAATAACTGTTTTGTGAAGATTCACTTGGATTACCTTGGTGATGAAAATGTAGGGTCCCTATCATCCTAGTTCGAGTGTGAATAACCTTAAAGAGACAGCATTTCTTCTTCTGTGGTGAATAACTTACATTACCTCCCTTAGAAATGGAAGTGTACAGCTATGGTCTTGTCTTGTTATAAACAACTAAGAAAAGGCTTTTGGGGATTTAGGGAGTTTTTGAAGTGCTGCCTCACTTAAATCTAGAGCAAATTAGTTACCAGGGAAGATCTGGCATCAAGGAGGTCCTCAGGAGGTGTTTACAGCAGAAGACCCAGAATAATACTAGGGAGGAACTGGAACTTGGTAATGGATAAACAGGGACCTTTGAGCTTCTGGTTTACAAAGGCTTAAATACTGCAACCTGGGCACAGGCTAGAGAATGGTATTTACAGAGGGATAGAATAGGTGTTATAAACTCAGGAGCCTTGCGATGTATTACCTGAGTAATAGTAAGTAATGCTGGGGCAACTGGCAACTGCTTATTTTACCATGAGGGATGACAACATTCATCAGCTTTATAAGTTCTTTGTTTAAATTCCTGAAAAAAATGTGTTATTTAAAGAAATATTGTAGAATATCAGGCCTCCCTGGCAGCCTGGGAGCTAAGTCTCAGTGCTATCACCACTATGGCCTGAGTTCATCCCCAACCAGGGAGCTGACCCACATGGAGCAGTAGACCTCTCCTGTCTTGCCCACTGCTCCCCTCAGCAGTGCATTTCAGTCAATCCGCCTGTTCTGTCCCTCACTCTGTCTCTAGTGAATACTCTCAACCCCTGTAACTTTGGCCTACACCACAGTTCTTCTGTACACACAAACAAAAAAGAATTTTTTTATTAACTCTGATCAAGTAGATTTAATAAAGCTATTTCAACTAAACAATGAAAACAAGTAGTTATAAGTAAAGGCATTGTTATAACAATTCTTAGGTGGGATTTTTAGGGGAGATATTACATGACCTTATTTCATATAGCAATTTTACCCAATATCCCAAGAAAAGGAAGAAATTTGCCTAAATTATCTATTTATAATTATTTATAATTTTACAAATAGACATGATTGTATAAACTTACAATGGTACATATTTCTTAGATTTATGTTAGTTGGAATTATAAAACAAAAAGATAATTAAACAACTTAAATATAATTTCCTGAAATCATTTCACTTTATTCTTACATACTGGAGGTTTGGTCTTCAATAATAATATTTCCTCAGGCACTGAGTAGAAATACTTTCTTTGATAGGAATCAATTCTCCCTACTACTACTAATTGTGTCATTTACATTTAATTCTTGATTTTTGAAAAATTTTCCTAGTTTTCTTGTGATGGTAACCTTGATAACTCATAGAAACACATTTTTTTATGATATGTGAAATTCTGGCTGTAATATACATGTTAAAATGCAAAAAAGGTGCCTCTAAAACTATGACTACATTATCAATATAATATTAATTTTTGCCTAATTTCATGTATTCATTTCATTTATTCTTCCAATGAAATGATTTGATTAGTTGTGTTATAAATTAATATAATCTTATACATTGATTTTAGAACACTAAAACTAGCCATATCTTGTTAAAATGTGGTGAGCAGATTAAACGTTATATGCCCTATTTATATATTTCTAATATTTGCGATTAATTTAAAATGAGATTGAAGGATTATTCAACTTAAAAGATAAATAGCAAAAAAAATAGCAAAATGGAACCCACAGAAGAGTTAAGTATACCAAGTTCTTTTCCTTTTATTATTAAGATCTGATATACAAATTCTTAAAAAAGAAGTAACAGAGGTAATATGTCATGGAGAAAACATGGGTTTCACTACTGATTAGCTCTCTGAGTATGGGTGATTCACCTGAATTCAAAACCTCCACATCTTTAAATAAGGTAGTAGCTCACACTGTGATGGTGAGATGAATCAAGGTAATATAAGAATATAGCACATACAAAATTTTTGGCCCATGGTTATGATTAAAAATTTATAACTATCATTAATATTATAGCCCAAACACCTGAATTGTTATTCCTATCATTAATTGTGCATCCTGGGAAAATCACTGAATTCCTCTAAATTACAATTTTTATGAGTAATAGGGAATCTACCCAAAGGACATAAAAACATTAATTCAAAAATATACCTGCACCCCTATGTTTATTGCAGCAAATAGGTAAGATATGGAAACAACCCAAATGCCCAAAACAGATGACTGGATCAAGAAGAGGTGGTACATACACACAGTGGAATACTATTCAGCAATCAAAAAAGATAAACTCATGCCATTTGCAACAGTATGGATGGAGCTAGAAGGAGTCATACTCAGTGAAATAAACCAGAAGAAAAAAAATATCGGATGTTTTCACTTATAGGAGGAATGTAGAGGAACCAAATAAGGGATCAGGAAAAAAAATAATAGTAATAATAAAACAACAAAACTAGCAGGCAACCATAAATAAGAGACATTCTGTGAGGGTAGGGGAGGAAAAGGGATCAAAACAGGGGAGAGAAGAGCACAAGGGACTTTGATGATAGTTCACAGATGAACTGGTTGTGGGAATTTTACAGGGAATACACAATGATATAAAAGATATAAATAAAAATTATAAAAAATAAAATAATAGCTGAAAGATCTCATTGAGAACTAAAAGAGATTGCATATATAAAAATGAAATAGTAGTCACAATAATTCAAAATTTTCAGATAATTAAAGACTGATAGATAAGAGGAAACAATCTGTCCAGGGTCAAAATTTAAAACTGAACCTTCAGTTCCTGAATCCAGGACTCAGTTCATTTTATTTAAGATGTATTTTTTTTTTATTTATGCATACAAGGACTGGAGTGTAGGCCACAGGTACAGGGGGATGAGGGGATTCACCAGAGACAGAGTGGGGAGCAGAACAGGCAGATCTACGGAATTACACTGCTGAGGGGAGCAGCAGGGGAGACAGGAAACAGGTCAGCAACCTGCCCAGGGTTCAAACTCATTCTGCTGTTGCTGGCCAAAGCTTGATAGTGCTGAGACTTTAACTCCTGCGCCACCAGGGAGGTCCCCAGTTCATTTTATAACACAGCTGCCTCTCATAAAAAAAGTATTTAAGAAACTGCTTTGCATACCCTAGGATTAGTCTCAGACATGGGGTGGGATTAAATGGGGCTGGGTTAGGGGTGCAGAGGGAAAGAGCCTCAGGGGCTAGGGTAAGAGGCATGGGAGTGAAGGGCAGGCTCACCTAACATGCCAGTCGTTCTGTTTCTAGTGATACTTCTCCCAGTCTACATACACACTTCAATGTTCTAAAGTCAAGCACTGGCTTTTCCTTTATCACCCACAGTTGTGTTTTCAGCACTGCCTATTTTTCCTTTAAAATGATCCCATTTTTGGTTTTTCATTATCTACTTTTTCCTTTTTTCAAAAATTTTTATTAATTTTTTTCATTTTTATATCATTGTTCATTTTTAAGCAATATTTGCTTCCCCCATCCCCTTTGTTGTATTTTGTACTGTGTAGTCCCCATAGAGGTTCCTTCACCAATGCACCTGTGCACCATCACCTCAGCCCCCTATGCTCCTCTCTCCCTCCTCCCCTGCAGTATGTCTCTGATTCATAATTGTCTGTTTTTGCTTTGTTGTGTTTTGTACTGCTATCCTTCTATATTGATGTCTTATTTGGTTCCCCTATATTCCTGCTATAAGTGAAGCCATCCGATATTTTTCTTTTTCCTTCTGGCTTATTTCACTGAGCATAATTCCTTCTAGCTCCATCCACATTGCTGTGAATGGCATGAGTTTACCTTTTCTGATTGCTGAATAATATTCCATTGTGTATATATATCACATCTTCTTGATCCAGTCATCCATTTTTGGACATTTGGGTTGTTTCCAGGTTTTACCTATTGTAAATAGTGCTGCAATAAATATAGGGATACAGGTGGTCCTTTGAATCAATGTTTTTGTGTCCACACTTTTCTCCCCATTTCTACCCTGCCACTTCCACATGGCTTTATTGCACTCTTCCCTGATGCAGCAAATAGGCCTTGGCTTGGTATCTTCTTCCTCTGCCAAGTTACGCTGCCCCCACAATACTGTGAGATAAGTTACAAAAGTATCATTTTCGAGATTCTTGAGAGCTAAGATTCTCCATGGGTGCTGGCCTGGGCTCTAATCAGCTGTTGACAGCAGATTTTGGGCAATTCTGCTTGACTCTGAATGAGGGAATACGTCAATATTTTGGAATTGTCCATGGTGGATATATATCTACCACAGAATTCGGCAAGTGCTACAAATCAGGGTTTTTTTTTCCCCAGGGAATCAGTTAAGCATTTAGTAGTGCTGATTACATTTGACATTTTCACTCCTTGTAAGTATAGATCTGATCTACGATGTACTCTATATCTGCTGAAGAAATTAAGTAAAATTACTTTTCTCTTCAAAATCTACCCATCTCTCTAGAATTCAGTCTAAATCCTCTGCCTCTCTCTCTAGACACCCCTAGTTTGGTGTTCCCCATGACACCAATGTCAGCTTTATTCTTCTGTAAGGCCCATTCCACTTAAGTTGGTAAAGCTACTGGCAATTAGCTTGATCTATGATTAGTCACCTCCTCTCTGCCTCAGCTCTTGCTCTTCCTTTCCACATAAAAATCTCCACTGTCTCCTTCTACTCTTCTAATCCCACTAATTCTTTATGACTCAGATCAAATTTCACATCTTCCCTGAGGCTTCCCATCATTCTAAAACTTTCTGATCTATGCCTTAGTCCATTTATTTGTTATTTAATTCCTCTGTATTCTTTCATCCCTATTAGTTTTATTTCTGTAGATATATTGCAAACTGTTTTTTTTTCGGGGTGAGGGGGTTTGCATAGAAAAACTGGGGCACAGGACAGAGGTGTGGGAGGTGATAGGATTCACCAGAGACAGAGTGGGGAGCAGAACAGGCAGATCTTCTGAAATCCACAACTAAGGGGAACATCGGGTGAGACAGGAGAGGTTTGCTGCACCATGTGGGTCAGCTCCCTTGCCGGGGATCAAACTCAAACCATAGGGCTGATAGCACTTATACACCCCCTAGGCTACCAGGGAGATTCTCACAAATTTCTTAGAAGCAGTATCTAATTTTCTTTTCTCCTATGCATTAAAATCAGATAATTTGTAGCAACTCAAGATCATCTAGCCAGTGGTTCCTAAACAATTTTCCATGATCTGATATCATTGCTCCCGTCAAAAACATTCTCAGATAAATTATGGACTGCAGGCCTCCCCTGGTGGCGCAGTGGTTGAGCGCTGGGCTGCGAAGCTTCCCGCAGCCTCTGCAGCCCCGGTTCGATCCCTGGCGGCTGGTGAGGATCCCTCATGGCGTGACAGAACTTCCTGCCATGCCCGCTGCTCCCCTCAGCTGTGTATTTCATCACTCTGCCTGTTCTGTTCCCAGCTCTGGCTCTGGTGATTTCTCTCACCCTCCCGCGCTTCTGACTATACCCAGTGCTTGTATAAATAAATAAATAAATAAATTCTGGACTGCTCCTTTGAAGCATTTGAAATGCCCTCCCCGCAGCAGCTCACACGCCTTCCTCGGTGTGAGGTGAATCTTCAGCTCCTTCCTGCAGCCCTCACTGCCCAGTCACCGCATTGTTTGGAATGTCTTAGTTTTCACATAATATTACAAATAAAAAGTTAATTTTTTTTCAGTTGTTGATGATGATGGTAGTTAATTTAAATAGCATTTTTGAAAAATTTCAAAGTTGATTATTCAATAATTTTTCTCATATTCCCACTTCACTGATATCTTAGATATATACCTACATACTCTGTGTATATAGTCATGTGTATATATTATGCTATATGTGGCATATACAATTATATATACACACACAAATAATTATGTATAATTATAAATATATATGTATAAACTCAGGCCTAGTTTGTCCAAACCAAAAACATACTGCAAAGATCCTCAGGATTAGCCCTCACTAGCTCCTGGGAGGAGCTTAGAGGTTTCTAAGCCTTGGTACAGGGTAAGTGAATAAATCAGGCTTTTTATGCCACTGGCCTCTGTGGCTATCACCTGTGACGCTGATCGTGTTAACGCAGAAGGCACTTAGGAGCGTGGTCATGGGGCTCACATGCCTGACTGTGGACACCTGGAGCAAGGGTGTGGGTGTGCATGAGCATGCACACCTGAGCCTAGAGGCCAGGGGCATAAGGGTGTCATCATTCAGATGCAGGACACTACAAAAGGATAAGTGACTACAAAAGAGGTGAGAAACAAGAGGACACTAGAGAGAGCCCAAGAAACTGTGAAGATTCATGAGGGGCTGGGAGGCTGCTGCCAGCCTGGCCTGTGTCTTCCTCCTTGCATGCCAGCCTCCCTGCCTGGTGTGCCTTGTGTACCTGGTTCCCTGAGAGAGCATTAAAGCCTGAAGAATCCATTGAGGGCTCCAGGACTCTCCTTTATCCATCTGCCCAAACTAATAGTGAACCTGTCTTGTGCTTGCTGGCACTAGATCTGGGAATATCAAAGTAGCTCTGTAAATATGGTACTTGGGTCATACCAGATACTTTTTACTAGCAATGTGATTTGTGCTGAGTTCCTATTGTTGTTTGCCTGGGGTCCTCAGCCATGCTGTGTCAGTTTGACTTCTGAGAGAGACTGGAGACTGAGTAAGCTCACTCATGGAAGGATTCCATGATTATATGACAGACCCACAATAACTAACCCAAACACCATAAATTGAGTGTGTTATCCTGGTTGGCCATGTATTATCACATATCACTGCTGGGAGCAGTGCACACTGCCTGCTATCTGAGAATCTCACTGGGAAAGGTAACTAAAACCTTGAATCTTGCCTCTCCTAGACTCCTCTCTATGCTGGCTTATTCCATTGATGATGTTTATTCATATCCTTTTGCTGTAATAAAACAGAGCCAAGGGGATAACAGCATTTCTGAGTTCCATGAGTTTTTCTGATGAATCATCAAATCCAAAAGTGGTCTTGGCAAACCCTAGCAGGACATACATGTGTATGAAACACAAACATTTCACTGGTTGTGAAATTTAAATGATTGATAAACATTGATCTCAGTTCATTCTCCTCCATCTATACTATCCCTTAATTCTACCTTATGTCATCTACCTCATGTCCTGCTTCCTTGTTTCCATTTGTAAATGAGAAAATATAGGCTGAGAGATATTAATAATCAACATAATATTTTATATTATGTAATATAATTTTTGTATTTATAATAATTTTAGATATAGTCAACATTTGTTATAACCATATTAAGAGCTAAGCACTTAGATTCTAAATGTTTTTCTTTAATTTGTTCACTCTTCACAAGAGTCCTAGGAGGTAGGATCCAAAATTCCCACTTATAGATGAGGACTCTCTGAGCCTTGAATGACAGTTCTATTAGAGGTCACCAGCAAGTACAGAGTAGAATCAGGACTCAACACTCAAGTTCCTAACCACTGTTGTTTTGCAACCATCCCAGGCCAGGTAGGTTCACCGTCAATTCCAGCCATTTGAAAGAGAATTTTGGAGCCCTTGGCATTCATTTTCACAAGTTTTAATGATAAATAGGGGAAACAAGCCAGCAGGGAGACAGCAACTTGAGCCCTCTTCCCAAGGTGATGCTGCCCTTTTATCCCCTCCCTCCCAGGCACATGTATGCATACTTGCATATGCACATACACCCATGCTCATGTGTCCATAATCAGGCATGGGTGCCCCATACTCATGAGCCTGCAAGGCCTCAGATGATAGGCACAATGGCATGAAAACCTGATCAACTTTACTTACCCTACAACTGTATTATATTGTCTCTGTGAACAAGTGAATGAAACTATGAAACTAACACCTATGAAACTAACACCTACAAAACTATGAGTACCTATGAACAATGAAACACCTCTATTCACTTCCTTGGGACTCAGCATGCTGTCTACAGTAAGGCAGTCACTCATAATTAATAACTCAGGCCGAGGAGTGTTAGCTTAGCCATACAGGAGGTGCCATTTGTCATGTGTGTTACACGAGTGCTTCCTCTTGGACATGTTGAGTGTGGTGGTCTTACACTGCTTCTAATTAGAGGGCATTTAGGCAATCAGCATGCTTAATTCAGAGCAAGAAGAGGTTTATAATGAGACTATTAATTCATCTGTAAATCAGATTCTATTTAAAATACAAATGGTTAGATGTTTTACTGTGGTTTAAGAAACTGAGTGGATTCAAAGATCGATCAGATAATGACTCTGGGTAATTATGAAGGAAATATAATTAATGTCCAACTAATTATAAAGCAAAGAACTAGCTATAAAGACTGATTCACCATGCTATTGTTTGTTTCTTATGACAATGTAATACAATCATAACCCTTTGCTGATTTTCAGCACAAATAGTTAATTAAGAACACAATGGAGTTAGAATTCCAGCTCTGTGGCTAAAGGTCTTATGACCTTGACCATGTTTCACATCATCTCAGTACCTAAATTCCCTCATATGTAAGTTGTAAGTAATAATAGTACTTCCCTCTCAGGGATGTTAGCAGCTCAAATAGGTTAGCACTAGAAATTTTAGCACAAGTTCTGGCATGTGTAAGCGCTAAAACAAGTGTCTATTAAGTCACTATTGTGGTACTTAGAAATAACTTCAAAAGTCTTTTTTTTTTTTAACTCTGATTTATTGTGCTAAGCATGTCTCAAACATTCAGAAGACTTTAATTAATTTATGTTGTTTGTATTCATCGGAGAATAGCATGAAGAAATAACAGAGGAAAAGAAATATTTTTTTTTATTTATATCCTTACTTTTCCTCACTGTCAGCAGAATGAAGATTTCCTCAGGATGCAGTTTCTGGCTCCAGGGAAACTGGAAAACACACAGGCATTATTTCACTTCACAGAGAGAGTGACATACAAGTTGTCAAGAGTTCATAAAACTCTTAACAAACAGATAAGGAAAACAAAGCCATGTTTAAGGTCCAGGTAGCAAGAAGCTTAAATAATAATCCAAATTCACTTTGTTTCAAATGAATTAGATGACTTAAGAGAAAAATGGAAATTTAGGAGCTCACAAAGAACAACAATTCAGGGTTTTAAGGTACCTCGTAATTACATTCTGCAGCCCAAACTGATTGACGGAATGAATCAAAATTCTAATGTACAGTGACATTTAGCTACCCTGCTTAGATAGGTGCAGATATTTTTAGAAACTTGCCTAAAGTCTCATAGGAAAAGGCTTAAGAACTAAAGAGAAACTTCTGTATTTGTTTCATCGTCCTCATATTAACTATTTAATAGGAAAAATAAGAGCCAAGATACACAGCAATTCTTTTTTCACCTCTGAAGTAAAGGAGCAATTGACCTTTAAATATTTGGTGTAGTTATATGCTATATGCACATTATTCCATAATTATTTACTTTAGAAATAACACAGTGGCTACTCTAACTTCATTTTTTTTAAACTTTTGCCCTATCAATTTGAGGCAGACTTTCTTATAAAAGGAATTTCGACCTTAATTATTAATTGGAAACAATCAGACTTAATCAAATTCTTCTTTCACTTTCAAGATTTGAAATCTAAAGTTAAATCTGTTACTTCTGTCTGTTACTTCTATCTATTTTGAAATGATCCTTTTGAAATGTGATCCAAATAAAACCTTCATTGATTTCACTGAAAAACTTTAGAAAATTCTCATGAACTTTCCAAAATAATTTCTCAGAAACTGAACAAAACAGAATTATCTACAATACATATTAAAATATACAAAGATAAGAAAAATGTGATTTCATGAGATTACATAAGCATGAAGTGAGTACTAAGATTTTAAAAGAATAGGATGATCAAAATTACTTGATTAATTTTAAAGGAGAGAAAAGAGAAACTAAAAATATAAAATATAAGAAAATAAATAAATAACTGAATTAAGGTAAATGTATTAATAACTATCTTAACATGAAAGAACTAAAGACCTCTACTAAAACCCAAAGATTATTAGAATGAGTTAAATAATGAGATAAGCAGATAAAAATTATACTACGCAAGCATTAACTATAGAAAACAAATATATACTCACAGTACTAATAATAGACATTTTATTTTACTATGGCAGTAAAGTGTCTATTCAAATTTGCATATAGAAATACAGCCTCAAAAAATGTAAAATAAAATTTGATCAAAAAACTAAAAATGGCCTCCCCGGTGGCGCAGCGATTGAGCACTGGGTTGCAAACCTGCCCGCAGCCTCTGCAGCGCCGGTTCCATCCCCGGCTGCTCCATGGCCACTGGAGGAGGGTCCCACATGGCGCGCAGACCTCTCCTGCCGCCCGCTGCTCCCCTCAGCAGTGTACTTCAGTCCTTCTGCCTGCTCTGCTCCCCGCTCTGGCTCTGGTGAATTCTCTCACCCTTTTGCACTTCTGACTGTACCCAGTGCTTATATAAATAAATAAAAATAAAATCTTAAAAAAAAAAAAAACTAAAAAGAGAAACAGATAAATATATAATCAGAATGGAAGATTTCTAACACACTCTTCTCAGCAATCACCAGAGCAGAGCAAGGACACAGAGTGAGGACACAGATAATTTGAATGACACAATTATCAAAACTGACCTAAGTTACATGAGTAGAATGCTGTACCCCCAACTTCGAATCTACATTATTTTAAGTTTACATAAAATATTTACCAAAATGGACAATAAGCTAGGTAAGAAAGTAACTCTCAACAAATTTTAAAATATTGAAACCATACAGAAAATTTCTGTTACAGTAAGATTAAATCAGAAATCAATGTGAAATTATCATTACAAAAACCTCCAATACTTGAAACTTAGGAATATACTTCTAAATAACCCATAGGTTAAAGAAGATACATATAATGTAAAATATTTTGAGTTGAATTATTATGGAAATAATTTCCAATTTTGTGGGATGCATGTAGAGTTATGCTCAAATAAGAATTTATGTCTTTAAATGTGTATTTTAAAAAAGAATGAAGACTGAAAACAGATTGTGTAAGGAAGTTAGGGGAAAATAACAAATATATTCAAAGAAGTAGCATAAAGGAAATAATAAAGAGCAGAAATTAAAAAAACATGAAGCAAAACTATAATAGAAATCAACAAATTTGAAAGTTTATTCTTATAAAAAATTAATAATATTTATAATCTCTGAAAAGATTGACCAAGACTGGTAAATCAAGAGCTAGAAGAGCTAGAAACCAAGAAAACAATCCCATTTACAAATATGTCATAAGGAATTAGGAGTTTTCCAAAGACAGTAAATAACCTCTATAATGAAGACTATAAGACATTGTTAAAAGAAATAGAAGTTACCAAGAAATGAAAAGATATCCCCTGCTATGGATTTGGAAGAATGAGGATAATCAAAATGACCATCTTACCCAAAGTAATATGTAGATTTAATGCAATCCTTATCATCATTTCAATGGCATTCTTCAAAGAAATATAACCCACATTACTGAAATTCATATTGATCCAGAAAACCATATGGAATCCAAATAGCCAAAGCAATCTTGACCAAAAAAAAAAAAAGAGAAAGAATGGTGGTATACTCTCAGGTTTCAAACTATACTGCAAAGATATAATGATTGTAATGGTGTGGTACTGGAACAAAAACAGATACACAGACCAATGGAAGAGAATTAAGTGTCTAGAAATAAACCCACACCTATATTGACAGTTAGTCTATGGCAAAGGATCCAAGAATATACACTAGAGAAGTAAAGCCTCTTCAGTAAGTGGTGCTGCAGAAACTGAACTGCAACAAGCAAAAGAATGAAATTAGACCACTATCTGACACCATACACAAAAATGAACTCAAAATGGATAAAACTTAGAAGTAAGACTACAACCACAAAATACATAGATGAAAATGTAAGTAAAACATTCCACAGCTGGGGCCTCCCTGGTGGCACAAGGAGTTAAGCACCGCACTATGAAGCAATCCACAGCCTCTGCAGCACAAGTTTTGACCCCTTGCTGGCCAGGGAGCAACCCACATGGCGCAGCAGACCTCTCCTGACTCACCCGCTGCTCCCCTCAGCAGTGTACTTCGGTCAATCTGCCTGTTCTGTTCCCCACTCTATCTCTGGTGAATCCTCTCACCCCCCTGCATCTATGGTCTGTACCCCAGCTCTTATATGCATAAATAAATAAATATTAAAAAAAAACATTCCACAGCAAGGTCTATAAAGATGTCTTTGTGATTCATCTCTAACAGCAAGAAAAACAAAAGAGAATATAAGCAATTAGGACTACATCTAACTGAAAGGCTTCTGTACAGTGAAAGAGACTGTTAATAAAATGAAGAGATATCCTACTCAATGGGAAAAAGTATTTGCATACCCTACATCTGACAAAGGGCTAATATCAAAGATCTACAAAGAACTCTTCCAACTCAACAAAACCAAAACAAATAACCCAATAAAAAAATGGACAGAGATGCTAAATAGGCACTTTTCCTAAGAAAAAAAAAATGTATGGCCAACAGGCTCATCATCAATTATCAACGAGGACATGTGAATTCAAACCACAATGAGATACCACCTCTATAGCTCTCCTGCTGGCCTGTGACTATGCAGGTTCTTCACCTTTCTCTCCTTTTCTTAATAAACCTGTTGTTTTAAAAAATTTTAAAAAAGGAAAGAGAGAGAGATACCACCTTATACCTGTGATAATGGCCCATATAAGAAAGACTAGAAACAACACGTGTTGATGAGGTTGTGAAAAGAGAATCCTCTTGTACTGTTAGTGGGAGTGGAGACTGGCCCAACCCTTATGGAAAACAGAATGGAGGCTTTTTAAAATAGTAAAAATAGATCTGCCATATGATCCAGTGACTTGGGGGACATGGAAGGAGACATGTGAAGTCAAGACAGAGAGACTTGGAAGAGACATGGGTAAGAAGCTGACAATGCACCCATTACCTTGATTTTGTTTCTTTTGTCCCAAACTTGCCTGGCCCCTTATGCCCTTTCGTATGGTTCCCTGCCAGAAGATTTTAGGCCTCAATAGCCTCAATTTGGGCCAATCCCGCTTGACTGGTCATTAACGTACTGGGGGATGAGTAACTTTGGGTGTTTCATTGAAAAACTACAACCCTTTCTTTTTTCTCTCTGCACACTAATCCTGTTAAAGTTCTTTCACACTAAGACTATGTTTTGACTATGTGGCAATGGCAGAACAACTTCAGGGCATGCAAATTTGGGGGTCCATCTGCCAACTAACAATGATTTTAGATACAACATAATAACTTGTGCTGTGATTTTAATAAAGACAATATTTAAAAGAGAAAAATACCTACAAATTTAAATTCTGTCTTGCTTTTTTGAAATTTTAACATTGCCTTTTTGTTTTCAAGATTACTAAGATTTTCAGAGTTTAGGAGGCAAGATTGACAAGATGTTTATTACTCTCTCTCTCAAGCCATCCATCTAATCATCACAGCTTCATCCTCACACACGACACAGTGCCTGGGAGAGATTCTTCCTAGAAGCAGCTCACAATTTATTTTCCTTTAAGTGAAATAAGAACTCAATTGTAATCACCACCTAACAGCCAAAGCCTTTCCTCTGAGTCACTTTGACCTGAATTAAACTAAACATGAATAAGGGGCATCCCTTGTGGCACAGGGGTTAAAATCTTAGTGATATCACCAGTCACTGCAGCCTGCATTCAATCCCCAGCCAGGAAGCTGACCCACATGGTGCAGCAGACCTCTCCTCTCTCGCCTGCTGCTCCTCTCAGCAGTGGATTTCAATAGATTTGCCTGTTCTGCTCCCCACTCTGTCTCTGGTGAATCCTCTCACCCCCGCACCTCTGGCGTGTACCCCAGTTCATCTACACAAAAATAAATCTCTAAACTAAACATGAATATTAGAAAACTATGACTTTGGGCCTCCCCTGGTGGTGCAGGCGGTTGAGTGCAGCGCTGTGAAGCAGTGCCGGTTCCATCCCAGATGGCCAGCAAGGATCCCACATGGCGCGGCAGACCTCTCCTATCTCGCCCGCTGCTCCCCTCAGCAGTGTATTTGGTCAGTCTGCCTGTTTTGTTCCTGCTCTGTCTCTGGTGAATCCTCTCACCCTCCCGCACATCGGGCCTCTACCCCAGTTCTTGTATAAATAAATAAATAAATATTTAAAAAAGAAAGAAAGAAAATTATGACATTTTGAAGTAACTGGAAATTATTTAAGTTAACTTGCCTTTAGGTGGGGAGTGGGGGTTGAGAAGTAATTTTTGCCTTTGTCAAACACCTGTTTTAGAAAAGCCAGATCTATTTGTCTCACTGCAAAGCACTAGTACCTATTAAAGTCCACATGTGTCCTTAGATTGAGAAGCAAATGTTTTTGCAAATAACCATATATAAATTTATTTTACATGATTCCTACTTACATGGTAAAGTATATTTTGAATGCACCCAAATAAATCAATTCAGCTGTTTGTTTACTAAACACAATCTCATATGTACAGTGATTGACTCATATAATAACTTATAGCTTACTGATTATTAATCTAGTCCACCAAAAATTGAAGAAAACCAAAACTCCAAAAGTTGAGATGTAGGCGAATTTCCAAATTTTTCTAAAGATATTTTCTAACAAAAATTATATTCTATATTCTTTGGCCTTGTCCCTAGTTCTTATAGAATCTTCCAATGAAGTGAATATCCATCATTATTAGGGAATGGAATTTTTTTAAAGATTTATTTATTCATGCATACAAGAACCGGGGTATAGGCCAGATGTGCGGGAGGGTGAGAGGGTTCACCAGAGACAGACTGGGGAACAGAACAGGCAGATGTACCAAAACACGCTGCTGAGGGGAGCAGTGGGCAAGATAGGAGAGGTCTGCTACACCATGTGGGTAACTCCCTGGCCAGCCAGGAATCGAATCTGCACTGCATAGGCTGGGGACAGCTTCACAGAGTTGCACTCAACCCGGTGCACCACCAGGGAGGCCCAGGAATGGAAATTTTTTAAGCAAGAAAAAACTCAGTGAACTAGGAAGAACTTGTATGGAAAGATTATTTTACTTGGAAAAATACAGCTTGGACTTTAAAAATAATTTCACATTCTAAAGGACATGAAGTTATTACATTGAAATAAACTCTGCGACTCCATTGAATTTCAGTTATAGGTATCATTTTTTCATGAAACATGAGTACATTCTTTTTTTGTTTTGTTTTGATGTTTTGATTTTTTTTATTTTATACATTTTTTTACATCATTTTTTTCATTCAAGAAGATGTGGTACATATACACAATGGGTTATTACTCTACAATCAAAAAGATAAACTCATGCAATTTGCAGCATGGATGGAGCTGGAAGGGATCATGCTCAGCAAAATAAGCCAGAAAGAAAAAGAAAAATACCGGATGGTCTCACTCATAGCAGGAATTTAGAAAACCTAAATGAGCACCATGAGTACATTGAAATTAAAGAATTTTAAAGAATTTTCTTTTCCTGCATGAAATGCCCATTTGCCGTTTGGGTCACTGTGATGCATGGGTCTTTAAAAGGCAAATGTGTATGTTGGCATGTAACTTGATCCTGAGTTCATTGATTTCAAGTCAAATGAGTCTTCCTGGAAGGAAGCAAATTTTAAAATGTTGGTGGCTACTTTATAAGTCTGCATGCTTTTTTTTTTTTAAAGATTTATTTATTTCTGCATACAAGAGCTGGGTGTGGGCCAGAGGTGTGTGGTGGTGAGTGACTCACCAAAGACAGAGTGGGGAGCAGAACAGGCAGATTGTCTGAAATACACTGCTGAGGGGAGCAGCGGGCAAGTCAGGAAAGGGCTGCTGTGCCATGTGGGTTAGCTTCCTGGCTGGGGATCAAATTTGTGCTGCTGTGGCTGCGGATAGCTTCATAGTGCTGAGACTTAACCCCTTGCGCCACCAGGGAGGCCCTCTGCATGCTCTTATAGAAAGACAGAATAATGGATACCATCACTGTGCCTATAATATCTGCTTGAGGTAAATTTAAGCATTTGCAAGAGGTGTTTGAACTGTCTCTTTCCCATTAATCATAGAACAAAGCGCAAGAGTCAGCTACTGCCTCCGCCTCCCCATCCACCTCAGTTCACCCTGTCAATCTTAATTGCAACAGATTGTTCTCTTACTGACACAAATAGAAATCCACCATAAAACCTTATCTTCCAACAATGATTTTCTGAAAATTTAGCAACCCCAGGATAAGATGAATGAGGCAGAAAAGAAAGGTGACTCAGAGCAACATTTGTAAACCTTAGTCTTGCCTTGCTTCCATTCCAGATTTCTTGTCTGGCTCTTAGGGCGGAAAAGCGTGGGTTAAGTCTATCTAGGTTTCTTTCATACCCTTTCAGCTCCCACACTTTTCTCTTTCCCCATCTTCCTGGACATAGCACCAAAACCCCCTTCAAGGCAAAGCACTGTTTCCTATTAAAATTGACTTTCTCAGTTCTCAACCGCCAACAACTCTAGTTCTCCCAACACGGCAAAATTGAAGTTACAACTATAACCAAGTAATTCATTCTAATGGGTATGGATAGAAAAGTCTCACACCCTCTTCCCTGCTCTAAAAATAAAGACATTTTAGCAATAATTTGGGAGAGTAAAAGATATTTTTCTGGCCAAGTAGAAAGGGAAATATTTAGGAATTAGGAAAGACCTGATATCTTCCTCTCCCACTTCCTCCTCTTGGAACATAACATACTTTCTCTGCTTATTCCTAAGATAGGCAAGCTGTCACAGGCAAAGCTAAGGTGCAGAGTTTGAGACAGTTTCTGCAACTCACTAGGTATATTTTCGAATCTCCATGAAGTCTTAGTAGTATCAATTGTAAATGGACAGTATAAAAATACCTTAATTCATGCAGTTGTTGTGTGGGTCAGATTGATTTAAATGTAAACCCTGAAAACATTATAAAAATGAAAAAAAATGTTTTTGTTATTAGTCGTTTTACAAACCCACCAGGGCCATTATCTGTCTCTAATTTACTAGTCATGGTGATATTTTTATGCTGATTTTAATTGGTAAGCAATCAGATTCTTTCCCATCATATTTCAAAATTTATTATTTTAGTTCTATACAATTGATAATATTTTCCTAATGAATTACATGTGACACATTCTTTACAATAAATAACCAAGCAAAATAAGTAAAAGCAAGATTTATTATGTGATTAAGCTGTCATCATTGAAGCTGAGTTTGGCTTTTGTGAAGATTTCCAGAGTCACAGAGCAGAAATATATTGTCCATATGTCAGGCAGGCAGCAAAGAAATTAAAGCTTTGGTTATATAACAGCAACCTCTAGCATAACTGTGGGAAACATGGAAGAAGTGGAACCGATCAGCCAATTTCCAGGAATGTTATTACAACGGAGGACGTTAACATTTCTAAAAAAAATGGAAATGCAAAATCATAAGTAGAGACCAAACTTCTAAGGCAGACATCATAACCATGACCTGTGGTTAATCCTGACAAGTAGCTATTGTTAAAATATGGCTAATCACAAATTGATGTGTACAGCAGCACTTACTGACAAAGTGTAATTGCTCATTTTATTTTAAAATCTCCAAGGATCCTTTTTCTCACTCACTATTATCTACTTTCTTTTTTAATATTTTATTTTATAGAATTCTTACATCATTTTTCATTTTTTCACAATGTATGCATTTTCATTTTGGTTATATTCCCCATACAATTGCACGCCCCCTTATTTTGACTCTAATCCTTCCTCTCCCCACCCCCACCCCCACCACCGCAGTGCGTCTCCTGTCCATAGTTGCTTGTTGATTTTAATTTTTACTTTGTATTAATTAGTCTTTTTCCTGGTCCCTTATTTAGGTTTTCTAAATTCCTGCTATGAGTGAGACCATCCGGTATTTTTCTTTTCCTTTCTGACTTATTTTGCTGAGCATGATCCCTTCTAGCTCCATCCATGTTGCTGCAAACATTATCTACTTTCTTTGGAAATAGGAAAGCGCAATAGCTGACTAGCTCATGGTCACACAGTGCTAAGAAACAGATGTCTTACAAACACTTTTTTTAAAAGATTTATTTATTTATTTTTTATGTAGAAGAATTGGGTGTAGGTCAGAGGTAGGGGTGGGTGAGGGGGGTGGAGAGGACTCACCAGAGACAAGAGTGGGGAGCAGAACAGGAAGAGCTACTGAAATCCACTGCTGAGGGAAGCAGCAAGCTAGACAGGAGAGGTCTGCTGCACCATGTGAGTCACCTCCCTGGCTGGGGATCAAACTCAGGCCATGGTGGTGATAGATCTGAGACCTAACCCCTAAGCCTCCAAGGAATCCCACAAACACTTTTTGATGTTGCTGAAAGAAATAAAAACAACTTGATCTCTCTCAAACAACTCTTTTTGGAAAATGGTTCACAGTAATTTCAGCATCTATGATCCTGCTACACGTTGACTTCTGTCTTGAAAAATATCTATTACCAGAAAATACTATTTCCTTCATATGTCTAAATGGATAAAATGTAATTTTGAAATAGGATCTCTTTCACCATTCCTTATTTCCACAATAAAATCACTTATCTTGAAAGGTCATGATCTCTTTTTATAAGAAAATAGCTCTTGAGGATTCATATCATCATCTGTCACATGTTCTCTTTCTGAAAACACTCTGTCAATGGGATAATACACTGACAACATTGCTCTGAATACAGAGAATCATTTCAACTATTTTATAAGGAAATTAAGTATAGGATTAGATTTAATGAAAACTGTGTGTGAATGAGTTTTTAAAGCCTTTTGATAAAAATGAGCTCCTTGTTTAAATAATGTAAATTTTCAATATATCTTTTTATAGTATTTATTTTTAATTGAGATAATATTTGGATACCTCCACCAACCATTAAAACCATAGTGCACCCACCACCAAATCACCCAGATTCTATCACTATAGTCCATTGTGCTTCCTTCCCTCTCTGTTCTTATCTTGTGGTGCTTCAGTTTTGTAGTTAGCTATCAAGGGTTAATTTTTTAAGTTTATCTTTATCTGACTGTTAGTTTAGTGACTTTATATTCCACACATTAGTAACAACATCCATTATTTATCTTTCTCCTTCTGATTTACTGCACTGAGCATAATCCCTTCTATCTGTGTCCATGTTGCTGCAAATGGCTTGAGTTAATCTTTTTTGATTGCTGAGTAATATTCCTCTGTGTGTGTGTGTGTGTGTGTGTGTGTGTGTGTGTGTGTGTCTTCTATATTCAGTCATGTGTTTTGGGCATTTAAGTTCTTGCCATAACTTAGCTGTAGTAAATATCACTGCAATAAACATGACAGTACAAGTTTCTTTACAAACTATGTTTCTGAATTTTTTTTTTTTTGGGGTAGATCCTTGGCAGTGGAATTACTGGGTTGAATGACAGATCCATTTTTAATGTTTTGAGACACTACCATGGTGCTCTCCATAAGGGCTAGACCAGTTTGCATTTCCACCAACAGAGGAGGGTTCCTTTACCTCCACATCCTCGCTAGCAATTGGTCACGGTCTTTTTGATATGGGTCATTCTCACAGGTGTGAGATGGTGTCTCATTGTGGTCTTGATTTTCATTTTTCTAGTGCTAAGTTACTGTAAACATTTTTTCATATGCCTGTTTGCAGTCTGTATGTCTTCTTTGGAAAAGTGTGCTTAGTTTTGCTGCCCATTTTTTGATTGGGTTATTTCTTTCATTTTTGTAGAGTTTTATGATTTCTTTGTAAATCTTCAATATCACTTCGATGATGTGCACATATTTTCTCCCATTCAGTAAGGTGTATTTCTATTTTAGTTATGTTTTCTTTTGCTATGCAGAAGCTTTTTAGTTTAATGTAGTCCCAGCTGCTCAGGTTAACTTTAGTTTTCCTGGCTGTTGAGGATGAATCCCCCAAGGTATCACTAAAACTTACGCTGTGAAATGTTTTGTCTGTGTTTTTTTCTGTTTTGTGGTTTCAGGTTTTACATCCAAGTCTTTTACCATTCTGAATTGATTTTTGTGTATGGTGTGAGATAGTGGTCTATGTTCGTTCTTTTGCATGCAGCTGTCTAGTTTTCCAAACACCATTATTGAGGAGAGATCCCTTTTCCAGTGTATGTTCTTGGCACTTTTGTCATAGATTAACTGTCCATATATGTGCAGGTTTATTTCTTGGCTCTTAATTCTAGTCCAGTGGTCTGTGTTTTTGTTTCATTACCATGATGTTTTTATTATTATAATGGCTTTGTAGTATAGTCCCAAGAATTTACCCAAGAAAGCATCTTTGATGAAGTGGCAAGTTTTCCTTTCCCACATGCCCTTTCATGATAACTATTTTCCCACTTATAAGGAAAGAAATAATTCTCATCTATCCTGAATCTTACTATGATATGTAGCATCAGGAAGTGCTCTAGCATGAATAATCATCCACTGATACATGAACTAATTAGGGTTAAGAGTCCTATTTCCATCTCATTAAGAGATATATTATCAGTAAAAGTTTAGGTTTTTATTTATCACTCATTTGTCAAAGCACATATCTAAATTTCGTTATCACTGTCCATTCACATTAATCATAATGATAACTTAGAAACTTTTTATACTTAAAACTTTATCACAGGACATTAAAAAACTAAATCCCACTAATATGCATATTTTTATGACATAAGTGTGAGAAGGTGTTTGTCTTAGCTTGGGTCCACAAATAAGGAGCCTGAAGTAAAAGCTAAAATTTTAAGGCAGTATTAAAACCCAGGTCATCAGGAATGAAGAAAAAGGAGAGAGAGGCAGGGAAATAGGGTGAAAGACACAGGAGGACCAGGTTTATTGTACCCAACACCCAGAGACACAAAATGGAGAAGGGAAGTTAGTCAATCCAGCAATCTTGACCTTATGGAAACAAAAGTGTATATGTATTGGCAGGGGTGTGAGT
Source organism: Talpa occidentalis (assembly GCF_014898055.3). Lineage (NCBI taxonomy): Eukaryota > Metazoa > Chordata > Mammalia > Eulipotyphla > Talpidae > Talpa > Talpa occidentalis. Next base: position 43,955,756 of record NW_023601653.1, on the reverse strand, counting down.
GCTCCCAGGGCCAAAAGGCCATGACCTGAGGCATTTTAGCCATTTACTTCAATTTTCTATTACTTAAAGACACAAACTCTCTGCTTTGTCTTTCCTAATGTGTTTACTATACCAAACACAAACCAAAAAAAAAAATGTTAGGAAAGGAAATACAAATCTAGTTTTTATTTCACCCTTGCAAAACCTGACTTTACATTTTGCTATTACAACCAAATTTCTCTCTCTATAAAAGAACAAGCAAAACAAATTCACAGCATTAGAGATGTTTGATCTAAAGATTTTAGAATAATGACTGTTACATTAATCCTAAACTCTCCATTCAACCATCCAAACATCTTGAATTATGAAGGTATTTTCAATAGGAAGACAAATAATTACATTACCTTTAGTCTGGGCATCTGATCCCTGAGTTTCCTGCCACATTTGAGCTGGAATTTCTGTTTAGATCACCAGTCAGATAGATACCTTATCATCTTTTTAATCAAGCTAACAACTCTTCAATCAACATTACAGTGAAGTCAAAAGAGACACAGGCATGTACATATTATAGTCAGCAAAAGTTCAGGTCATGACACCTTACAATAAACTGCTCTTCAGGAATAGGCTCATTGTCTCCTCAACAAAATTCAAAAGTAAGTGTTAAAAATCATCCTGAATTTCATTTCAGATACGTATTTCAGGCTTAAGGCAGTACAGTGACAGTCTATAATTTAATTCACAATATATATTAGATTATCAAGCTTCCTAAATACACCTGTTTTTTAAAGGATAACCCCCATATCTTTTAGTTGCATCGATTGTGTGTGTGTGTGTGTGTGTGCATAGAAGAACTGGGGTGGACACCAGAGGTGCGGGGGGGGGAGAGGATTCCCCAGAAACAGAGTGGGAAGCAGAGTAGGTGGATCTACTGAAATCCCTTGCTAAGGGGTGCAACGGGTGAGACAGGAGAGGTCTGCTGCTCCATATTTGTTTTGGGTCAGCTCCCTGGCCAGGGATTGAACTCAGGCTGTGGTGGTGATAGTGTGATAGTGCTGAGACTTAACTCTTAGCCCAACATGGAGGTGCTGCATTGATTTTTTTATTCTACAATGCTGCATCTGGGACATTTTATGTTAAAAATCATATTACATGAGTCATATCTCTCTAGCAGTAGCTAGTTAGCTTACAACAACTCTTAGTGCTGCATAGCTAGACCATGGCGATAAGTGTAAGGGCCTTCCCTCTTGAAACCTGACATTTAAACTGTGAGGTAGAGGCAGTTAAACTGAGAAGTATTTAAACTGAGAAGTAGAGGCAGGGGTGGCATGCAGGTAGATAAGGTAGTGCTGGAGGGATAAGCCTCTTTTTGGTTTAGAGAACCATTTAAGAAGTGTTGCAACACCCCCCTGTCAAAAGATAGGCCAAAAATCTCTGTTTTCCTATCTCTGAAACTTTAACTAATTCTTGTCAAGGGAGTTGTGGCCTACTTTTTATTGAAAGACTGTTTAAAAATACAGAAAAGTGTTTTGATTTTTTTTGTTTCCTAGATGAAACACTTAATATTTTACTTAAATAATTATTGCTATTCTCCTAGTAAAACAAACATTCAGATCATTTTTAGCTTTGAGAAGAAATGTAATTATCAAGGACAAAAGTTCCCTTTGTTGAAAAGGTAAACAATTTTCTACTATGCTTCCTTTTAAGTGAAAACCTCTCAAAAATGTCCAATTCTCAATAATAAAACTCAGGGGTGGGCCTATAAGCTCTGGGCACATCATTATTTTTTAGGATGATTGGTGAGTAGCAAGTCTATTATATCATCAGTTTATATCTCATAAGTACCCAGATTAACATAATGTTATGCTGCATGCTGTATGAAACAAGTTAAATAGAATAGGAAAAAATATTCCTATTTGGGGGCCTCCCTAGTGGCCTAGGGGTTAAGTCTCAGCAATGTCACCACTATGGCCTGAGTTTGAACCCCAGCCAGGGAGCTGACCCACATAGGGCACAGTAGACCACTTCTATCTCACCCTTTGCTCCTCTCAGCAGTGGATCTCAGTAGATCCACCTGTTCTGCTCCCCACTCTGGGGAATCCTCTCACTTCCCATACCCCAATTCTATGCAAAAATAAATACAATCTAATTATATGTATATATATTCCTATTTATTAAATAGCAGCATGATGTAGTTCATGGAACACTGATTGGGGCAAGTTTTGTTAGTGAGAGCACCACTAAATGAAGCCTATCCTAACACCTTCCCTGGAAAAACAAAATTAATAACTGGAGTAATCATTTTTGTCTTCTGTCTAGGTATCTGATAATAATTAAATCTCTTCTTCACATCACTGAGAGATAACCTAGTCACCATAAAATAAATTTTAAGGAAATTAGTATTTTTACCTAGTAAAAAAAGCCATTTTTAGAGCAAAATCCCCAGAGTAATAAACTTCTGTTTACCTGGAAAGAATGTAAGTGGTACTGAAAGAGCATTTTAATAATAATATATTTGTAGTAATGCATATTAGAAGTGATTTGTATATGCTACTTAAATCTTTGCTATAAAGTTACCTTTTAAATAAATTTACTTACATTTTTAAAAATCGTATTTTAAAAAATGTATTAAATGGCATGAGATATGACAAGAGTCGTGAAATTACGAAGATAACGAAGTTTGGGAAATATCAGTTTAGAAAATGAAATTAGAATGCTAGTAGTGAAAGACTGATGCCAAAATAGTTTGAATTTTCATATAAATTTGTTTTGTTTGAAGTCCTGATATCATGTTTTTTCATAGAATAATAATGTTAAAGTACTGTGAATAAAGAAACCATGAAATCTTCAACAAAGTCTATGATACTACTCATCAAATACTTTAAAAATCAAATGCTATGAAGACAGAAATGACTCCAATTACATTAATATAAAAACATAATGTACTGAGGAATAAATTTGACAAAGGACATACAAAACTTGTGTACTGAGAACTAGAAATACAACATTGAGGGAAATTAAAGACATAAAAATATAAAAAGATAGCCTTAGTTCATGACTGGGAAAACAATATTTTTAAGATGCATTATTACCCAAATCACTCTACAGATGCAAAGCAATTCTTGGGAGAATTCCAGCGACTTTATTCAAAATGATTCTTTTTTTTTTTCCCAAGCTAATTCTAACCTACATTTCCCATTTGAAAATAAGTTTTGAACATCTCTCTATAAAAAGATATATATTTACAATTAATGTTAGTGGCTACCTAGAATTCCACTATTGTTCTACCACAACATATTTCATCAATTCTTCTTTGGTAGAAATTTGTGTAGTTTAGATTTTCTTTAACAATTATTATTGTGATTTAACAATTCACCTCAGACATAAATCTTTGAACAGCTGCCCAGTTATTCCTTTTTAAAATCTTTCTGGAAAACAAATTGCCCATCAAAAGTTGAACGTTTGATACATGTTAGCAATGGCCATCTGAATTGTTTCCCCATATTGAAAACCAAAGGTGTCTTCGCCCCAGAGATAATGTTCTAAAAATGAACATATTGGAAATGGTATGGTGATATCATTTGGCCATGGAAGAAAACAAGACAAATAAACTTGAAAGGAAGTTTATTATATTACAGGTTTCAGAGTGAAGATCACCTCGTGCAGCATATGGTCAAAGGAGAAAGCATTAGTGGCTACTGGAGGCAGGAAGGGGTGAAAGGAAATCCAGGCCAGAGCCTCTATTGGGACTTCCACGGAAACAGTAAGAAGTACACACAATTTATATTCTTAAATGTATTCTTTATGAGGATGGAAAATATTTAGATAAGTAAATCTAACTGATTTGTGATGAAAGTACTGGGTGCATTGGTTGTAAAGAGGAAGGAGATTTCATACAGTCTATGGTTTTAGGGAGCATCTTACTAAAAAGAGATGTTTAAACTGAGATCCTTAAGACTAGTGGTTTGAGGCAAAGATCAACAGCTGGGACTACATCAAATTAAAGAGCTTCTGCACAGCAAAAGAGACAATAACCAAAACAAAGAGAAACCCCACCGACTGGGAGAAAATTTTTGCACCCAACACCAATGATAAAGGACTGATCACAAAAATCTACAAAGAGCTGATGAGACTCAACAACAACAAAGAAAATAATTCAGTCAAAAAATGGGCAGAAGAGCTAAAAAGAAACTTCTCTGAAGAGGAAATACAAATGGCCACCAGGCATATGAAAAAATGTTCAACGTCACTTGCAATCAGGGACATGCAAATCAAAACTACAATGAGATACCATCTCATAGCAGTGAGAATGGCACATATTAAAAAAACTAGCAACAACAAATGTTGGCGAGGATGTGGAGAGAAAGGAACTCTCCTGCACTGCTGGTGGGAGTGCAAACTGGTCCAACCACTATGGAAAGCTGTGTGGAGATTCCTCAACCTAGTTAAGATAGAGCTTCCATATGATCCAGCAATTCCACTCCTAGGTATTTACCCAAAGGACACAGAAACATTAATTCCAAAGAGCACCTGCACCCCTATGTTTATAGCAGGACTATTTACAATAGCGAAGCAATGAAAACAACCCAAATGCCCAAAAATAGATGACTGGATCAAGAAGATGTGGTACATATACACCATGGAATATTACTCAGCATTCAAAAAAGATAAACACATGCAATTTGCAGCAACATGGATGGAGCTAGAAGGGATCATGCTCAGCGAAATAAGCCAGAAAGAAAAAGAAAAATACTGGATGGTCTCATTCATAACAGGAATCTAGAAAACCTAAATAAGGAACCAGGAAAAAGAATAACTATAAGAAAGAAAAAATCAAAATCAACAAACAACTGTGAACCAGAGACACTCTTGGGGGTTGAAGGAGGGATTGGAGTCAAAATAGGGGTTGCAATTGTATGGGGAATATAAAAATAAAAAAAGAGTAGGGGTTTGGGGGCCTCCCAGGTGGTGCAGCAGGTTGAGCGCAGTGCTGTGAAGCTGTCCGCAGCCTCTGTAGCATGGGTTTGATTGCCGGCCAGCCAGGGAGATACCCACATGGCATGGCAGACTCTCCTGCCTCTCCTGCTGCTCCACTCAGCAGTGTATTTCAGTCTGTCTGCCTGTTCTGCTCCCTACTCTTTCTTTGGTGAATCCTCTCACCCTCTCATGCCACTGGCCTGAACCCCAGTTCTTGTATAAATAAAAATAAATCTTTAAAAAAAAAGAGTAGGGCTTTTGCAGGAAAACTGAGTTTCAGGAAGAGTGATAACAGTATACTTGACACAGCAACAAAGCAGAATCTATCATCCTGGAGGAAATAAATGAATTTGAGTAAGGCTTCAGCATACCTGGGACAGATAAAGGACTGGCACCGTTAACATGTGAAAATTCTTTTAATCCAATAAGAAAACGTCGAACATATCAGTAAAAGCTAAGAGTTCACCAAGACAAATACAAATATGCAATATTTTAAATGTTACATATCATTAATAATGAAGAGTATGATTTTTAAAAAATGAAGAAACATTTTAAAATTGTTTTGCCAGTTATGCCAGCAATCTATAATTGGCAAGAGGCATTTTGGACAATAGCACATGGTGATTAAGACTTCTGTTAGATCCAAACTGCCTAAATACAAAACCTGCCTCTCTCACCACCTGCTTGATATTTGGTAAATTACTCTAAGCTCAGTTTCCGTATCTGTAAACTAGAACTAATACCACCTCAAAAAGTTATTATGACGTGAGGATTAAACATGTTTCAAGTGATTAGGGCAGCACCAGGTACAAAGTGAGTGCCTATTAATTCACAAGTATGCCCAGTGATTTTATATGCACTATATCTGTATACTAAATCCTAATAGATATTTTGGATTATTTCCATTGGCTGACCTAGTCTGACAGCACCACAATGCTAGCTTACTTATCTAATTCATATTAACATAATATATATTTTTGTTGGTCTAATGTTAATATATTAAACGATATGTTAAAAAAAGTTTTCTAGTTTTTTCTTTTAAAATACATTCCTATCTTTTGCATGATCATTTTTCTAAATGCACTTTAAAATTTCTTTTTTAATCTTCAAATTCCAAGGTAAAATGCTCTATAAACGAGGTTTGGAATTGCATGTAACTATCAATAAACATGGAAAGAAATGATATCTGACAATATTGAGTCTTCCTGCCCATGCACATGCACTTTCCCTGTGTTTATTTCCCTGTGTTTTATCCTCCCACAGAAATTAATGCAAACACAATATAGTTTTGTAATTTTATACACATACACCATGCAAGAACAAGCTTTATGTGTGTGCATGTGTGTATTTCTAGGTATGTATACATACATATACATACAAATATAATGTACTTATGAAACAAATTCTATTAGAAATTCCAAAGCATTTATTTCAAAAATCTTAAATAATAAGTGTATTACTTCCAAAAAGACTCCACTGAACACTCCAAAAAATATTTATTTAAAAATGTATATTTAAGGGACTCTCTAGTGACGCAAGGGGTTAAGACGCAAGCTTTGAAGATGTCCGCAGCCTCTGCAGCACAAGTTTGATGCCCAGCCAGCCAGGGAGCAACCCACATGGCACAGCAGACCTCTCTTGACTCTTCCGCTGCTCCCCTCAGCAGTGTACTTTGGTCAATCCGCCTGTTATGTTCCCCACTTGTCTCTGGTGAATCCTCTCACCCCCAATAGCTCTGGCCTGTACCCCAGCTCTTGTATGCATAAAAAAATAAATCTTTTAAAAAATAAATAAAAATTTAAAAAATAATAAAATTGTATATTTATCCAAAGTTAATATCATTCAAAATTAAGCTGTATTTATTAACAATCTATAAAATGCCAAGAAATTGTTTTTAAGTAAAAACATTGCTTACTAAATTGGCAAAACTATAGACATTCACACACACATACCACACCTATTTTTTCATCTCATTTATGATATATGGATATAGTCATGAGATTTTCATGACATTTGGATTTCTTATTTTCTACTTTTTTATTTGGTTATACTGCATAATCAATGCATATAAGATGAATGAACACTTTTTAACAGTGTTATTTACAAAAGAAACATTTGTCATGAATCATCCACCTTCCACATGCTTTCTTGTGATGTCTTGTTAGAAAGAAAACAAATGAGCACTTTCCAGGGCCCAGCACAGGGACTGCATGAGACTCTGCAGGAATAGTCTGATGCCTGGGCACAGAGCACAGCTTCTGATCTGTGATAAAACAAATCCTGTGCTTTCCCCAAAACAGTCTCGGAAGTCAAAAAGGGACACCAAATCAATGGCCAAAACCCCACAAAGCCCATCTGAAACAACTCTGTGGATGAACCAGAGGCGAACTGACCATGAAATTAAAGACACTTCCAGAGCTTCTCACTCACACAGGTCACTGCCAAGACCCCAAAGTGTCACATGGCCATTTGTTTAAAGCTTGTAAAGCTATTCTGTATTTTTATCCTTAAAGAACTCTCTCCCCCACTCCATGTTAGGTACCACTAATCCTAAATCCATATTGCTCTTCGAAATATTCTTTTCATTTTTTGGAGATTTGTTTTCTACTCGATGTAAAGGGATGCATTCCCTCGGATTTGTCAGCACTTTGTTGCTCTTGGGTATCTGCATCCTGTTACCCTGGTAAACAAAAGTAAGAAAGACCAGAGGATGAGTAGCTTCAAACTCATTTAAGCTTCTAAGTAGAGGGCCTCCCTGGTGGTGCAAGGGGTTAAGCACGGCGCTATGAAGTAATCCACAGCCTCTGTAGCATGAGTTCAGTCACCAGCCATCACCAGGCGGCCAGAAGGAAACCCACATGGTGAAGCAGACATCTCCTGTCTCGCCTGCTGCTCCCCTCAGCAGTGTATTTCAGTCCAGCTGCTTGTTCTGCTCCCTGCTTTGTCTCTGGTGAATCCTCTCACCCGCCCTCCCCCACTCCCGCATCTCTGGCCTGTAACCCACTCTTGTATGCATAAATAAATAAATCTTTAAAAAAAAAACTTCTAAGTAAAAATAGAAAAGAACAGTGAAGGTAGAAGCCTTATTTTATTGCACAGAATGCTAATGGTCAACAGATAATACTTGTGTTCTGCAAAATGCATACCGACATTACAAATCCCTGCCTGTGCTAGAGAGAGAGATCAAGAAAGCCCTCTTTGTATTATCATCTGCTCTTACTTTATTTATTTATTGTTTTTGCATACAAGAACTGAAGTGTAGGCCAGAGGTGTGGGGGGTGAGGGGATTCACCAGAGACAGAGTGGGGCCCTTGTTTTAAAACACAGCTGTTCCAAAGGCAAAGCAAGGAAGGGAGTGGGCAGCAGAGGCCTCAAAGATTTATTCTGTAAATGTTTACTTTTTCCTAATTCTCTTTGGTGCTAGAAAAACTAGTCTTAACTTCTAATAAATGATGCTCGTCAGAATTACTAGTTCATCTGATTTTTTTCTATCAATTGCCCTGTTGCTTCCTCCTTTTTTTTCCCCACATGTGGAAAGCATGTGAAAATGTAGGAGTATAAAATCACTAAATACTGCTGTACTAAAAACCTTCATTTTAAGTTCAGATAATTTTGAGCAATTCATGTCCTTTTATACTTGACATGGTTTGGAAAATAGACAATTAGAAGTTATAGCTAATGTCTTATTATTACTATTTGCTCATTTTATTCTATGCTTTATTCCCAGTATATTGAATTTGTAAAGTTGACAAAAATACATGATAGGTTATAATATGTAAAACTATTGTGATTTTTGTAGTAAAAAATTGCAATTATGATCTTGTACTATTATCCTACTTTTCTAGTTTGGTTTTATCTGACTGTTTTATTTGTCTGTATCCCACATATAAGTAACACTGTATGGTGTCTTTCTCTTCCAGACTGATTTCACTCAGCATTATAATTTCTAGTTCTATCCTTGTTGCTGCAAGTGCAAATTGTAAGTTTATCATTTTTGATAGCCAAATAGCATTCCATTATATATATGTGTATATATATATATATATATATATATATATATATATACACACACACACACACACTTGCGTGTATATATCACAACTTCTAATCCATTTGTCATCTGTTTTGGAGCATTTAGGCTGTTTCCACATATTGACTTTTGTAAACAATGCTGAAATGAACATGGGAGTGCAAGTTTCCTTCAAATTAGTGTTTTTGTATTCTTTACACAAAAGAATGTTTTAATTGTTAAAACATTTAATTTTTAATGTTTTAATTGTTTTAATAAATTTGTAGTATAGTTTGAAAACACCTGTTCCTCCTCCTTTTCTTGGTCCAATTTTCCCTTCCTGTCTTTTATAATGTTGGTGAACAGCCAATTTGCACCATGGGTAGACCTGGCCAAACAAAACAGGAGGAATTTCGTTCCTGACCATATCTTCCCTACCAGCATTACACTACCCATTTTGGAATTTTACTTAAGACAAACAAATTGCTTTCTAACTAAACCATTGCTATTTGAGGTTTCTGTTACTAGCCTTTGCCCATTGCCATAACTAATACACCACAGTGTACTAGCTAACTTCCTTGGATATTGGTGTCAAATACTAAAATCCCCTATGTATGTCCTATGAAAATTTTTATAATCACTTTTTACAAGATTTTTTATAATCACTATTTACAAGATTTTTAATGGTAATTAATCAATGTATCTGATATCAAACAATGCATACCTGAATTTACTTATACCACATACAGAAAAAGTGGCAAACATATTCTGTAGACTATGTAACAACTTCCTCAAATTTGTACTGGGAAGTTAAACTCTATACATGACTTTCCAATCACATATGAGCTTTTAAAGTCACTTTGTTTTCAATTGACCAATAATGTAGCCCTGACATAACTTTGAGTAAGAAAATCATAGATATAGGAATAAATAAAATAGATCCAAAAATAATTCATGAAAAATAAATATTGGGCCTCCCCTGGTGGCGCAGCAGTTGAGCGCTGGGCTGCAAAGCTGCCTGCAGCCTCTGCAGCGCTGGTTCCATCCCCAGCTGCCGGCAAGGGTCCCACATGGCGTGCAGATCTCTCCTGCCGCACCTGCTGCTCCCCTCAGCAGTGTACTTCGGTCCTTCTGCCTGCTCTGCTCCCCGCTCTGGCTCTGGTGAATTCTCTCACCCTCCCGCACTTCTGACTATACCCAGTGCTTGTATAAATAAATAAATAAATATTTTAATAAATAAATATTATGGTTAGTAGAACCATTCATTTATTCACTAAACATTTATTAAATGTATGTATTATTTTCCCAACTGACTTTTTCATACACATATAAATAAGACAAGTCTCTGCCAAGGCACTACATTTTCATATTTAAGGAGAAACAATTGCTTCATTATTGTACTGCCAATACTTATAGTTTCACCTTCATGACCTGTAATTAAAAATAAATCAGCTTCAGCATGTTCTGCTGATAGACTGAGATAAAGTGTAGTATAGTGATGCTGTCTTAACTACTCAGATTCAGCTACTGAATCTGATATCCCAATGTGCTGAGGCTGGTCTTCAACTAGCACTGGCTCCCCATGCTCCTTCAGATGTGTCCTTGGACTGGAAAACTAAGAGTAGACAGACCCTAAACAACGTTTGTGTGCTGATTTCCTACCTGTCACAAGGACAAAGAACACTCAGAGGAAAGTGAAGGACACTCAGCTCCTCTCTGGATTTGCAATTGAACTTGAAAAATGCTGCAAAATCATCTTGTTGAAACCTAGAAGCTCTCAGGACAAAGGAGGAAGAACCTCATCTAAATGGTCTCCAAGAGGAGGGCTCGTGCATGACCTTATAAGGAGAGGAGATAAAGATTTCGTCAGATTAGAGAATGACCCTACAACATGGAGAACTCAAGGGAGCAGGCATTCCTCTGTCAGAAGCAGTTGTACCAGTACAGCTCATGCTAGAAGAGCTTCTCCTGAGGCCCGCCATGATGGAGCACCAGGTGGTCCACACAGGACAGCAGCTCTTCCAGTGCCTCAGTGTGAGAACACCTTCTGGTATAAAGGCACATGGAGGGGGCATATGGGTTTGCACAACAGAGAGACTCTATTTTCCTGCCAGGAGTGTGGCAAGGTCTTCCTCGATGAACACAGGCTCACCATGCACCTCAGGGTACACACAGGGGAGAGGCCTTTCCAATGCCTAGAGTGGGGGCCCTGCTTCATCAGGATTTCTTCCTTGAAGCTCCACCAGAGGATGATGTGTCAGAATAAGCCATTCCCCCCTGGGTAATCAAGACCTTGACCCCCTCAGTCTGTAGGTCAGGCCACAGAGAGTGGGGGCAGCTAGCTCTATCAACTCTGGCCCAGGCAGGAGGAAGGATTCGCACAACACTGACTTCAGGCACCATGGCCTGATGGCTAGCTGGCTGGGCATGATAACTACTTGACAAGGTTTCCAAAAATGGCAAAAAGTAGCCAAAGAGGCATCTCCCCTCTATTGTCCTGAAAAGCAAGGCCTGCGATCAGGAAGCAGCCTATCACCAGTACTGCTGTGTCTCCAAACATTGTTATTGCTACATCTGCTATTACTATTTCCGAGGTTTTGTCAGGGAGGTGGTAGAAGAAACACTGGATGTGTGTGAGAAATGGGTAGAAATGCCACCTCTACAACCCAAACATTGGAGGTTAGAGTGGAAGGAGCAAATCACCAATTCAAAGCATAAAAAAACCATCTTCTTCTAAATGAAAGCTGGTACTGAAGGAAAAAGTACCAGCACCTGACTGCCATCTCAAAAGACTTCCTGCTCAGATGCTTCAGTGTCTCAGTCCTCCACGGATTTCATAAAGTTTTTAATGTCTGTCTCAGAACTGATATCCATCACACCCAGAAGGCATACAGCTTGACTCATACTTGCTTTGACTAAATATTGGGGCCTCTTTAGTGCATTTTGAGGCATTTAACTGTTTCTTGGCCAAATGGAAGGAGAAAAGTGCCTTCATCTTCTGGACAAGGGAGTTGCTTTCAGAAAGAAAACATTTTCTAGAAAGATTTGATGTGCTGAAACCTGAAGTTGCTTTGATTTAGGTTTTTCCTTACATCTGCTTTTTAGTGGATGAAACAAGCCGAAACATTTCACTTATGGTCCTGTACCACGGACACGGTGGAAATAGTGGAATCATTTGTCCCTGTAAACATTTAAGATTCTCCTATGGATTTTGGTGAGTGATCATTAAATTGTTTCAACTTACCAAAAACATGCTGATTTGTCTTGTGCCTTCCAAAGGATCATGCTTAATCTATATTATCATTATTGGGAACTGAGATAAGATGTTTCATTTCAATTGTGAGAATATGGAATGTTGCACTTTAGGTGCTAAGCCTGGTAGTCAAACTTTAGAAGGAAAAACCATGAACCGAAGAGACTGGGTTACTTTAGATTATAACGGCATTTTCAGTGCTTCTATAGAAAAAATATAGAGATAGATAGTGTCTTAAACTCCTCTATCAACACACAGAGAGACTCATCTTTTACACATTCTGAGCCACCCATTGATGCCAAAACAAGCTTATTTGTCTTGATACAAGGTTATAGTCTTGATGTATTATATTGATAAAGGATTATGAACCAGAGTATTCATAAAAATTTCTTTCTTACCAAAATTTTGCCAGTGCCTGAATACCATTTAACTAAAACAAAATAAAGTCTAGTTTTTTATTTTGATTGATTGATTGATTGAGAGTTATTTTTTAAATCAAGCCATGTGGAGCTAAATTCTAGCGTGAACTCTAATGATATGTATGTAATTATTAGCAGATAAATCTCTACTCATTCTGCTGTAGCAAGCATAGAAAGCAATGAAATTTGAATAAGTGATACATAGGAAATAATACTATAAGAAAATCAATAGAGCAAAATTCCTAAAAGGAAGAAGAAAGAGACAAAGAAATCTGAAGTAAAGGGGTAAAATTACAAATGGGCTTTTGGACAAGCTGTAAGTACTCCAGGCAATGAAGGATGATTGAAAACTTGAATTAAAAACAGATTCAACCAACAAGAAACATATTTTGTAAGGGAGGACAGATGTAATGGCTTGAGGGGAAGAAAGGAAGTAAGTGATGGAGCAGTGGACATGAAAGAAGGACTCAACAACACAGTCACAAAAAGGTGAATAGGAGATGAGGATGGGAATTACAAAATGTGTAGAGACAGACTTTGCAAGCCAAGCAAGAACTTTCAAATTAATTTCTGTGTTCAGCCAGACATGATGAAACAGTAACTGATATAACCCTCTTCTGTTTTTAAAATTCTTGAGGTAATTGGAGATGTTTGTAGGAAAACAAATAGGAAGAACGTCTAGGAAATTAAAAATGGTACATGAGTAAACCAAAGTAGGAAAATATTTCAAGAAATATTTCAGAGTCATCAATTAATACCTTCAGAATGTAAAGTACTGTGTGTAGTTGATTGGCCTTGGGTTTAAGCCTTGCTCCACCTTTAGCAAAATCAGTTACACATGCTCTTATTCTTTGAGTAAAAGGATCTTCATCTATAAAGTGAGGATTATGACATATTCAATAGACTATATCGGGATTAAACCCATTAAATTGTGCTGATGTGCCATATAAATGATGATTATTATTTTTGCAAAAGTAGGAACCAATGTTTAGAGTATTTTTAAGCAAAAGAGAAACTACTTAGAGAAGTTGAAGCCACAGGGAAGCAGGGATTCAGCCAAATAATCCAACTAAAGAGTATGTGGTTCTAAAATACTGGGAGATACTGCCTCAGTGTCTGATTTCAGGATCTTAGAATCTAGTTGAGGGGTAACTATGTGTAATGCTGAAGAGACAACAACAACAAATTATCCAGAGGAACCCAAGATCCATGTTAGATGAGTTTTAGAGAAAGGGAGGTTGACACTGGAAAATTCTTAGAAGACATCCTGGGTGAGAAATTACTTGGGTCAAAACAAGGCATAAGAATAGAAGAAAACACCAAAATAACAAGGTTAATGATATAAATCATAGTAATCTTCAGATTACTTAGTCCATTTATGCTAGAGAAAGAACCCAAAATTAAAATGATGTAAAATTTTTAAGTGATGTTTAATTTGAAACACTGTACTGTAGTCTGTTAAGTATGATATAGCATTATATATTTTTACAAAATGACATACCTTTGTGTAAAAACATCGCTTAAAGATGCTAACCATCATCTCAGCCTCCAGTGAGTCTTAGTTTCTTGCTGGTGGAGGATCTCACAAAAGTATTGTTGACTGCTGGTGGTTGCTAAAGTTTGGGGTGGTTGTGGCAATTTGTTAAAATAAGACAATAGGAAGTTTGCCTCATTGATTGACTCCCTTTCACAAAAGATTTCTCTGTGGCATGTGATGTTGTGTGATAGTATTTTATCCAGATTTATAAAATGCTATCAACCTTAGACTGTTATATTTGCCAGCATGTCTCAATCTATATGGGATCCCATGTCCCAGCAGGTGTAAAGGGAAAAGAGGGTCAATATTTGAAGGCTGGAAGGTCTGAAAGTGGCATGCATTATTTTCCTGACATTTTATCAATAAGAAGCTAGCCACGTGGTCATCCCTAATGTACTGGCCAGTGTCCTCCAGAGATACAGAAACAGCAGGATATGCATAAATAGATAGAAAGAGATTTATTATGAGGGATTGGTTCACACAGTTATGGAGATTGATGTAACATCTGCAAGTTGGAGACCCAGAAAAGCCAGTAGGGTTGCTCAGGTCCAAGTCCCAGGGAAGTCAAAAACCCTGTCAAACAAGAAGGGTTTTTTGTATCCTTTTACATCCTAGCTATTAACCAATCAACATGTTGGTTTATGAATTTCTTCATGTATGTGTGTGTTTAAATATTCAAAATGTTGACTTGTGTCCACAGCCGTAGTCACGCCACCATTGCTGCTTTTTTTAAAAAAAGATTTATTTATATTGGGCCTCCTTTGTGGTGCAGCAGGTTGAGCGCAGCGCTGTGAAGCTGTCCCCAGCCTCTGCAGTGAGGGTTCAATTCCCGGCCAACCAGGGAGATACCCACATCATGCAGCAGACCTCTCCTGTCTCACCCGCTGCTCCCCTCAGCAGTGTGTTTCAGTAGATCTACCTGTTCTGCTCCCTGCTCTGTCTCTGGTGAATTCTCTCACCCTCCCACATCTCTGGCCTATACCCCAGTTCTTATATAAATATTTTTTTAAAAAGATTTATTTATATATGCATGCAAGAGCTGGAGTGCAGGCCAGAGATGAGGGGATGAGAGTATTCACCAGAGACAGAGCGGGGAGCAGAACAGGCAGATCAACTGAAATACACTGCTGAGGGGAGCAGCGGGCGAGACAGAAGAGGTCTGCAGTGCCATGCTGGCCACCTCCCTGGCTGTTGATCGAACTAGTGCTGCAGTGCCTACGGACAGATTCATAGTGCTGTGTCTTAACCCCTTGCGCCACCAGGGAGTCCCTACCATTGCTTTTAAAGCCAGAACATGGTACCCTCTCTGGCTTGCTGAGCGTCAGTCAAAGGACAAGAGGGGTAAGTAAGGAGGTTTCTGTTCCTTTACTCAAGCAAAGCTGATGCAGGCAAATCAACCCCTAAATCAACTAGCAGCAAACTCTGCTGGCAAGAGGGAGCCCTCTAGGAGGGGTGAGGAAAGCAGGTAGTGTCGGTGTGGTATTGTGGTGCTCCCTGAAATTAGACAATATGAAAAGTTCGCAGAACTTCTCTGATTTGTAAGCTTTCCTTCCAGCCTCTGGTGTGAGAAACTGCTAGGACTTCCAAACAGAGCTGGGCAAGTTAGGACCACTTGGTTGGCCTTTTTGGATACACCAATCTAAGCTAAAATAATAAGAATTTATTTAAAAGAATACACCATCTGGTATGTTTTCCTTGCCTTATGTAGAACAGTTATGCTAAAAGATAACCAGTGAGAACCGCATACGTGGAAAACATGCTTAAGAGCCCATTGTGATGAGAAAGATTTCATTTTCAAAAAAATTCTCTTCTTCTTGGTGTTGGTAGTTCTGGATATTAGCCATTTCTTCCCCCATGGGGTCAAAAGGTACCTAACTGTATTGATTGCAAGTGGAAAAATAGGGGCCAGAAATCAGCAATTGGCTGTTGTTCCATTTTAATTTGAGTGTGAATTTCTGCTATAAATGCGGGACATAGAGCATTAATGTGGGTCGAAAGTTTGCAGTAAACAAGTTCCAGCAGTTCAAATTTATCACCATTATAAATAAAACTTTAAATTTTTCTGGAGAATTCCAGCATTTGGATTTTTTTTAAAACAAGTAAATGTCTTCTTGATGACAACAGCAAAAATCTTCAAAATGTTAAATCTTCAAGTAGTTCAGAGATTTTGATTTTGTTCTCCTTAGCCTCTTTATTCTTTATTATTTGCACCTTTATGGTATTTTTCTCATTGTCATTTATGCTTGTTTGAGTTTCATTTCTCTGATGGTTTTTCTTGAAATCTGTGGTCTCAGGTTTCATTTTCTCAGTTCCTTCTTATGTTCTCTTTTTTTTTCTTTTCTTCAAAGTTTTCTTTCATAGAAATGGTAGCTTTATCAAAAAAAAAAAGTGTATCTCAAGTTTGAGCTTCTTTATGTCCACCTTCGTGTAGCCTGTTGATAAATGTTGCTGCCCACATCCATGCATTCATCTTATTTTATTACTCTTTATTATAGGAGCTAAAATTCCTAGACCAGCTATTAGCAGGACATTCTCAGTTAGCGGGAGAGACCAATATAATCTCTTGTGATTTGTCAAAGTATATCTGTTCTATTTTCTTTTTAATATTTATTGCACTGGGATGCAGGCTAGAGGTGCAGGGGTGAGAGGACTCATCAGAGACAGAGTGGGGAGCGGAACTCTGAATTGACTGAAACACACTGCTGAGGGGAGCAGCAGGCGAGACAGAAGAGGTCTGCTGCACCCTATGTGGGTCAACTCCCTGGCCCGAGCTTGAACTCAAGCCATGGAGGTGAGAGCACCAGACTGAACCCTCCGCCACCAGGGAGGTCCTGTGTTCTGTTTTCTGCGAATGTAGCAGCATGTCATTGTTTGAGTTGTTTGGTTAGGCCCCAAGCCAGGTTCAGTAGGACTTTTTTTTTTTAAGATTTATTTATTTATTTAATTTGTTTTTTTGTCTATTTATTTATTTATACGGGCACTGGGTACAGTCAGAAGCGCGGGAGGGTAAGGGAATTCACCAGAGCCAGAGCAGGGAACAGAACAGACAGACTGACAAAGTACACTGCTGAGGGGAGCAGCGGATGCAGCAGGAGAGGTCTGCGCACCATGTGGGACCCTCGCCAGTGGCCGGGGATCGAACAGGTATTGCAGAGGCTACGGGCAGATTTGCAGCCCAGCGCTCAACAGCTGCGCCACCAGGAGAGGCCCTCAGCAGGACTTTTGCTACCTGCCTTGCAAACTCAATTTCTCATTCCTTTGCAAACAAGAGACATGACTTTTTCTCTTTGGGTTTGGCCCCTCAACTTTAGAAAAATATTTTTTGCTGATTTTGAGATTTGCTGTTTTGCAAACTTCTTGCCACTTTTTTCCTACTTTCTACCATGCAACTTGGTTTTTTACCCTTAATCTGTTCTTGCTAATTTGCTCTTACATCTACTATGAGTTTGCTCTATGTATTGTTCACAGTTTCTAAAAAACAATATTTTTTTTTCCTTTTTGCTTTTGTGGTATTCAAGCAGGGGCGTGGGGGGCGGAATACCACTTGCGTACAGTAATCAATTCGGAAGTCACATGAGGGTATTTGGACAGAGATAAGACATTATTTTATCTACTCTCTCAGACGACAGTAAAGTCATTATTAGCAGTAACCAAGAACTTAAAATGTAAAGTTCTCCAATTTGTCTTATTAAAAAACACATGTGAACTATTTTCCAATAATTCCTGCTAAGAGAAATTCTATTCAGCTGCAATTACTAGGGCTATTCAACTGATTATCCAAATATTCTACTTGATTTGTCATATGGAAAGTAACTCCATGGTAAAATAAGCATTTCAACACTCCAGAAATAGGCAGAGAAAGTTGTAGGCTAACCCAAAGCTTTTCTAAGAGCATTAAGATAAAATACCAAAGAGGGTAAGATGAGGTAGGAGGGGGGGTGAGTACATGGTTAGATTTCATTGTGAAATTAGAGTAGGCCTTGAAGTCCAAAACTGGCTCCCTGGGGGTTTTCTTTTGGGAACATAACTAACCATCAGTACAAAGGTCACAGAAGTATCTCATGAAGGCAACCGCTTATGGCTGCTTTTGGCTATGGAACTGATCAAGTCAGTTGTCAAATGCAAACTGAGAGCAAAGAGAAAAGAAAACACACGTCAGGAAATTACACGGACAGTCCTATTTACAAACATTATATTTTCTAAATTTTTTTGTCTTTAATCTAGCCTTAAAATGCATAATGATTGAGGATGATAAAATTTTTCTCCGCATTCTTCCCATGTTCTCTCTGGCTTGTTTTAATGTCGTGTTCCCAAGCTTTTTCCCTCACATTTAAAAAATGATATCTGTTTCATACTAAAGCAGATTTAGGGGTATAAGTGAAAAAAGATACCTTTCTTTATGTAATTATAAGAAAAGCACTAAAGACAACATTGAATATTGAATTTGAGTAAAGTTTAAAAATAAAGTATTATAAACATTTCAATGAGAATTTAAGCTTGCTTTGTTCAGCATCATGTTTTAATAATGGGTTTAGTGTGTGAAATGGTTAAATACCTTTCCTGGTCAAAACTAATGAGTAATAGAATAGGAGATAAATTTTTTGTGACAGTGGTTAGAAAATAGTAAATGTTCTACAAAATATAAATTGTGTGGGAAAAATTTAAATCTTGGGTTTACCATCATTCACCATTTACAATGGTTAAAATAACATTTGAAGAAACCAGCAAATCTTCCTATTCTTTGTGAAAAAAAAAAAAAAAACAGAATTCTGAAAACAGAATTCAGCTTTCCGCTCCTGGTTGGACAGGCAGCACCTCTCCTTGTGCGGGACCAGCCCCCAAGACACCTCGTGACACCCCGTGAAGGTCATTGTGAACAGATTGGGCACCTGGCACTGGAGCTGCTTTCAACTCCAGCAAATGAGATATTGTTACTATCAATGACCCCTTCGTGGACCTCAACTACATGGTCTATATGACTCCGCCCAGGGCAAGTTCAATGCACAGTCACGGCTGAGGACAGGAAGCTTGGCATCAATGTCTAGTGCATCTGTATCTTCCAGGAGTGAGGTACGCCAACATCAAATGGGAAGATGATTCTCTTGTAGAGTCCACTGGTGTCTTCTACCCTGGAGTAGGCTGGGACTCACTTGGAGGGTGGAGCCAAAATGGTGGTCATCATCTCTGCCCCTTCGCAGTTGCCCCCATGTTTGAGATGGGCTTGAACCATGGGACTATGACAACCCCCTCAAGTTGGATAGAAATGCCTTCTGTATCACCAACTGCTTGGTCCCTTGGCCAAGGTCATCCATGACAACTTTAGCATCATGGAGGGACTGATGACCACAATTCAGGCCATCATTGCCACCCAGAAGTCCATTGACTATGGCCCCTCTGGGGAGTCGTGGTGATGGTCGAGGGGCTGCTTAGAACATCATCCCTGTCTATTGTCACTGCCTGGGCTGTGGACAATGTCCTCCCTGAGTTGAGCAAGAAGCTGTCCAGTGCCGTGTCCCCACCCCCAATGTATCTGAACTGCCTTGTGGAGAAAGCTGCTGAATACAATGACATCAAGAAAGTGTTGAAGTGGGCATCACGGGGTTCTCTCAAGGACATCCTGGGCTACACTGAGGACCAGGTTGTGTCCTGCGATTTTAACAGTGATTCCTGGTCTTCCACCTTGAATGCTGGAGCTGTCACTGCCCTCAGTTACCAACTTGTCCAGCTCATCTCCTAGTATGATGATGAAGTTGGCTACAGCAACAGGGTGGTGGACCCCCATGGTCCACATGGCCTCCAAGGAGTAAGAGCCCCACACTACCAGCCCCAGAGAGAAAAGAAGAGGAAGAGGGGTGCCCTCAGTTGTGGGGCAGTCCTTCCCCACTCACCCATGCTGAGAATCCCTGGACCTGTCACAGTTCCATCCCAGACCCCTGGAGAAAGGGTGGGTGTAGGGAGCTGCCTTGTCATGTACCGTCAATAAAGCACACTATCCCCAGTCCCCCCCAAAAATGATTCTTATATTTAATCAAATTTTCTTTTATCAAGCATAACAAACTAACTATGAGATTCTAATTTGCAAGACATGCATTGCTAGAACAATCATCCAGCATTTAGTTCCAACACTAAAATACATATCAGCCTTAGAGGAAAATCTCATATGTGAAGAGATCTGGGTCTTCTTCCTTCTGGACCTATCCTCCTCCAGCTCTTTGCCAGCCACATGGTCTAAATAAAATCAGTTATTTCCCAGAGGCACTGATTGATGAATTAAGTTCATAAAGGAACTCTTAGAATAAGTATTCAGTAAAATCAGATTAAAAAATCATTCTCAATATAACACTTGCCTTATGACAATACAGTATAGCAGTATTACATGTTAGGAAACTGGAAGTTAAAAAACAATCTTATTTACAAATATTTTTTATGGGTTTCCTTATAGACTATTTCCCTACTACATTTAAAGAGCAAATTCAAAAATGTGTGTTTGGGTGCTGTGTGTGTGTGCATGTGTGTGTGTGTGTATTATCCTAAACCCCAATATAGCAAAGAAAAAAATAAAATAGTTTTTATAATTGAATTATTTGTTTCAGCAGAGATGAAAGGATTATTTACCTATTTAGCAGTTTCCCCAATTAAAAGATGTTTTGTAATATATGTTTTGCTTTAATTTTTTTTGGTATAACAATATAAACGTTCATAAGATATATGGGACATTTCAACAATATTTTTAAAGCATAAACTCAGGTAACCAAACCCAGACAATAAAACAGTCTGAAAATGGAAATTTGCACTCCAAATTCATACTGAAACAGAGATACGAAAGTCTTTAACAAAATATAAGCAAATAATATGGATGATCTCAGAAACAGTATTGAGTGAAAGACACAGACCAACGTAAACATGCATGATCCACATGAAGCTCAAAATATGCACACGTATATTATTTAGAGATGAATAGATGGGTGGTAAAGCTATATCAAAATACAGTGAGTGATGAGATAGTAGAGACATACACAAGAGTTATGAGAACACAGATTTCAGACAACATACACATTTTTTTAATTCAGTGAGCTTTTCTTTTTTATTGAACTTTATTTTCTTACATTGTTTTCATTTTCTTCTATCTTACAAATATTTTGTACAGTATTTGATTTCTCTGCTCATGTGAAGTCCCTAAAAAAATCTCCTACTACCACATTACCCAAGAACCATCACCACAGTCCCTTGTGTTCGTCCCTCCTCTATTTTGATCCACTCCCCTGCTAGATGCCTCAGATCTAGTTTGCTGCAAGTTTTGTCTCTTTAATTTTTTTTTAATCCTTTGTTTGGTTTCCCTATATTCCTCCTATAAGTGAGACCATCCAGTATTTTTTTTTCCTTCTGACTTATTTCACCAAGCATCATCCCTTTTAGTTCTATCCATGTTGCTGTGAATGACATGAGTTTATCTTTTTTGATTGCTGAGTAGTATTCCATTGTAGTATTAGTATCAGTATTAGTATTAGTATTAATATCAGTATTAGTATTAGTATTCCATTGTAGAATTCCAAGAAGACCACATCTTTTCTATCCATTCATATGTTTGGGGACATTTAGGTTATTTCCATATTTAGCTATTGTAAATAATGTTGCGATAAACGAAGGCATGCAAGTATCCTTTCGAATTAATGGTTTTGTGTCCTTTGGGTAGATTCCTAGGAGTGGAATTACTGGATCAGTGGAGTCGCTGGATCCATTTTAGTAATTTAAGGAAACTCCATACAGCTTTCCATAGTGGTTGGTCCAGTTTGCATTCACACTAGCAGTGCAAGATGGTTCCTTTTTCTCCAAAACCTCGCCAACATTTCAGACAACACATTTAACCTTAGCAGAGAAGACATTCTGCCAACAGGAATCACAACTGGAGGAGATTTCTACTTTTAGGA
This sequence comes from Talpa occidentalis, assembly GCF_014898055.3. Taxonomy (NCBI): domain Eukaryota; kingdom Metazoa; phylum Chordata; class Mammalia; order Eulipotyphla; family Talpidae; genus Talpa; species Talpa occidentalis. The sequence goes on along the minus strand of NW_023601653.1, from coordinate 43,933,657 downwards.
AATAACTGATATGAGTATACAAAACATTAAAGAATGGAGTCAGGCACTTAGAAGATTATCACAATAATCAAAATGAGAGAGGATATGTGTATAAAACTCAGTTATGAAATGCTTCACTATGAAATTAAAGTCTTCTTTTCCAAAGCATAAATTCAATATTCTTTGAATTTAGAATAAATATTGGATCCTAAATGTAAAAACTGTTTTATTATTTATATACTATAAAAACTTCATAGATATCCCTTAAAATGTTGCATGGAAAAATAAAGTCAATTTCCTTTCGAAAAATCATATGCAGTTTAAAAAAATACATTTAATTATAACCTTAGGAAGTCATAAAGGTTATTTATAGTCTTCATATCCCATTTTCAGAAAAGATGACTAATCCTATATAACCAGGATGGGGTGGAAACAATAACCAGCTAAGATTAAAACCCTACTGAGGTGTAAAATTCAAAATCCTGAGTTAAGCTGTCAAAAAAAATGCCAGTAAATCTTGTCAGAAATGGACAACTTGGGATAGAAGCAAAAACAATTGCGTCCCTAACCCTCTCCTCTCCTCTGCTGGCCCCTCAGTTAAGGAGTGACCAGTTCTTCGATAGCTTCCCTTTAAAACACACTGCTGATGGGCATATCAAATGATACAACCACTCTGGGGAAGTTTGGCCGTTTCTTATAAAACTAACTGCTCTTCCTTTACAACCCCACAACTGTACTCCTGGGCACTTATCCCAGGGAAATGAGAACCTATGTTCACAGGAAAATATATATACACAAATGTTTATAGTAGCTTTATTTCTAATAGTCCACAAGTGGAAACCACCCAGATGGCCACGTAAATGGAGCCAACTGAGGCACATCTGTCCTACAGACTAGCCTGTTTTTCAGCAGTAAGAAGCCACAAGCGATTGATACACACAAAATCTTGGACATATGCTGAGTGAAAAAGTCATTATGATGAGTGAAAAAGTCATTCAAACTGTGACATATTGCATGACTCCAATTTTGTAACTTTCTCAAAATGTAAAAATTATCAAGACAGAGAACATATTAATGGTTGTCTTGGGCTAGGACGGGGAGAGAAGGGATGTGTGCTGTCTTCATGGTGATGGAATGGAATTGTATCTTGATTGCTGTAGTGATTACTGTAGAAATCTTTCCATGTGATAAAGCAATGAATTACACATACATATCACAACAATGTCTCAGCATTCTGATTTTGATAATTTATATATCTATAGCTATTAGGGGAAATGGCTGAGGTGTACATCGGCCCTCTATACTATGTTCGCAATTTTCTGTGTATCTATAATTATTTCAAAATAAAAAGTTATAACATTTAAAAAATAAAAATAATCACCTTTCTCTTAACTCCATGATTAAATTTTTATTCATAATGGATTTTATTTTTCTATTAGAAATGAGTTTGGTATTTATTAAGGAAGCTGGTCATGGTCAGATGCAATTTAATATATTGCATATTTTATAATCTTTTTCAATGTCTAAATTTAAGTGATTTCATGGCTACCCTGACTTCTTTCCATGAGTATAATTTTTCTTTAATAAGACAGATTCTATGCACACAGGCAGATTAATTAGTTCTTGTCATAAAGTTGATGAGAAAATGAATTGCTTAAGAAGATTAGAGTAATTTTCTTTACTTAAAGGTATTCCTGATGACCCACACTAAAATTATACAAGATTAACTCCATTAACACCCATTTCCCATTCTTTAAACTAGTAGCTTTCTAGAAAGCAGCATTTAGACAGATTACTTCAAAGCATATTTTAAGAGATCTCAGCATGCTTAGAAATGCTAACAGAAGTATAATTTAAGGATTCAGGAATGGGTGCTGAAAGGTTAAACAACATATTATTGGCCATATAGTGAGTCGGAAGTGAAACAGAAAGAAACTGCTTTGTTTTCTCTTTACCACTTAGTCTACATCTTTTTTGTGGATATCATTTCAAATCAAATTATATCTTAAAAGATATAACACTGTTAATCCCTCAAAGGCAGGGACATGATCTGATTTATTTTCATCTTTCCCCTAACGCTTTCTAGAGTGCCTTTAACTTAGGAGCACTCAAATATTTATTGATTATTATGTCATATATTTGGCATTGCTTTGTTACCTACCAAAATTATGTATAGCAGAAGGGCTTGGGGAGGGGGGGAAACAGATTAAAACAGCACCATATGACATCAAGCTATCTCTAAATCAGAGTCTTTTGAATTTAAGTAAAATCTGTAGTACAGGCACTCAACTTTAAATATATGCACTGTGATCAGTACTATTAAAATGTACAATGCACAGATTTCTTTTTTGGTAGCCTGTTGGTATGAGCCACCACAACCATTCTGAACAGATAATCATAATCCACCAATCCCCTTACTTTATGTTCTCTAAACTTTAAAGTATCCTCTGAGATCTTTTAAAATAACAAAATTAATAAGCAAATGTTCTTGTTTTAAAATTCAAGTTTTTAGAAATAGAGAAAAAACCTAAAAAGTCCTATTTTCCTTCCTCCCCAGTATCTTCTTCCAAACTCTTTGCCAATACTTACGTTAATGCAAGAAAACTTTATGGGGGTTTCATTTTCTTTTTTATCTCTTACTTGTAGTTTCCAGATAGATAATATTGGGGAACACTGACCTGCAAAGTTCTTAAAGATCTTAATTTGAACAAACTGCTGAATTCCAAAATTTAGAAATAGTTATATCTTTTTATCAAAAAAAAAATCTAAAAGTGTGCTGAGGTACAACTACTTTATGCTAAGAGCACATCAGAACTTAGAGGAAAGTTTTTACTCATTCTAAGGCAAAACTTTCATTAGAGAACACAGTAAAGTAATATGAACTATAATAGCGCTAATAGTTATTAAGAATTTATCAGGTGCTAGACACTATTATTGATGTTTCATAGTATTTCCTAAATATAAATCCCTAGCAGTGAAATTTTCAGATATGGAATGTGATCTACCTCTGTTCTACCTCTGGATGAAAAGTTACTTATCCAGGAAGCACAATCAAGTTCAACCATGTATCATCTTGTTTGACCTTGATTAGGTCAGTTGATAAACCACTCAGATATTTTCTCATCTGCAAAAACAGAGAAAATTCTACCTACTTTGGGTGTATTTATAGATTAAAAGGAAAGAAACAGAAGTACCTCATGCAATAGACAATAAAAAAGTTTACTTGGATCAAAGTTACACAACTTTCATTTTACTACAATTCACAAAAGCCTGGTGTTTTCATCATAATAAAAAAGATCTCGTTTTATGATACTGATCCTGAGGCATTGTTGCTCAGTTTCAAGGTTCAAGTGAACCCTGAAAGTTAAGACTAACTTGAAGGTTCTCCTTCTGACAGTTTGAAATATCCCAGAAAACAAATAGAAACAGAGATGACCTGGTGAGAATTTGGTCCAAAGTCAAGTCCTTAAATTGAATAAATAAATAAATAATAACATGTCAAGTATTCTTTGTTTTCAGAATAATTTTCCATATGAACAATGTCTGAATACATATTACAGTTATTTGAAATACGTTTAGTGATTCTTTGCTCAATCAACCAACTTATTATTAAATAAATAAATAAATAAATCTAAAATTATAGTGCCATCTGCAGGCAAAGAAAATATCAACACTTTAATGCCCCATATTTTTAATTCCTAGTCAACATTTTAAAAAACTCTAGGATTTTATAATATACATATTAGAAATGTACATAAAGTTACAATGCCATATTGTTCAATAAAAATAAATATTTATAAAATTCATTTTCTGATTACATATATAGGTATAATTTATCATATAAGATACTTCTCAATTCCTTTTACTACCCAACAGCATCATTTTATTTTCAAACACATTAAAATAATAAAGGTTTTTTTTTTAAAGTCAATAGTACTACAATCTGTAGTTTTATATCCTGAAATTTATTATTCAAATATACGACAAAAAAAAGAGAACTTTTTAGTATTAAAAAAATCCAAATGCCTTATCATCTTAAAATTTAAAAACAGCATTTTAATTTTTTTCTGTTCCCTGCCAAACTCCCATTTTCAGACACTTATTTAACAATATATGTATTAAATCAACAAATTCTCACATTATCATCCCGATTTTATAGATGTTGCTGCTGATTTTACAGATGTTAAAACCAAAGCACACAAAGTTCAAATAGCATCTCCATGCTGCTATTAGTGGTGTAAACTGGGGGACTGTCCCCCCAATATTGGTGCTTTTTCTTTTTTAATAAAGATTTATTTATTTATTTATACAAGCACTGGGTACAGTCAGAGTGCGGAAGGGTGAGAGAATTCACCAGAGCCAGAGCAGGGAGCAGAACAGGCAGTGATGAAATACACTGCTGAGGGGAGCAGCGGGCCCAGCAGGAGAGGTCTGCGCGCCATGTGGGACCCTCCCCGGTGGCCGGGGATCGAACCAGCACTACAGAGGCTGCGGGCAGCTTCGCAGCCCAGCGCTCAACTGCTGTGCCACCAGGGGAGGCCCTATCGGTGCTTTTTTAAATCACTTTGCTAAAGTGCCTCTCATTTGTAAAAGCTATGCTCAATTTATGTCTCTGCTGCATTTACAATAAATATGTTCTGCTTTTCAGAGGCAACATGTTCTCATATACCTAACATTTCATCATCTTTTTTTAATAACTATATGTTTTGTCATCAAGTTAATAGATCTCATTTTACTTATCTAATACTGGCCAATAAAACAATTTCCAGGGCCTCCTTAGTGGCGCAAGGGGTTGGAACACAGCACTCTGAAGCTTTCCGCAGCCACCGCAGCATAAGTTTGATCCTCGGTCAGGGTGGTGACCCACATGGTGCAGCAGGCCTCTCCTGTCTCGCCCGCTGCTCCCCTCAACAGTATATTTCAGTCAATCTGCCTGTTCTGTTCCCCACTTTGTCTCTGGTGAATCATCTCACCCCCCCCCACCCCTCTGTCTGGCCTGTACCCCAGTTCTTATATGTATAAATAAATAAATCTTAAAAAAAAACTATTTCCAATTTACTTTGTTATATATTTTGTTATATATTTCCATATAAATGCTGCAATAAGCAATTCTATATAAAGCAATAAATTTTGCTTTCCAAATTACTTTTTTCTTCTTTTGAATTTTATTTCCTTATGCTAATATACCCGAAATGGTTTCAATGACAAAGTGCCACATTGCTGATACATAATTCTCTAAATTGCTTGTTAAATTTTATCATTATATATGCTGCCAACAATGAAAGAATGCCCAGATCTTCCTCATCAATAAATACTATTCTCTCCAAATTTAACTGATAAAAAGTGGTTAAGGATGGCTTATGATATGGAATAAACAAATTAATATTTATATTTTCAAATGGAAAAAGGTTTTATTATTCCAGCAATATAAAAAGTAGAGATAATCCGATCATTCATTACTCATAAGACTGGAGCATCTTGATTTTTAAAATGAGCCTGAACAAGATTGAATAACTTACCCCAAATCACTAATAAGAGTCAAAGCAATAGTCTGAGCTCAGAACTGTCTGACTCTAAAAGCTGTGTTTGGATAATAGGGGAAAAAAAAAAAAAAGCCAAGAGGCCTCCTCGGTGGTGCAGCAGTTGAGCGCTGGGCTGCGAAGCTGCCCGCAGTCTCTGCAGTGCCGGTTTGATCGCCGGCCGCTGGCGAGGGTCACACATGGCGCACAGACCTCCCCTGCCACGCCCGCTGCTCCCCTTATTAGTGTATTTCGTAGGTCTGTCTGTTCTGCTCCCTGCTCTGGCTCTGGTGAATTCTCTCACCCTCACATGCTTCTGACTGTACCCAGTGCTTGTATAAATAAATGAATAAATCTTTAAAAAAAAAAAAAAAGCCAAGAGCCACTGTATATTGAAATAATTATATGAAAGATTTTATTTCAATCTTCACAGAAGATTGTCTTATAAAGGGGAATACTATTCTGGGATAGCTATCATTTAAAAACAGTTATATTTTCCCAGTATTTTGTTCTGATCAATAATCTCAAAAATTGGAAGAATGACATAATAATAAGATTCTTCATTCATCTGTCTTTCTCTCCAACCAAATGCTTTCAGTATAACACCCTTCATCTCATTCTAAGGAAGGAGCTAGAAGATGGAAACATTACTTCAAAAATACTTTTCTTAAGTATTATCTTGCAGTTATTATTAGTCTAGAAAGACTGTAACTTTTTTTGTGTGTGTATTGAAGAACTGGGGTGTAGGCCAGAGGTGCAGAGGGTAAGAGAATTCACCAGAGACAGAGTGGGGAGCTGAACAGGCGGATCTACTGAAACCTACTGCTGAGGGGAGCAGCGGGCGAGACAGGAGAGGTCTGTGCCATGTGGTTCAGCGCCTGGCCGGGGATTGAACTCAGGCCATAGTGGTAATAGCACTGAGATTTAACCCCCTATACCACCCAAAGACTGTAACTTTAATAGCACAGATGTAAGGTAACTGAAACATTAGACAATATGAATTAACCAGCTCTATGTCTTCTGGAAGGCTAACATTGAATCTACTTCATCAGGATGTTGTATAATGAAAGAATAATAATCATAAACCTCATACCACATAGTAAATGTTCAAGAAATCGTAGATCCCATTCCTTTAAAGAGTGACACATACACAACTATAACAAGAGTATTGGTTTTAAAAGTCATGTTTCATTATTTCCCTCAGACAAACTGTAGCATAACATGAAGCATCAAGGTCGAAAGAGATCAAAAGTGACAAAGTTGCTTCACTCATGGGGGGACCATCTATTTTGACATCAACAGCATGTTCTTCCATTAGTTGGTAGGCGAGGTTATGGGGGTGTTTCAAAATCTGTCTGTAGCATCCCGGAACATTCAGTTTCAGGGCCGGTATTTTGAACCTACATGTGTGTAATCCATCCCTGCCAAGTGTTTCCTGGTACCACTGGCCTACTTTATTCTTTGGGTACTGAATATTGTAGCCAAGCACTGGTAGAACCACCTATGCAAAGGAAGAGGGGAAAAAAATAGATGAAACAACCTTCAGAAAAATATGCAATCAAATGTTAAATTTACTTTTATGGCTGGAACTTGAGTCTATAAAAACAATCTCAGGATATAACACTACAATCAGCCTAGAGCAAATTATTAACTACTTTGATTATTTCTAATGCTGCCAGGCAAAGAAAAGAGGTAAGTAAAATAAAGAAGGACTCATATTAACCAAGAAGACCAACTCAAATTATTAGGCACACCACAGTTAGTGTAGAAGAGATTGAACAAAAAGTTTTAGCATATTTAACTAGCCAAGAAAAACTGTGCAGTCATACAATCCTAAAAGTATATTCTTTCTATAAAAAAGAATAGCCCCTACTGCCTAATCACAACTGATATTTTAGCCTATAATTTTACATTTTCCTGTTTAAAACATGAAAGCAAAACAGAAGCAGCAAATGTGTTTATCAACTGAATATGTTTATTGAACAAACAATGGATTTCTTCTAGGTTACTGATTACTTTGCTGATTACTTCTACATGTTTTTCTTGAATAGTACCTAAAGGTAGTTTTAGAAAAAGGAAACAAAACCTCAAATACATATTCGAGTAAATTTCAATTTATTATACTAACTGAAAGAAGTCAAACACAAAAAGACTATATGATTCCACTTACATGATATTCTTTCAAAGGCAAAACTATGGGAGAGTTGCCAGGGGCTGGGTTTTGACGATAAAGGAGCACAGGGAAATATTGGTGAGACATAAAACTGTTCTTTATTTTGATTTTTGTGATAGTCTTTAAGACTGCATATATTGGGCCTTCGGAAAAGTCATGATATATTTTTTCTATGCAAAAATGTGTCATGACTTTTCCAACAGCCCAATATTTACCAAAACTCACTGAAGTATAAACTGAAAAGAATAAATTTTATTGTATATAAATTATACCTGATATTAAAAAGTGATTTTAAAAGGCAGGGAGGGGGAGAATGGTTAACATTTTGTCTGCTGAAAGTAATGTTTACATTTAGACCCAAGTGATACTAATTTTTAAGATATTTACCTGATGTATTGCATATGTATTAGCTGATTCGTCTTCTTCAGTTACCAGATGAACCTATTTTTAAAAAGCATGATGAAAATATAGATTATTTGCAATGTTCCAAATTTCCTCAATTTTTCCTTACTGTTACATATAATTTGACTCCTAACTGACTATACATATACCCAAAAAAGATTTTTTCAAAATTTGTTTCTGAAGAAGCAGAACACATTAAATTAGATACTTCTTGGTTTGACCACTGCTAATTTAAGTTGGTACCCATGAAGAATGGTGGGTATTTTAATGTCCTGGGGTGATACTTTCACCTCAGTCACCACCAATCATTTTCTCAATTACAGAGTTGTTCTTTATTATGTTAAGTCAGAAAACTGTTTCTGACCAACAGGGATGTGAAAAAATGCTCATCATCACTTATCAGGAAAATGCAAATCAAAACCACAATGAGACACTCTCTCTCACCTGTGAGAATGACCCAAATAAAAAAAAGCAGAAAAGCAGAAACAAGTGCTGGCGAGTATGTGGAGAAAAAGGAACCCTCTTACTGCTTGTGGGAATGTGGACTGTCCAGCTCCTATGGAGAGAAGTGTGAAGGTTCCTCAAAAGACTAAAAATGGGATGCAATCAAAATACATGGGACTCTGATCTCTCTTGCATCATCACATCCAGCTTTTTGTTTTTCACAAATTCATCAACATACCTACAATACTGGAAGTAATTTCTAAAAATGCTGAACAAACATGGCCAAGCACTGAAAACCACATTATGTCTTTGGAAAACTCGCTCCGAGTTGAATCAATTAGTTAAGAAACATGGTTTTTGCCACGTGGCCATGCCCCAACTATGAATTCACCTCACTTTTTAATTGTGTATCTCATATTTTTCTATCTTGCTCACAAGAAAAATTATAAAAGAATTTACTAGGTAACTTGAAATAAAAATATACCCATTAGTCTAGAGATCTATCAAAAAAAAAAAGGAACAATTAGTTTCCTATACATTTTTTTTAAAAGATTTATTTATTTATTTATACAAGCACTGGGTATAGTCAGAAGCACGGGAGGGTGAGAGAATTCACCAGAGCCAGAGCGGGGAACAGAATAGGCAGACTGACGAAATACACTGCTGAGGGGAGCAGCAGGCACGGCAGGAGAAGTCTGTGCACCATGTGGGACACTCGCTGGCTGCCAGGGATCAAACTGGCGCTGCAGAGGCTGTGGGCAGCTTTGCAGTCCAGCGCTCAACTGCTGCGCCACCAGAGGAGGCCCAGTTTCCTATACATTTTAATTTTAGATGCACAACAATATATGTCCCATTTACCGTTTATATCCTATTGTTCTTTTTTATATCTTACATTTTCAATCTCAAGTGCTGCTTTTTACTTTCTATATTAAATAAGAAGTCAATGATTTGTCTTAAAATAAAGGTAATCTTTGCTGGTAATAAAAGAAAACTGTAAAATAGGAAGAAGAAAATGTTTCTGCTATAGCAACAAAAAGAAGATACGATTCTAATCACAAAATTGTCCTGGCGAGTATTAATTTGAACAAAGAAGCATCATAATACTCTGAAAGCAGCATTATAAATACTCTGAAAGACTCTCAAAGAAGCATTATAAATACCCTGAAGTATTTCAGAGATTATTATTTCTTGTCTCTTTCATAAAACCTGAATCAGAACTTACACTAAATAATGGGTGCCAGGGTATTAGGTGAACATGTTCTGGAACCTGTAAAAAACCTAATGATTTTTTATCGTTTATCAATCACTGAGTGACATATCTCTTCTATGAGGTAAAGCAAAATCCATGATGCTACTAGATTTATTTTTACATAGTTTGAGTCTATGTGTAAGAGACCTATGCTCCTAGTGACCACTTATCCATACATGCACTCACAAGCCATCCATTTAATGCACAGTAATGCAGACATGGGTTTTGCTGGCTTGCTCAGGTTCTACTCCTTTCCTAGTCAGTGCACCCTCATTTTCCAGGGATCTCTCCTCCCACTTCTCAAAAATGTTTTGAGAGGGATGGTTCCAGAACAAGTCTTTGGGAACAACAGCTTGGCCAATCATATCTTCCAGTCCACAATAACTGGTTTGGGGACAGGAGACCCAAGCTAGGCCCTCTATGCCACTGAGATTCTATTCATGGCTTTTGTTGAAACTGTTGGGGAAGGTGAGACATCTTTTCAGGAGGTTGTAAGAAATAAGCCTCTAGTTGCTAATAAAGGAAAAGGGCAGGCTGAACCTGGACCTAACACAGGTAAAAGCAGAGCTGAAAGACAAAGAAAATGAGCTGGGTGATTCAGGGCAGTCAATACATTGTGCTTCAGTTAATCACGCACTTTCAGTTATAAGGCTGAAAAAATTTCTCCATGTACTGATATTTGTTAAGCATTAGCTGACAGCACAGTAAAAGTGGGAAATGAGCAAATACAGGAAATAAGTTTAGTCTTAAACTGTTTCTAAAATAAGGGCTGCTGAAAATTAATATTCCTAGTGTGGTAACTACTCTTGGAAAACACTGATGAAATATTACTTACTTTACTATTTGTGAAATGTTCATCATCAATACTTTCATCCAAACAGACCAAATCACCTCTCACTACTCTTGTGCCATAGGTTGCAAGTCTATATGATACAGCTTCATTCCAAATTTTGCTGCTATATGCATGAACATAGAATATGCGCATAGAATGAGGAAAAGAGAACCAGGCCTGGATACAGCCCTCTTCTGTCATGCTAAAGCGATGCAGTGATTCCAGTAATGCTCTCTCTCGGACTTTGAATTCAGGCATCAGTGCTAGTGTGCCTTTAGCATCCTCTGAAATAGAGAGAAAAAGAAGTCAATCAATCAAGATATGATTGAATAGCTCCCTACTACAAACTTTCTCCAAATACAACTAAAAAATGGCAATTATAACTCACAATATACCTCACCAGCACATTGCCAGCTTTATTGGATTAACCCACAAAACTCTCCCTAAGGTGGGTACTCTGTTATTTATTGTTTTGAAGCAGGGAGAAGGGACGAAAGCCTTAGGTACAACTGTGGCCATTCCTAATGGAAGAACAGACTTGCAGAGGATAGAGGCTGTAGTGTACCCAGTATGGCACAGTGGACCTCCCCAGTGAGCAGAAAATAATATACTGCATCCTGACAGCCCTGGGGGAACAGCTCCATCTGCCACAGAAGTTGATCTGATTATAGTGTAATCAACAGACAAGCACTATCCTCCCACCTTTTTCTTCTAAGGCCAGAAGGAAATCTGGGGCAAAACAAGGAGTTTCTTGGGCCTCCCCTGGTGGTGCAGTGGTTGAGCGCTGGGCTGTGAAGCCCCATCCCCGGCCGCAGCGAGGGTCTCACATGGTACAACAGACCTCTCCTGCTGCGCCTGCTGCTCCCCTCAGCAGTGTACTTCGTTCCTTCTGCCTGTTCTGCTCCGCACTCTGGCTCTGGTGGATTCTCTCACCCTACCATGCTTGTGACTGTACCCAGTGTTTGTATAAATAAATAGATAAATGTTTAAAAAAAAAAAACAAGGAGTTTCTTGATAGTGGGATAGGGACCTGGGGAGTAGGTTCCAAGAATAGAGAGGAGCTTGGTCTGATCTCAGAGGGAGAAGCACTGTTACAGGCTCCCAAAACCTAGTGTGTACTCCCCACCCAAGACTGTGAACACTTATTCCAGCATTTGATCTCCCACACCCATACTCCTCCCTCCCAAGGTCTTCATAAATAATGCAGGTTTTAAAATTAAAGCCACAGTACCACATATAGGGAGGAGGGACAGGGAGCTGGGGAATATAAAAGGCACAGCTCAGGCAACACAGCATGAAAAAAGACATTGGATCTGAACCCAGGCTTTATAACTCAGAATTGGTGGAGCTACCAGAACAAGAGTACAGAATAGCAATCATGAAGATGCTCTATGAAGTTGAAGACTCTCAGTTAAACACAGAAGGTTGGGTTGAGGACATCAGAAAAGATATCCGACTCAAAAGAATACTTCACCAAAGCAATTAAAGCTAATAAAAAAATAAAACAGAAATAATGTAAAAGCAGAAATAATGGATTCATGAGGAATACAATTAAAGAACTGAAAGCAGCCATAGAAAGCTTAGTAGTCTTAACCTTGTTGAGGAAAGAATCTCAGAAATATAAGATAAAAATGTACAAAAGTCAAGTGAAAGGGAGAGAAATAACATAAGGAAAAATGAAAAAACTCTACATGAAATATCAGACTATATTAAAAGTGAAAATATAAGGATAATGGCCATTGCTGCCAGTGAAGAGCAAAGGAGGCAAGACCCTATTCAAAATAATAGCTATGTACTTTCTAAATCGAAGGAAAGAATTAAACATGATGTTCGAGAAGCAGACAGACTATACAAATTTCTAAATGTGAAATGACCTACACCTTAAGTATCACATTGCTTGAGTATCAAAGGTCAGTGATAAAGAAAAAATACTAAAGTCTGCTAAGGGGAAAAACATGTTATAGACAAAGGGACCTTGATCAGCAGAAACCCTACAAGTTAGAAGAAAATGGAATGATATATTCACCATACTCTATCCTGCAAAATTATCATTCAAATATAATGGATAAATAAAGACATTACCTGTCAAATAAAATAAATGAATAATAGTGTCCTATAAGAACTGCCCTACAAAAAAATGATTAAAGAAATTGTATATGGAAAGCAAAAACAAAAAAAATAAAAGAACACTAGACCTTGTATAATGTGATAAACAGAAACATAGAATCAAAAATACAAACAAGAAAATGTGGGGCGATGACAAAATATTTAATGAGGATAAAGCCCAGGACAGAATTTATACAGTCAAATGATGATGACTTGATACTAACACAAAAAAAGACTCTCCTAGATATAAGAGGATTAATACAATACCCCTTGTAACTGCAAAACAAACCTCTGAAGCAGACACTTAGAAAAAGAATTAAAGAACGTGAGAGAAATACCAGAGAAAGGCATCAAGATGAAAAGATAGAAACACATGAAAAAAAAAATAACAAAAGACAAAACAACCAAAAAAACAAAAAATGGCAGTAAATAAGCCTCATTTAACAATAATCGCTCTAACCATAGTCTGAACTCACCAATTAAGAGACACAGAAGGACAAATTTGATTAAAAAACATGACCCATATATTTTCTGAATTCAAGAATCACACATTAGATCTAAAGGCAAATTTAAAGTGAAAGACTGGAACAAAGTATCTCAAGTCAACAACACAGAGAAAAGAGAAGGAAATGCTATTCTTTTTTCTGATAAATTAGACTTTCCCCCAAAAAAGGTAATCAGCATCAAAGATGGACACTATATAAAGATTAAAGAAACAATTTATAAACACTATGAACTATCATCAATATTTACACACCTAACATAAGTGTGCCTAGTTATATAAATTAACTATTATATTAACAGGCATAAAACAACATATTAACAGTAGGAGATTTCAGCACACCACTTACATTAATGGATAAACATCCAAACAGAAAGTAAACAAGGAAATATATCCTTAAATGAAGTAATGAATCATATGGATTTAATCCACATTATGAAAGAATTGAAACTACCATTACTTGAAGATGACATGATAATATATAGAAAATCCAAAAAGATCTCACTAAAAAACTACTAGAAATAATAAATGAATACAGTAAAGAAGCAAGATACAAGAAAAATACACAAAAGTCACATGTGTTTTCATATGCAAATAGCAAAGGAGAGGAAAAATTGAGAAATAGTCCTATTTACAATCACACCAAAAAGGAAGAATTACCTGGGAGTAAATTTAACAGGAAGTGAAGGACTTGTACATTAAGAATTATAAGACTGTCAAAGGAAATAAAAGAAGACATGGAGAAATGGAAAGATATAACATGGTTACGGTTTAGAAGAAAAGTATTAGTAAAACAGTCTCATTACCTAAAACAATTTACAGATTCAACATAATACCTATTAAAATCCCAATGAGGTTTTCAAGAAAATAGTGTGAACAATTCTAAAATTTGTATGGAGTTAAAGAAGATCCCAAATATCCAGAACAATCCTGAGAAAAAAGAATAAAAATGAAGGAAGCATGCTCCCTGACTTCAAACTATATTACAAAACAATAGTAATCAAAACAGTACAGTATTGGAACAAAAATACAAAACAGAGCAATGGGATAGTACAGTCAGCTCAGAAATAAATCCACACAATTATGGATGGTTAATCTTTGAAAAGGGAGCCATAACTGTACAATGGAGAGTGGAAACTCTCTTTAACAAATGGTATTGGGAAACTTAGACTGGAATACCCAAAGAAATGAAACTAGATCATTACTTAACTCTATATATACAAAAGTTAATGCACAGTGAATTAAAGACTTGGGTACAACACCTGAAACCATAAAATACACAAAAGAAAACATAGGTGATACATTTCTGGACATCAATTGCAGAGATTTATTTGGAGACTCAACTACAAGTAGAGAAACAAAAGCAAGAATAAACAAATGATACTCATCAAACTAAAAAGCACTGTACCATGAATAAATCCACTAGAAAACCAAAAAGAAAACCTATGAACTATTTAAAAAGATGAAAGAGTGCCTTATGGGGCAAACTGGATAGATCTTGAGGTGATTTTACTAAGGGAAATAAGCCAGTAGATAGAAGTGGTTTCTCTCACTGAGTGGAATAAACACAAAGAAAATAAACTGGCAATGCACAGCAAAAATAACTCTTAGATTCTGAAAAATATACTGTTTACTATAAAGGGTGGTGGTATGGAGGAGGGAACAGAGGAAAGAAGGCAACAGGACACTGGCACTCGAGCTCTAGTACAGGGTCAGTGAAATGTGCACATATGGCTGTATGATGTTATAGTCCCAAAATTACATAGTTATGTAAACAATGGCAAATTAGTAATATTTGGAACAAACAAATCAACAAATTAAAATCAGTTAATCATCCACTTTCACTTATAGATCGGTTATAAACACCTTTATTAAACTTTCTAAAAGGCAATACAGGCACACGTCAAGAAAGAAGAAAGAGTTCAAATAATCTTATCTCTGGCTGAAGGAACTATAAAAAGATGAACAAACAAAACCAAAAGGCAGCAGTAGGAAGGAAATAATAAAAATTAGAGCAGAAATAAATGAAATAGAAATCAAAAAGATAGTTCAAACATTAAAGAAACCAAATCTACTTCTTTGAAAAATTAAAAAATGAACCTCTAGGCTCACTAAAGGGAGAAAACACAAAAGGATCAGAAATGAAAGAGAAGTTACAAAGGACATATCAGATGTAACTTAGAGGATCCTAAGATCATTTGAACATTTGTATGTTAGTTAGTAAATGGAACAATGTAGAAGGGATGGGCACAGTCTTAGAAAAACACAACTACTTGAGACTGAATAGGGATGAAATAGAAAACATGAACAAACCAATTACAAGCAAGGAAACTGAAACTAATCAAAAGTCTCCCCAAAAACAAAAGTCCAGAAGCAGATGGTTTTATCAAGTGATTTCTATCAAGCCTTCAAAGATGAGTTAATACCCATCCTCAAACTCCTCCCAAAAAACTGAGAAAGAGGGAATACTTCCAAAAACTTTTTATGAGGCCAACATTACCCTTATACCAAAACCCCAAAAATAATACAAAAAAGAAAACTACAGACCAATTTCCCTAATGAACATAAATGCAAAAATAATTTACAAAATTGTAACAAACCAAATTCAACAATGTATTAAGGGCCTCCCCTGGTGGCGCAGCAGTTGAGCGCTGGGCTGCGAAGCTGCCCGCAGCCTCTGCATCACAAGTTCCATCGCCAGCCGCCGGGAGAGGGTCGGTCCACATAGCGCGCAGACCTCTCCTGTCGCCCGCTGCTCCCCTCAGCAGTGTACTTCGTCAGTCTGCCTGTTCTGCTCCCTGTTCTGGCTCTGGTGAATTCTCTCACCCTCCTGTGCTTCTGGCTGTACCCAGTGCTTGTATATATAAATAAATAAATCTTTTAAAAAAAAAAAAAAACAATGTATTAAGAGGTTTATATACCATGATCAAGTTGATTTGAGGGACACATGGATGTTACAAGACCCCTATGGAATATCTGAGAATCAATCAACATATTTCAACACCTGAATAAAAGAAAAATATAAATCATATGATGGTATAAATCAAGAAAGGATTTTATAAGATTAAACATAAAATTGGATATCCATTCCATGATGAAAACCCTCAAAAAACTGGGGATAAATGGCACACAGCTCAAAAAGCTTTTCCATTTCCATCTGGTATAAGACAAGGATGTCCCACTCTCAATGCTGCTATTCAAAATATATATTGGAAGTACTAGCTAGAGCAATTAGAAAAGAGAAGCATAGAAAAGGTATTCAGATTGGAAATGAAGAAGTAAAGCTATCATTATTTGCAGATGACATGATAATAATATACATAAAAACCCGGAAGACTCCACTAAAAAAGTAATTGAAACAATCAGTTCAGCAAAGTGGCAGGTGACAAAATCAATACACAAAAAATCAGTTGCTGCCCTATAAGCAAACAATGAGCAAGAAGAGGAAGAAATGAAGAAAACAATCCTATGTACAATCACATCAAAAAGAATTAAAGACCCAGGAGCAAACTTAACAAAGGAGGGGAAGGTCCTATACAATGAAAAGTATAAGACATTGTTAAAAGAAATAGAACACACAAAGAAATGGAAAGATATTCCCTGCTCATGGATTGAAAGAATCAACATTGTCAAAATGGCCAACTTACCCAAAGCAATATATAGATTCAATGTAATCCCTACTAAAGTTCCAGTGGCATTCTTGAAAGAAATAGGGCAAACATCACTGAAATTCATATGGAACCACAAGCTAATCCTAACAGAAGAAAAAAGAGGAAGAATGGTGGTATCATGCTCCCAAACTTCAAACTATACCACAAAGTTATAATAGTCATAACAGTGTGATACTAAACAAAAAAAAGGCACAGACCAATAGAATAGAATTGAGAGCACAGAAATAAACCCACACCTGTATGGACAGTTCATCTAAGACAAAGGATCCAAGAATACAAACTGGAGCAAGGAAAGCCTCTTCAATAAATGGTGTTGGGAAAACTCGACAGCCACATGCAAGAAATGAACCTAGACTACTGTCTCACACCTTACCCAAAAATCAACACAAAATGGGAGGAAGCACAATGGATTATGGTAGTGGACCATGAGTGCTTAGTGGTGAGTGTGGTACAGTAACAACACCTAAAGGGGACGAGCCTTTAACACTAGAACACAAGGAACATTGTAAACCAATGTACCTCAATTAAAAAAAAAAAAAAGATGCTCACTAATTATAAATCTAGCTACACTAAAGAATCTGATAAGCATCAAATCACATGGTCCATTCACTTTGCTTAAAAAAAAGGTGCACCATTAATAACTGACTTTAGGATAGTGATAAAAGTCAAAGGGCTTTTAAAACAGTATAAATAAACCTCTGAGCCTAAAGACCTTTAAAAAGCTATTATGGGCCTCCCTGGTGGCACAAGGGGTTAAGACACAACCTATGGAGCTATCCAGAGCCACTGAAGTACGAGTTCGATCCCTGGTCAGGGAGCTACCCACATGGCACAGCAGACTTCTCCTGACTCACCTGCTGCTCCCCTCAGCAGTGTATTTCGGTCA
Source organism: Talpa occidentalis (assembly GCF_014898055.3). NCBI lineage: Eukaryota > Metazoa > Chordata > Mammalia > Eulipotyphla > Talpidae > Talpa > Talpa occidentalis. The sequence continues at coordinate 43,915,894 of NW_023601653.1, read as the reverse complement.
ATCTGCCTGTTCTGTTCCCCACTCTGTCTCTGGTGAATCTTCTCAAACCCCCCCAAACACCTCTGGCCTGTACCCCAGTTCTTGTATGCATAAATAAATAAATAAATCTTAAAAAAAAAGCTGTATAGTTTGTACAGATTTTTTTTTAATTAAAAAAAAGGGGTTAATACCTGGATTCTTCAAGTATACTACTAGGTCTTGCAAATAGGGTGCTTTTAACAATTGGATTACTGAACTCCACCACAAAGACATTTATTCAGGTAGAATTAGGAATAAGCATTTCAATACATGTATCAGGTGTTTCTTATGCATACTAAAGTTTAAGAATTATTACCATAAGGAAACTATTTCCTTAAGACTCTACATTAGATACAAACAAATGAGTCATTTTGAATTTTTTTAGGATTACTTATATTACTTATAACAATTGGAAAAACCCACACTATTAACAAAATTGTGATGTGGTATACAATATTTCTCTTTGATGAATAACCATATATGGGTATATGTGGATGGGATAGTTTTAAAATTGACCTCCTATTTCAATCTAAGTGAAATTCAATATGCAAGTGTACTTGGATCAAATGATTGCATAAATGTGAGATGGCATGATTATGTCATCACATGCAAAAAATGAAAGCAGACCACTTACACCATATACAAAATTAATTCAAAATGGATTAAAGAATTGGATTAAAAACCTGAAACTATAAGATACATAGAAGAGAACACAAGTGGTCTGTTCAACATCAGCCTCAGAGATGTGTTTGGGGACTGGTCTCCAAATAAAAGGGAAATAATATGCTGCCGTTTACACACGATGGACCTAGAAGGTATTATGTTATTGTAGTAATTCAAATGGTGAAAGTCAAACACCATTATGATTTTATTCATGTGTGGTATACAGAGAAAACAATCAAACGATGTACTAAATAAAACAAAAATAAACTTTTACATTATAAGATAAATTAGTAGTTACCAGAGGGGAAAAAGGATGGCAAATCAGGACAAAGTAGATAATAGTATGGCTTTTTAGTCATGAACTTGCTGTAGTATATGTGTTTGTGTGTTGATTTTCAAAGACATACACTTGAAGCATATCATGTTATAACACAAAGTTAGCCAATATAAATGTATCCTAGGTAGAAAGGTAGATAGATAAATGGAACATGACAAAGTAATTACAATAAAATGTTAACAGGGGTGAATTTGGGCACAAGGTATAGAAGAGCTTTTTGTGCTATTTTTGAAACTCTCTAAGAATGAATTTGTTTCCAAATAAAAAGTTGAAAACGTTTTTTAAAATAAAATAAAATAGCTCTTTTTATTATTATTTAAATAAAAGCAATTTTTATTCAGTATTATTGAACACCAAGCACTATTTTATATGTGCATTATATGTTATTTATATGTGCATTATATGTTATCTTATTTACATCTCATAACAGTCTTCTAGATATCATTATTAGCTTCAATTAACAGATGAGGAAACTGAAACAATGAAATCAAATGACTTGTATGAGATCACTTGGAAAGTACTAAAATTGAGTTATACCCATGCAGATTGACAAGAATCACTTTCATAACCACTTTACTTAGAGCTTTCCATTAAACACTTACATACTATCATTTTGAGCTTGAGTTTCAGAATCAGCAGCCAAGCCGAATCACGAGGCCCAAAACAATGCACAAATTATCAGATATAGCAAAAGTACTTTTATGTAGTTTATACTTCACCTCCTTTCACTGTAATGAATTATATTTCCAATGGAAGCAGGTTAGAACTTGGAATTCCTGTTCCCTCAGAGGATTAAGGCCAAGAAATACTAAGTAACTATTTCCTCATTTATCCCACCCCCCAGAGCAGAGTTAGAACAAACAAAATCCTCAGATCTGGCCAAAAATGGACTGCCTAGGGCATATAGTAAGATGAATAAACGTACAATATTACAATCTATTTCTTATCACATTTATGTTGTAATGAATGCCCTCTTTTTTTACATAACATTTTTATTATGTATCTGTAGGCTATGTATAGGGTAAAGAAACATCCATATACCAGTTTGAAGAAAATATTTCTTTGCTCTATTTACAGGATCGTCCAAATCTTCTGGTGTAAGAAATAATTTTACAGCCTTCACCTTTAAAAATCAAGCAAGCAAATATATGTTAAATGTAAATGATGAAAGACTTGCAAATATATATAAATATATATAAACATATATAAATTCTCTGGCATCTTAAAATAGGCACTCTGAAATAATAGTTGATGTTGCAATATTATTTTTAAGTTTTTAAACATTAAAAAATGTTAAGTTTAGAAATTAACCTTCTGTGCAAAGCAACTTTCTACATGGGTTTAAAATGTACTCAAAGAATACAAAGATGCTAATTTGAAAGGAACCTGCACTCCTATGTTTATTGCAGCACTATTTTCCATAGCTAAGATGTGGAAACAATATATATGCCCCAAAACAGGTGATTGGATATAGAAGATGTGGTCTATACACACAATGGAATACTACTCAGTGTTCAAAAAGATAAACTCATGCCATTCACAGCAACATGGATGGAGCTGGAAAGGATGATGTTCAGTGAAATAAGTCAGAAGGAAAAAGAAAAAAATATCAGATGGTTTCACTTATATGTGAAATATAGAGAAACCAAACAAAAGGTCAAGAAAAAAAGACAAAACTTGCAAACTAGTCACAGACCTGGGGCAACAGAAGAAGGGAGAGAACAAGGCACTATGATGATGGTTCCGGGGTGTTATGGTGGTGGGAGAACTATGGGGACTACACCTGAGGGAAGTAACTACTTACCATACAAAAATGAACAATAATATAAGAAAATGAATAAATAAAATATTATGGACTGGAAAAGGTACTCCCTCCTAACTCCCACAGCTCTACTTGTGTCATTCTTTCCCTCTATCATCAAGCTATGAATGCAAGTGTGATGTAATGATGTAAGCCTCATTCTTGGCCAACACAGACATTAAAAATAGGGTAAGAGGGACCTCCCTAGTGGCCTATAGGTTAAGTCTCAGCACTATCACTGATAAGGTCTGAGTTCACTCCCCAGCCAGGGAGCTAATCCACACAGGATGCAGCAGACCTCTCCCATCTCGCCGGCTGCTCCCCTTATCAATGTATTTCAATCAATCTGCCTGTTCTGCTCGCCAAGTCTGTCTCTGGTGAATCCTCTCACTCCCTGTACCTCTGGCCATACCCTAGTTCTTCTATGTCAAAAAAAGGCAGGGAGGAAAGAAGCTGGCATAAGAAATAGCAAGCCACTAATTTCATTTGTGTTCTCAAGTCTCACAATTGTTTGGTCTTAAAAATAAATGCCAAAATCTATTTTCAAAAATTCATCTTTATTTTTCTTTCAAACCTAAATAGATTAAAAAATGCTCCTTTTAGAAAAAAGAAATGGTATTTACTAGTTCCTGTATTTTCTCGCTGTCTCTAGCACTGTAATTTATTTCTAAGTATATGTCTTTGAGTAGGAAATGATCTTAAAATGGATCTAATATATTGTCCCACTCAATCATCCTTTACAGTATTCATCCATTCAAACAAATATGAGTTAAAAACAAATACAATTAAACAAATATTAATAAGTTTCTGGTATGTCCAAGGCACTGTGTCCTCATGAGAAATCAGGAGGTTGCAAGCTCACAAGATAAGGAAAATTCAGATTTCCTTGGGGGTGGAATGAGAATTTAAATCAAAACATAAAGAATGTAAAGGTTGGGGAGCAAGTGCTTCAAACAAAAAGAAAAGAGAGTTTGCTGGCTGCAGGAGTCAGTCTCTAAGATGACGCCCATGATGTTCACCCCCTGCTGATTGCTCCTGGTATTACATGAGAGTTTTGTGGCTTGTGTGGTATCACTGAAAAAACAGATTTTTAAAACTACATACCATTTCACTCTTCAGCAAAGCCAATCCGATTTGGTCTGTATGAACTTTCCTTCCCAACCCAAATCTCTGTGGTCCATAGTAATTCACAAACCCTTTATTCTGTGAACATAAAAAGTTAATTAATTACAAGTATACTGTTATGAACTGCAGACCTGTGTCACCCCAAAATTCACAGTAGAAATCCTAACCTCCAATGTGTTGGTATTTGGAGGTATGGTGTGGGGAGGCAATTGGGTGATAAGGGGAAGCGCTCATGAGCAGGAGTCGGTAACCTTATGAGAAAAGGGCCTGGAGGTAAGTCACTTTCCACTGCATGAAAATTCAATAAGAAGGCCATGCTGGACCGTGAGTTCAGAATTCTAGCCCCCAATACTACAAGTAATAAATTTCTGTTGTTTAAACGTCACTCAGTCTATTATTCTCTTGTTACTGCCCCAAACTAAGACAAATAACTACAATTCAGGATATGTAATCAAGTCTTTCTCTTCATATTTATTTTAATAAAATAATCCTATGATCAGCAATATACAGATGGGGAGCAAATGTTCTGAGAAATGCTACACAATTAAAGAATAGAAAGGAGATGAATAAGTGATTAAAGGTTAGAAAATAAAACCCAGGAAAAAACTTTAGCAATACATCAGTTTTTCACATTACTGAAGGGAATTTCTGGGGTGCAGAAGTCTCAGGTCTAAAATCAGGGAAGTTCTGGGAAAAGTGAGAAGGCTATGTTACATATTGCAGGATTTAATCTTTGCCCTGAAGCTCTTTCTTACATTCAGACTCTTCTGCTATCTGGAGATGCTGGGAATAAGAAACAGATTTTATTTCCAAACCCAGCAAATCCTAGCTCCCTTATACACAGCAGTTCATTTTTCAGTTATCTGGGTTTCTGAAAGCCTCATACAATGAAATGGCATCCCTTCGGCTGGAAGAAAAAATGGTAATTTATTACTGTAACCATTAAAGTGGTTAAACATGTCCTCACAAAGAAAATACCAGGCCCAGATGATTTCTTGAAAGGTAAAAGAGTCATCTACACTCCATTTATGGGGGGAGTAAACACTTATTCAGTCAACAATCATTTTTGAGCACCAACTTCAAGACTATGAAATAAAAGATGCTACAATAAGACAATATTGGATCAGGACAATACAAAACCTCACGTCACTCAGAAAAACATCAACTGCAAGTAGAATAAGTAGTGCCTGTATAAAATCTCAGTTAAATATTTTTCATTATTTTAAATTTGGAAAAATGACATCAGATAATACCAGAATAACCAGAAGATCTTTAAGCACCCCTTTGTAAGGGCAGGACTGGCCACAGTGCAGGTTTTCTGATCCCATGCAGACCGGGTAAAGGAGTCAGAGTCCTCAGTAGTTTTGCAGGTTTTTTATTGGGGTTCAGCGGGTACGTGGCAGGCAGGGGTGCTGGCTGGAGTTCGTTTTTACTCTATCTGGGCTGTCTGGAGTTCATTCTGCTGCTTCTCGGCTTCTCTTTCGGCTTCTGCTTCTGCTTCGGCTTCGGCTTCTACTGCTGCTGCTGCTGCTGCTGCTACTGACGTCCCTGTGACGCCGCCCTTAAAAGCCCAGTCTTAACTCAGCTGAATCCCATCTACCTATGCCCACACCCTATTCCAGGTGCCCGCCATCAGGCATGCATTCAGGACAAGGATCCATCATCAATCCTGATGGCGGAAGGGCAGAAAAGCCTGACATTTTCTTTACCCTACACCCTTCAAATTACTTAGTGATTATAGGGTAAAGAAAATGTCAGGCTTTTCTGCCCTCCCACCATCAGGATAGATGATGGATCCTTGAGGTCCTGAATGCATGCCTGATGGCGGGCACCTGGAATTGGGTGTGGGCATAGGTAGATGGGATTCACCTGGGCTGAGACTGGGCTTTTAAGGGAGGCGTCACGGGGACGCCAGCAGAAGCCGAGAAGCTGAGAGAGAAGTAAGAGAAGCCAAAAGAGAAGAAGCCCGAAGCAGAAGCAGAGAAGGCCAGAGAGCCCAGATAGAGTGAAGATTTGCTGGGGGCTGGGAGGACTGCCAGCCTCCCAGCCCCTCAGCACCCCTGCCTGCCACGTACCTGCTGAACCCCAATAAAAACCTGCAAAACCACTGAGGACTCTGATCCCCCCTTTACCCCATCTGCTGGATTAGATAACCTGCTCAGTGGTCAGTCCTGCCCTTACAGTTGGCATAAGTCGGCAAGACGATCCATGCAGATGGGTATGGAGCCCTCTGAAGACCAGGAGGGACTAAGGAGTAACAGACTGTTTCCCTGTGACGACGCTGGAGGCATCATGGCGGCACAGGAGATGGACGAGGTCCAGGAGCTGCAGGATGAGACCTCATGTGGAGTTGCACGAGAGGACCAGCCAACGACCCCTCAGGCAGCAAGAATCATCGGCGAAGAGAAGACCACGATTTGGAGCTCGCCAGTGCTGATTCAGGGAGAGGCCAACGAACTTGGCCTAATGGACTCGGACTGACGAACTTGGACTGACAATCCTGCCAGAAGGTGGAGGACCTTGGCAGTTTGGTTTTTTTTTTGAGAATCTGGGGGTGGCCAGTGGGCCTTGATGGCCAAAAGCAGCCTGTGTATGCCCAGCAGCCAGGCAGAGGAGAAAAGCCAACAGAGAAGGCAAAAGCTGGTGCTGATGCTAAGTTTGGGAAGCCTTGAGCAGCTGTTAAGCAGCCTAAGTATGCTGAAGACCTGTGAGTCTCGTAAAATCACCTGTGGGTGATGCCCTGCTCATTGTCGAGTGAGGGTGAGGAGCTAAGGAACCCGTCCCCCAAGGACGGGAACATGGCTTGGGGTGGAGCCCAAGCCGAATGTAGAGTTTGGATCCCCGACCCATGTGCTTGTGCGGTGGGTTGGCCTGAATGCAGGAGTCTGCGTGTCGCATTGGTGGCTATGACAGTCGAGTGTTGGAGTGACAGTAGACAGAAACCCTGAGGGTTGGGCGATTACCCCCAAAGAGTAGAGAATCCCCAATCCAGGAGTGAGTGCATCCTGGGGGTGGATGCTGTGTGTGGCTTGTAGCCGAGACTACAGCCAGAGAAGGCCAGGAAGCCTAACGGCTCCTGGTGTGTTACAGTAGATACCATGAGTGATTCCCCTCCCTTGTATGAGCAGTGCCTTCGGCAGCAGATTTGGTGGCTCATCTGCTGGTACCAATAATTGTCTTTTGCACTAGGTTGGGGCCCTGCCTGGACTTATTTGTGTTCTGTTGTATTTTGTTGTTATATTGTGATGTATTTGCTTTTGCGGGCCATGGCTGCATTGTTTATGTTTGCTAAGAAAATTGTATATATGAAGACTATATGGCAGAAAACCCTGAGGGGGTGGACTATAGGGTAAAGAAAATGTCAGGCTTTTCTGCCCTCCCGCCATCAGGATAGATGATGGATCCTTGTGGTCCTGAATGCATGCCCGATGGCGGGCACCTGGAATAGGGTGTGGGCATAGGTAGATGGGATTCACCTGGGCTAAGACTGGGCTTTTAAGGTCGGTGTCACGGGGACGCCAGCAGAAGCCAAGAAGCTGAGAGAGAAGTAAGAGAAGCCGAAAGAGAAGAAGCCTGAAGCAGAAGCAGAGAATGCCAGAGAGCCCAGATAGAGTGAAGATTTGCTGGGGGCTGGGAGGACTGCCAGCCTCCCAGCCCCCCAGCCTGCCATGTACCTGCTGAACCCCAATAAAAACCTGCAAAACCACTGAGGACTCTGACTCCTCCTTTGCCCAGTCTGCTGGATCTTAGAGGGCCTGCACAGTGTCCATTCCTGACCTGACAGTGATATATCAAACAAAACGTTTATAGCAATCAGAGCTATCATGTTCTAAAACAAAACCTCAGACTTCTTATTTGCAGGAGTTCTCAATTCCCTTTATTACAAGAATTAAACAAAAGTTGGTGAAAGCTGAGATTATTCCTAATGGGAATTTTATAATGCACAGCTATATTTCCATAAATGCCAAATGAAAGATGGGCAAAAAATTCCATCAAAGCTCAAAGAAACTGCCTCCCTTTTTTAAAGAGATATCACTTTAATAATAATTTTTCATAGGAAAAAAAGAATTTCAAGGAGGCTTAGAAAGAAAGAAAAAAGCAACCATACAAAGAGTATCTTGAGAATGTGATAAGAGTAAAATTGTTAGATTTTAAAAATCTTGTTGAATGCTATTTTCCTTACTATAAGGCATAATGTTGATTAAAATTTTTGCTTGTTTGTTGGTTTCCCAGCAAGGGAGGTATAAAATTGTGGAAAAAAGGTCTTCTGGTCAATAGCTTAGATCAATGTTTTTCAATGTTAGCTGTGCAGTAGAATCATCTAGTGAGTTTGAAAAAAAAATACTAATGTCTACATTGCATACCCAAATATTCTTATTCAATAAGTTTGGAAGGAGATAATGATTGCTAAAATTTTTAAAAGCACCCTAAGTTGAGATTTACTGTACAACATCAGAAGTTGGCACTACTAATGTCTCACAAGTCAAATCTAGCCCAACATCTTTTTGGTCAGTAAAGTTTTACTGGAACACGGTTATCCTCTCTCGTGTATGTGTTGTTTATGGCTGCTTTGCACTGTGACGGAAGAGTAGTTATAACAGGGACCATATGTCTACAAAGCCAAAAATACTTATTTTCTGGAAATAATAAATTTACATGAAAAAATTGTGCTGCCTTGTAGTTTAGATGATCAGACTGAGGCTGTTATTGAGACAGCAAACAAAATAAAGGGTCAGATAAAACCAAGCCAAAAACAAACCCTAGAAATCTAACTGTAGGATGGAAATTACCAGAAGGGCAGGGAAAAAAGGAAGAGGGGGCCAGATGGACTGTGGGGGAGGACTGTGGGTGCCGTGGTGGTGGGTATGATGTAAGGGCATGCACCTGAAGTCTGTGACCCTGTACCTGTGAGTCATAAACTGTGTTGTAAACCAATTTTAAAAAAAGTTAGGTTAAGTAATTTCTTATTGTAAGACATAATAAAATGTATATGATTTACCATTTGTACACATTTTAAAATCAAAATTCAATTGAAAATAGAAAAGGTTGTACATGATTTTGAAAAGGTAATGTAATTATTTACTTATCAGAGATTTTTTAAAAGATTCCTGAACAGGGTGGTATGGTAACATATATTTGAAGAAGTGTGAAATTATAAACCACGGTGACTTAAATTAAAAAAAAAAATACTGAACAAAGATTTCCCCTAAAATGAATCCCTCTGCCTAAAATATTATTCTATATGGCAAGTGTTAAAAAAAAACTCCTACTTATACAATTTTTTTCCCCTATGAAATGCTACACGCTGTATTTTTTTTTTTTTTAAGATTTATTTATTTATCATACGAGAGCCAGGGTACAGGCCAGAGATGTGGGGGGTGAGAGGATTCACCAGAGACAGAGTGGGGAACAGAACAGGCAGACTGACTGAAATACACTGCTGAGGGGAGCAGCAGATGAAACAGGAGAGGTCTGCTGTGCCATGTGGGTTTCTCCCTGGCTGGCTGGGGATCAAAGTCGTGCTGCAGAGGCTGTGGATTGCTTCATAGTGCGGTGCTTAACCCCTTGCGTCACCAGGGAGGTCCTAAACTTTCATGTTTTTTTTTTAAGATTTATTTATTTATTTATACAAGAACCGGGGTACAGTCCAGATGCATGGGAGGGTGAGAGGACCCACCAGAGACAGAGCAGGGAACAGAATAGGCAGACTGACGAAGTACACTGCTGAGGGGAGCAGCAGGCACAACAGGAGAGGTCTGCGGCACCATGTGGGACCCTCGCCCGCAGGCCAGGATCAAACAGGCTCTGCAGAGGCTGCGCACAGCTTCACAGCGCGGCACTCAACAAACTGTGCCACCAGGGGAGGCCCTAAACTTTCATGTTTTTAATATAAAAATGTACTAGAAAGAAAATATAAAATAAGCAAAATGGTCCTATTTATCATTTAAATTAATAATTATACATGCTTATAAAAAGAAAAGGCATAAGAAAAAAAGCTTGTTTTGAGAGAAACAAAGATTTTCTTGTAATAACTCTATTTTGAAATTGAGATTTCTTACCTTAACATTTTCTATTGCCTCCAAAATTCTCTCTCTCAAATTTGCAGAATCATTTCTGTGGGTTTTTAAATTTCGGATGACAATATCAAAGTGATTTCCCTTGAGCTGACCAAGTTTAAGGGAATCCTTTACAGACCGAATATTAAACACATTCATTCTTTTCTTTTCAATTTCTTTTTCAATATTTTTCAACCTATAAATGACAAATCATATAGATTCAGTTAAATTTTACATTTAAATTAACATAAGGTTTAAATGACAGTTTCCAGGTAAACACATATCAGAACAGCAAAACAAATTTGGGAGGGAATAGTCAAAAGTTAATGCTACTTCCACAACCATATACTCAAAATCCATTAAAACAGAATGATACTAACAAAGTCATTTTAAGAACTGACAAGCATTTATCTAGGTAGACTTTTTGACTTTTCTTTAATCCAAGTGATAGAACAATTATTTTCTTCTTTTCCTTACACTTTGCTCCTTTCCTTTTCTTAAATATTAACAAGGAAAACCTGATATCCCTAACACTCTGCTCTGCACACTTCTTTACTTTGAATTCTCCCTTGACATTTAAAGAACAGATTTCAAATATTTCAGCGTAACTTTTAAATTTTTATTACATTGATATTTTCTGTAGGCTTTATAGGAACTATCTACTTTATTAAGCAAACTGTCTAGCTTACTGCCTCTCCAAATATATCTTCTGATTTTCTGCATCTGCTAAAATATTACTGTCATTTAAGAGTAATTAAAATAATGTATCCATCAATCAAATCAAAGTATTCTCACCTAGGAAATAATATTTTTTGTCTTTGGTAGTTAAACTCTAGCTTTTAATATCTGAATACCTTTTAACATCCAAAATCCTTCTTTCTTACCTATGCTACACTTCTTAACCATGAAGACAAAATCCTACACATTTTTTTTTTCCCCCCTCATATAAGAGTCTAGAAGCACTCAGAAGCATCCACCCAGAGAGCAGATATTTACACATCTAATGACTAAGGATATTTACACAAGGACCAAGGATTAATACATCAGAAGTACATCAAATTAGGCTGAACTTCGGCCCAATGATTCAACTTTCTGAACTATATTTTCCAAAAGGAAAATATCCACAAGGCACAGATTTGAGTACATTAATATTAATCACAGCATTATTTCCACTGGAAAATTGGAATGAATTTCTATGTCCAAAACTAGGGGAATATTAAATGAATTAGTCTACATCATGGACATTATTTAGAAACATTTTCATGATATGATTTTTCATAAAACAATATATTCTGTTTTCCAAGGTAAAACATAAATTGGATACACAGCATGACTTTCAAAATTACAAAAAAAAAAGTCTGTATGATATGTGTATTAAAGTATAGTCTTCAGAAAGTCTGAAAGGAAATAGCAAAATATTATTATGGTTATTTCTGACTAGTGAAATTATTAGTGACTTTTACTATCTTTTTTATACTCTTTACTATTTTCTAAATCTAAAATTAATATGGGGCCTCCCCTGGTGGCGCAGGAGCTTGAGCGCTGCAATGTGAAGCTGTCCATAGCCTCTGCAGCGCCGGTTCAATCCTGGCCAGCAAGGGTCCCACATGGTGCAGCAGATCTCTCCTGTCGCACCCGCTGTCCCCTCAGCAGTGTATTTCAGTCAGTCTGCCTGTTCTGTTCCCTGCTCGGTCTCTGGTGAACCCTTTCACCCTCCCACGCATCTGGCCTGTACCCCGGTTCTTATATAAGTAAATAAATAAATCTTAAAAAAAATAAATAAAAATTAATATGTATTTTACAATATGCAATATTTTAATTTGATTAAGATGGAGGATAAATTTGAGTACTTTAATTCTAACATGGATTTATTATAAACACAGTGACATGTTTAAACAAGGAAACATGATGAAAATATTAAAATGTCATAGCAATTAGAAAAGTAAGTTATTTGTTATTAGAAACAAATTGGACCTTTTAAAATCTGCCACTTCTCTAAGCTTATATCCTAAAGCTACCTATATTTTCAATGTAAATTTAAAACATATTCTGTTAAGAAGATAATTACATTATTGATGCAGAATGTGCTACCCAATCAGCTGTTAATCAATTAATTATAAGCAGTGCTCTTAATAGACTTTTAGTATCATTTTGAGCTTTTAATCTTATATTTCTTAGTTGATTGATTAATGATGCAGTAAGTTCTCTCTTAGAAAGTAATGTCTTGTTACCTCTCTGGAGTTACTTTTCTAACAACCATTGCTTGATAGGTGATGGCTTTCTTGTCTTTAAGGCCTGCATAACTAAAATCTGAAGGAATCACACCAAGTTTGATAGCTAAAATACCAACTGCTTCAAACATTTCCAGATTTTCTTTCCGTAATGTAAAGGCTGAAACAAAAAAAATGCTAGATTACAAAAAAAGTAGTCACCATTCATCAATTACATTCTTAGCAGAGCAGCAGTTTAACATAATAAACCAAATCATTAATTAACAACTAATTAATAAGGAGTATTTTTGAATATATGTTCTTTCATTTTATTTGTGATACTTGTATTCATTATTCACAATCCAACAGCAGCTGGGGTTCTCCCTCAAGTTTGTTCTAGAGTTCTAAGGCTGAATGCATCAAAAAAAATATTTCTTTTATTGACCGTCATATCTTCGGTCTAACACAAAGTATTCAATTTTTTTTTAACATAATGAACAAATAAATGAATTCCGTAAGAAGCTGATTACTTAATTCTTCATGTCTCCAGAAATTCTCATTATCTGCATCATTACATTTAACCTACGTACTGTAGGTTACGTATTATATCTCTTTATGTTTTTCCTCTCTATAGACTAAGAGTTATAAAAAGACAGTAATAAAATACTGTTTGCTTCATGGATCTAACAGACATCTATAGACTATTCCACCCAAAAGTACTGCATATGTTTTTCTCAAGTGCATATAGAACATTTTCAAGAAGAGACCATATGGTGGGACCTAAGTCTACTGTCAATTAAAGTACAAATTATAAATATAGGTTACAATTATAAACTATACCCAGTAATCTCTCTCACCCTAATGTCATAAAGTTAGAATTCAACTGTGAGACAAAACAGGAAAAACAATGAACGCATGGAGACTAAATAGCATGCATCAGCAAAAGCAGTCTTAAGGGGGAAGATAACTGCAATACAAGCTCATATTAGAAGCAAAAAAAATCCCAAATAGACAATCTAATCTGACACCCAAAATAACTTGAAAAGAGGAATAAAAAAGACCCAAAGTTAATAAAAGAAGATAATAAAAATAAAAGTATAAATAAATGAAATAGAGATAAAAAGGAAAATTAGAGATACAAAAAACTAAGACATGGTTCTTTGAAAAGATAAACGAGACAAACCTTTTTTTGCTACACAAAGTTTTCTAGTTTGATGTGGTCCCATTTATTTAAATTTGCTTTTGCATCCCTTGTTACTTTGTCACTGGAATTGACTCTCCAAATACATTTCTGCAGTCTATGTCCAGGAGTGTATTACCCATGTTCTAAGTATTTTATGGTTTCAGGTGTTATATCCAAATCTTTCATTAATTTTTATGTGGTGTTAAGTAAAAATCTTTTTTTTTTTTTTTTAATGTGGCTGTCTAGTTTTCATAGCACCATTTGTTGAAGGAGCTTTCCATTTCTCCATTTTATGGTTGTGGTTGCTTTATGGAAAATGAATTCTCCATGTAGGTGATTGTTTATTCCTGGGTTCTCAATTCTATTCGATTGGTGTGTCTGTCTATTCCAATACTATACTATTTTGATTATCACTTTGCAGTATAATTGATATCTCCAAGGATCTTTATTTTCCCTCAAGATTGTTCTCACTATTGGGGGTATTTTGTGGTTCCATACAAATTTTAGAATTGTATGGATCTAGTTTTTATAGGGATTGTACTGAATCTGTAAATTGCCTTAAGTACCGTGGTCATTTTGACAATGTTTGTTCTTCCAACCCATGAAGACCAGAGAGCTTTCTACTTCTTTGAGTCTTCTATTTCTTTAGTAATGTCTACTAGCTTTCGGTGTTAAGGTCTTACCCCTCTTTTTGTTAAGTTTACTCCAAGGTATTTTATCCTTTTTGATGTGATTGTAAATAGGATCATTTCATTATATTTTCCCCACTAATTCATTGTTTGCATATAGAAATGCAACAGAATATTATATATTGACTTTATATCCTTCAACTTTACTCATTATTTCTAACAGATTTTTGGTGGAATCTTTAGGGTTTTCTATATATTATTATCATGTAGTTTGCAAGTAGCTATAGTTTCACTAATTCTTTCTCAGTTTGGATTCCTTTTATATCTTTTTTTGCCTGGGTAGGTTCCAATAGCATGTTGAAGAAGATTGGCATTCTTGTTTTTTACTGATTGTAGAGGTAAAGCTCTGGGTTTGTGATAAATAGGCTTTATTTTGTTGAGCAATATTTCTTTTATTTCCATTTTATTCCCCAGCCCCTCGGTGATTCTCTGGATTTCTTTCCCCTTTTTTTTTTTCAAGTGCCTTTATTAATGTTTTTGTTTTATGATACCATGTGAGTTGTATCAGTTTTTTTCTGTATCCAGAATAGACATTTTTTGTGCTTGTATCATAATAGAATGATGATGATTTTCAATCTTTTAGAATTGTGTGTATGTCATTCCAAAAGTTAAGGTTAACAAATATCCCACAAGAATATAAAAAGATGTTCATCATTTGTTATTTTTAGAGAAATGCAAATCAAAATGAAATGCAATCTCATACCTATAACAATAGCTATTATCCAAAAGACAAGAAACAAGTGCTGGAAAAATATAGAGAAAGGAACCCTCATAACTGTTGGTGGAAATGTAAACTGGTATGGCCATTATGGAAAACAGTATGGAGATTCCACAAAATAGTAAAAATAGAAATTCCATATGATCCATTTATCACACTTCTGGGTATTTACTAAAAAAATACAAAAGCACTAATTTAAAGAGACATATGCACCCCATGTTCACAGCTATTATTACAATAGCCAAAAATTGGAAACAAAGTGACCAGACAGATTACTGGATAAAAAATGTAGTGATACACACAATGGAATATTACTCAATTATAAAAAAGTGAAACCCTGCCATTTTAAACAACATGAATAGGACCTAAAGGGTTTACCTCCAGGTTCATCCATTCTTAGTAAAATAAGTAAGACAGAGGAAAAAAATCAAATGATTTCACTCATTTATGATAGAGAAACCAAACAAATGAACTACATAAAACAAAAATAAACTTTAAATTATAAGACCAAATTAGTGGTTATCAGGAGGGGAGGGGGAGAAGGTAAATTGGGTAATGGGGGTCAATTGTACAGTGGTGAATAGAATTGGATTCTCAGTGGTGAATACAATTGGATTTTTGTGGTGAACATAATGTAGTATATTTGCATGTGGATTTCTAATAACGTACACCTGATAGTTAGAAAATGTTATAGAACAATGTTACTTTAATAAAATGTATTTAGGGCCTCCCCTGGTGGCACAGCGGTTGAGCACTGGGCTGCGAAGCTGCCCACAGCCTCTGCAGCGCCGGTTCGATCCCCAGCTGCTGGCGAGGTTCCCACATGGCGCGCAGACCTCTCCTACTGTGCCTGCTGCTCCCCTCAGTAGTGTGTTTCATCAGTCTGCCTGTTCTGTTCCCCGCTCTGGCTCTGGTGAATTCTCCCACGCTCCCGCGCTTCTGACTGTACCCAGTGCTTGTATAAATAAATAAATACATCTTTAAAAAAAAAAAAATTACTACTACAGGTTTTAAACCTTTGTTACAGCAGCAACCAGTTTTTGGTGCAAAAATTTCTATGACGTTATCTAAAGCTGCACAATAAATCACCCCAAATCTTAGTGACATAAACCAACAATAACCACCTATTATCAATTATGAACTAAACTCTGTACCTCCCTCCAACCCCCAATCCATTGTCAAAGCACTAAACCCAGCATGGCTATATTTAAAGATGGAGCTTCTAAGGAAGTAATTAAGTTAAAGGAAATCATGAGGCAGGACAACACTTCATTAGGATTAGTGTCATAAGTAACATCAGATGGCCTATCTAGTGGCCTAGGGGTTAAGGCTCAACACTATCACCAAAATGGCCTGAGTTTGACCCCCCCGCCAGGGAGCTGACCCACATGGTGCAGCAGACCTCTCCTTAATTACCTGCTGCTCCCCTCAGCAGTGGATTTCAGTCAATCTGCCTGTTCTGCTCCCCACTCTGTGTCTGGGGAATGCTCTCACCACCCCCCCAACCTCTGGCCTACACCCCAGGTCTTCTATGCCAAATAAATAAATAAATAAGAAGAAGTTTAGCCAAAATAAAAATCTGAGAAATCGGGATTTGGAGGAATCATACCATCAATGCCTTCCTTTCACATAGCCTTCCAACTATACAGTTTTTAAAAAATTAATTCAAACTAACAAAAAAATTCTACATTTTTTGGCTCATTAACTCAAATTAATACTGTTAGAATTTTAAGCAGTATAAAATTTATAGCTGTTTAAATCATTTATCAGCAATTCCTACTGCCCCTCACATGCAAAGAGAGTTTTGCTTTCCTTTCCCAGTAGGTTTATCTGTTAACATTTATACCATGCTCATTTTCCAAATCCTATACTAGCAGTTTTCCCATGGAAAAGGCAAGTCACACAACCAGACAGAAATTTCCAGAAGAAAAAAATGCTAATATTTGAGTAGTCATTGAGCACTGAACATTTCCATTATTTCCTTTAATCCTTAGAATTATCATTGGGAATTATTATTTATGGCTACCCCAACTTTTAAGTATAAACAAAAGTTATAATTGTTAAGATTATTGCCCATGGTATTAGTCTTTTCATTTTTACATTTCAGAAACTAAGTGTTAAAGATATTATAAAGTTCATAAATCTTTTATGAACTTTTTATGAACTGAAGTTACCATGTAAAATCAAACCCAGACAGCTCCAAGGTCCAAGCTCTTTCTATTCACACCACAGAGTACAATGCTGTTTCTGTGCCATACACATTTGTGCAAATTTGGGTTGCTGCCTTTCTCTTAAATGTTTTACTGTGTAAATTTATAAAATATGACGATCTGAAATATTTCCCAATTCTCGTGCAGGGTATAGGCCAAATAAAACTGATCAATCTAACTTGTACAGTGATATTATAGAATACTATTTTATCAGTTCCATCTCTCTTCTTAGGAATCAAATACATTTCCAAGAACAATGATTCTCAAACTGTGGTGCCAGGAATCTATGAAAGTACTGTGCAAACCTTTTCAATTAGAAACTCTGAACAGGGCTCAGAAATTCATTTTAACAAGAATTTCTGTTGATTATAATGAATGCTAAAGTTTGAGAATCTCTCTCTAAGACAAAGGAAGGAGCTCCTTGTGAATTTTCAGGTTCACTACCAGAGGTAGGAAAGCTTGTTTCAGATTTTGATGTATTTGCTTCACTTTCTCAAGTATAGCAAATATAGTCTACTTATCTCCAAGTACCTCAATTAAGATAACTTGCAATATATGAAATCAAGATTGACTTCCAACAAAGTTTACTAAACACAAAATAGCTACTTCAACTTTATATATTTGTGACCATGTTAGCTGTTACTATCTCTGTTAGAATATTTGTGACCATGTTAGCTGTTACTATCTCTGTTAGCGACCCTTTTATCAATAAGGCAAATCTGTATAGTTAGTATAATTTAAAAGGC
Source organism: Talpa occidentalis (assembly GCF_014898055.3). Classification (NCBI taxonomy): domain Eukaryota; kingdom Metazoa; phylum Chordata; class Mammalia; order Eulipotyphla; family Talpidae; genus Talpa; species Talpa occidentalis. Next base: position 43,898,138 of record NW_023601653.1, on the reverse strand, counting down.
TTTATCTATCATCAAAAAACAGATACATATGTATTCTTTCCAATATCCTTCTGGATGAATAAGTCTACTTAATTCAAATAATTCAGTTATCACATACTTGAAATTTACCTAAGTTTATCCAAGAAAATGGTAATGATTAATTAAATTACCTGTATATATAACTTTCCTTTCCTGGCATTCAAGAAGAAACCTTTTCCTTTGCTTATGTGCTTTTTCCCGAAATCTCACAGTTATCACTACATTTGGATTACCACCTTCATGATTCAGTTCAGAAAAAGATTTGGTTTCCACAAGGTTTCCAAACTTTTTGTTGACAAAATGATGGACAGCTTTTCTGTGGTCTTTGTTTGTATCAGGTTTGAAGGTAAATTTGGAATTTTCTTTCTTTGCATCCAAATATTTAAAAAAGTCAAATGCTTCTTCTTCAGATACCAAGTGACAGAGTTCTTTATATTCAAGATTTGGTTTTACAAGAATTTCACTGTTTTTTCCTACAGTTATTAAAAAAGGAAATTTCTGCCTAATAGCACTATGCAAAAGAGCCCTCTGGTTTTTATCAAGGATTCTGCCTAATGAGAATTCAGGAGATGGCCTAAGTAGCTCAGTTTTTGACTCCCATTTCTTTTTTACATCACAAGCAAACTGACTCAGTAATTCATTCATTTTTTCATCTAACAAAGAGCCTAATACATTAACATTTTCTTCTTCCCCTTTGGTAGTTACATCATTGATAGTATCTTCCTTTTCAGAACCAGAATGATGATTCTGGTCAACAGCAGAATGCTCAGTCAGAGAATTGACTTCTTGGTTGTTTTTTTCTTCAACCGATAAATTTTGAAGATCAAGCTTTGCTTTTTTGACAAAATTATTTGGCTGAGATGATGATTCACTAAACTTACAAATAGGTTCATCAGTGGCTTTATAAACTAGCTCTCCTTGTTCATCAATCTCAGTCACAACAAAGTCACTTGCTGAGTTTTTTATAGTGCCATGAAATCCAACATGATCAGTAAGGAAACACAAAGAACTAAACCTGGTTCTAAAATCTGTATCCTCTTCCATTCTTAAATACCAATACCTATAAAAGACACAAAGGGGAGTTAGTTACCAGAAAGAGAAGTTGTGGCTAACAAAAATATAAAGGGCTTTATCTAATTCTCTTTCTCCCTTTCAATTCTGAGTCCCCGTAAAAACATTAATTAAATGTATTCAATTTGATTCGCCTATACTAAGGTGAATCAACAAAGTTTTTCTGGCATAACTGGTGGCTTACAACTTGACTCTTCACCCACTCCGAGCTTCCATCTATAATCCAGGACTAAAATGTATCAGCTTCAAGTTCACTTTAAAAATACTATTTGTAGGGCCTCACTGGTGGTGCAAGGGGTTAAGCACCCCACTTTGAAGCATCCACAGCCTCTGCAGCACAAATTCGATCTCCGGCCTGCCAGGGAGCAACCCATATGGCACAGCAGACCTCTCCTGACTCGCCTGCTAATCCCCTCAGCAGTGTACTTCAGTCAGTCTACCTGTTCTGTTTCCTACTCTGTCTCTGGAGAATCCTCTCACCACCCACATCTCTGGCCTGTACCCCAGCTCTTGTATGCATAAATAAATCTTTAAAAAAATAAATATACCATTTGAGGCCCACAGAGAAGAGACTAGAAGAAAGGGCTGTTTACAATGACGGCCTAATATCCCCTAATCCCTAAACTTTGAAACTAAAATCTTTGTTGCTGGATTTTAATATATTAGGGGTTAGGGATAAGAGAAGGGAACTAGAGAAGACAGGAAGAAATAGTCAAAATTGATATATAAATGAATTTCATTTTTTTAAGATTTATTTATTTTTTGCATAGAAGAACTGCGTGTAGGACAGAAGTGCGGGAGTGAGAGGATTCACCAGAGACAGAGTGGAGAGCAGAACTGGTGAATCTACTGAAATACACTGCTGATGGGAAGCAGCAGGTGAGACAGAAGAGGTCTGCTGCACCCGCTGTGGGTCAGCTCCCTGGCCTGGGATCGAACTCAGGCCATAGAGGTGATAGCATGATAGCACTGAGACTTAACCCCTAGTCCACCAAGAAGGTTCCATAAATGAATTTCTAAGTACAAACTTGCAATGAGATTGTGATTTAGGTAAGATTAAATTAGTCCTGAACCTTACACCTTCTTGAAAGTCAGACATAAACTATTACAGATTACAAAACTTCAGGTTGACCCAGAGGAACATTCCAATCAAATCACTGGCATCAGAGAGAAACCTTTACAGAGCCTTCCTAGAACTTTCAGAGCACTAAACAAGAAAGCTTCACTCACTCTTCACACAACCCATGGCTACCATACCCAATGGAACTACAAGAAAAATAAATTGCCCAGGGGCACCATACTACTCAGTTCTTTGTGTTAACTACAGTCTCTACGTAATTTATTATCATCTGTACTTTCATCCCATTTCTATAATGTGAAGGAATTTAATAAGGAAAAAAGGAGTTGCTTTTGCCTATGATAATCAGTAAAGATATGATACAAGAAGTGGCTGCTAAATCCTCAAAGTGGTTCAAGAGCCAGAAATGAGGCAGACACACAGCACAAAAAATGACAACGGAAACATGCGGTGTGCAGGGGAAAAATGAACAACCCATCTCAGAACAGCAGGGGGAAAGGTTTCCTGTTCCAGTTCTGGAAAATAAAGCTGGATTAGTGCTAAAGTACTAGCACTAAGAAAGACACTAAATGCCTGATCAAGAACTTAGAATCCATTAAGTGGATTCTAATGATCACTGAAGTGTTTTGAGTAGAAAAATGCCAGAATCCAAAAAGATATTTTAGTAAGATGACTAATAGCACTGAGCAGGACGCATCTAAAGAAGAGTTAGCAGTTGGGAAGAATGTGATCAAGAGCCAGGCTGTCAGATGGGCCTTGGAAAGAATAACCATCTCCTCTTTTTACAGCAAAAGGAAGAGGTTGTGAAGACATTCTAAGTGCAATGGGTAAAGCAAACCTGGGAGAATATAACTAGGAGGGAATTGCAACTGAGCATCTTAGTTAAGAGTGGAAGGAAGGGCCTCCCTGGTGGCACAAGGGATTAAGCACTGCGCTGCTACAAAGCAATTCGTAGCCTCTGAAGCACAGAGAGAAACCCACATGGCGAGGCAGAACTTTCCTGCAGTGCCCGCTGCTCCCCTCAGCAGTGTATTTCAGTCAGTCTGCCTGTTCTGCTCCCCAAGCTGTCTCTGGTGACTCCTCACACCCCCTGCATCTCTGGCCTGTACCCCAGCTCTTATATGCATAAATAAATCAATCTTAAAAAAAAAGAAAGAAAGAAAGAGTGGAAGGAACTGAGCTGGAGAATAGCCAAGGATCGCTTCTCGGCCTTTTGGCTAAGATCAAGTGAAGAGTAGCCAAGGAGCACATGTGGAGTTACTGTACTAACGCAGAATTCCTGAGCAACACATCTGTTCATAAGGCCGAGGGGCTAAAACTGGGCGCGATACTTGTCTGACCAGATTCTGGGGAGATCACAGAAATGGGGGGAGAGCCTTTTCCTTCTAGCTTCTCCTGCACTAATTGCCTAGGTCCCGCCAAACCTCCTACTACTCTCTACATCTGCCACCAAACCTCACACCTGAAGTCTCCACGGGTTGACGTCAGGAGCGTCCAAAGGTGCCCCAGACAGCAGCTTCAATTTTCCCTCTCCCTTCCCAGCCCATCCTGTTTCGGGGCGCGATTGAAGCCCACGATCCCCCCTCCTGGGGGCAAAGAGTGGGGGTCCCAATGCCGATCTTTCACAGTCCCATTCACAAAAACCAGATCGCACAAGAAGGTAGACAGACCAGGGCCGCGATCTACCTCACATCCAGGTGCAAGCTCTTCCTCCCACCACATTGTGCGCATGCCCGGAAGTCTTACATTTAATTAGCCGCCGACAGAAGCATGTTTAAAGGCGCAGGCTCGCCCTTAAAGAGCCTTGCGAGACTAGGAGCCTCTCGCTCAAGGGAGGAGTAACGGGGAAGGAGGAGTCGGGGCGTGGGCGTGGCCTGACGGCCAGTGCCCGGCCCCGCCAGCGCCGGGCCCCGCGCAGGTAAGACCTTCCCGCCGAGCGCGCGGCATCCGCCCGGGACTGGCTGTTGAGGGGTCCCGGGCTGTTGAGGGGCGGTTTAGGAGGAAAGTCGCCTTAGCTTCAAAGTGAGAAGTGTGGGAGGAAGTGGGCTGCATGGCGGGCGCTGGCTACGGGGCAGACTGGGTGGGGCCCGGAGATCAAAAATCTAAGTGACCTGAGACGGGGTCCGAGGAGCTACCTGAGGGGTGCGGGGGTGTGGGGTCTGAGGCGGCACCTGGCGGGGATCCGAGGAGCTCCCTGAGTGGGGGGACTGAGGTGGGTCCTGGGGATGCATCTGAGGAGCTACCTGAGGGAAGGGGCTGGGCAGCGACCTGAGGTGGGGCGGGGCTGAGGAGCCACCTGAGGCGGCACCTGAGGCGGGAGAGGTGTCCCCAGCCTTACTCTAGCGCTGCAGCCCCTGCCTCCGCTTCCTGCGCTCCAGAGCCTGTTTAGGAAATGCCGACTCTCCCTGAGAAGCAGGAAGTGCGGCTCCTCACGCTGTGAGCCGGCGCCAGATTGAGCCCCGGGCTTCCAGGAAATTAGGACGCGGAGTTGGGGTGTAGGGACCCGATAGGCGCAGCAGCCGAGGGGAGAGTGCCTGGCGGCCTGGGGGCAAGAGAGGAAGCAAAGGGGCAAAAGGCCGGCCCTGGGGGAGCGAGAACGCATTTTGACCACGTCGAACGGGAACCCATAGCTCGAGTAAACGCATAGCTCGAGTAAAGTTTCTGTCGCAGCAGGCCTAAGAGCGCAGGAGATGAAACCTGCTGTGCCCTTCCTAGGGGAACCCTTGAGGAGTTTTGCAAAAAGTTCCCCTTTCATCTTCCTGTTGTCATGCTGAACATCCGTTAGAACTTGCTTTCCCTTTTGTGTGATCTTCCAGGTCAAACTCACTTCCACGGTCCTCCATCTCTGCATCAGGAAACTTGTTCAGGCGGGAAACCGTGGTGTCCCCTCGCACCTTCTACAATTTACAAACCAGCACAAGATTCTTTTTGCTCCACCTCAGAAGAGTGGTTGCCTGGGACTCTGCATCTCAGCTGACACCCTGGCCCAAGCTGCCAGCACCTCCCACTACATTCTGGGTGCGCCCCCACTTAATCATCTCTTCCTGCTTCGCTGCCCTGTCTCCAATATCTGTTATCTTAGAATCAATCAAATTTCCTCTTAAGACATGAGAGTAGAGCATGGCTCTCCTCATCTCAACACCGGAGCTGTCTTCTCATCACTCAGAGGACAAACAACACAAGGGTGTCAGGCCCTCAGAGACCTGGCCCTGACCAATCTCTTGTCCATACTGCGCCTTTCTTGCCCCTCCTCTCCAGTCTCTGTCCTTGCTATTTTGCCCTCCAATTTTTCTCACAGATATCCCAGTGTTTGGCTTCCTCATTCCTTCAGAACGTGAATCAAATGATACCTTTTATAGAGGCCTACTTTATTAAAAATGGAAACACCTCTATTTTTACCCTCCTGCTCTGGCTTGCACTCTATAATTTACTATAGAATTTGCTTATTATCCGCCTTCCTCAATTAAAGTATAAACTACAGGAGTTCAGTTACTTTTTTCCTATTTTCTTAATATTTTATCTTCAGCAATATTACATGACAAAGTAGACACTGGGTAAATGTTTGTTGAGTTAGTGGTTTTTTTTCCCAAAAAATATTTCCAAAGCCTTTTAAATTCTCATTGAGTTAAATCAATGCTTGAAAGTGATATGTTATGAATATATAGAATAGCACTATAAAATTTAATATGTCCAGATGTTATTCATAATGATGTGTTAAATTGTTCAAAAATAAAAATTAATGACTATCCAGCATATTTTTTCTTAAGAAAGCAGGGGAGTAATGGCTTTTAAAAAGAGTATAAGTCTATTGAACAAAATACTTGATAAAACAATAGCCATCATCTGAAAAGTTTAACTATATCTTAGACTTCTTATTTTAAGTCTCTCAGTATCCCCTAACCATAATTCTGAGAGTTGAACTCAAATGCAATTGAATACATTTCTTTTTTAAACGATGATTTGAAACTAACCCTAAAATAAAATAGTAATAACTAAATAGTAATAACTACTTTTTTACTATTAAAAGTAAAATAGTAATAACTACTTTTTTGTCACCTATTATGTCTCAAGACTAGACCCTTTGCATTTGTTAACTTTACATGTTCAAGCAACTATTAGGTGTTACTATCTCTGTTTTTCATACGAAGAAACCAAGGTCCAGAGAAATTGAGGTATTGGCTCTAGTCACTGTAGGTTTGTGGACCAGTTCTGATCAGAACCCAGGACCACAAAACCTTCTCTCCACCCTTCTACACTCTCTTCCTCTGGCCAGAGTGCTAATGAAGCACAGTTTTATAAATTTTATTAATTCACTTGCAAAGAATTCCTATTTTGCATCAAAGTGATGTGTAAAAAATTCATTCAGAGTGCAACAAATTTTCACATGGCAACGTTTATTAATATAATTCCAGACTACACATTGCAGCTAACTTTTAGGAAACTATCTCATGTAAAGTATAGCTTAGTATCAACTACTTTGTGAAAACACTGTTAAAATACTCCTCTCTTACCCATATATTTATGTCTTGTGAAACTGAATTTTTTTCATATATGTCAGCCAACCAATACATTGTAATACATTGAATGCAGAAGCAGATAATATATGTTTCTACTAAGTTAAACATTAAAGATATATGCAAAACTGTAAAACGATGTCACTCTTCTTTTTTGGCAAATACGTTTTTTATAAACATGCTTGCTAACTGTTCATTTATTATTTTTAAAGAAATTAGTTAAGTAATTTTTTTAATTTATCAGTGTCAATATGTAATATGTTAAATATTAGTAGTTATAACCATAAGTAAAATTTCTTTGGAGTCTAAAACTAAGAGGGTCTTGAGACCAAGTTTAAGAACTGCTGCCGACTCTCATTCACTCTTACTCTTCCTCCACTGCACAGCCAAACTTCTTAGAAAATTCATTCATTCACTTCTCCACTAAATCTGTTCTTAAGCCATCCATTCAGTGCCCTTCTGGTTTCCATAGCTAACACATCCAAATTTATTTCCTCTCTCTGATATTTTTATGCCAAATCTCTGGTGTGCTACTCCTGATTTTCTTCTTGTCTTCATGACATATTGTTACTTTTTAAAGATTCTTCTTTCTCTTCACTCCTTTGAATTTTATATATTCCTAATAAGCAACCTCAGACTTACTTGTTGCTTCAAACAATGATTCACATATGAATACATGAGAATACTCATACAATGTGCATTTTCTACCTCACCCTATCTCAGACTACGTGCCTGGCTATTTAGTGCCAACCCCTCCAGATAGTGCCAGAGGTAGTGATTTCACATTTAACATGACCAAAACGGTCATGTTTCCTCCACCAAGCCAAAAAACCCAGGAACCATCTTTGTTTCCCTCATGCTCCCTTCTAATGCTGATCTTTCTTCAAAATGTTTTGTTTGGCTTCCTAAATCTTTGTATCTTTTTCTTTTCCATTCCCTACCCTATGATTCCTTCAGGCCCTCAGTTCTGCTGACCTAGATTGTTTTAAATTTCAAACTGGTTTTCTTGCCTTAATGCACTTTGTTTCCATTTATTACCCAAAGAAAAACCACTAAACCAAATACAGCTCTGCATAACAGAATTTTCATTAGAATCCTGAAATAGTTTTCCTGTAACTTTTAATAAAGTGTCAGCCCTTTATCTTAACATATAAGTATGTAGATAATTTGACACTATCTAACCTCTTCTCATTACTTAATGATGTACTTCCTATGGCATTGCCATAGCAAACTCTGATTGAGCCTAAGGCTTACTCTCCCATCCTGCTCTCACCTTTTCTCTACCTCACCCTCCAAGATGAAATTTTAGATCTTCTCACTTACCCTTCCAACCTCCCACTCCACTCAAACCTGTCTTCAGACTGCCTCTGCTTGACACTCTGGGCACCTAAAACTTTCTTTATATACCTGTTAATAGCCTTTTTTCACTTCTCATAATTGTTGTAAATCTGATAAACTTGAAAAAAAAAGATTTTCTCTTTTCAGTAGTCCTCATCACTTAGTACAGAGCCTGACATATATGCTTATAGGGTGTATAAAAGAATGAAATGTAACAATTGGTTTTACTAGAGAGAGAATGGCATAAGCAGTGTGTTGAGTTACAGAAGAAGGGACATATGGTGTTCTGTGATTTGCCTTAGGTCATACCATAACTCTTAGATACCAACTTTGTGGGATAGAAATGATAGATCTGTCTTAGTCACTGTAAGAATTAAGTGATATATAGAAACAGCACGGCACTGGGCAAGAAAGTCATTCGTTCCTATCACTTAAATGCCAGTATCTTTAATGTGCTAGTCTCTACTTTTATATTAGTGGATACAATGCACATAGTTCTGAATTCTTGGATCCTATAATCTAATGAGGGATGACACAGTTAAAAAACTAGGCACCTAAATATATGATTGTAAGTACATTGTGTAGTGATGAACTAGATTGACAGTAGATAGAAGGGCTAGATGTGAAGACCAAAGAGAAGAAGAGAACATCAATATAGAGGTCTAGGTTATAGGGAGAATTTTTTGCTTCTTACTCTTATAACTGCTGAATTTTGTACCACATGAATGTATGTATCCAAAAATGAATAGTATTTTAAAAATAAAAATATAGAGAAGAGCAGGAGAATTCTTGACAGAAGAGTCTTTGTCTTGATTAGTTAAAAGGAAAGGTGTCCACCTGCTGAGGATGAGGGAATTGGAGATAATATAAAAACAAATCGAAGTAAAGGTATGAAATGGTCACTAAGGATGATGAATGAAGGCAAGTAAGGGATTAACAGCAGTGTTGAAGATGATGGGAAATGGGTTCCCATAAATTATATTCACACCAGTTTGCTCAGTTACCTGCTTCTCTACAGATGCATTCAGCAGTGCAGGTGTACAGGCAAAATAGATTTATTTCTGGCTGCATTTCTGCCAGGTGAAGTAGCAGAAGAAGAAGGGGATTGAGGAAATAAAAGTTCTGTTAGAGATTAAGTTAGTAAACCACGGGTTTGGCTTGGTAAGGAATGACTAGTGATTAGGCAGGTTTGCTGGACTCAGTGTGGAGGGGTTAGGAAGAGCACACTGTGGAAAGTAAGTGAATGAGTGATATCTTTTCATTGTTTCAGGACATTTTGGCTTTTTTGTGTAAATTTTCCTGGGAATATATCAGTGTCAGAAAAAAATCTAATTTTTATTGATATTAAGATATGGCTAAAGAAAAAACAAGCCAAGAAGACCATTAGACAAATAAATCAGAATTTTAATTTCTTGTTCAGATATCAACTATTAGTTGACTTTGGAGTGTTCCTTTATTAATGTGTAATTTGTTGCCAGCATTTCATTAACATAACAAAGTGTGATATGTAAGTTTACAGGTTTCATTGCTAAAACTACTATAAAATTTTAATGAGAATTTTCCATATTTTAGGAATAGAAGATGAACAAGCCTATAACACCTTCAACATATGTGCGCTCCCTCAATGTTGGACTAATTAGGAAGCTGTCAGATTTTATTGATCCTCAGGAAGGATGGAAGAAGTTAGCAGTAGCTATTAAAAAACCATCTGGTGATGAGAGATACAATCAGTTTCACATAAGGTAATGTGAAATAATATTTAAATTTTACATCATAATTTCAAATGATTAGTAGACGTAATTACTGTCTAGTGTTGCGGTTCAGAAAGTAAACCTCTCCCTGTACAGATTATTATATTAAATAACCTCTTTTTTTCTTTCTCTAAATGATTTTTTATTCATCCTCCAATCTATCAGTAGTTAGGCTAATATTGTGATCTTGCAAGTAAGTTTTTTGGGTTAGCCTCAAGATTCCCACTTTTATTCTAGCTCCGCTTAGCAAGCCAAGTATAGGTCTACCTGCCTTACACTTCTCATTTCCACACTGAAATAATATAAGAATGTTACAAGCATCTCTAGTAAAATTAGAAGCCTTAACCTCTAGGTGTATGTTTTGGAAATTCTCCACAATGACATTTCAAAATTGCTTATAATCATGTACATCCATGGACAGAATTATTAATTTTCAGCCATGATTTTTCAATACTATCTTCAGATAATTTGCATCTTTCTCTGTAAACCTATATACACCTATATAAAAATCTATCTTTGGAAGAAAGAGGAAAAGAAACTTTGTTGTGATTTTTGTCATTAACTTGGAAAACTTCAAGTCACAGCTCCCATGTTATTTCTTTGAGGAAGCGTTTCCTCATTAAGGGTGAACATCTTAATTACTCTGAGGAAGCTTAAGTTAAACCTTAAAAGTCAGTTTTTAAAGATAGCTTGTATATTACTGTTAAAAACTTTTGGGGGACACTTGAGCCAATGTGGGTGGGGAGAAAAAAAAAAAAAATATTGAAAAAATGAAAGGGCCTCCCCTGGTGGCCCAGCAGTTGAGCGCTGATTACTCAAAAGTTATCAATTTACAGCCACCAATGAGTAGTTGATTCATTTAGGGCCATCTCTGGGTGCTGAAATCACAAGGTGAAAGTTTGCTTATGGACAAGATAAGCACAAGATTTCAAAGCATTATCCACAGATGACTTTTGAATGACAAAGGAGAAAGTTAATTTTATTAAAAAATCTCAACTGCGCCTTCCTAACCAAGTAATCAAGCTTTGTGTCAGCAATAATAGAACAAACTTGTCATATGTCTCCAGATGTGACACAGTGGAAAGGACACATCGCTGCCTCTGTAGTGTTCTTATCAAAAATTTATAACCTGAATTCAATCAGGAGGAAGTAGACAAATTTATACCATGGACATTCTGAAAGGCTCTGGCCTATATTCTAAAGTGTGCAGTCAGAGTGAGGAAGGGAAAGAGCGCAAATATGGTAAAATATTATGCGCTGGTGATTTGGTAAGTCTATGTAAAGAGTAAATTGTCAGAAAATGAAAGACAATTACCTATAATTTCTTTGAGGAAACACTTCCTCAAAAAAATAACATCGGATCTGTGACTTGAAGTTTTCCAAGTTAATGACAAGAATAGCCAAAGCAAACAAACTGTCAAAGCACAGCAGAAATAACTTAGACTCTACGAAAAATGTGATGGTTTCCAGGGGTGGGGAAGGAAAAGGAAGTGAGAGGCAGGGGTAAAGAGGTCCATTTAATAGTGGTTGAACAGCACTAGAACTTTATGATCGATGTGATGAGGCAGAAAAGAACATACAGTTAAGATTTAAGGAATATTTCAACAAGTTTATGTGTATTCTGTTTCTTTCATCAGGATGGTTTATTTAAAATCATGTAGCAGAGTTAATAAGTCACCAGGGAAGTAATAAAGTTAGTAGGTTGAGAACACACCCTATGTCAACTAAGACCTGAACTTGTATATCAGTGTAGATCCAGCTTATTACCTCTGAAGCTTTGGGTTCATTACTTCTCCACGCCTGGTTTTCTTATTAGTAAGTAGTGTGATAACCATATCTTAGAGAATCTTGAGAAATGAGTCATTTACTCAGTAACCCACTAAGTACTCAGTAAGTACTCAGTACATATTTACTTATACAATCATCATTTGCAGCATCTTTTTTCCTTCTCTGCAATTCTTTCCATTTCTCTTTCTGTCCTTTAATATTATGAGAGATGCTGTGGGTAAAACACAGTTGGGGGGAATATTCCTGATTTCATGTTAACTATTTACGTACTAATTTGGTTTCTTTGTTACTTGCATTAAGGAGATTTGAAGCATTGCTTCAAACTGGAAAAAGTCCCACTTGTGAATTACTGTTTGATTGGGGCACCACAAACTGCACAGTTGGTGAGCTCGTGGATCTTTTGGTTCAAAATGAGTTTTTTGCCCCTGCAAGTCTTTTGCTACCAGGTAAACCATGGGTGACTGAGGAATTACAATTAGGATGGAAACACAGTAGCAAAATTGGGAACATTTCTCCTTTCTCTTACTTTTTTCTCATAGTAGACAAACCTTACATGTGAGACCTTTTATGTTCTTTCGACTCTCTCCAACTCTTTAACAAGCACCCCAGAAGTGGAGACCATAGTCTTGCTGCTGAGGAGATGGAGGCTTTATGATTGAATCTGATCCACCATTGAATCAAGTAGCTTTGTGCTGACTGTGTTATATATGTATATATTTAGATATCTAGTTTAGGCTGTAAGAATTAATTATTCTTTTGAGTTCTTCCCTTTTTTCACCTTCAGCCTCCACCCTGATGGGACTGTCTATGATCATGATTTCCTAACATTGTATTGAGTGGGTTAGTGTCTGGTTACCTTCCTCATAACTTCCTCATTATTTTTTTCCCTTTGATGCCATTTACACCACTGGGTCTCATCCTTTAGTGTGCATAAGAAGTGCCTGTGATTCTTGTCAAACATGCAGCTTCCTGGACCCTATTCCAAGCCACATTATCAGAATTCTGGGATTGAGTTCAAAGTCTATGTGTTTACGGCTCATGGACCACTTTTTGAAAACACTGCCTCACTCGCTCCTCCCAAATTTATCCAGTGATAAATTCTTACTGGGTAGCTGCTTGTGTGTTCTGTGAAAATAAGGGGCTAAAATTTTGAAACTGGAATGATGTTAAATCAACTGGCTCCTAGTTTAACTGTTTCACAAACATCTTTTTCTTATGGAAGAACAACTTGTGTTTTATCTCATTTGGCAGATGCTGTTCCCAAAGTTGTTGATATACTACCTTCTAAAGAAACTGTAAAAATTCAGCAGAAACAGATGCCTCTCTTTGGCAAAGACAGGACATCTGTGATACCTTTGCAGAATCCAGAACAAAAATACATGCCACCTGACTCAAGTCCAGAAAAAACAAGCTTAGATATTAGTGATACACGTAAGTAATATTTGCAGTTTCTTCCACTTGTGAGCTTGTCGTTAAGACCATTACTGCTTATTAAATCTCTCCTGTGAGATGGGCCCTTGGTGTTCAGGTTATGAGGTTGGAGCTTATGAAAAAGCTCCTGGAGGGCCTCCCTGGTGACCTAGGGGTTGAGTCTCAGAGCTATCACCTCTTCGGCCTGAGTTTGGGTCTGAGTTTGATCCCTGGCCAGGGAGCTGACCCACATAGGGTGCAGCAGACCTCTCATCTCACCTGCTGCACCCCTCAGCAGTGGATTTCAGTGGATCTACCTGTTCTGCTCCCCACTCTGTCTCTGGTCAATCCTCTCACCCCTTACACCTCTGGCCTACACCCCAGTTCTTCTACCAAAATAAAAAAAGGAAAATAAAAGACCCAGGAGAGCTTTCTTGCTGCTTCCACCACATGAAAACACAGGAAAAGTCAGCTGTCTGCAGCCTGACAAAGAACTCTCACCAGAACCCAACCATGTTGGAACCCTGATCTCAGACTTCTCAGCTCCTAGAACTGTGAGCAATAAATCTGTTGCTTATAAGATAAAAAATGAAAGTTTAAAAAAAATAAATCTCTACCATTGCTTGTGCACACTGGAAGTAGCTCTTTTCTATTTTTGCTTCTTCCTGATTTATTAAGCACCAGCTTCATTGTATTCACCACTGTGTTATCAGTGAATAGAAGCAATAGGACATACAAACACCCACAGAAATTGTGAAAAATATAATTAAATATTTACATAACTTGAAAAGGCAATTTACTTTTTTACTTTATTTATAGATTTTTGCATCATTGTTCATTTTTGTATGAGCTTGATTTCTCCTCTCTGGTGTAATCCCCATAAAATTACCACCACAAAGACACCTGTGAACCATCACCATAGTCTCTTGTGCTCATTCCTCCCCAGTTTTGGTCCCTCCTCTGCTATGTACCTAAGATCTATAGTTTGCCTGCTAGTTTTGTCTTTTTTGTTGTTGTTGTTTGGTTCCCCTATATTCCTCCTATGAGTGAGACCATCCAATATTTTTCTCTTTCCTTCTGTCTTATCTCACTGAGCATAATCCCTTCTAGCTCCATCCATGTTGTTACAAATGACATGAGTTTATCTTTTTTGATCACTGAGTAGTATTCCGTTGTGTATATAGACCACATCTTCTTGATTTAGTCATCTGTTTTGGGGCATTTAGGTTGGTTCCATATCTTAGCTATTGTAAACAGTGCTGCAATAAATGTAGGAGGAAAAGGCAGTTTTTAAAAAAAAGGTGATTACAGTTTTGAGTGGAGACTCATCAAACAGAAATCTCGAGATAAAGCTTAAAATTTGTATTTTCAAATGCTTTTATCCTCTCCCATCATGCCTAATCCAAAGTTGTGAATATTTATGTATTTCTGAAATATTCAAATTGAGAAAATAATGACATTATAAAAAACAATTTCTTTTTCACTGAAACACTTTCTTCGTTATTTTACTGATACAGGTTTCTACAGCTTTTCATTCTATGAATTGAAGAATGTCACAAACAACTTTGATGAACGACCCATTTCTATGGGTGGTAATAAAATGGGAGAGGGAGGATTTGGAGTTGTGTATAAAGGTTATGTGAACAACAGAACTGTAGCAGTGAAAAAGCTGGCAACGGTAAGTTATATTTTCAGGAATAAAAATAATTAAGGAAGTTTTACTTCCTAATGTACTATAGAATAAATGTTAATCCTTAGGACATATGTTATTTTAGTGGGTCTTTTCTCTAAATAAACATCATTCTAAGCTGGAAGTTCTTAACATTTAAAAATCTGTGGAAAGCTATTTATTCCCCCCAACAAAAGTATGCTTATGCATACATACATACAATTATATATATAATTTAGGGAGATTCATAAACTAGAGAAACCCTGCTCTACACAGTGCATCCTGCATAATCAAGACTTAAATAGTAAGTAAAAATAACATTCTTTTTATTACTTTTCTCATTTAAAAATAAGATTTAGAAATTATACATTAAGAAAAAAGATGGAAAAATTTCTTACCTGTTTTCTTTGTTCCCATTTCTACTAGGTGTTCAGAGTTTATTCACTGGTTATATTCTAACAATATCAATAAAATGTATATTTATATAATAAACACTCTTTGTCATGTAGGATGAAATATTTGCAGGTTTTGTTTTTCTTCTTGCCTATGAATTTATTCATGTTTTCCATCACAGATTTTTTTCCAAGTTTTTCTACAGTTAAGTCGCATATCATTTAACTTTGTTGCCATAATAATTCAATGTTTATATAATTTATAAGATGCTTTCCTTCAACTAAACAACCCTGGGACCTTGAGCAAAAATCACTAATATTTTCCACTTTTCATTATTCTAGGAAGTGTCGAGAATAATACAGTACTATTTTAGAGAAGCAGAATCAGCCAGCACATCTCTTGTACTTCCTTCTAACTTCAAGCACAATGACCTTAGGTTATTGTTTTGTATTATATTATATTATGTATTATTTTGCTTTTCCAGATGGTTGACATTAGTACTGAAGAACTGAAAGAACAGTTTGATCAGGAAATAAAAGTAATGGCAAAGTAAGTCAATGTGACAGTATGGTACAGCCAAAAAGAACACTGGTTTCTTGTGTGCCATGAACCACGGATACTCATATTCAAATTCATAAAATTAAAATAGATAGTTTAGATTTAAGGAATTAAAGAACTTTTAATCTACAATTCTGTGACTACCTAAATTCATATGCCTATAGTCTTAACTAGTAGTGATATTTTAATTTTTTCCCCATCACCGTCCCTTGTCCCTTTCCCTTCCTCCCCCTTTAACCTTAGCACCCTCATAGTGTTTTTTGGTGTCCACTAGTTTTTGAACATGTTGATGTTGTCAAATTGTCTTCCATTTGAATGTCCAGTATTGTTTTTTATCATCCTGACTTAATTTGCTTTGAATAATTCTCTCAAATTGGCTTCATTTTGTTGAAAATGGCTGCATTTTATCCTTTTTATGACAATGTAATACTCCATGTTGTGTATATACTACATCTTCTTGATCCACTTGTGTTTGGTTTTTGTTTTTGTTTCTTGTTCTTTGCATAGAACTATGGTGTAGGCCAGAGGTGTGGGGGGTGGGATGAGTCACCAGAGACAGAGTGGGGAGAACAGGTGGATTGCCTGAAATACACTGCTGAGGGGAGCAGCGGACAAGACAGGAGAGGTCTGCTGCTCCCTATGTGGGTCAGCTTCCTGGCCAATGATGGAACTCAGGTCATAGTAGAAGTAGCATTGAGACTTAACCCTAGGCCGCCAGGGAGGCCTGATCCATTTGTTCATTGAAGGAGATTTAGGCTGCTTCCATGTCTTAGCTATTGCAAATAATCTGCTGTGAATATTGTAGAACATTGTGGATTTTTGTTGATGGTTGCTGTGTGTGGTTCCATGCACAAGAATGGAATTGCTGAGTCATCATTTTTAAAGATAAATTTAGTTTGCTTTCCAAAATGGTTTTATCAGTTTATATTTCCACCAACAGAGCAATAGGGTTGCTTTTTCTCTTTTGAAGATGTGCCGTTCTCATGGGTGTGAGATGTTCTCTCACTAGTTTAATATGCATCTCTTATATAAGTTACAATGAGCATTTTTTTAATGTCGTTTGGCCTTCTGGATATCCTCTTTGGTGAATTGTCTGTTCATATCTATTGCCCATTTGCTAATTGGGTTTTTTTTTTATTGTTGAAATGTATTAATTTCTTATAATCTTAGATATTAATCACTTATTATTTGTTGTATAAATGTATAAACCTGTTGTATAAGTATTATCTCCCATTCAGTAGGGTATCTATTTAATCCTTTTGCTGTGCAGAAGCTTTTTAACTTGAAGTAATCCCAATTGTTTTTCTTTTTAGTTTCCTTGCCACAGGGATCAAATTATTCAAAATATCTTTATCATTTATACCTTGGAACCTATGGCAAATGTTTTCTTCTATGTATTTTATTGTTATAGGACTGATCTAAATCTTTACTCCACTGGAATTTAGTTCTGTGAATGGTATTAACCAGTAATTTAACTTCATTCTACCAGTAATCCAACTTCATTCTCCATGTGTGGTCTTCAGTTTTACTAGCACTATTTATTAAAGAGGCTGTACTTTCCCTTTTTATAGTCATTGCTGCTTTATCATAGATTAGGTGCTGGTATGCATGTGAGTTTCTGCTAGGGCTTTTGATTTATTCCATTGATCTAGCCTCTTAATAGGGAAGTTTATGCTCTGACCCAATTCAGTCTCTATCTGCTCTCCATTAATGAGCCTCACATTCAAGCTAGGACTCTCACTCTGTGCCCCCACCTATGTGGCCCCAGCAATTCACCCACTATCATGATGTCTACTCATGTACCCTCTTATCCAGTGCAGTGCCAGTTCTTATGCAAGGGCTTTGCACTTCAGCCGCTTTTTCTCCTTGATAGTTGCATTGCTCCATTGTTGTTCTAGTTCACATAAGTTTTCCTGCCCCTTTCAGTAGGGCTGGAGTGCTCATTGTATGTGGTGGTAGTCAGTTTTCCCTCAGGGGTTTACATTGATTTTGTTGTGTTTGGAGGAGGCAAGCCCAGTGTTTTGTCTTCACTCTGCCAACATTTTGCCCATGTCCTTGGCGTTGTTTTAAATCACAGCAAAGTCACATGGAATTTCAACTATAATTCATTATCGTGCTTTCTGCTACCAGAACTCATGGCAGGTAAATTGTAGTGGTACTTTAAAAAAAAATTATTTATAGAATAATATTCAGTAGATCCTTAGATATAAACCAAGAAGTGTTATATGCATGAATTCTTAGAAGGTAATGACACAGTATGCTAGAAAATTATTGGATATCATCAAGAAGGGCAGAAGAAACAAATTAGGAAATTTATTCTAATAGTTATAGTGATTCATATTTGAGGTATCTAATATGCCATATTGCACAAAAATGCCACACAAAGCAATGCATTTTTCATGCATTTTCATTCAACCTTTACAACAACTGTTACAGTTCACCTCCAATTTTTCAAAATGAGATTTAGAAATTTTTAATAACTTGCCAAAGGCCACACAGCCAATAAATATTAGAACTGGGTTTCAGCTGAAGATCTGTCTGAGTCCAGAGCTTGAGCTCTTGATCTGAACACCAGTAGAATTTATGAATTTACCTTATTTACACCCACTGCTATAAATCATAAATTCTAGTTGCTTTACCTCAAGAAAGAAATAAGAGACTGGAATTCATTCATTCAAAGTAAAAACTACTCACACTGACTGACAAAACAATTAAAACTCTTTCAGGATTTGCTCTCCTCTGCCTTACCCCCATTCTTCAACCTAAAAGTTATGGGTTCAAAGTGGATAATCAGGAAAATATTATTTAAATAGTAAAAATCTCAAATATATCAGTCAGAGAGAACAATTTATAATATTTCTATATACTTCATGATGTTTGAAGTTTTTTTTCATCTCACTACAAGTAACTTTAGGACATTTTACAGTCTACAACATTCTATCAAGTGAGAATTATGTTTTATTTAACCACTACTCCACTAGACTTGTTACTAATTTTCAGTATTACAAAATAAAGATCTTTTAAATTTCTCAGAACCTCCCTGGTGGCACAAGGGGTTAAAATGCAACACTATGAAGCTATCTGCAGACACTGCAGCACGAATTCCATCCCCAGCCAGGGAGGTGAACCACATGACTCAGAGACCTCTCCTGACTCGCCCATTGCTCCCCTCAGCAGTGTATTTCAATCAGTCTTCCTGTTCTGCTCCCCAGTCTGTCTCTGGTGAATCCTCTTACCCTGTACACCTCTGGCCTATACCCCAGTTCTTGTGTGCATAAATAAATAAATCTTAAAAAAAAACTCTCTGTACATAAATCTTGAAATGCATCTCTGCTTGTTTCATCAGCGAGAGTCCAAGAATTACTGGTTCAAAATGTATGAACATTTAAAAAACAAACCAAGTATAAGAACAAATAGCTTTATAGAAAAGTTGTGGTAATTTATATTCCTACCAGCAATTTATTACAATTCCAAACTTCATGGCCCCCTCCCCACCATTGAATATTACCACTTTGTTTTAATAAATGTCAGTCCCTGGACCTTACTAACAGAATGACTTTAACCAAGTTTGCTAACTCTGTAGTCATTAGTTTTCTAATCTGTAAAATCACATAGTAGTTGTATCCTATTCTATATAAAATACCACCATTAAGTTATTGTATGGTTTAAATAAAACCAGGACAACTAATTTCCCACAATACCTTGTATAAAGTGTAAACTCAGCAAATGTTTTTTTAAAAAGCATTCTTTTTTCTCTCTAAATTTATTTATTTATTTTCTTACATCCTTGTTCATTTTTGTACAGCAATTGGTTTCTCCCCTCTGGTTTGTTCCCTTAGTTCTCCCACCACCACAGCACCCGTGATCCATCACCACAGTCCCTTGTAACCTTCCCTCCCCTGGTTTTGACCCTCTCCCCCTCCCTTGCTATATGCCTCAGGTCCATGGTCAGCTTGCAAGTTTCATGTTTTTCTTGATCTGTTGTTGATTTCTCTGCATTCTGCATATAAGTGAAACCATGTGATATTTAGCTTTTTCCTTTTGACTTATTTCACTGAGCATAATCCCTTCCAACTCCATCGATGTTGCTGTAAATGGAAAGATTTTGTCTTACTGGATAGCTGAGTAGTATTCCATTGTGTATGTATACTAAACTTTTTGATCCATCCATCTATTTGGGGCATTTGGGTTACTTCCATAGCTTCACTATTGTAAATAGTGCTTCAGTAAACATAGAAGTGCCGGTTTCCTTTTTTTGTTTTTTGTTTTTTTAAGATTTATTTATTTATACAAGCACTGGGTACAGTCAAAAGCGCGAGAGGGTGAGAGAATTCACCAGAGCCAGAGCGGGGAGCAGAGCAGGCAGAAGGACCGAAGTACACTGCTGAGGGGAGCAGCGGGCGGCAAGAGAGGTCTGCGTGCCATGTGGGACCCTCCTCCAGTGGCCGGGGAGCAGCCGGGATCGAACCAGCGCTGCAGTGGCTGTGCGCAGCTTCACAGCCTGGCGCTCAACCGCTGTGCCACCGGGGAGGCCCTGGTTTCCTTTTGAATTCATATTTTCATGTTTTTTGGCGGAATTCCTAGGAGTAGAATCACTGGATCATATGGTAGATCCACTTTTAGAGTTTTAAGGAACCTCCACACAGCTTTCCATTAGTGGCTGGATTAGATTGCATTCCCATCAGCAATGTAAAAGGGTTCCTTTTACTCCACATCCTTTCCAGCGTTTGTTTCCAAGTTTGTTTTTTAATATGTGCCATTCTCACAGGTGACAGGTATGATGTACTATCTCACTGTGGTTTTGATTTGCAGTTCCCTAATAATTAGTGATGTTGAATATTTTTTCATGTCTGTTGGCCATTTGCATTTCTTCTTTGGAGAAGTATGTTATCAGTTCACTGCCCATTTTCAATTAGATTGTTGGCTTTGTTTTTATTGAGTTGTGTAGTCTTTGCAGAAATATGCTATCAGTCCCTTATCAGTTGTACAGAGGGCAAATATTTCCTTCCATTCAGTAGGCTGTCTTTGTTTTGATTACTGTCTCTTTTGCTGTAAAGAAGCTTTTAAAAGCATTTTTAAATTGTGCCAATTTGGTAGAAAATGGATCTCTTATCATTTTAATTTGCACTTCTTAAAATATAAGACTATAGAAAGTCCTAGTTAAAATAATGAAATGCCAGAATTATAGATCATTTTGAATGAACAAAATGAGTAAGCACTTGCATGGAATACCTATCACATACTAGGTATATTTCTAGGCACATATTCACTTAATTCTCATAGCAACCATGTTACATAATTAGTTTTATTGTCCACATGCAGCAAGTAATTTCCTGAGGCTTGTTGAGGTTGTTCACTTGCCATAGGTCACATATCCAGGGGGTGGCAGATCTGGACTGTAAGCTTAGGACTTTCAACTCAGCCCAATTTTCTATTTACTGTACCTCAGATGCCTGCAATTTTTTTATACTTCACTTTTTAGTTGTGCTACTCTTGAGTATATAAGAAAACTCAGATTAGGTTATAAGTAATCAGATATGATTAAAGATCAGAAATGTGTAGATTTTATGTTATTGAAGATCAGGTATCTATAAATCAGTGCTCTGCATATATTAGAAAATTCTTATAAGTGTTATCATAAAAGTTTCAACATATTTCTTGATATTTATGCTATCAGTGAAAATTATGCTAAACAAAAGCAACTATCAGCTTAATCCTTAAACTATCATAGTTTTCAATGATCTGAACTGTTAAGCTCTTACTATTACATAGAAAGAGATTTTGCTTCTAATATTGATCAATATTGACTGAAAGGAGGAACATTTGCAGAAAATTACATAGCTAATAGTCAACATGAATAAGCAAACCATAATCTACATTCATTATAAATGATATGTTATATGTCATTTTCTTGTCTGTTTTTCTGCTAAAGCTCTAAATTGAATGACTTCCAACCTCCAGCTGAATATATGTATGTATCATAATAATTCTGAGTGGAAATTATTTGTCACAGGTGTCAACATGAAAACTTAGTAGAACTACTGGGTTTCTCAAGTGATGGAGATGACCTCTGCTTGGTATATGTTTACATGCCTAATGGTTCATTACTGGACAGACTGTCATGCTTGGTAAGGTGTTTGTTTATCACTTTGCTTGACTTTCTGTGTTGGAATACTAAAGTTCCTGTATAACAGAATCATTTAAACTCCATTAGTCTTAGTATTTTTCTCTGCTCTGTGAAAATTGTACCTTTGATATGTAAATTGAGGTTTCTACTTTATTAGGTGATAATCTAGAATGTAAAAATATCAGCTAAGGGTACACTTTGCAGACCCTCTTGTGTATTTTTGTCACCAAAAAAGCAATGCTAACCCCCATTTGATCTTATTTAGAGATCATTTTTAACAACTTTAAAGTAGTCATAAAATTCTTTGTTGTATATTATTATTTTCAGTAGTTTCTGGGAAAAATATTCTATTAGATATTTTGTATAGATTGTTTTTATCCTCCATCTTTTTAAAAAATTGGTTCATTTCTTCTTAAGGATGATACTCCACCACTTCCTTGGCACGTAAGATGTAATATAGCTCAGGGTGCAGCAAATGGCATCAGTTTTTTACATGAAAACCATCACATTCATAGAGATATTAAAAGGTAAGTACTAGTTTTAAAGTTTCAGAAGACCCTAATTAAATAATAATTTGTTCTCATTCTTTTTAGCCACTATTGACATGCATGTCTTAACCTAGAGCTTTCTGTGAAAGCTCATCTCACTAAGGACATCCACGGTTTCCTTTATTCAAAACCCAGTGGCCTGTATTTAGTGCTCTTCCATGTTATTGTGTTATTCTTTACAACTGTTGCCTGGTTGAAATTATTTTTATTTTATTTCTGGATTATAACTTCTGAATCACCTTCACCCTATATGGGTACTTTTCAGTTCTGTTTCTTCTTATTTATCTGTTTAATTAACAAATTTTAATTAAGTGCTGGCTATATGCTAGGTCGATAATATCATTAGCGAAAGTAGCATTTATAGAGTTTGACATCAGTCAAATAATCACAAAATAGTAATAGAATTTTAGTGTGCATCATTAGTATAAAAAGAGTTCCCTGGCACCCCCTGGTGGCACAAGGGGTTAAGCTCAGCACTATGATGCTATCTGCAACTACTGCAGCAGGCGTTTGATCCCTGGCCAGGAAGGTGACCCACATGGCGCAGCAGACCTCTCCTGTCTCGTCCGCTGCGCCCCTCAGCAGTGTATTTCAGTTGACCACCTGTTCTGCTCCTCATCTGTCTCTGGTGAATCCTCTCACCCTCCGCACCTCTGGCCTGTACATCAGTTCTTGTATGCATAAATAAATAAATCTTAAAAAAAAAAAAAAAAGAGTTCCTGAGGAAGTCATATTTAAACGGAGATTCACACAACTAGCAAGAAATAAGAAGGCAGAATTTGAGAAGTGTTATGAAATTGGAGGAAAAAACACTTTGAGCAGAAGGCACCACATTTACTAGACTGGTAGTGATAAGGAACATCGTAGCATGATGCATTCCAGGAAGCGAAATAAATGCAGTGTGACTAAAATGTAGAAATAGAAAGAACTGTTGATGCAAAATAAAATTATAGAGGTAGGTAAGGAGCTGAAACTAAGACCTAGTAGACTAAGGTGAAGATTTTAGTTTCATCATAACTATAGTCTGATGTCATTGAAAATTATAAGTAGGAACATGACATCATATTTAAGTTTTAGAATACCTTTGACTAAAGTATAAAGGACTATTTGTAAGAAGGGGTAGCTGGAGGGTATCATAGAAGTCTATCATGTTAGAATTTTGTAAGGATAGTTAGGAGGCTATCATAGAACATGGTAGTAGTTCATAGAAGAGAAGTGAGCAGATTTAGAAATTAAAGTGGTAGGATTTGATGATATCTTTACTGCAGAGGCATGAGGGAGAGTGGTATCAGGAATGACTCCTGGATTTATGGCTTCTAGAATTCATTTTGGATTGATTATGGCATGATTCACTTATATTAAAGGCACCACAAAAGAACCTGGCTGGGGTCAGGAGATTGGAGGGTGTGGACAATGTGACTTCTCCTTTTGTACACATTGTGTTTGAGGTTATTTTAAGATATAGGAGTGGGAACAGATAGAATGACATACAGATTTGGAGCAGGAAAAATAAGCTAAAGATATAAATTTGTGTATTACTTGCATTCAGGTAATAATTGAAGCACGGTCATATGATTGTAATCGCTTAAGGAGAGATACAGACTCTGAAAAGATTCCAAATCAAGTCCTAAGGAATTTTATAATTTTTAATTTTATTGCCTTAAATATTCTATTGAAGTGCCATTACGTTACATCATCATTAGTGTTTTGGAAGTACAGGATCTCCCCCTTCAGGTGTAGCTACCATACCACACCCAGCGCCATAGCACCTCTGGTCCTTTACCCTTGTCCACTGTGCTTTCTCTCCACTTTGTTCTCTCTGGAACTTTAAGACTTATTACTTATGTAAAAGAGAATTAATCCCAAAAGGCATCTAAGAAAGTAGGCACAGAGGTAAGATAAAAAAACAGAAGAATATAGTATCCCTGAAAAAAAGGAAACAAAGTATCCATTTGATAAGTGCCATAAAGGTCATTAGAGACCGAGTTCCCTGTAGTAAGTAACTGGGTCAGAAGTCAGGTGGTAGTTGAGCAGAGAAAGGGAACTGAGTATAGACAAGTCTTTTTAAGACATTTAGATAGTGAACATAATAACTGGAGATAGTTGTTATTCAGGAAACTTTTCTTTTTTCTTTTTTTTTTTTTTTAAGATGGACTCTTTTTTTTTAAGATTTATTTATTTATTTATACAAGCACTGGGTACAGTCAGAAGCGTGGGAGGGTGAGAGAATTCACCAGAGCCAGAGCAGGGAGCAGAACAAGCAGAAGAACCGAAGTACACTGCTGAAGGGAGCAGCAGGCGGCAGGAGAGGTCTGCGTGCCATGTGGGACCCTCGCCAGGCAGCCGGGGATCAAACTGGCGCTGCAGAGGCTGCGGGCAGCTTCGCAGCCCAGTGCGCAACCGCTGCGCCACCAGGGAGGCCCCAGGAAACTTTTCTTAAAGCTTTTTTTTTTTTTTTTAATTTTTTATTTTTGGGTGGAAGAACTGGAGTGTAGACCGGAGGTGCAGAGGGTGAGAGGATTCCCCAGAGACAAAGTGGGGAGCAGAACAGGCACTGGGGAACAGCAGAAGAGCCACTGCTGAGGGGAGCAGTGGCCGAAACAGGAGAGGTCAGCTGTGCCCTATGTAGTTCGGCAACCTGGCCTGGGATGGAACTCATTCTGTAGTGGTGATGGGGCTGAGATTTAACCCCTAAGCAACCAGGGAAGCCCCAGAAAACTTTTTTTTTTAGATTGTAGAGAGTAAAGCATACTTGTATGCCTGTGGGAAGAGAAATGTGGTGCTACAAGAGAGTAGTTTTTAAAGTGATTTGCATGTGAGTGACTATATCATTAGCTCCCAGTCCTCTATTTTCAGCACCTCCATACTAAAACACCTCACCTGAATGTCCCAAGCAACTCTAAAATCAAAATGTCAGAAATCAAATTTCTATCAATACCTCTCCCAACCCGAAGTCTTCCTCCTGTATTTCTTTGCTGATCAAAAGAAGTCACTATTGTCCTGTCTGCAAGCTACAGTCTTTCTCATGTCCCAAATCATACTAATTACTATTGAGTGTGCCTCAAAATTTGCACCTCATATTTTCCTCAGTTATTTACACCTCCACTGTCTCTTACTTGCTTTTTTACAAACCATCCCCCTCAACCTTCAACCATTCTGTGCTAGTTCTCATCTATTCATTGCCAGGTTGTGGTCCTAAAAGTCAAGTCTGATAACACCTGCTCCATACTATGAACACTTTAGCTGGTATCCTATTTCTCACAGGATAAAGTTCAAATTCATTCCATATTCCATTGACACCAGTTTCTTGAAATTGAGTATATGTTTTCTTTTTTTGTTTTCATCACTTTGTCCATGTTGTCTGTAATTCCTTTCTTTCCTCAATTAATCATTAACTTCTTATAAACATTCAAGACTAAACACACTTTTCACTTTCTCTTTGGAATTTTCACAGTTCTTTCAGGCACATGTTTTTTCTTTCAACATTTTGTGCCTAATATCACCATTAAGGGGAGCATATTGATTTTTTTAAATTATTCATAAGACTAAATTATTCATAAGGCCTTGTCACAGACAAGATTCAAAGGTTTCCTCAATGCCCAGTACCAAGCTTAAATACTATAGCACATAGTAGTCTTCAATGATAAAATTTTTGTTGAATGGGAATATGAGGATATGAATGAATGCACATAAGAAGTGCATTAAGATTGGTTTACCACATTCTTTCTTCTTTGAAAGAGTTGAGATAGTACAGAAAAAAGAATAAAGAAATGAGTAATTAGGATACATTGGTTGGAAAATTATTTTTAATGAACTAACTGAAAGGTGCAGAAAATAATTAGGAAGCTTTGAGGGAAGTTACCCTATAATAAATTATTTGTGAAATAATAAAAGTATCTCCCACTAATATGGACAGTTTCATTTCACTTTTATTCCCCTAAAATTTTTCTGTAAGAACAAAAAAGGAGGCAGTTATTTCTCTTTGGTACTAATCTAAATTCCAGATTCATTTATATAAATTTCAGGTTTTTATGGTGCATATTATGAAGTGGGATACTCTGTAAATGCATATGTACTTGTACTTATGTATCTACTTTAGACACAGTTTGAATTACTTGGAAAAAAGAACATTTCTTTCCTCTGAATTTTATATTTCTCCAGTGCAAATATCTTACTAGATGCAGACTTTACAGCTAAAATATCTGACTTTGGACTTGCACGGGCTTCTGAAAAGTTTGCCCAAACAGTCATGACTAGCAGAATTGTGGGAACAACGGCTTATATGGCTCCTGAAGCTTTGCGAGGAGAAATCACACCCAAATCTGACATCTACAGCTTTGGTGTGGTAAGTCTCATGTATTAATAACAATAGTCATTCTAACTAGGACTGAAATTGAATTAGATGTATTTTGAATATTTCTTTCTTGCTTGACTCTGATATATAAAGCCATGAATTGTTCTCTTTCAACTGTAGTTAAATGAGAAAGTTATAAAATCTCTCAATTTATAAACCTTTTTCATAGTTTTTCAAAATTACTGCAAAAATCCATTTTACTACATTATTCTCATGAATTAATATGATGCTTAAGTCATACATAAAATATACACTTCAGTGTCATATTTTTAAAGGAAATATGCTTTGTAATTTTTTCATCTACCGCTCTATTCCTAGTAATTCTTAAGATGGAATGAGAGGCATGTGGAGAGGCATGGTTGCAGAAATTGAGTACTTCCTTGTTTTAGTTTTTCATGTTTCATATATGGGAATTGAACTTCATAGAACTGTGAAATGAAGGCAAAAGGTTGTAGTAAGGTCTAAAGTTTAGAAAATAATATTCTGCTAAGAACAAGATAAAACTGTTCTTGTGAAGAGCCTCCTGCAAGACAGGAAAAGGACTGGGAGTTTTGTGTTGAGTGGAGCTGACTGTTCAGTAAGTTGCAATAGAAGAAAACTATTTGTGCGAGTGAATGG
The DNA here is from genome assembly GCF_014898055.3 of Talpa occidentalis. Taxonomy (NCBI): domain Eukaryota; kingdom Metazoa; phylum Chordata; class Mammalia; order Eulipotyphla; family Talpidae; genus Talpa; species Talpa occidentalis. Next base: position 43,870,903 of record NW_023601653.1, on the reverse strand, counting down.
ATCCAAGAGACTGTGAAGGAAGAAGGGTGGTGAGGAGTGACCACAGCTCATGTGCTTTCCACTGTAGTGCCTGAAAGTGTAGTGCCACACATACACAGTGTGTGGAAATGACTAATCAGGTTTCACAGCCAAGAGCCATGCAGGTCTCCCCCCTTATACAAAATTAGAACATTCCTGCGAGCCCCCCTAGTGACCTAGGGGTTGAGTTTCAGCATTGTCACCTATACAGCCTGAGTCTGATCCTGGAACTGGCCCACATGCCACAGCAGACCTCTTCTGTCTTGCCCTCTGTACCCCTTAGCAGTATATTTCATTCGGTCCGCCTGTTGTGCTCCCCACTCTTGTCTCTGGTGAATCCTCTCAATCCCTGCACTTCAGGCCTACACCACAGTTCTTCTATGCAAAAATAAATTTAAAAAAGTATTATAACATTCCTATTTGGTATTATTTGGTAAGTTTTTGGGGAAATAACCTACCTGGGAATGCTTGAAAGTTTTTCCATATAAATTAATGGTAATAAGCATTCCCAGACCCAGGAAATAACCTGCCAAATCATAACAAACAGGAACATTCTGCTCTTGCCCACCAGGAGCACTTGTCTTCCTATGTGTTGTCTTTAGTGTTATGTTAATGGATTTTTTTTTTTTTTTGGTCCTCATAGGTTTTACTAGAAATAATAACTGGACTTCCACCTGTAGATGAAAACCGTGAACCTCAGTTATTGGTAATTGAAAGTTCATTTTTTCATTCCCTTTCTCTTTGCTTTTATAATCTAAGTTTATATGCATAAATTTGGAATCTAGAAAAGCCATTTTCTATTCATTGGCAATTATATGTAGCAAACAAAAAGAACATCAAATATTTCTAATCTAAGGCTGCTGCAATTTTTTGTGAGGCTTAAGAAAGTCGTATATATCCTATGTTCTAGTTTGTGGGAAAAATCAGAAAGAACTCTATGATTTCTGTTTTCTTCTCCACTATGTTTTTATTTGCTACTTTCAGGGTGATTACTAACAGGTTTTTCATTCCAGAAACAAACAACATGGCTTTCCATCAAATTTATATTAGAGTAGAATTGCTAGGAAAATTATCGATCCATTCTTTTATAGAGTATTTTATTTATGAAATTATGTAAAGCTTTACTCAATTTGTAAAGTTAAACATTCACTGACAAGTACATAAATAGACTAACTGAACACTGAAACAATAGGGAAATCATGCCATATCCTTTTTTCATAGATAGTAAAATTTAAGAACTTAGTCTTTTTTTTAATTAGAGATTTACAGAAATATCTACTATCATTTATAGGTTTTCTTAAAATCAAGTAATTACACCAAATTTATATTAATATGTATATTCTAATGGGGCAAAAGAGCGTGGCAAATTCAGACAATACCCGTGCACCAAATTATTTCCCTAGAATGGAGATTAGAAAATCACAAGGGCCTGCCTCATGTTTTTTTTTTTTTTCTTTTCTTTTTTTTTTTAATAGAGGCATGTTTTATTTATTTATTTATTTATTTATTTACTTACTTACTTACTTACTTATACATGCACTGGGTACAGTCAGAAGCGCGGGAGGGTGAGAGAATTCACCAGAGGCAGAGCGGGGAGCAGAGCAGGCAGAAGGACCAAAGTGCATTGCTGAGGGGAGCAGCGGGTGGCAGGAGAGGTCTGCGCACCATGTGGGACCCTCCTCCGGTGGCTGGGGAGCAGCTGGGGATCGAACCAGCACCTCAGAGGCTGTGGGCAGCTTCGTAACCCAGCGCTCAACCGCTGCGCCACTGGGGAGGCCCATGCCTCATGCTTTTTTTTGAGAAGAGCAAAAAATATAATATTATGAGTGTCTCTTATAAAAAATGTACATTTTAAAAATTTCTGTGGTATACTGAAATGTAATAATGAAATATTACATGCTATATAATATTTCATATTAATATAATATTTCACATTAATATATAATATTTCACATTAATATATTACATACTATTAATATTTCACATAATATATATACTTACAGAACATAATATTATTATTTAAGGTTATTATTAAATTTTGGACTTTTTACACTCATACATAAAAAATCAAGTTTTGTCCTCATCAAAGAAATAAAATTTTCTGTCTCAGTGGTTGTTAGAGGTCAGGGAAGAAGATGCAGTTTTTGAGTCATTAGTATACAGGCATAGATAAAACTTTGGGGTGGATTGGATTATACAGAGAAAGCACGAATTAAAAATACAGGAGAGCAAAAAAGCATGGAGGCTAAAGATGAAATCCAGTGTTTTACTAACTTGCAACTTAACATTTTTTAAGAAAGTCTTACTTGTCTAATTTTCTGTCCTCTTGCCTGAGATTCTTTTTCCCTTCAGAAGATTATGAAAGCCACAAAACTATAACTCAACTAAGGATGAAATACAGAAAAACAAAAAATCCATCTTAGTCACAAGTACTGTGCATCATCATGTAACAGTGAAAATCATAAAACTTATTAAGGGAAGATTCTATTCTTGCACTTAATTTTTAAGATTCAAATGTGTTGTGACTATAAATTAATAAGATTTTAATATAAGTGCAGCTTTTAAAAGTGATTCTTTTAAATACCTTTGCATCACTAGATTCTGCCATTGCACTTTCTAAATTCATCCTTGAAAACTGGAGTGCTTCTAACCAACCTCACATAGTCTTTTCCATCTGTATTAGTTTCCTAGGACTGCTGTAAAAAATTTCCCATAACCTGGGACTTAAAACAACTGAAATTTATTCTCTGCTATTTCTGGGAGCCAGAAGTCTGAAATCAAGGTGTTACAGGGTCACATTACCTCTGGGTATGGCTGTCAGGGATAATGTCCCTTGTCTTCCAGCTTCCGGTGGCTGCACCATTCCTTGATTTGTGATCACGTGAGGCCAGTCTCCACTCCTTGGCCATACTGTCTTTTCCTCTAGTCTGTTTTCTTCTCTTTCTGTCTCATACCCACACTTGTCCTTGGGTTTAGAGCCCACCTGGGTAATCCAGGATTCTCTCATCTGAAAATAATTTCCATCATTACATTTGCAAAGAAATTCTTCTCCAAATAAGATCATATCTACAGGTTCTGGAAATTAGGACATGGATGTATCATGTGGGGGTCCACCCACTCTAACAACCTGCTTCTGTACCTCTCTCCTTATTCACTACTTTTTCATCCTGGCCCTCTCCAGTGTGTTGCCCTCCATCTTTTTCTTTCAACAATTTGAGTGCCCCTAAAGAATTTTGCCTGTGCAGGAAGGCAGAATCTGGGTCCAGAAGTTACAATTGCATTATCAGAAGCACATCAAGAAACAGACCTGTGCTGGCAGCATAGGGGAGACTACTCATTGGGGCAGGACAGCTACAAGCTCAGTCACACAAATACAAAAATTAAAAGGCAAATGGCTGATGGTATCTAGAAGGTCAGTATGCATGTATGTTTGTGTGTGTTTATAAGTAACAGACTTTCTTGGCTGTCTTCAATTCTTAATAATATTATCAAAGTAGGTAACAGTACATGTTATCATAAAGTAGGTTAAACCATTAAAATTTATACTCTTTCCCTTCCATTTGAAATTCAAAGTGTTAACATTCATTTTAAAGCTGGATATTAAAGAAGAAATTGAAGACGAAGAAAAAACTATTGATGATTATGTTGATAAGAAGATGAATGACATTGATTCCATGTCCATTGAAAATATGTACGCTGTTGCTACTCAGTGTCTGCATGAAAAAAAAAATAAGAGACCAGATATTAAGAAGGTATTAATTTTTACAATTATTTAGAAAGTAAGGATGTGGGGTTCATCATTTTTTCCCCTAAGTGCACATTGCAAACCTATTATTTAATGTAGTTCTTTTGTTTTTTATTTTGTTTTCTCTCTCTCTCTCCATTTTTTTTTTTAAATAAAAGGTTCAACAGCAACTGCAAGAAATGACAGCATCTTAACACTTGGCCTTTAAAGTTCTTGGCTTCCCATATACAGCTCTCCAAGACATTTTTTCATTAAATTTTTTGTAAACTTTCTTCTTGTCTTTGCCAAGGAATCATGTACAGCAGCAATTGTTAAAGCTTACATGGCACCTCCAGCATATAGAGCAAACAAAAGCAGAGCTACTGTGTTGCTGCTTAGCCCTACCTTCCCACTGCCACTCCAGATCTTAGAGCTGTCTTTAAGACATCTCCTCGGAACCGCACCGAACAGTTTGTGAACTACAGGATTAGCAAAAAAAAGTGCTGAACCACAGATTCAAAGGACCCACAACTGAGACCCGACTTGACTACTAATGGCTGTAAAACTTTGGATAATTTCCAGCGTCTTTGAATCGTGGTTTTTTACTCTTGTGACTTTGACTAATATCTGCTGTGCCTCTCTGACAGATAGTCATGAAAATAAAATGATGTAAAATATATACCAGCATTTTGTAACTTGTAAAGGTGATATAAAATTTAAAGGTCATATAGATGATTATAAAATCCTATTGCCATCATGTCTGTGGTGTCATCTTCACAGTGTGCTATATTTTAAACGATCATTCACCACAAGCCCAATATGCCCTGATGGTCTGTTGTTTTAGATGCTGTTCTGTGGCAAAGTTGAAGGAATTTTGCAGATGCAGTTAAGGTTCCAAATCAGCTGACTTAAAGTATCCGCAGGGCGTGGTAGATAGGCCTGCCCTAGTAAGGTGAACTCTCACAAGAAATAAAGTCTGTTGGCCTTGAGAAAGTAAATTATTGTGTTGAAAAGAGTCACATTGGCTGAGACATAGGGTGGCCTTAGAGATGAGAGCTACCTTCCAGTTATCAGCCAGGAAAACACAACCATACTGTATATGGGTTTCTGTTGAGATGAATTGACTAAATCATTTTATTTTTCTTTTCAACTAGCAAATGTTTCTGCTTACTTAGTTTATAAAGGTAATTTGAAAGGAGTGCTATCTTTCCCCCAAGAAAGCATTTAGGAATGTCTAAATAATTATAGAGGATAATCATCTTCTGCTATAGTCAGTATCATCAACTCACATAATTACCTTTTTTTTTTTGATATGGTAAGGATATTTAAGATCTACTCCCCTAGCAAGTTCAAACATTATAGAATGCAATGCTATCAAATAGGTTGTCATGTTATGTATTACATTACATGTACTTGTCTAATACCTGTGTTTGTACCTTTAAACAGTTTCGTCCCATACTCTATAAGGTATGTATTATTCAATTACAGAAGTGGACACACACAAGAATGACTTTTAAGTCATTCAAATTCTAAAGTAATAAGTAGGGAAGCAAAAGCAATGAATTTTCAAAATGAATGCAAAATTGTATACCTCAAAGAAATGGAGGGGGGGGAATCACCTTATGAAATACTCTCACCTAAAGCAACAACTATTAAATGAGTTCAACAAATATTCCTTGGTTGTTTTCTATGGTCCAAGTGCCTGCCTATGTTCCAGGCATTTATAAAAGCAATGGGCAGATAAAAATGAACAGTATATAGATTATAATTTGACTAAAGAGCAGAGGGCGATCAAGATCAAGTATCTGCAAGTCATTTGGAAGTACAAGTATTTAGATCGTATGGTGCATATCCAGGCACATGCATGGATGAAACCATTGAGTAGTATGTGATGGTCACAGATATGGGACTATGGCGCTCCTCGAAACAGTGGAAGTAGAAACCCAAGGAGATGACTCAGAATCTCTTCTGTTTCATTTTCTGCATGAATGGCTTTATAAGTTTAGTGCTGATGAATTCTCATACCCCAGAAAGTGAAAGTACTTAATATTAATCAAAGAAACTTCAAGTGATGGTCACTTGGGTGGGAAGAAGAATTCTCACTGTCTAAGCACCCTCAGCGTGCTGAAGTCAAGGCAATATTCAGCAATGCAGATCTACCATGAAGAAAAGTCAGAGGTTTTTGTGATCATTGACATTTAAGATACCAGGAAAAAAGACTCCTATGAAGAACTGCTTTTTCTCTTCCTTTTGAGAAGATACTAGAATATACATCCTACATTATCTGTTGGTATGTGGGAATTTGCAGCGCACAAATTATTAAACTTTGACTTTCAGAAAAGGAAAACCAGGATACAACCTTGACATACCTTACCCAAAAATTCAAACTTCAAAGAATTCTTCAAGTGGCAAATATGGTCCTTCATTTATTCATTCCCTGTTACAGCAGCAGACACCTCACACCTGTCCAAAGTGATGCAAACCCTTTAGCCTGGTCCCAAAAGGGACCACTGATGTAAGCAGCAGCCTGGAGCACCAAAGTCTCCAATCTCTTTCCGAATCCAGTTTGAAAAAAGAATAATTTGAGAATACTTACACTCAAGATTTTACCTTTCTTTCAAATTGGTTCAGACATTTTTTCCAAATGTGCATTAAGGGAAGTTGTGCTTTAGATTGTGTGAAACAGACATCACCATCCTGTATTCTAGTTGGTTTTCTTAGAAATAGTTCTAGCTGAATTTTTGTAAGACTTCTCTAGAAAGAACACTGAATTTCTCCTGCTCTCATTTTTAAACACTGATGTATTGACAGTTTCTCAATATAAAAGAAGACCCTAAACTCCCACCTCTGGCTGACCAGGGACCTCTCTTCAAGCAAGAAGTTAAGACTAAGACAGAATCCAGACTGCCTAGTTGAGTGTGGAAAGTATCTTGACATGCATAGGCTGTCCCTGGCAAAGACTGGGACATTTACTGCCTAAAGACATTTTTAAAACTCCTGTCTACTTAGTAGCTGATGACTAAGTTGAGCAGAGGCTTCAGTGTCCTCTAAATCTAAAGAATATAGATTTTACAGAATTCATTCATTAAACTCATGAAATAAATAACAACTAAGACAATTAGCAACAACAACAAATCTATTGAGAGGGTAATGTCTGATTTCCAGAGTCACCAGGTTATTTTATTTAAAGTGCAAAATATTCAACAAAAATATACTAGGACATATATGCAACAAGATACTAAAACAACAAAGTATGATCCATATCCAGTGGGAATAAAAGAGTCAATAGAAACTATACTAAGAAACAGACTGGCCTAAGAGATATTTATAGAGCCTCCCATCCCAAAAGAAATGAATACACATTCTTCTCAACAGCACATCAGACATTCTCAAGGATCAATCATGCTGGGACACAAAGCACATCTCAAAAATATATGAAAATAAGGCCTCCCTTGTAGCGCAAGTTGTTAAGACACAGCCTATGAAGCTGTTTGCAGCCACTGCAGCACGAGTTTGATCCTTGGCCAGGGAGCTACCCACATGGCGCAGCAGACCTCTCCTGACTCACCTGCTGCTCCCCTCAGCACTGTACTTCAGTCTATCTGCCTGTTTTGCTCCCTGCTCTGTCTCTGGTGAATCCTCTCACCCCCCACACCTCTAACCTGTACCCCAGTTCTTGTATGCATAAATAAATCTAAATATATATATGAAAATAAAAATTATGTCAAACAGCTTTTTTGACCACAATGGTAAAAAGCTGGAAAGCAACCACAAAAAAGAAATCTAGAAAATAGCTAAATGTGTGGAGACTAAGCAAAATGCATTTAAATAACTCTTGGGTTGATGAAGAAATCAAAGGAGAAATAAAAAATCTGGAGACTAATGAAAATGAAGAGACAAGCTACCAGTTCCTATGGGATGCAGCAAAAATGATAGAGGAAAATACAGAGCATTACAGGAACATATAACTGAACAAGAAATATCTCAAGTAAACTAACTGTACACCTGAAGGAACTAGAAAAGTAAAAACGAGTGAAACCAAAAATCAATAGAAAGAAATTATTAAAATTGGAGTGGAAATAAGCAAATAGAAATCAGATAGATGATACAAAAGATGAACAAAACCAAGAACTTTTCTCACAATAACAGTGAAACACCCGCCCCAGGAAAGAGAGAAACCCCAAATAAAAAAGAATTGGAGGGCCTCCCCGGTGGTGCAGCAGTTGAGCGCTGGGTTGCAAAGCTGCCCGCGGCCTCTGCAGCACCCATTCGATCCCCGGCCACCGGGTGAGGGTCCCACATGGCGCGCAGACCTCACCTGCCGCCCGCTGCTCCCCTCAGCAGTGTGTTTCATCAGTCTGTCTGTTCTGCTCCCCGCTCTGGCCCTGGTGAATTCTCTCACCCTCCCGTGCTTCTGACTGTACCCAGTGCATGTATAAACAAACAAACAAACAAATAAAGAAAGAAAAACATGCCTCTATAAAAAAAAAAAAAGAATTGGAAATGAAAGAGGTGAAATCACAACAAAACAGCATAAGTAAAAAGGATCATAAGACACCTACTAGGAATGTCTATATGCAAAGAAGTTACACAACCTAGAAGAAATGGACAAATTTTTGGAATCATAAGAACGTTTCAAGGGCCTCCCCTGGTGGCACAGGTGGTTGAGCATCGCACTGTGAAGCTGTCTGCAGCCTCTGCAGAGCCAGTTCGATCCCAGCCAGCGGGAGAGGGTCCCACATGGCGCCACAGACCTCTCCTGTCGAGCCCGCTGCTCCCCTCAGCAGTGTATTTGGTCAGTCTGCCTGTTCTGTTCCCCACTCTGTCTCTGGTGAATCCTCTCACCCTCCTGCGCATCTGGCCTTTACCCTGGTTCTTGTATAAATAAATAAATAAATTTTAAAAAAAGAACCTTCCAAGACTGAATCAGGATGAAGTAGACCACTTGAACAGACTACCCATAAGCAAAGAAATTGAAAGATTAATCAAAAGTTTTTCTAGGAACAAAAACCTAGGACCAGATGGTTTCACTCTACCAAACCATCAGAGGATTTAATACCTGTCATTCTCAAGCTCTTCAAAAAAAATTTTTGAAGAAGAGGGAAAGTTCCCAAACACATTTTATTAAAAAGGAGGAGCAGGGCAGGAAACTACAAGGTAATGTTTCCAATGAACTCTATGCAAAAATCCTCAATTACATCTGGGCCAAATGAATCCAGCAATATATTAAAAGAATCATCCATCATGATAAGTGGGATTCAGTCAGGGATGCAAGATTGGCTCAACATATATACATAAATCAATGTCATTCACCACATTAAAAAATCACGATTATTTCAACAGATGCTGAAAAGCATTTGACAAGATTCCACACCCATTTATGATTTAAAAAAACTCTCAATAAAATGACAATTAAAGGAACATCTCAACATAGTAAGTCATATATGAGAAATCCACAGCCAACATCATGCTCAATGTTGAAAAACTGAAAACATTTCTCGTAAGGACAGAAACAAGGTAAGACTGTCTTTGTCCTAGCCAAAGTAATTTGGAAAGAAACAGCCATAAAAGGAATCCAAATTGGGACAAAAGAATTGATGTTATCACTATTTGAAGATGACTTGATAATATACACAGAAAATCCAAAGGCTCTACAAAAAAAGCTACTAGAAATTATAAATGAATACAGTAAAGGAGCAGGATATACAACAATACACAGAAGGCTGTTTGGTGTCTATATTCACACAAAGAATTAGAAGAAAGATAAGAAAACTCTCATTTATAATTTCACCAAAAATGATGCAATACCTGGGAGTAAACTTAACAATGGAGACGAAGCATCTGAAATCTACGAGACACTGTAAAAAGGAATTAAGTAAACACAAAGAAATGGAGAGGGGAATTTTGCAAATATGACATACCTATGTATCCACCCTTCATTATGCTTGGAATGCCCCTATTTGGTTGCCTAGCAGACTCCTATCATTTCTTTAAGAGCCATTCCACAAAGTATTTTCTGATTCTCTAGATAGAAATAGGTACATTTGTGTTCCCGTAGTACTACAATAAATAATAATGATGTTAATGTATAAGCTTGTAATTTTAAGTCACATGTTACACCTTTTGTTAAACATTTATGAGCACTAGTCAAAGTGTTCTCCATTTATTTAATCCTCATAATCCTATGATTAGTTGGTAACATTATTTATCTACATTTTACAAATGAGGAAACTGAAGGGAAGTATCTTCCAAAGATCACGCAGCTAATAAAACAGAATTGGGACTTTGAACTCAGACATCTGGCATCAGTTTGAATGTTTACCACTATACTCACTTGCGCCATCATATTAATTCTCTCTCTCTTTTTTGCATAGAAGAACTGAGGTGCGGGCTAGAGGTGTGTGTAGGGAGGTGAGAGGATTCCCCAGAAACAGAGTGGGGAGCAGAACAGGTGGTTTGACTGAGATCCATTGCTAAGGGGAGCAGCGGGCGAGACAGGAGAGGTCTGCTGTGTACTATGTGAGTCAGCTCCCTGGCTGGGAATCAAGCTCAGGCCTTTGAGGTGATGATAGGGCTAAGATTTAACCCCTATGCCATCAGGGAGGACCAATCGTTTTAAACAACTGCTTTAAACCACTACATTTTGGGGTAGTTGGTGATGTTACCAGTGTCACAACACGTAACTCATTTATAGTTTATAATCTATAAGTGACAGCCTTGCATACACATACATATGCACACTTAGAAATATAACCCATGTTGTCTTATCCATACAGCTTGGTAATAGAAGACCTAGAAATAAAATTTAACCCCCATTCATGGTTTGTTTCTTTCCATTAAGCATCCAGAGTTCAGTAAGAAATTACAACATGGCTGAATCCTAGCAAGTGCCGATGGTGATGGAGCAGCACGGGCAGTTGAGTAGACTGGTCTTCATCTCTCACAGTGGATAGTCCACTGAATGAGGATCGCCACCAAAATTATTTCTATTCAGGACTGGATCTGCTGTGTCTTATGTCACGGAAACCATTTTTCACAGGGTGAAGGGCTCTATCAGTGCCTGTGAGGTTTGCTTTGGCCAGAAACATAGGCCTCTGTATTCACCTACCTCTGCTAAGAGTGCTCCTTTCCACTCTGACCTAGCCACTGTTCTAGCTCTGAGCTTGTATTTTAGTAGAGGAGACAAATGTTATGCGCATAAATAATTCCTCAGTGTTATGAGGAAAAGTAAAACAGGATTCATGAGAGACCCAGAAGTACAATCAGATTGGGTTCCTGCCTTGTGAGGAAGCAGGACATGTAGATAATGGATTAGTGACCCAGTGTCAGGGACAGAACAGTGTTCCTCAGGCAGTGAATGCACTTGACCCCTCCCTTACAGCTGGCAGGTTAGGACAGATTAGGAACTGGAGGGGACTGGTGAAGGCAGGTGAAAGGCCTGGGTCAAGTCATGCAAAACTAGTGACTAAATGGAGGGCCAGATTTTTTTTATGTTACCATTAAGTACCAGTACTAGCAACACGTGTGGTTTGTTGAACAAATGGCGTTGGTGGGGTGGGGTTTGGGGACTCACAATTATTAGTATTCAAGGCAAATTATACCTGCCACGGCACATAATATATAGTATGTGAGTTATTTGTGGAACTAAAGGATTCTGGGCCCACATACTGTATCAAAATCCCTGAATATGAAGCCCATGTATCTTTAAAAGAAAACAAACCTCCCATTCTTGTAGTTGGCTGTAGAGCAAAGAGGACCTGTGGAAGGATACAGAACAAATCACAAGTACCCGAAGCACATTATTACATTTCTCAGTAGAAATTCCTTGAGAACTTAACTTTTTTAAATACTATCTTTTATTTTATATATTTTTTACATCATTTTTCATTTTTGCACTATGTATGCATTTTCATCTTGGTTATGTTGCCCATACAATTCCCACACCCCCCCTATTTTGACCCTACTCCCTCCTCCCCTCCCTCATACTGTGTCTTTGGTTTATAGTTGCTTGTTGATTTGGTTTTTACTTTATTATTATAATTAGCCTTTTTCCTGGCCCCTTATTTAGATTTTCTAAATTCATGCTATGAGTGAGACCATCCGGTATTTTTCTTTTTCTTTTTGGCTTATTTAAATACTATTTTTAGTATCAGCTCTTCTAAGAATTTCCCCATCATTTGGGAAACTGCTGTCAAAGACAATGTTTGTAACAAATCTCTAATAAAAAGGGCCAGTTCGATACTGAATGGCACACAGGAGAGCATTCCATATTTGTGGGATGAGTGAGTAGCAAGTCTCTCAAGACTTTCATGTCAAGTTGGTTGCCCTACATTAAATTGGGGTGTTTCTCTCATGGTAGAACTATAAAACTCATGGTATTTTCATTCTTCTTACAGCAGTGGAAAAGTTCTCATCTAAATTAAGGTTTCCCAGATTTTAAGTTACAGTTAAAATTCTTTTAGATTTGGCCAGGCAAATTAATAAATGGATGAATGGATTTCTAATTTACCATCAATTACTGCATTATGAAGAATTATCCAAACATTTTTTTAAAAGATTATACTAGAAAATACATTTAGTACACAATTTAAAGAGAAAAGATTTTTATTGCAATATAAAATGCACTTATAAAATGTCCACAGAAGGCATGTACTTCTTCACCGCTATATAAATTTATTGGGAATATTTTATTCACCCCCTGTTGTTATGATGATGCCATCTAAAACATACTGTAAACGATGAGTTATACTCTATATAACAAATGCATCACTGATTTTCAGCAATCATTGGTTTAATAATAATTAAGACTATATAATCACATCTATATTCTGGAATGTCCATTGACTTTCATGTAGTGTAGTAGAATTTAGAGTATAATTGCACATGAATGGTACATAAAAACATTCACTACTAAATTATTTTATACCTTCAAGATGGGTTAACAGTCTTCCTGGCTGAATAACAGCTTCCACTCTGTTCTACAGCACAGTTCTGGGACTTGCAATGCAGTGATTTGTGTGTGTGTCTGTGTGTGTGTGCACCCATGGGACAACGTAAAGTCTACCTTTAGTAAACAAGTGCAACATTACTGTTGATTGTTTTGCATGTTTCAATATTATAGTCTGATTATTTGTAAACAAAACTCCACACAAATACTTATAATTGTAGGGGGAAAAAAATCCATTATTCTGATATGCTTTGCTTGACATACAATGGATTTCTAAAAGGTGCATATACTTCCTTAGATAATAAAGTATAAAAATGAGTGTTTCATACTTTATACTATGAAATGTCCATTTCTATGATCTGTTTTATGCAGCATAAAGTTTAGGTGAAGAAATTCTGAATCATGGATCTCCACAGTTCATTTAGAAAATTCCTTAAAGTTATGGCTCCTGCAGCAGGTTAAAATATGAAGTGTTCTATTTCCCTCTATTTCAAGTATCAACCAAAAATGAGGCTCAAAATCTCTCTAGATTGTAACTGAAAATGCAAAGCTTTAGAAAACAGATGTTTTAAGATACAGTATAAACTGAAACAAGCTTCTGAAGTGTTCATTTGTGTTAGGGTGGTAAGTACCAAAGGCTGTTAAAAACAACTATTAAATCTGAATATATGCTCAAAAGTGATATGGAACACAATTTGCCTTTATATATATGGGTTGGGAAAGAAGTAGCATGTTGAAAACCTGTCAACACTGTTGACTTTAGTGGTGTTGCTGGGTATTAATTTAACATTCAACCCATACATAAATATTTGGCCTTATAATACTTATAATGAAATGACTTACTTTTAAAATGGAAATTTTTAAAGCACTAAAACAGAATTTACCAACGCTGTTTCAACATTCTTTCAATGTCATCAGAAATCCTGCATTATAGAAAATATCTGGTATCCTTGAAGGTTTCAAAGTGAGCTAATCTTCTGAAATTTTAATGCCATTTAAAAAAACAAAAAGTCTAATAGAAAAGACTGCTGCATTAAAGCACTGTTCCTAAAAGCTGCAGACATGATCCCTCTATCTGAGAGTTAGCACTATTCTCAAAGTAAGCAACTTTCCACCTTTTTGTAGGCACACTAAGCTTCCAGCTTAGAAAATAATATAACCTGGCCCTTAACATAATCATTATGTGTATGAGTATTTTAGTCATTGTCTTTTCCTTAATGAAAAAATCTGATGTTTCACCAAAGAGTGTCTCTTACTTTGAGACATTAGACTTTCTGTAATTGGCCCAACTGTACAAAATTTCAGAATTATGTGAAAGTGTGAAATTATCACTCTATGAAAACAGTGTGACAAAACTAAACATTACTATGTCAAACCTTTTTTGCTTTAACTCAAAAATAGAAACCATGAGTTTCCTTATAACATTAATTTTAAAAACACACAGAAGTGAAAAGTGCTAATTTTCAAAAAGTACGTTTTCCCCTACTATATATCAATATGGAATGATTTCAGTTATCCTGTACTAAAAGCTGGAGTTTTATAAAACTAGTATTGTAATACTTAATAACAGTGATTTTAATCAGTAGTGGCTTCAGTTTCAGCTGGACCCCTGATTAGTCTTCTAATTCCTCTTTTTCCTGCAGGACCTTTGGGTTTTGCAAAACTTTGCTTATGTGCATGCTGCTTGGGGTGTACTTCTTCATAAAGGAAGTCTGCAGTCAGCTCATCCCCGTTGTCTATCTCTATCTGCAAGAGATGAAATTAGTATGTACAATGCAGTATGACAACACACAACATTCAAAACCTAATAAAAGCAACAATCCAATTGTCAGGTATGAATACTCACAAACAGATACATAATATCCATTCCAGCAAGAGTGAATCAGGACCACACACAGATAGTTTTCATTTTTTATTTTTGGTGGAGAGAGGAGGGATGAAAGGGATGCTAAAGAAGTTGCCTGAATATAAAATTCTTTCTACTTGTTTCCATTTGGTCCTTTCTTTTCCAACTTAATGTCCAAAAGTGGAATCCGCTATTGTATTTTCAAGTTGTTTTATTTTGCTATGTTCATATATATTCATAGCCCCTTCATCTGGGTCACTTGAAATTATTCTAGAACAGGGCTTGGCAAACAATGGCTTGAAGGCCAAATCCAGTCCCAAGTTAAGACCATGATTTACATTTTTAAAGAGCTGTATAAAAGAAATGATAAAACAAAGAATGTGTGACAAAGACCATATGCGGCCTGGCAAAGCCTAAAATATTTACTCTCTGGGTCCTCTTATTGAAAAAGTTAATCAGCCCCTGCTATTAAAGGTGATTCCTAAGAACCACCTTCTTAAAAAAGTGTTTCCCCTAAAGGGAATAAAACACTGGTAGTTTGTAAGGACCTGTGTTTTAAGAGTCAACAGGTTTAAGAATAAATCTCTTTCCCTATACCTCATCTGTATTTAGCAAAATAAATTCAGAGAACTGGTAGCTTTGTAGTTCCCAAAATCTATGACCATTCCCTCCTTCGCCAACAGCTGGAAAGCTCATCAATCATCCATGATTCACAGCTGTAAGTGGAGACGACCGTTCCTTATTAAGAGTCTTGAGGTAATCACAAGTAGGTAGGTCTGGCACGAGTGACCAACAAAACGCTCTGCAGTATGGAAACAGTACCTAAGCTCTGCACTGCCCAGTAGAGTGGCCAAAAGCCACTGACTAATGTACACTTGACATGTGGCTGGTGTGATTAAAAAATGGAATTTTATATTTACTTGTTTAATTTATATTTAAACAGTCACATGTAGTTTATGGTTATCACCATATTAGAGAGAACATTTCTATAAAGTGGGTCACAACAGGTAATCTTCAAGCACCTGAGAGGAAAAGATCCTAAGGCTTTATGATGAGAATAAAAAATTTCATCACAACACATCATAAACTATGTGGAAAAGACATTAAAATTATAACAAAAACTGAAAAGTAAAAAGCTAGATATTAGATAAATAAGACAAACTAAATAAGTAGGTAATTACCTTTCTAATCACATCCATTTGGAGCTGTCTTTCTACAATTTCCAGCAGAGGGCTTTTGCAGCTAGAATAGAGCATCCGTTCTCTTATACTGCAGGTGTAGCCAGGCATTGAATAGATAAAAACTGTAAGATAATAATGAATACATGGCACATCAATTAAAGCAACTACTAAACCTCATAAACTACAACTAAATCATGCAGGCAAGAAATAAGACTATATTAATAAGCAAAGTGAAAATATGTTAAATACAAATATACAATGTATCATATTACCTATGGATTCCAAATAGTCTCCTTCATGGGAATGTTTATACACAAAGAAATGGTAACGTGCTGAATCCTTGGGAATCCTCTTTGGCAAATCTTTTAGTTCAGTATTTGTTGTGTTGGCCAAAATTATAATTTCATTTTTTATATCTATTTCCTGTTAATAAGAAGTAAAATAAATGCATTAAAACACATACATAAAAATTAAAAATTTGATAGTGAAAAACCAGGATGACAAGGATAAACATACCAGCTTGAACAAAGAACATATATTGCTTTTGGAAAATCAAAAAACAAATGAATAGGAGAATTGTAAGGTCTATGTATGAGGGGCGAAATCAATTATTGTACAAATTAAACAATGATGTGAGAAAATTGAAAAATAAGTAAATAAATAAAATAAAGAAATAAAAATTAGGAAATGAGTAACCAGGAACTAAATTTTTTAATCTATCAAAAAAAAAAAAAAAAAAAACTTCTATAAGCCAAAAGCCACTAGAGTGCAGACATTTCACAAAATGTTACCAATTATGTCTCTTACCAATTGCACATAATTGAGCTGTCTGTTATTCAATTTTTCCAAAGCTTGAAAAGCTTCTCGAGAAATAGGAAACGCTACTCCTTGTAGTGTTTGATGCTTAGTGTCCACACTCACGTCTGTCTGCACCTAAGTGTGACAGATTGAATTAACCAATGAAGTTACTGAATTCGTGTCATATGGCAAAAAAGACCCAACTTCCGTCAAGTATCATTCCATCCTTGCCCATTTTAATATAATTCACACTTTTAAACCATTATGAACTTAAAAAGCGAAAACTTTTTCACATTTGTTCATGTCCTGTTAGCACTTTTTACATGCAGATTGTATGATACGTCTTTATGGAAATGTTGGAAGTGAACATAAGAGTGTGTAACGTTAGTGGTGCTCTAGGGGTCCTGTTGGCTTCTAAGTTTGGTTTGGCACAACTACAATGAGTTACTCAAGTTCTTTGAAATGTCTTCTGATTACACCTTTAATTACAAATTTTTAATTGACAAAGTTTATGAACAGGGTAATATACAAACGATATGTATATAACTTTGTTCTGTTAGACACAGAATGTAACACACACACCATGCACTGAACTGAAAGGAGACAAACAATTTACAAAGACATGACACAGCTGAACAAGTTCTACTACTGCAGGAGTTCTAAACTGAGAGCTTTCTTTACTAAGAACACGGGTATGCGCGTATTACAAGAAGAGAAGAGTATTTCAAGAAAGCTTTCAATGCACATGTTTAAGACTCTTATACTTGGTAAATGATAGCTAGTATAGGGTTTCATTGGCAGTGCTGCAACAGAAAATCAAATAGAAATTTTACTTAAAAAAAAAAATGAATGGAGATTCTACAGCAAAAATGATATTGGATAATGAAAACATCATAGAACATATGCAGATGCATACCCCAATACGATCCTCTGGGTTCTGATTGCAAGGAATAAAACAAACTATCAAACTTGTTAAAAAAAAAAATCACATATAACCCCCTACTCAAACAACCTGAATTAAAATAATAGAAAGGTAGACCCTTGCTATCAGGTTAATATTAAATAATATTCAATCACTTTGCAGACTGATTTCTATTAGTTCCTCAGATTAGTGATTATTGGTTTCTGCTCTTGTCCTTTTCCATAAAATCCCAGTAGAATTACAGTGGTTATTATTATGATTTGTAAATGGAACAGCTGCAGGAATCACATTAAAAATAACAAATTATAATATGTATGAAATTTATTGACTCTAAAATGCTAAACAAGTACTCATATAGCAATCCCCATATATATACATACATACATATACATATATATATATGCACATACCCAGCTAAGTAGTGTAATCACAGAAGTTAACACACAGAGCTTTTAGGAATCTTAAATGTTGTATAGCATTTATAGTTTATTCTTTTTAGTAATCACTATTCTCTGAAATCACAACAAAACAAACCTGCTTCAGGCAACCTCATTAGACACAATATTCTTTGCACTAAATGGTAACACACTTTTCCCATTTGTTTATTTAAAGTACAAAATTTAAAAAGTTATACTTCCAAAAGGAAGATTTATAACTCTTTCACGTATATTATAAAGGCAGGAGACAGTCATTTATAAAACTGACATAAAGTTTAATATTTATCTTTACCTTTTTTCCCTGAAAACACTTAAAGCAAATAACCTTGTCTCTGAAGTAAACAGAATAAATGTAAGCCACCTAACCAACATATACCCTAGTACGTCCACACCTAGTAATTTAAAAAAATATTTTCAAACACATAAAATCTTGCAAGAGTTTCAAAATTGTTATTTACCTCATTAATTTTAATCTGTCGTAATTCCTCCTCAGCTGCAGTCAGTGGGGCAGGGGAAGACTGTGACAGCAAATATTTTTTATATCCATGTAATGAAACATCTTCCTGTAAGCGCAGACATAGACTGTTATCAGTTATTCAATGGAAGTAAAACCCCAGTAACATTACTTTAGGAATAACAAAATTATCAATTCAACAGAAAATATTTTAATTCTTACATTTTTTAAAATCCTCAAACTTTAATAAGGGTTTTGGAAAATTTGAAGGGGAATCTCCACTCTTCATTTCCGGAAGTTCTATAATTATTACATCTTTTATGAGTATGGTGGTAGTGGTACCATACCACATACAATAATGAGTCTGATAGTATTTCAAGTCTACAGGGACAATTACAATTAACCTTACTGGAGAAAAGCACGCCCTATAATTATCCAACAATCAACATATTCTTATATGAATTCTAAATTATAATGACTTATATAATTTCTCCAGAATGAGTCACAAAAAATATTATAGTTTTTAAATAAAAAACATTCCAAAGAAGCTACTTTTCATTAAAATTTTGTGGTTTGGAAGACAAAATTAAGACACTAGATGATCTCACAAATAGTAGTGAAAAAGCAAAATGCTCCCATCTAATTTTTTTATCCACTAGATTACCTTCTGCATCAGAAAAGCTCTAAACAATAAAACCTGTTCAATAAAAAATTAAGTTCTCTTAATTTTTATGTATGTGTATCTATCATAAAACTGTTATTTTACAAAGTACATTCTTAATCATAATTTAACTGATTTCTAAATTTATCAATTATCAACCAATTTACCTACTTCATTGTGTTGATTTAAAGAAAATAGTAACTACTTCTATGACATGGTATGAAAATGCAAAATGCCTAAAAATTACTCCTTTGAACAGTTTCTCCTGTGTCTCAGTCTAAAATGAAAAGATGAACTATCTTGATACATTAAATGACCTCTGAGTTACACTCTAGTTATTAAAGATTGAGCTAACCAAGAGACTCCAACATATTCTAAAAAGTAAGTATGTTTCAATGATACTGATTCCTAATGTCAAATACGTAGGAAAAAACGAATGGATTCAAAGTTACATATTCAGGTAATGGTTAATTTAACAATTATGTATATCATGATTATGTATATCATATGAAATATAATATTTTCTCTCTTATTCTTATGTTTTAGATTGTTATCAACTGCCCATTATCTAGGAATTCTTTAACCATTTTAGTTGCAACATATTTCTGTAAAAATAAAAGCTAAAAATAAAAATTTTGTACCTTTATTGTGCCAAACACTTCATCTTTAATGTGGCCACCTCCAAACTCTTTTTTCAAAGTTGCTCTTGTTGCTGCATACAACATTTTTTGACGAACCTATTATTAAGTGGGAAATGTTTCCTTAGAAGTTTATAAGTTGAAAATTATCATTGCAAAAGAATGTACTTTTTGAATCTATTAATATCTTCAAGCATATTAAAAATAAAATCAACTATGATAAAACTACAGTCCATTGGCTATAATGTGCTCAAGTACGTGATTACAAAAACCAGCGTAAACACGACCATCTAAAATACTGATGGCAATTAAGGGAGATTTCAATTTGAAAGTCAAATCTTTCAAAAAGTGGGGGAAAAAAATCTAAATTAAAAATGATGTCTCGGGGGCCTCCCTGGTAGTACAAGGGTTTTAAGCACAGCACTGTGAAGCTATCTGAAGCCTCTGCAGCACGAGTTCAATCCCCCGCCAGCCAGGGAGCTACCCACATGGTGCAGCAAACCTCTCCTGTCTCTCTCGCTGCCCTCCTCAGCAGTGTACTTCAGAAAGTCTGCCTGTTCTGTTCCCCATTCTGTCTCTGGTGAATGCTCTCAGCCCCCACACCTTTGGCCTGTACGCCAGTTACTGTATGCATAAATAAATAAATCTTAAAAAAAAGTAAATAGATGTCTCTCTTCACAGTATAAAATGACTTCCAGAATTTAAAAAAACTACTTAAAACACTGCTTTAAAATATGAAGAAAACAATCACTGAAATGAAGTAACCTTGATACCGACATTTTACTCAAAGCAAATCTAGATCAGACATTACTAATTAAGTTGTTTAAGGATCAAATATTCATGGCACATCTATGGCAAATTACATTCTATGAGACACAAAGATGAAAAGAACTACTATTAAAGAGTCTACAGTAAGCTACTAAAGATAAGAGCCAACCAACAGAAACACTGTCATAATCTGCATGGTGAAATCTAGCGTTCTTTTCATCATGTTACTTGGAATTAAAGGGAAGAAGATAACTTCTGAGAAAGCTCTCTAGATAACTTTAAAAATTACTTTCTACAAGAAACAAGAGTATCTTTAAAATATTGTGAAATGGGGCCTTCCTGGTGGCGCAGGAGTTAAAGTCTCAGCACTATCAACCTACTAACAGTCACTGAGACAAGAGATAGATCCCAGGCCAGGGTGCTGACCCACACGGTGCAGCAGATCTTTCCGTCTTGCCCACTGCTCCCCTTAGCAATGTATTTCTGTAGATACGCCTGTTCTGCTCCCCACTCTGTCTCTGGTAAGTCCTCTTACCCCCCTGCTCCTCTGGCTTACATCTTAGTTCTTATATATATAAATAAAATAAACCTCTAAAAATAAAATAAAATTCTGTGAAGTATGTTTGTCTTTTGTTCTATTAAATTTGTCTTTGTTCTATCAGAGTACTAACTTTACAAAAATAATATTTGTTTATTGTGTGCATCTACCACTTAAATGGTAGCTATTAATAATACATTAATATTTAATAAAACACTCAATTAGTTCTCTGAAATATGTCATCACTACTTTCATAGCAAAATAATTTTATTTCTCAGAAGTCATTTGTAACTGCCACAGATTTTTAAATTTAAGATCAGTAATAATTCTATTGATTTCATGAAAGGCAAGACTTTTGAATCAAAGCACATTATTCTTGGTTACACATAATCCGAGGATATCCGTGATCATCCCTCTCTATGGGAAATGACTGTTGGCTCCTTCCCTTTCTCTTGATCTAAGAATATTTCAGGGAAAAAAATTCTAGCATCAGTGTAAAGAAATTACCAAAAACTTACTTACATGAGAATGATCTGGAGACCATGCAATAAATATCCATTCATATCCCTGGGCATTCTGAGAATCCAATCTGAATAATATATAGCATGGTTGTTTGTCCTCCAACAAGGGTAAAATAAAGGAATCATAATCCTTATCCCAAGTATCTGAAGGCTGACTACAAGATCCAATCACAAGTTTCTCTACGAAGAACAATTTTTAAAAAGATACATAAATTGTTGGAAACACCAGATGGTCAACTGATGAGACTGATGAACAGAAAAGTAAAGTAGTTATTTCCTAATTGCTATTTTTTACATAAAGTTGAAAAGAAAAAGGTCGTAACATAAAAAGTATAATATAATGAAATATAAAAAACATTAAGAATTTAAGACTAACACAGTTAAAATATTATGTATATGCACACACACATATATATGTACAAAAGCAAAAGAAACATGTAAAAATGATAGCTAAGTTGAAGAATGGCTTACTGATTATATTCTATTTTCCAAAAAAATTACAGCATAATTATCAACAAAATATTTTTAAATAAGTGTACTATCTCTCAAAGATATAATTTCTAAAATTAACATTGAATTGTATAGTAAGATATTAAACCAATGATTGAGCTCCTATTTGTCCATAATGGGTGCTCAGTGCAAATTTAAGAACTTGCCCGGAAGCATAAATGATATAGTCATTCCCAAGCTCTATTTGGCAGACTCAAGACAGACTGTGAATGTACTCTACATAGAGAACCTCTTGTACTTATGCAAAAAGGTGTTCAATGCAGTAAAACGTAATTACAGTGAGAACTGAAAGTAGCCTAAAGTAAGAGATTGGACATACAATATGTGACATAGTCATTTAAAATTGTTTCTGTTTTTTTAAAAATTAACGACCTCTGTATCAAAACTAATCACAAAAATGTTTACAGGAAAAGAGAAAAATGTAAAATAAGATGTCCTTTTATGTATGTTGAAAAACTCAAAACAGCACTGTATGTTTTTTTAGGGATACACATAGAAAACAGACTGTACAAATACAAGAACTCCTAATATATTTGCCTCAGGGGAAGGCAACAAATTGTTGAAAGAGGAGGCTCATATCACAAAAACAGCTTGCAGGAAATATGATAAAACATTAGCAGTTGTTAATTTAAGGGGAGGTAGAAGTATTTGCTGTATTATTTATCTTCTGCAATTTCCTTATTTAAGAGCTTTTCTCAAAACAAAAACAACATAAAATCAGAAAATGATGTAGAAAACAGTACAATTTTCCTTTTGTGGAGATGCCAGCTGGATAAACTTTAACTTTACCATTTTAGATAATCAGAGTCACTTAAAAGTGATGGCCTTTAAAGTTTTAGCTCAATATTTCTAAACTATGCCGCTTCAGAGTTTGTTTATTCCTGCTGAGTGTGGTAATACGGATAGAACAATTACATCTTTCCAAATGACTGGTAATTTTAACGTATAAGTAGAAAATGAAAAGCAAATTAGATTGACTTTCAGTTTATGAATATTTTTTCCAAAGCAAAATATTTCAAGGTATTTAAGTAATTAGGCTAATGAGCTATTTCAACATTCACTTGTGACTAAGTCATTAAAATGTTGGTTGTTCAAATGCAAATCTATCCTAACTAAATGATACACCCATCAAACAATTACCCTGCTTATAGAATTATTTTGAAAATATCAACTTATAGTTTATTATTCTCAGAACTTTCCCAAAACAGTAAGGACATTCCTCTCTGCAGTAAAAATGGGAATCAAGTGGAAATAATGGGGACAGTTTGAAATCTTTTGTTTCTATTTCAAAACTAACTTTATTGAATAACAATTTTTAAGTAACTTTTTTTTTGAATATTCACCAGTTTATTGATTTTCATTCCAGAGATAAAAAGCACTTAAATTAGACATGAATTTTGTTGCAGAAACTGAGACACAAAAAGAGGAAGATATCATACCAAAACATAACTTTCTGTTTTCCTGCTAGTCAGTCACAGAATTCAGAAGCAAAGCAGAGGCTTAGAGACAAGCCCAAAATATACAGGAGCCAAGTACCCTAAAGACAAGCTTTAAACTTGCTTTATATTAGTTCAAAACACTGACAAAGAATGACAAGTTTAAAATATGGCCCGATAAGCCAAGGACAAGTCATATTTTAAAATATTTAACTAACCATTTTCAATAGAGATCTTCAAAAGTCTGTATTTTCCATTTCTTGCTTTGGCAAAGACATCTTTAACATCTTCACTTGCTGTGGAAAAAATAAATCTATTTTTATACTTCTGTATTAATACTTTCTACTGCTACTTAAATGAGGAAAAAACACCAATACCAAAAATATAATACAAATTATGTAATAAAGAAAAATTACAATACAAGAAAAAAACGTGTAGGAAGCATTTTCTTACTATCAGTAATTTAAATGATAAAACTTACTGGTGTAACAGTAGACCCAATATATAGTCTAAAAATATAAATATTTCTACATCAATATTAATATATATTGAAAGTACATATATCAAATGGAAAAATGGGAGCATTTGAAATCTTTTGTTTCTGTTCCAAAACTTTACTGAATAACAATTTGTAAACTTTTTTTTTTGGATATTCACCTGTTTACTAATTTCCATTCCTGAGATGAAAAGTACTTAAATTAGAAATGGATTTTGGTGCAGAAAAATATCCATATATATCAATATTAATGCCATTCTTTTTCGCTTATTTCCATTGTCAATGTAACTAAAGTGACTACAGTACTGAATCCAATAGTGCGTGTTCGAAAAACGTTGAAAAACTGCTTTTATTTTCTTCTAGTCCAATTTTCAACCTTGTGATAGACATCTTCATCAACTCATTTCCTGTATTTTCCCACTAAAAAACAGTAAACATCAGATAACTTATGCATTATCTGATTAAAATGCATCGAATCTTATGCTTCTGGTTATATTTTTCTAATTTGTACTTCTCAAAAAACTAAAGTAGGATTAGTGTGCAAATATCTATTTAATAACCTCATGCTTGTGTTCCTCTTAAAGTTTCAATTTTGTTCCCGAGTTGCATACTGCAGCAAGAACCTCTGTATTGAAGGGGCGCTCGCTGGAAGCTTCAGGCATGAAAAGTTAATAAACACGTATTTAAATATCAAAGTCCATGGGGACATATAAACAATGCTTTGAGATTTGAGACCACTTTGCTCGTGTTTGTGGGTGCAGGGGGGAGGTGTGCGACCCTTAGGAAAAAACGCCCAAGGGTCGATCTGTATAAACGTTCTGTTGTCTACCAACAGGAAGCGCTTAGGTTTATGCTAAGTTTATAACTTGTGAAATGATCTCGAGTAACCGCGGGATACAGTTTTCCTTCCGAGGTGAGCCCTTCCAGACTGCTCATTTTCAGTCCAGGAAATAACCAAGGTGGGAATTAGCGCGCTCCCCGCCCGCCCGGGACGACCCGGGGCACAGACCAGACTTTTCAGTTTTCTGGGGGTCACTCAGGAGAAAGACCCAAACGCACCCCTGACTCGGGGGTTCTCAGAACACAACCCACGTTCCCATTTTGGGAGAAAATGCGGCAGAATCTGAGAAGCTTCTTCGCTGGGAAAGACTCCAGCCGCTTTCTTTTCCACAATACAAGCCCCGTCCCCGTCTCCCCGGACCAGCCAGTCTCCTGACAGCGCACGGAAGCGCAGCCGCCCCCGGCGTTTCGTTCTCCCCCACGGGACAAAAACGCGGAAACCCGCTGACCGCAGGGGCGGCGCGGGGCACGCCCCCTCCCACGGTCGCGGGGGCACCGATTTCTTTCGCTCCGGCGAACTGCGGGTTCGTCTGCAACGTGGCGGCGGCCGGGCCAGGGCTGCGGGCGCCACAGGCCGGGAGCACCCGGGACGACCCCGCGCGGAGCGGCCCCGCGGCCCGCGAGCCCGACTCCCCGCCGCCCGGCCCGGCCCGGCCGTAGCCCGCCGGGCCGCGCGGCGCCTCCCGGGAGCCCCTGCCCCACGGGCCGCCCGGCCACCGTTACCTTGGATGCCGGTCTGGTGGGACATGGCGGCTGCCGCGGGCTCCCGGCTCCGGCGCTGAGTGCGGCGAGCGGCCCAGCCGGCGGCTCCAGGAAGTGGCGGCGCCCCCGCCCGCTCTTACGTCATCCGCCTGCGACGGCGGCTGCCCCGCCCCCGAGGTCCACGGCGTCCTCGTGCGCCCCCGACCCCGCCGCGGCTGCCCTGCGCTGGCGGGCCTCGGCGCCTCTGCCCGGGTCTCTGCTGGGGTCCTGACGCCCGCGGCGCCAGCTCCACCCTCGGGAACCCCGCGGAACATAGGAATGTCAGGAAGGCCGGAATGGGGCCTTGCCCTGCGGCGTCTGCCCCCGGCCACTTTGCCTACTCCGTCGCTCTCTAGCGCAGCGAAGGATGCTCCAAACCCGGAAATGACCATTTTACTGAACAGACGTTCTCAGCTTTAAAAGACAGGTGCCCGGTATCCTTCTTGGATTACTCTTCCTGTCATCTCTACCGTCCAGTGTAAAGGGACACCCCCGCCCCATTTATTTTCCAGCGAGATTTAATATAGAGGCGGTCGCTTATGCAATGTGCCCACCCTTGTAAATGTAGTTAATCGCAGATTTTTCTTTGTTCAGTTGAGCACATTCAAAAACCTTGTTTTCTGTTCATTCTGAAGAGACAACCCCGAGAGTGAGAACATGAAACCGACGTGAGGATTCCTCTGTGGTCCATTCTACCATTGCAAACCCTAATACTGCTCTGCTTTACATTGGTCGTTTGTTCTTTAACCAATTATTCAAGAGTCACGTGTGTCGATTTGTAAGGTAATAGCAGATTGTGTTAAAAATTCTTTACCATTTTCTGCTTTTTTAAAAAGCGTTTTTCTCTTTCTGAATTTTAGTTAGTTTAATTTTTGTACCACTTTAGTGCCATCCTAGATTATAGTTTCCTAGGTAGAAAACTGTTTTTTTGTTTATTTGTTTCTAGGGCCTTGAACAGAGAAAGACACAAAATTACAATCTCTTTATCAACTTTATTCAGGCCAATCATGTAAATGCCAGCTAGCAAAATTACTTTTCAAATACAGTATATTTTTAATTCATTATTAACTAGCAAGCCTCCCATTGTTTTTCTTTACTAGGATCCCAGCAAACAAGGTTCCTGTGTCCTCTTCCTTGTTATCTAAACTCATGTCTGAAACAGGTCCTGATATTCCAGAATAAGCAAAATTTAAACTGACTGTTAGGGCTTGTTTGGATTTAGGAAATGTAGGGAGGTGTTTCATTCTAACCAAATTCTTTCTGACTCAACAGTTCACCCTGATTTACTAGTTTTGATTGCATTGTTGAGCACA
Source organism: Talpa occidentalis (assembly GCF_014898055.3). Lineage (NCBI taxonomy): Eukaryota > Metazoa > Chordata > Mammalia > Eulipotyphla > Talpidae > Talpa > Talpa occidentalis. The sequence goes on along the minus strand of NW_023601653.1, from coordinate 43,844,114 downwards.
GAGAAAATGGCCCAGTTCATCTTGTAGTTTTTTTCCACTCATTCAGGACCTGGTGAATAGGGAAATTTCATTAAGGAAATTGGCATTGCTTAAAAGCACTGATGAGAAAAAAATGTAACTACCCCATTCATACTTAGAAAAGACCACTGTATTTTCAGCCCCGAGGAGGTGGAAATTTCAGTTAGATTGGGTGGGACCCAGGAGAAAGTGCTTTTTGTCTGTCAGTTCAGTAGTTTGACTTAGAAGCTGGAAGGGTTTGGGGGACATTGATTTTGAACAGCTACATTGCTCAAAAAAGAATGTGAAAAGGGAAATATATTTGTTCAGCTATAAAGAACATAGTGAGAATGACCTTTTTTTTTTATTATCCATCAACATTTCTACAGGAAAACACTTTATTCTCTTTTAGTATATTCCATGTATATGCAAAAAATGGATACTTGATGCTGTCATACAATGTTTTATTAAAAAGCTTAATATTGGTAGTACAGTTAAATCTCACTAATTTATTATGTATAATGCTTATTTCAGATTGGGTTATTAAAGTTTGGAATTATATAACTGGAAAAATGGTTTATTAAGTATATTGATTAATACATGTAGTTTACCTATTTCAGAGAACAGATTATAGTAGAAATACTGCTCCTTTGGTTCATCTTGATAACAACCCCTAAAAAATTCCTGTTTGATCTGAGTCCGACTCATACCCTTTAGCATCACTGTCTTCTATACTTGACTTTGTCAACATGTTAAAAAACAAATTCATTTTGTCTTCAGCAAACTAGCCCTACTTTATGCTTCAGCATTTGTTTGATTTCATTACTTTAAAAGCAAGTCTTTCTAATCTGCCACACAGCTGTCTTCAGATCTGGCAGGACCTACCTCTTTTAACCATATCACTGGTATCAGATGTAAAAGTAATGTAGATAATAATTAAAAGGCTCAAATTTGGAACTGTATGACTCAACTCTTCCAAATTCCATTTGTATTTAGTAAATCACTCTTGCCAGTTACTTCAAAAAGTTCATTGATGAATTAAACAGGCAATTAATGTTTAATAAAATTATTTCATTTACCTAGTTAGTATTTTTCTAATCTTCTACATTCAATTCATTTTACATCTGAAAGTGAAAGCCTTGAGAGTCTCTTTGCATCTTGTTGCCCTCATCATCTTACCTTTTTTTTTTTTAAAGATTTATTTATTTATACAAGCACTGGGTACAGTCAGAAGCACGGGAGAGTGAGAGAATCCATCAGAGCCAGAGTGGGGAGCAGAACAGGCAGACTAATGAAGTACTGCTGAGGGGAGCAGTGGGTGCAGCAGGACAGGTCTGTGCGCCATGTGGGACCCTCGCCTGCGGCCCGGGATCGAAACGGTGCTGCAGAGGCTGTGGGCAGCTTCGCAGCCCAGTGCTCAACCACTGCGCCACCAGGAAGGCCCTCGTCTTACCTTTTTTTTTTAAGATTTATTTATGCATACAAGAACTGTGGTACAGGCCAGAGGTGTGGGGGTGAGAGGATTCACCAGAGACAGAGTGGGGAACAGAACAGGCAGATTCACTGAAATACACTGCTGAGGGGAGCAGCAGGGTGAGACAGGAGAGATCTGATGCGCCATGTAGGTTGCTCCCTGGCGGGGGGATCATACTCACACTGCAGAGGCTGTGGATTGCTTCATAGGTTGTGTCTTAACCCCTTGAGCCACCAGGGAGGCCCTCATCTTCTTACCTTCTATTATTTTCTGTATTGGTCCTACTCAGTTGTCACCCTGGATTGCTTTTCAGGCTGGGAAGTTCCATGCATTCTGACCTGCATTTCCCCCCAAATATATACCAAACATGATCTAAACACTCAGCTTGGCACCCATAACCCTCTCCAGTCTTTCCTAATATGCTCCAATCCAATGGACAGTTATTTCCCCCCAACTGCGCTATATTTTCTTTATCGTCCTGTTTATCCTCCCCACTTCCCTACTATACTTCCCTACCATACTTCCTTCTGTCTTTTTTCATGTTTAACCCATCCTTTGGAGACGTATCCACTTCCATGAAGTCCTTCCTCAATCTCAGTTATATAATGTCTTGTGTTTTCAAATGCCTTTAGCATTTTGTGTATCTGTGCTAGCCACCTTTCTTGCTCTTTACTGTAATCACAGATGTATATGAGTTTATTCCAGTTCTCCTATTAGATAGTCTAGTCCTTGATATCAGGAAGTTTATCAGTTCCTTGTTGGATCTCACATGTATTTAGAACTCATTAATTCATTTCTTCTTTCATTCAGTACTTTAGGTGTTCTTAAATTGAAGGTAAAATCCTGATGATGATGTTCTGTAAACTTTTCTAGAATTTAAAAGTCTTAATTTTTGTTTGAAAATCATATGAAATGGGTCTTACTAAATTACTTATCTTCAGTAGAATTATAAAATAAGGGTGCTGAATAATTTTCCATAGTTATTCAATAGAGTATTTCTTTGGTAGTAAAAACAATTATACAGTTACTACAAAACAACTGTTTGGAAACAGTTCAATTATTTTATGAAACTAAAATTAATTTTTTAAGGTTTATTTTATTTATGCATACAAGAACTGGGGTGCAGGCCAGTGGTGCGGGGGAAGGACGGTGAGAGGACTCCCCAGAGACAGAGTGGGGAGCAGAACATGCTATCTACAAAATCCACTGCTGAGGGGAGCAGCGGGTGAGACAGGAGAGGTCTTCTGTAGCCAGTTCCCTGGCTGGGGATTGAACTAAGGCCACAGTGGCTGGGAATAGCTTGATAGCATTACTTTAACCCCTGTGCCACCAGGGAGGCCCAAATTAAACTAAATTTCCTTTGAAATATATACATTGAAAGATTTTTCTTTAAAAAAATCTTATTTTTTTATAATAATTATGTTTTTAAAGTGATTGCTCAGGTATAAAAATTGCATCTTCTTCATCCTTACCTCTTTCTTAAAAAATTCATGGTGTCACTTTATTGTTGGCCCTATCAATTTACATATTCTTCCTGTTAATGACACATATAAATCCTCTGCTCTTCACACAAATATGACCTCACTTTTCCTCTCTGTTGTGTTTGTGGTTATTAAACATTTGTCAGGGCTGTGGTAGCCACAGTAACTTACATTTGCATAACAGTGTAGTTTTCAAAGAAGAGATAGAGACTCTGAGCACCAACATAATCCCACTTGACAGACTGATGGAAATGTAATCAGGTTTTATTTTTTAACTGTCCTATGAATAAAAAACAGTTACCATAGAGGGACATTGGTTTAGGTTTGGACTTAAGATTCCTGCTTTTTATAACTTGGTGGGGCTGGTGCTTAGATCATAACTTAGAAGTCAAAAACCCAAATGCACATGGAGATCAGTGCGATACTATGAGTGAAGCTGACTCACATGGCCAGATGGAGTTTGGGCCCCGTCTAAGGGGAGCTGCCTCTACTCCAGATGACTGGGCACTGAGGCCCAGGGTTGCCAATCTTCTGATTTTCAAACAAACTCAGAAATTGGGGTTTTAGGGCCTCCCCGGTGGTGCAGCGGTTGAGCGCTGGGTTGCGAAACTGCCTGCAGCCTCTGCAGTGCCGGTTCGATCCCCGGCTGCTGCCCGGCCCCGGAGGAGGGTCCCACTTGGCGCGCAGACCTCTCCTGCTGCCCGCTGCTCCCCTCAGCAGTGTACTTCGGTCCTTCTGCCTGCTCTGCTCCCCGCTCTGGCTCTGGTGAATTCTCTCACCCTCACGCGCTTCTGACTGTACCCAGTGCTTGTATAAATAAATAAAAATAAATCTTTAAAAAAAATAAGAAATTGGGGTTTTATATAAAATCTCCATTTATATGCAATAGAGGAGAATATAATGTGCACAGCATTAGTGTGAGCAGTATACATGCTTGTGTATAATATATGTTGTATGAAACTATGAAGAGTCATTCATCCAACTTGTCTCTCTGAATTGGAAACTTTTCATAGTAGGGAATGACTTTTTCTTTACCCGGGATATAATTATCGTATGATTATAATTAATTACATTTAGCTGTACTACTTAATGCTTCTTAAAGAAGAAACTCTTGTTATAGGACAGAAAGCCATGCTGAAGCTACATGACCATGATCAAAACTTTTAACCTCTCAGATCCTCAGTGTTTTCATATGCCAATACTGATACCTTGTGATTGTTATGGAAACCAAGTATGATGCAGCTTACTAAGCTTCCAACATATTTGATGCTCAATTTATGTGAGACTTTGTATTTGCTAGTTAGAATTAAGTCCAACACAATATAATACATATGAAACTTAGGGCATATTTCAAACTGAGTATCATCAAAACAAGGCAATTGAAAGTTAGATTGACTTTCCAAACATCAAAAGCAACAATCCAAAGTTGGTTTCTTATTCAGGCTCATAAAAGCACAGTATCACTGTTAATTGTCGTATCTTGCTTCTACATTTCCTTACATGTATAAGGCATTGAATAAGAAAAGTAACACTTGGTCGTAAAAATGAGGATTATGCAAGCATTAAGCAATATACCTTGACTGAAATGAACTTTTTTCATATGCATGTACTTATAACCTCCAACAATCCACAATAAACACCTGCCAAGATTGCTAAAACTTTAACACAATAGAATATATAACAGAAGATTCTTTCATTCCTGTCAGCTCTGTGGTATTTGAGTGGGTCACGAGAAAACAGGACAAAGAGCTTGGGTTAAATATCATTCAAGCAAATAATTACTCTTTATTTTCTCTGAGTGAGATCTTGACTGAAATAATCTTAATACGTGACATGCACTTTCTAATGAAGGAACCAGGGAATACTTTTAGTTCAAAGGAGTTGTTGGTAATGATAAGATGCATTTTGCAATCAAAGTGCAGGAAAGCACAAAGCAACCAGCTTTTTAATGTATTATTTATAGTGGATTTTCACCCTGGTTTGGAGAAGTGCCTTTGCAACAACATCTCAAAACTCTTTCATTATCTCTAATGTCTTCACATAGGCAGGAGGGTTGAAAAGGCTAATGGGAAGATTTGCAAGCCGCTTAGAAAATATAGTTCACTCTTTTTCTCATCCCGTTTCTTTATTTTTCCTAGTGATGCTAATTATCACCTCAAAAGCTCCTCTAGCATTTAATTAACATGTGCAGAAGAGCCTCTCTAATATTAAGTCCACAGTGAGGGACAACCTCTGTCCTTTTATTTCTTTATTTATCTAACTATTTAGTTTTTGGTAATTATATGAGACAATAGTCCAACCTCATTACCCTTCAGGTGATCAGTGCTGGGACCAATTTTAACATTTTTAAAAATTGTTTATTGTTACTGAATTATCATTGTTTCATATCCTTGCCAGTGTTTTGGCAGTATAAGATATCTCCCTCGGGTGTAGTCACTAATATTCCACAGCTGAAGCACCCATCGTCCCCCACCAAAGTTCATCTGCTCTTCCCACTCCCACTTTCGGGTCCCACTCCTCATTCATTCCTCTCTCCCACTGCATCCCCTTCTAAAAGTTGCAGATCTATAGTCAGCTTGGTTTTTAAGTTTGTCTTTGTCTGACCTTTTAATTGTTCTATATTCCACCTGTAAGGACACTAACTAGTATTTATCTTTCTTTTTCTGGCTTAATTCATTTAGCATCATCTCTTCCAGCTCCATTCATGTTGTGGCAAATGGCATGGCTTATCTTTTTGATGGCTGAGTAGTAGTCCATTATGTATACATAACACAACTTCTTGATCTACTCAACTGTTTGGGGGCACTTAGGTTGTTTCCATATGTTCAATATCTTGGTTGTCATAAATAGTGCTGCTATAAACATAGGAGTGCAGGTTTTCTTTTGAATTAGTGTTTTTGTATGGGGGGGGTAGATTCCTAGGAGTGGAATTGCTGGGTTGTCTGGCACATCCCTTTTTAATCTTTCGAGAAACCTCCAGGCTACTTTCCATAGAGGTTAGACCAGTCTCCATTCCCACCAGCAATATAAGAGGCTTCCCTTTTCTCCGCATCCTTCCCAGCACTTGTTTCTGTTCTTTTTAGTGTGAGGTGGTATCTCCTTATGGTTTTGATCTGCATTTCCCTGATGATAAGTGATAATAAACATTTCCTCATGTGCCTGTTGTCCCCTGGTATGTTGAAATTATTTTATGGCCACAGCAGAGGCAACTGCAGCATTTCTGTATCATACAAACTTATGGCTGAAATATGTAAACTGGTTGGAAGGTAATTCAAGGGGAATTGTGAAGCTAAACTATGTAAGTAGGGGCAAAGTTTTCTTATAATTTTGCTAAATAAGAAAACCCAATCAGCCTAGACCTGAAAATGTCCCTTTATGCAAAAGCAGATACCTATGTATTTTTTTAAAGATTTGTGTATTTATGCATACAAGAGATGGGGTACAGGCCAGAGATGCGGGGGGTGAGAGGATTCGTCAGAGACAAAGTGGCAAACAGAACAGGCAGATCGACCGAAGTACACTGCTGAGGGGAGCAGCGGGCAAGTCAGGAGAGGTCTGCTGCACCATGTGGGTTTCTCCCTGGCCGGCTGGGGATCGAACTTGTGCTGCAGAGGCTGTGGATTGCCTCATAGTGCGGCACTCAACCCCTTGCGCCACCAGGGAGGCCCCTACCTACCTATTCTTGATCAGATCGAGATCTGTAATCTTTTTGTAACTTTAAAGATCTGATACCATAAGTCTTTGACATAAAAATGCCTTTTTTTAAGTATATTTTAAAAACATAGTGAGAATTTACTTTCCAAGTTTGTTTTTCTCCTTTCCCTTTGTCCTTCCTTGCCTTGTGTTCTTCCTTTTTTCCACAGCCATTGTAAGTGCCCTGATGTTTTCATGTAACTATTCTTGCTCATTAAAGCAAAGTGGAACAGAGGGGAAAGAGCCCCAGTGGACTCCAGGTACATTTTTATGGTTATGGCACATCTTAGATGGTTATAATGGCGATGGAATGAAGTGTTCAAAAGAATACAAGCCATTCCATTCCAGGTCTGGAATTGAGATGATGGATAATGTTCTTAGAGACAGACAGCTCAAAGTGAGGTAAATTGTGCTTTAAAAAATTTCAAGTCTGAGTGTGCATATGGGAAGCAGTATTTCCCTGTGGGAAAAACTCTGGCTCCTAATTTCACTTCTGTGAGAGCCTTGATATATGAGGTTGAACATGCGATGGTGACAGAGGAAGAGAGGATGACAGCACCAGGGTCATGGAGCGACATGAAGAGCCCAGCATTGTTTGTGTTGAGTCGGCAACACTGATAAACAGGGGTAGTAGAGCAGGCTACACAATGCAGGATGCTGCCCAGTGAGCAAGATCCTGATCTTTATATGATAGAATCATACAGCATACATATATCATACAGCATCAGTTACGTGGGTAAGAGGACAAAGAGGAAAAGAGGACTGAAACTAAAAATGTGGTGATGTCATCTAAGACTTCAGGAAAACATGAGTCTGCTGAGCAGGTAATTCTTACTGCCTGATGACCAAGTGGTATAATCGAAACCATACCCCAGACCCCCAGGCCATGGTTCCAATCTTAACAAGGCATTCCACAGATCAGCTTCTGGGATCCCTTGTCATACATCAGTCAACAGCCCCCCAGGCATTCCTGATCATGCCTCGTGATGCAGACCCTTCCCATGGTGATCCAGCTTTCTGCTCTTGATTGATTTGAAAGGCACCTTGTAAGGTTGGACTCCTATATTGACCTGGCAATATAGGAATGCAGAACTGTAGGTAACAAAATGGTGGCCAAACACACTGCTTTGGATCAGCAGACCCACAATCTGTGGTGCTTTCTCTCTCCTGGGTGTTTCTATTCTTGCTGCTGTTCTTCTAACACTTACAGTGGTTTTGTTGTCCTTCCCAGGTTTGAATGGTGTCTTGTCCTGTCCTGCTGGAACTGGGTCCTTGGTTTTGGACACATGTTTCCACCCTTCTACCACAGCTAGCTTTTCCAGGGTCTCTCTTGTGCAGAATACTTGCCAGGAAACTGGAAGCCATGCTGGATAAACTAATTACAGCAAGGTGTTCATTCCACAGGTTCATCAAACATTTATGGAGCAGCCTGGTTCCTGGGCTAGGCCTGAGGGACTGATCAAGGCCAGTCAACTGCACGGTCACCATTCAGTCTGGCAACTGTGGGCTTTGGGAGCAGGCAGTACTGGGTTTGAATCTTACCCAGTTATTGGCTAGATATGTCCTCTTGGATAAAATTTTACATAGCTCTTCCAGAAATCTGTTTCCTCCTCTGTAAAGTGGGGCAATAATAGCTTCTCACAGAGAGTTTTGGGTTTTAGGACATTTATATCCAGTGGCTAGTTCATGCTGGATGTTAAACAACAGTGCTTATTATGATGTCACTGGTTACCTTTACTGTGTATCATTTATGGGGACCTTTAACACTGTAACTTCAGATGTCCATTATCAGCGCTTTAACCATAAGAATTTTAAGTTTTGTGGCAGGTTCCTGAGAGACCTTTTAGGGAGTCAGAGAAGTCTTTCCCTGCCTCTCACCCACAGCAGTTGTCTCGCTTCTGACAATCCAATACCCAGTATCAGCTGTCTGAGGAACTGAAGCAGAGAGAATTGCTGTAGACACAGGAGAAGTGTTATAAGGATACACAGAGGTACATTTTCAAATGAGGCAACCCAGCTCTAAAATGCCAGCAGACAGCAACAGCAGTTCATGAAGTGAAAAGTAGGTCACCTGTTTGGCATGAAGGTGTCAGGCAGCCGCTGAGGTGAAGAGCCCAAAGCCATAAACAGTAACAAGCTGTGGAAACTGCTACAGTCTACAGTCGCCATAAACCACAGGGCTGCCAGCTGAGCTCACGCACACAACTTCGTCCTCGTCAGCCTGGGCAGCAGCCGTGTGAGCCCAGAGGGCAATGATAGGTCGCCAGACCTTCGCTGCCTCTGCACAAGGGCGTGAGCTGAAGTGGAAATAAAACTCTTACTTTTTCTTTTAACATTTATTTTTATTTATGCATAGAAGAACTGCTGTATAGGCCAGAGGTGCCGGGGTGGGGACGGGTAGGGTAAAAGGATTCCCCAGAGACAGAGTGGGGAGCAGAACAGGTGAATGGACTGAAATCCACTGCTAAGGGGGGCAGTGGGTGAGATAGGAGTGGTCTGCTGTGCCATGTGGGTCAGCTTCCTGGCCGGGGATCGATCTCAGTCCACAGTAGCTGGCAACAGCTTGATGGCACTGAAACTTTAACCCTGTGTGCCACCAGGGAGTCCCCTTCACTTATTTTGTTTGCCACCTACATTTCTGCTTTATTTTTCAGGTGTTTATAGCTTCAAATATGAATGTGTCAAATTTCAGAATGCCGAGATGAACATCTGCTGATGTGCACATTCTTGTCCACAGAGTGGGCCTTCTGTTAATAGGATGTTTTTGTGTTGAGAGAATTTTTGGAATGCTTATTTTGCATGCCAGTGATAAAGGACTCTGAACGCAGAGCCTGAGGCTACCATTTGAAGTGGTGTTTGAGCAGTCATGGACTGTGTTAGCCTGGGGCAGGAGGTAGACACAGGGGTTTGACTCTGAGGGATGCTAGTAGCTGTGATGTCTGCTCTGCTCCACACGCTCAGCGTCACTGTACACATTCTCGCAGCTCCCTCTCCATACTTACGCTTACCTCCTGCCCATTCCTGCCTTAAACTCAGGAGAGATGGTGAAGATCAAGAGTTGTGGGTCTGCGAGACTAAAGAGGCTTATTGGGCCACCATTCTTTGTTACGTGCAGTTCTGCATTCCTATGCCAAGGTCAGAACTGCGCAGTCAATCAGTCATAGCCAAACCTTACAAGGTGCCTTTCAAATCAACCAAGCGCATAAAGCTTAATTGCACTGGGAAGGCTATGCATCATGAGGTATGACCAGGAACACCTGGTGTCTTGAGGACCAATGTATGATAAGGGACGGGCCCTAGAAGCTGATCAGTGGAATGCCTTGTTGATAAGATTGGAACCATGGCCTGGGTCTGGGGTATGGTTTTGATCATACCACTTGGTCATCGAGCAGATAAGAATTATGTGGTCAGCAGACTCATGTCCCCCCGAAGCCATAGATGACAAAAACACATTCTTTAGTTTCACGTATCTTTTTCTCTTTGTTGTACCCCACATAACTGATGCTGTATAATTATTCTATCAATAAAAAGGCCAGGATCTCACTTGTTCAGCAGCATCCTGCATTGTGCAGCCTGCTCCACGACTCATGTGTATCAGGGTGGTGTTGCCGACGCAACAAAGAGTAGCCTGTAAATAGAGGTTAGGTAAACCCTAGATTGAAGCTTGTTACAAAGAAAGAAAAAACGTAGGCAACAGACTGCAGTGTTGCACTTTGGTCATTTGATTTAGGCAGAAACCTTAGGCTCCTGAAATTCTTGGTCTGATTTCATTAATTCTTAATTAATGAAGCCCATGAAGGGCTTCAGAAATTAACTACACTATGATTATTGTAAAAATGACTTATCTAGGGCCTCCCCGGTGGCACAGCGGTTGGGCGCTGGGTTGTGAGGCTGCCCGCGGCCTCTGCAGCACTGGTTCAATCCCTGGCTGCTCCCCGGCCACCAGAGGAGGGTCCCACATGGCGCGCAGACCTCTCCTGCCTCCCGCTGCTCCCCTCAGTGGTGTGCTTCTGTCCTTCTGCCTGCTCTGCTCCCCGCTCTGGCTCTGGTGAGTTCTCTCACCCTCCCGTGCTTCTGACTGTACCCAGTGCTTGTATAGATAAATAGATGAATCTTTAAAAAAAAAAAAAAATGACATCTATCATGCAATGAAGGTTCTTTAAAGTGATAGATTAGGGCCTTCCCAGTGGTGCAGCGGTTGAGCGCTGGGCTGCAAAGCTGCCTGCAGCCTCTGCAGCGCCGGTTCAATCTCTGGCTGCTGGGCGAGGGTCCCACATGGCGCTACAGACCTCTCCTGCCATGCCTGCTGCTCTCCTCAGCAGTGTACTTCGTCAGTCTGCCTGTTCTGTTCCCCACTCTGGCTCTGGTGAATTCTCTCACTCTCCCGCGCTTCTGACTGTACCCAGTGCTTGTATCAATAAATAAATAAATCTTTAAAAAAATTAAAAAGTGATAGATTAATATTGTGAAAATTATTGAAAATAAACTAGTGGTGCCCAAACCATAATGTGTGGCTGTCATTATTTTCTCTGATGTCTGATATAGATTTCTTTATGCAAAGTGGCATCATTAAAATTTCCCACAACCTGAAGTCCATGAAGAGATAAGAATAAGTTGAAGTTCTCTTGACTCTGTTAGTGCACAGAATAAGGATTACCCTAGGACCCCCAAAGTTGCATGCTCTAACTGGGTTCTGCCACATAAAGACAAGACTTAAGAAATTTAATAGAACAGTGTGCATAGAGGAGGAAAAGAAATTGTTTCCCAATAAAACACCAACTATCTCACCTCCTAGAGGGTAAATGCCCAGCCAAACAGGGTTGGCCCAAAGCAGGACCACTGAGGCCAGAAAGCCTGCCACAGTCTAAGGCGCCTTCTGGTGGAGATCCATAGGAAAGGGGCAGAAGGGCCCAGCATGTCTGGGATAAAAGGAAGAAAATCATAGTACAAATCAAGGTAAGGGCTGCTATTGTCAGACTCCCCAGGGGTCTGTTACCCACATCCCTTCCAAGCGTTTCCACATGTTCCAACTCCATGTGTCTCCTTCCATGTCCACCAAATTCCTAGTGTAAGTCCAAAGCCAAGAGGCAAGCACAGTTTCTTCACACATCTTTAATCCATGCATCTTCCCATCCTGTGTCTTCTTCCAAATCCTCCCCAGCTTTCCCACCTCCACTCAAATCACCCTTCATTATGTAGGGCAGGGAACAGGGAACCTCCCTTTTTTAAGGAGATCCCGCTCTGTAACAAAACTAGGAGCTGCTTAGTGGAAATATCCTAACAGAAGTATCCCTGCCCCGGCCCTGTAGAGGACCTTCAAGGAACACACTGGATTCTGCAGCATTTGAGCACATAAGGATTCTTCCCCCAATCCACATTTAAATGAAAATAAATATTAGTTCCAATGGGCTCTTTTTAAAATAAGAATAAATGATGAACTCAAATAAAAAGTTCATATGGTTTCCATTGTTAGGAAAAGTAATTTAGGAAGAATGTGCTTACTAATCTACTCTCAGCAAAGCAATCCTCATGGATCAAAGCAATCCTCATTGCATCAAAGGCATTCCCTTACCTGAAGAGATAATGAACTAGGGAAATATATTCCTGTTAGTAAGAGTTTTGCTTTTAAAATGCAATAATTGAGGGCCCTCCCTGGTGGCCTAGGGGTTAAGTCTCAGCACTATCACCTCTATGGTCTGAATTCCATCCCAGGCCAGGGAGCTGACCCACATGGCACAGCAGACTTCTCCTGTCTCTCTTGCTAGCAGTGTATTTCAGTAGATCTGCCTGATCTGCTCCCCACTCTCTCTGGTGAGTCCTCTAACCACCACCCTCCTCCCCTGCACCTCTGTCCTACACCCCGTTTCTTCTATGCCAAAATAAATTTTAAAAAAATAATTGAATAAAACCCCTCTTGGGGAAAGAATGAGGATGAGTTAGGAGATAATCCATTTGTTTTATGAATTAATGTACATTTGTTTATTTCCATTTGGAGTCCTGCTTTGACTTTTAATTTTAATTCATGATCTTAAATGGAAGAAGTTTAGGACCTACAGGACAACTAAGAAATTCTTGCACTGTGCTTGAAGGCAGTGGAAACTATTTTAATTTACAAGAACTACATTCTTTTGCATTTATAGAAAATCACCTTATTTCTCAAACTACATATTATGTTAGTATTTGAGCACGATTGTCCTATATTTGGAGGAAGATTTTTAGCAGATTGGATGATTCTACCTAGCATCAATACACAATAAATATAAATACAATTTTTTTCTCAGCTCAGGCTTAGATTGGGAAGTGTTTCTTTATTCTCCATTAGCTTAAAATGGACTTATATCTGCTAGATAAAGGCAAACAGGCAAACATGAGAATTTTATTCTTCAGAGAGGTTTTAGTCAGTTCACTAAAATTTACAGCCACTTTTCAGTTTGTAACTCTAAAATATGGGGAAGAGGGATTCACTTTTCAATGATGCTTCAATGATTAGTTTGTAGAATCTTAAGTGTAACTTCACGATATTATGGAAAAAATGGACTGATTTTTTTTTCTTTATGCACTTTAAAACTTGCAGATAAAGTTATACAAATAGATTCTCACTTCTACCCATTAATGTCTGATTAGTTCCAAGTGTTTGAGTGAATCACTTTTCCTGCAGGGAACAGAAAGTACATAAAAGTAACTATGCTATTATCTTCATTCCATTTACTGGAAAATAAATGGACTTTTAAACAAATGTTTGTTTTTCTAATTCATAAGCAATCTACACTTAGCAATCTATAGTCCTCCCTTTAAACCCACTACACTACTCTTAAATTGTGTCACTTCCCTTAATTTAATAATTTTAATATTTAATAATTTTAATATCACCTTTAAGGTCTCAGTTCAGATTTGAATATATTTTTAATAGAGTAAGATATGATGATTAGAGGGACATATACTTTAGAGAATATTACTTCAAATGCTTTCATAATACTTTTAAGGAACCACACCTTTATAATACCTGTTTCCATTTTTTTTAATTGTTTTCTCTCATTTTCATTTTGCTTCCTTGTCATTTGTTCTTTCAATTAGAAATACCTCTCAATATCACATCACTCTAGCACAGCCAATGGAATTCCCACAGTTCTCTGCGATGGGCTGCCTAATTGAGAATGCAGTGCTAACAGGAAGCAGAAGACAGAGGATTGAGGGTAGAAAGGCGACCTTAGGTCGAGGTTACTGATTAAGTCTCCCCATTGTCTGATGGTTGGGCTGATAATGTGCTTTCTGAGGCATGGGATAGACACCATCTGCACCAACTTTTACTTGCTTTCGTGTTCCTCATCATAGCTAAAGGAAAAAAGAATAACGGCAGCTCCCTGTCTCCAAGGCCCTCTATTTACTGCAGGTGTTCCTGATTTTCAATTTTAAAGCTCAATTGGTGGCTTTGTTGGCGGCAGACTCCACTGCAAGATGAACTTCCCTATCTTGTTTCTTGGAATGGTATTGCATTCCCCCTTATGATATTTCAGAAGGAATGTCTCACCCAACTGCATTGATTGTCCCTATGATCACAGTCATAGCTGGGTGTTTAGATGAAATCTGCAGAATTATAACACATAGCTGTAGGCTGATGCTGAATTCTAGAACGAGTTGTGTTGCTATCCTAATCATTTCGTGGTCCTTTTCTATATGGAAAAGAGATAATTTATATTTTCCAAATAAAGAAGTTGAATAAATATGGTTTTAAAAAAGGAAAGGAAAGCAACTGAAAACCTATGATTATCCACTGCATATTTTTTCAAATATTCTAGCTCTCTCATTCTTAACAGCATATAATTAAAGGTGTGTTTTCCAAACAGAACCAATGCATTGCTGTGGAAAAATATGCAGCAAGCACTTTTTATTCAGCAGGTGTGCAATTTTATGCATCTTGTCCTCTCAATCAGAAGACATCAGGAGGAAGAGTACTTCTCACAAATAGGAGACAAATTAGTCTCAAACACACAGAGACAAATACATGAGTTGAATCTTCACTAAACTGGCCTGTTTTTGAGAAATATAAAGACACCAATGAATAAAATGTGTAATTATTGCCACTTGACGTAAATGACTTGACGTAGAACTACAGGATCTTAGGGATTACTTAGGATTAATTCTTGTATAAGACCCTTGTTTTTCACAGGAAGAAATCTTGCACCTTAGTAAAAATACACATAAACACATAGAATGAAACCTGGGTGGCCATAGAAAAGTCTTAAAATCTTGAATATCAATTTCATACCCACAAATGCTTAGATCCCTGAAGTTTACAAAATTGCATTGAGGCACTGAACACATGAGATTGATTAACTCATCCAGAATGCTATAGATGGGTAGTGGCAGAGTTGGCTAAAATCCATGTTTCCTGATTCGCATTTAGTTCTCTTTTTGTTATATTGCAAATGTGATTATTTGCAATGCTACTGAATTATTGAATCATTGTGTTTCTCTAGTAGGGAAGGGCAGGGACTTGGACCTCTCAAGAAAGATCTGGTATTATGGTATTTTTATCTCATTGTGCACATTTCTAGTACGTCAGTCCAGAGGATAGAGCCCTACTTAGGGTGAGCTCATTATACCACCATTTGGGTATTGGGCTAGGATCTTCATCTTTTTAATGGGAATGACCCTAAAGACCTAAATATAGTGGACCTCAATGTAATTTTGTAAACTTTAGGAGATCTAGGTATCTGTGGGTATGGAGTTAATAATCAAGATTTCAAGAACTCTCTGGGTGCCCAAGATTCTGCCCATGTGCTTTTGTGGATTTTTGCTAAGGCACAAATGTGAGTTGACATCTACAAGGAACCAATTTCCAAAAAACAGTGTCAGATAACGACCCAACACCCACATCAACACAAGATTTAAAACCAAATTACATGCTATAATAATATTTTGGAATTATAGGAATCTTTTTTCAAAAGTTTTTCTTTGTGTGTGTGTGTGCGCGCACGCACGTGTGTGTGTGTGTGTGTGTGTGTGTGTGTGTGTGTGTGTGTGTGTGTGTGTGTGTGTAGAAGAACTGGGGTGTAGGCCAGAGGTGCAAGGCATGAGAGGATTCACCAAAGACAGAGTGGGGAGCAGAAGAGGCAGATCCACTGCTAAGGGGAGCAGTGGGAGAGACAGGAGAGGTCTGCTGTGCCATGTGGGTCAACTCCCTGGGATCAAACTCAGGCCTTTGTGGTGACAGAGCTGAGACTTAACCCCTAGGCCACCAGAGAGGCCTCTATTTGAAGTACTTCCACATCAGTTCAAATGCTAATTTTCAGGGTTTTTCCTGTTCTTGTATAAAAAAATATTTTGTGCTGGCTCACTTAAGTGACATTAACACATACATTCTCACAGCACTAAAACATGTATAGCCCTGATATTTTAAAAAATGATGATTAAATAATGAGCTAGGGAACCAAATAATGAGCTAGGAAACCAAAGAGAACTAAAGGAGGCACTTCCCAAATTGTTCTCATCAAGCAAACCCCCTCAGACCTACAGATTCTATCTGGCCAAACACGCCACCTCTGCTCCCTCCTGATTTCCCTAAGGTGAAGGGATTGTCCTGGTGCTTCTGAGGAACCCAGCTCAGGTGTGGTGAGCTGAGAGCTTGGCCTATGGATAGAAAACAGGCTTCTCCTTGGCCAGCTGCAACAGTCTTTCCTTGTGACCTGAAATTTTGGCAACTCCAACTCCAAGAAGCACTCTCTAGAATCAGAGAATAAAACTGGCAGAAAGGCTGTACCTGCTTCACAATGTTACCTTAAACCCTGTGCCATATTCAGGGGGACAGGGTGCTTTGGGACTAGAGGCTGGGGTGGGGTGAGAGGCATGGGGGAAGCTGAAATGATAAAACTCCTTGACAGAGCATCTTGTATGCCTCAAGTGCCTTCAGAGGCCTGGTCAGCAGCTTGGTGACCTGAATGACTTTAGAAGGCCCTATTGGGGCAATATTTTGCCACTCAAGGATGTAGGCTCGGCAAGGCCAGCCCTTCTAGTTCTCATGAAAAGGTAGAAATTCTACTTTTAAAAAGTGAAATGCATTCATTTCCAATATTTGCAATTAAGTAAAAGCTTTAAAGTAGTGTTAGGGTCAAATAGTCCACAGGCCAAATTGCTACCAGTTTTCAAGTCTTGGTATAGGGCAACCATCCTTTTGGGAATTTTGGAGGTAAAAGACCTATCCAACCCCCTCTAAGAGATCCTGATTTCATTGGTCTGGGATTGACCCCAAGTATCAGATTGCCTTCATGTAAAGTCAAGACTGAGTCCTACCCATTAGGTGGTGTGCAGTGACTGAATTATTGGAACCACAGGGTCATACCAATAGTTTCCCTGGCTGCCTTTTCTCCTATTTTCTCCTTATGCAACTTTGTCTGTAGAGCCATACCATCAACAATTCCCTTTCCTTTAGTTTGTCTGACTTAAATGTGCAAATGAATCACCTAAAAGCCTATAAATATAGAGATTACTGAACTCCACTGCACGAGATTCTGATTCAGTAGATGGCTTTTGGAATTTGCTCTTAACACCCACCTTAGTTTACTGTAACACAGATGGTCTAGAGACCACACTTTAGAAACACTGACTCATAATATATGCCGATGGCTGGCACATATGTTATTTCAGCCCTAGTTTCTTGCCTAAGTTATAGATCCGTATGTACAACTGCCTCCTGGAAATCTCCACCAGTTTTGCTTGGATAACTACAATTTATCATTGTCTGAATTCAAATTAGTTATTTTTCTTCAAAGTCTACACATAGAGCACCTTCCTTATAGCCTAAAGGTTAAAACTCAGCACTATCACCTCTGCAGCCTGAATTAGATCCCCAGCCAGGTTGCTGACTCCATGGCAAAGCAGACCTCTCCTGTCTCGCCTCTGTTCCCCTCAGCAGTGGATTTCAGTAGAGCTGCCTGTTCTGCTCCCTACTCTGTCTCTGGTGGATACTCTCACCCCCTGTACCTCTGGCCTACATCCCAGTTCTCCTTTGCAAATGTAAAAAAAAAAAAAAAAAAGAAAAAGAAATAAAAACAAAGCTTACACATAGTTATATTTTTTATTTCGTTGGAATGCATCATCATTGACATAGTTTGCGTGAGCCAGAATTTGCATCTGTACCTTTGGTGGGTAGGGACTAGCATTCAGACTGCGTGGAGAGGGTGAATGCCTCCATCAGGTGCACTCAACAGCTGTTTTCCTGTCCAAGCTTCACCATGTCCATGCAGTTATTCTACCTTGGCCTTTTGAGTGTAATTGAGATTTGCTGGTACAAGACAATAAAACTAGAGTTTGTTTATTGAGGTTTACTCTGCCCCAGGCACTCTTCTAAGTGTCTCATATATACTGATTCCATCTTTCCTTGAACCTGCTGAGGTCATTGCATAGTTTTTGGGAGTTCAG
Organism: Talpa occidentalis; assembly: GCF_014898055.3. Taxonomy (NCBI): domain Eukaryota; kingdom Metazoa; phylum Chordata; class Mammalia; order Eulipotyphla; family Talpidae; genus Talpa; species Talpa occidentalis. The sequence goes on along the minus strand of NW_023601653.1, from coordinate 43,826,051 downwards.
CATCCCTGAGGCTAGAGCTGATCCCACGTCCACTTGTCAGTTGAGGCCTCTGCTTCAAAATAGCTAACATTTCCTTTTTAAAAAAAAAATTTAATTTATATCTTTTACACCATTGAGTATTCTCCATAAAATTCCCACCACCAGTTCACCCATGAACCTTCACCATAGTCCCTTGTGCTCTTCTCTTCTCTGTTTTGATCCCTTTTCCCTTCCCTCCCTTTCAGAATGTCTTTTGTTTATGGTTGCTGGCTAGTTTTATCATTATCGTTATTATTATTATTACTATTATTATTATTACTGTTATTTTTTCCCCTGATCCCTTATTTGGTTCCCCTACATTCTTCCTGTCAGTGAAACCATTCAATATTTTTTCTTTTTCCTTCTGGCTTATTTCACTGAGCATCATCCCTTCTAGCTCTGTCCATGTTGCTATGAATGACCCGAGTTTATCTTTTTTGATTGCTGAATAATATGCCATTGTGTATATAGACCACATCTTCTTGATCCAGTCATCTATTTTGGGGCATTTGGGTTGTTTCCATCTTACTTATTGTAAATAGTGCTGCACTGAACATAGGGGTGCAGGTGTCTTTTTGAATTAATGTATTTGTTTCCTTTGGGTAGATTCCTAGGAGTGAAATTGCTGGGTCATATGGTAGCTCCATTTTTAGTAGTATGAGGAAACTCCACACAGCTTTCTGTAGTGACTGGACCAGTTTGCACTCCCACCATTTTCTTCTCGCCATGATACTACTCACCTAAGTAGAGACCCCAGGGCCTGGGCTCCCTGCTATAGTTTTCATGGTTCCAGGGTTATCAGTGGCTGCTTGAGTTGGAATCACATTAACCTGTCTCCTTAGCTACTGTGAATCAGGTTGCAGCCTGCCATAAAGCAGGAGAGTACTAGAGTCAGGACGATATTTTCAAAGATTGCCTTGTTCATTATCATCCATTATCCTTACCTTATAGACTTGAAACTGAAGCTTAGATAGAGTGATTTGCTAAGGGTAAGAGAACAGCTTGAGAGGTCAGCCACCAAAGCAATAAAAAACCCTTGAAATATTACTATTGAATTGAGGTTACAAGCTAGGGAGGGGGGAACAAAATGGGGAGGGAGCCCAATGGGCTATGGTAGAGAACTGTGGGCGCCTTGGTGGTGAGTATGGTGTGGTGATGTGCATTGGAGAAGGTATTGTCCTATATCTCTGAATCACATGCAGTAAGTAATGTAACCAATGTCACCATGAGAAATGAGAGAGAGAGACAGAGAGAGAAGAGAAAAGGGGAGAGAGAGAAGAGAGTTTGGGGATCAAACTTCAGTTTTCTCTTTTCAAATCTAATACTAGAATGCCATTCCCATTGCAGGGGAGTTACATGATGCCGGGGAACTTTGGCTGTGTGTCTTCTGCCTGCTCCTAAAAGTGGAATAGTGCCTGGAATATCATGATTGCAGATGAATACGCCGCAGATACATCAATCTATGATTAATTGCAATGAGCCTAACAGGATACCCCTTTGATGCAAAGAACTGTAATTGCAGGCTTCCCCCACTATCCAAAAGTAGAGCCTTCTTATGAAACCCTTCCTAAGCTCCAAAGGTGTAAAACAAAGAAGCAATGGCCATTAATTAATTAATTCATTCATTAATTTTTAAAGATTTATTTATACAAGAAGCGGAGTACAGACCAGATGTGCAGGAGGGTGAGAAAATTCACCAGAGACAGAGTAGGGAACAGAACAGGCAGACTTGATGAAACACACTGCTGAGGGGAGCAGCGGGTAAGGCAGGAGAGGTCTACTTCGCCATGTGGGATTCTCACCGGCTGGCCAGGATCGAACCCGCACTGCAGACGCTGCGGACAGCTTCACAGTGTGGCACTCAACCGCTTGCGCCACCAGAGATGCCCAACGACCATTAATTTACATGGAAATTTTTGATTATTCCACACCCCTCAAAATAACCCCCCAAATAGTACCAAATAACAAGTAAAACTTAAAATAGCACTAATAAAGCAACAGCAGAAATAATATGGAAGTGCCCATTCTGTTAAAGCAGTTTCAGGGGAAGGAACTGGGGGCCACTCGCGCTACTGGGGTCTTGGCTATCCCTAGAACAGCTACTGCAAAATGACATTTATTTCACTTTTAAGCTTTTGTCATAAAAGCCAAGTCCTCTTTGACATTCTTTTGGTTAGTGAAACCAGATAGAAATGTAGGTTTTTCATGGTCAAGTAGCAAAAGGCAAACTTTTGAAAAGTGGGAGAAACATTCCCATTATAAGTAGGTTATGTTTAAAGAACATCTTATTTTGCTGATCACTTCTTATAAAGAAGCAATGGAGTAAACAGATGGAAATTGTGGCAGCCAGGAACTAGCATAATTATTCTGCCCACCCCGGTTATCATGTCTTTCTTGGTACTCTGATCCACCAACTTTTCTTAATAGCATAGCTCACTGTCCGAGACCGTCTCATCGTGAATTTTGTGCCTGCCGTCTGTTCGCTCACTAGAGTATGCTCTGGAGAGTGAGTCATGGGACAGGTAGACAGCCCAGGCTCATAGTGTAGGGTGGGGGAGCCTCCGAGAATTAGGGGAACTCTGGAGATAAGGGCAGTAAGTTCCAAGAGCTAATAAAACATCCCTGGACAAGGGCAATAAAAAGAAAAAAAAAAAACTTGGGCCTCCCTGGTGGCCTAGGGGTTGTGTCTCAGCATTAACACCACTAAGGCCCAAGTTCAATCCCCCCACCAGGGAGCTGACCCACATAGTACAGAGCAGACCTCTCCTGTCTCTCCTTCTGCTCCCTTCTGCAGTGGATTTCAGTTGATCCGCCTGTTCTGCTCCTCACTCTGTCTCTGGTGATTCCCTCACTCCCCACCCCCACACCTCTGGCCTGCACCACAATTCTTCTACGCCAAAAAAAAAAAAAGTTACCTTTTGGCATTCAGAAGCCTAAGATACCTCTGAAAATGCATGCAATATAAACAAGTAGTGCCATGCTGGAGTCATAATGGGAGAGATTTGGATAGCAATATTTGAAGAGATATTGATAAAAAACAAATAATCTTTATCATTAAGTAGTGACTCCATTCATGTATTTTTGCCCTGTGCTGACAGAGTAGCTGTGTTGTAAGTGGCCATGGGACAGTTAGAGGGAGATTTGTTCACTTACTCATGTGAATGTGCTGAATTGAACAGCATCCTCCAAGCATTCTTGTCCACACTAAATCTCAGAACATGCTCCTGTTTGTAAATAAGATATTTACAGATGTAATTACTTAAGGACGTGGGGTAAAGTCATCCTAGATTTAGGGTGGGCTCTAATTCTGATGTCTGGTGTCTATAAGATGAAGGAAATGGAAATTGGCGCACACAGAGGAGATGATAAAGAAAGCCAGGAATTAGTCCTCCTGACTGGCTGAGGCAAGGAAGGATTCTCTCCTAGAGCCTTTGGGGAGAATGTGACCCCATTGGCATCTTGATTTCAGATTTTTGACTCACAGAAATGTGAGAAAATGAATTTGTGTGGTCAAAGGCTCCATTAGTGGTGATTTATTCTGGCAGTCTGGGAAATGAAAACAATAAAGGTGGGAGATATTGGCTTATTTGTGGATGGAGGATGTGTGGGCTGTGACATACATTTATTAGGCCACAATCTTTTCATGTTAAATACTATTATAATACTTAACACACATATAAATCCTTACTATGAGCAGATACTGGTCTTGGTGAGGTTCATCTTGTGAATGACCCCCTAAACTCAGAGGAGTGGGCAGGCCAGGGTTCTTAGCCCAGCAACTTTGAGAGAGAGAGAGAGAGACAGAGAGAGAGAGAGAGAGAGAGAGAGAGAGAGAGAGAGAGAGAGAGAGAGCGAGAGCGCGAGAGCAAGGGAGCACGCGAGTATGCAAGCAGCACATGAGAGTGCTCTGGAGAGGGGGGGCGAAGGGGGGGGAAAGAAATTGGAGGGGGAAGGGAGGGAGGTACCCCAGGCCTGACAGAAAGCATTCCAACTATTCCCTGATTTCTTCATATGAATTAGGGGGTGGGGGTGAGGGTAGGGGTATTGCACCCTCTAGATTTTGAGGGAGGCAGAGAACAAGGTCCTTTCTGTCTATGGGTAGAGGATGGCGCTTACTGTTTTGAATTTCATGGTTGTGTGAAAACAGCACCATTGTCCTTAAATACAGAATAATTTTCATTTCTTATATTTAAAATTCCCAGTGTCAATTTTTTTTCTCTTCCCATTTTACCTTCCCCTATCCTCTCTCCCTGCCCCTGTTTTAGCTAAAATACCTGAAACTGAGGGGCCTGTGAGCCACACCCTGGCTTTCCCTCCTTTCACAGGCAAAGTGTTTCATGTCCTACTGTGGACACAAGCATCCCTGCTCCTCCTGCCTTTTCACAACCCCTTTTTGCTCTCCTGCACACCGTACCCCCACTCCCCCAAACTTCTCCCATGTGCCTTGTATCTGCTGAGGGCCTTCTAGGTAATGAGTGCTGTTTCTGTCCTCTCCTATCATCTCAAATTTCCTCTTTCTTCTTTTCCTGCTCATCTAAATTCTCATTATCTTTCAAAGTTTGCCTCAAGCTTCTTCCATCTGGTCTTTCACAGTCATTCCCAAGGATAATCTTATTCCTCTATTTCAAATTTCTCTAGCCCTTATTTGACCCTGATTATATGTCACCTCACAGTACTCTTTATGGTGATTATAAACCACTTCCTGTCTGCTCAATAGATCATGAGATCCCTGAGGAAACAGACATGCAGTGCTTAGTTTTGAAACCATAGCACCTTGCAGGGCTGTGATGGGCCATTTCTTTAGCTCTATCTGTTGATTGAGTGGTGGATTTGGCACTTTCCATGAAATCAAGTGTTCTTGAAGGCCTGCCTATTTTGCGCACCCCAAACAAAAACATCCCCCTCGGGCTAAGCCTATCACATCTAAGTGGGTCTGCTAGAAACAGGTTGAAGAAGGAAACGGATCATTCGTTTTAGGAGAAACCAAGTAGGAAAAGAGAAAGTCAGCTCCAGCCTGCCCAAAGGCAAACTTACCATTTCAAACTGCAGGGACATTTCTGTGGATGAAGCTGTCTCCAACCTCAACCAAGCACTAAGGCTGGAAGCAAGGCCCTAGATAGCTCTCAGGGCCTCTGTGTGCATAGGAGTGGGTGTGGGCAGAGGAGAAAGCCAGACATGGTGGGGACAGAAGCTGAAGGGAGTGGGCAATGGAATGATTTCCCTTCTCTATCTCTAAGGGAACTGGCCCCTTGAGAGGACGGTTGCATTTATGCTGATCCTGCAGGGCAAATCTCTGTCAGAGGCCATGCTGGCCATCACTCAGGTGACAGTCCATTCCTGCTAGGACTGCTAACCCTCCTCGCTCCATGACCTTTTTGCTTGAAATACCATACAGAAAATTCCCTCAGCCTACACGTTTATAGACTAAGAGTCCTTTAGGAAGAGAAAGTATAGCCGAGTATAGCAGTGCAGGAGGGAGATGAATACCAATGATAATGGAAAGAGCAACATTTTTTACAGAAGATTTTACATGGACCAGACTACATACTAAAGTAAAAGGAATGTAATCCTGCTACTCTATGACGCTGGTACTGCTAACGTACAGAGAAGTGAAGTGAAGCAATTTTCCTAGTGGCCTATTGCTGCTCTGAGATAGAACCAAAATTCCTGACTGCGGGTGCTGGTATTTCAAGCAGACATGTGAGGACCATCTTTCCCGAGAGAAATTCAGAACATGGGGTCTAAATGCGTCCCGGGCATGGGCTACAGTGGAAATGGACATTTACCACTCATACTGTTGAAGCACATTTGGATCACATTCAAATTTCTATTTTTTTGTCTGTTTGGCAATGAGGAAACCATACTGTTTATATGGAGTACGCAGTAAGTGTCATCTTGATGCATCTATTGGGAGTTAAAAATAATTATGCTTGGAGGCCATGAAATTGCTGATGGAAATGTTTCCTGATAGCCTTGGTAGAGATTACCAATGCTTTCAACTAATTTCCTGTTTCATGGGATCATTTAGAGAACAAACAATCTGATCAGAATTTTGACATGGATATTGAGCTGCAATATTCTTTTTTTTTTAAGATTCACCAATTTTTGACATTTATATTGAGATATGATATTCTTTTTTAAAAATATATTTATTTTTTATTTATACAAGAACTGGGGTACAGGCCAGAAGCATGGGAGGGTGAGAGAATTCACCAGAGATAGGGCGGGGAGCAGAACAGACAGATCACTGAAAACACTGCTCAGGGGAGCAGCGGACGAGACAGGAGAGGTCTGCTGCACCATGTGGGACTCTCCCTGGCCAGCTGGGAATTCAACCCGTGCTACAGAGGTTGCAGGACAGCTTCACAGCCCTATGCTCAACCCACTGTGTCACCGGGGAAGCCCTATGATATTCTTTTTTCAAAAATTCACCAATTTTTGACATGCATATTGAGCTGTGATATTCTTTTTTTTTTTAAAAGAGTATATTAACCCACTGGGATATGTGAGGTGAACAGAAAAACATTGCCATTCTCACTGATGTAAGATGGTGTCTCATTGTGGTTTTGATTTGCATTTCCCTGATTATAAGTGATGTTGAGCATTTTTTCATGTGCCTATTGGCCATTTGCATTTCCTCTATAGAGAAGTGTCTTTTTAGTTCTTCTGCCCATTTTTTGACTAGGTTGTTTGCTTAAACAAGACATGTTTTAAGCTTGGTTTCAGGGGTGATTGTGTATGTGGAATTGGAGAAGATAGGTAATTGGCGAGTGTGATTTGGGAGTTTCCTATTTATTTATATCATTGCCCTAAGACATGACCAGTTTGCTGAGATACTGTATAGTATAGAAATGGAGCTCTCTGGGTTAAGATATGGATAGGCTGAGTGGGAAATGTGAAACTCTGGTACTTTGCTTTCTTCCTGGGGCTATCCCATTTTAAAACACTGCTAGTCAGTACTAGAGAACTGGATAATTTCTGTGAATAAGAAATCACCATCTATGTACTAGACCAGTTGATCTTGGATCCAAGGAAGGTCTTCATGACTAGTGAGGTCTGATGGTGTAACAGGTGGTCCTCAGGACCACCCAGGGAACAAACAGTTTCCCTGTTCCACCCAAGAAAGGGTGGAACTGAGCAAGGAGGAGGAGAAGCTGGAGAGGAGACTGGAGAAGGAAGGAGAAGGGTGGAGAGCAAGAAGGAGACCTAGAGGAGACATGTGGAGCAGAGAAACAGATGAAGAAGCTGCACTTGCTTCTTGGTCTTGAACTTGTTGGAGCAGACGTGGCTGAGAGACCTGTGGGGAGGTTAACAATGGCAGCTTTGATCCTGACTTTGATTTGCTCCTTCTGTCCCAAATGTGCTGAGTCCCTTCCACCCCTTTTCTATGGGTCCCCACCAGGAGGTTCCTTAGACTGTGGTAGGTTTTCCAGCCTCAGTGGCCCTGCTTTGGGTCAACCCTGTTTGGCTGGATATTTACACACGAGGGGATGGGTAACTTTGGATGCTTGATTTGCAAACTTTATTCTTTCCCTTTTCTGTATTGCACAGTAATTGTATCCAACTTTTAAAACTTTAAACTTTTAAACTTTAAAAGTTAACTTTAAAACATTAAACTGTTAAAAAGGCAAATATACTAGAGTATATTTGTTTTCAGGCGGCGGATGGCAGAACCTATTTAGAGAGGGCAGGTTTGGGGGTTATGGAGTGCTCCTCTCCCTGCCCTGAACAAGAGAAGGAAGAATGCCCTTTGTTACTCAACTGTTATACATCTAACACTGTAGCAGTGTCTTGAACACATTAGGGCATTTAAACTAACAGGTCTGTGTGGTGGTTACTGGGGTAAGAAGAGTCCAGAAAGTAGGCAGAACATTAGCTTAAATCGTGAGTAGATCTGTCCTTGAATAGGCTAAGGGGCCCACTCTGGACTCCTCAATCTATATCCAGATCTAATACCTCACCAGTTCAATGGCAGACAAGGCAGATCTAGATGTACTTATTGTAATTTTATAGAAGCAACTTGCCTGGTTTGGCAGCCAGTGAGTGGTGGAACAAGAATCACACTAATATTTTCTGTTCCAGGTCTCCCAACTGTCAAACCCATATCCCTGTCCTGGTACGTGGGGAGGAAGTATAAGATGAGAGGTTAAAATGTGGGCTCAAGAGCCACATTGCTGGCACCTATTCAGTCTCGTTTTTTTTTTTCCTCACAGGCATATGCAATTGATTCTAACTGCAGTTATCTCACAAGTCTGTTGCAGAAATTAGATGTTTTAATACAGAAAAAGGGCCTAGTACTCAACAAGCCATCAAAAAGTTCATCTTTTATTACTACCTGCTATTTTTACAAACATCAAGTGTAGAGACTGTTCCCCTGTGCCTGGTCCTTAGGTATAGCTGTCCATGTTAAGGCACATGCTTCCTGATCAGAGGTGAAAATGAGACACAGTCTTTGTTTTTCTTAAAGGAGTCTCATATATGTGTGTGTGTGTGTGTGTGTGTGTGTGTGTGTGTGTGTTTGCATAGAAGAACTGGGGTGTAGGCCAGAGGTACAGGGGGTGAGAGGGTTCACCAAAGACAGAGTGGGGAGCAGAACACCTGGATTGACTGAAATTGACTGCTGAAGGGAGTAGCGGGTGAGTCACAAGAGGTCTGCTGTATCCTATGTGGGTCAGCTCCCTGGCCAGGGATTGAAGTCAGGGCATAGGGGTGATAGCACTGAGATTTAACTCCTAGGCCACCACTGAGGCCCTTGAGACATGATTTTTTTAAATTTAATTTGTACTTTATTTTTTAATAAATTATTTTATTTTATGTAATTTTTACATCGTTTGAGACATGATCTTAAAGAAAGCCTTGCTCATATCAATATTTTGCCTTGAAATGATCCTGCAGAACTATATTTAAACTTTGAGACCTTAGAAGTCAAAGGAAATGTAAGTGTTGGTTGTGCTTATTCTTAAAATTATTATTATTATTTTTTAAGATTTATTTATTTATACAAGAACCGGGGTATAAGCCAGAGGTGCGGGAGGGTGAGAGGATTCACCAGAAACGGAGTGGACAACACAACAGGCAGACTGACTGAAGTACACTGCTGAGGGGAGCAGCGGGCAAGACAGGAGAGGTCTGCTGCGCCATGTGGGCTGCTCCCTGGCTGTCTGGGGATTGAACTCCGTGCTGCAGAGGCTGCAGATTGCTTCATAGTGCAGTGCTTAACCCCTTGCACCACCAGGGAGGCCCTTATTCTTAAAATTATTATCAAGGGAAGAAAGATAATGGATCTCAGAGATAGCTCTGAGAAGACAGAGATCTAAAGATTGGGTGGCCAGATGTTTCAGTTATGGTTGAAGTAGAGGCTTCTGGATTTTAATTGGTCATAGAATGGAGTGAATTCTAACTCTCAAGGAGAAGAGAAGCTGCTAAATATTTTAATCCCACTATCCTTTGATATATGATGGTTTGTTGCTTCTCAATGACTAAAAAAGGCTTTCTCTTTTTCTTTATTTTCAGGGGAGGTGGGCTAATAAGTCACAGACAGACCTCATTATTATGTTGCATAATTTGTGATTTTTAAAAATATTTTCCGGTGTCAATTATTGAAAACTCTTTAAATGGAGCTAGGAGGAAAACATAGCATATGGAAACTATGTTAACCAGCTAGACAGTTTAAAAACTCTAAACTATTTATAATTATGGGAAGCACATCTAATCAGTCTATTTATTGAGCAATTACTATAACTTCCTATAAAAGATATTGAGGATTCAATAGGAGTAAGATTTAGTTTTTGCTTTCGAAGAGTCCATATCTTAGTAGAGGAGAAAAAGATGGTGCAAAAAAAGGACAGTAAAACATAAGAAGTGTCATAGTAAAATGTGCAAAGTGTTAGCACAACTCTTTCTGGGAAAACTTGCAGAAGTTTCACTCAAGAGACTCATACTCAACTAAGAGTTTAATTAAATGATCACAAACTCTGTCTACAATGTAGGTAGAAGTAGTCATTCTCAGAAACTCGAAAAAAAATGTTTAAGGAAAAGTATGACAGTGTACCCCTGTTATTCCTCTGTGGGTCAGCTCATCGCAGGAACTTCTCTTCACCTCACCATCAGCTGACATTTCAGCTCTCCCACTTCCTACTCACCCTATACCTGAATCAAGTTACCAGCCCAGGAGAGAGAGCCTGGCTCTCTCCTATGCATTTGCTACTGTGGACACATAAAGGCATTCTATTCCCACTTGACTATAAAAACTAGTCATCACTTCCATGAGCCTGAAATAACATTATGATGAATAGCAGATTTTCATACATTATAAACAGCCGGTAAACTGAGGTAGCGGTTTTTATGGGATGTGGAAGGAAACGAGGGCCACAAAGTGATGGAAAAGAGGTAACATCAGGCATAAAGGAAACCATCGAAGGCAGCCCAAGGGTCTTGTTTCTGTCCCCTTGCCAATGAATCATTCAAGCACTACAGAAGAGGCTCCTTTGAGCTTCTGCTGCAAAAAGGCTCAAAATGTGCTTATGTGTGTGTTTGCACTTAGACACGCATCTGTGCAAATGTATGCAGGTACGTGTATTTGTTCACTTCTAAATGTGCGGGCTTATCCTTTGTGTGTTTACGTGTGCACATACTCGCATCCCGGTATGTCGCCAGACCAGACCCCCTGGAAAGAAAGTCTGTGATCCTCACACTCCTGCGGGGTGACCTTCCCACCCCCACCTGCCCCTCCACTGAGGCAGGAAGGATGCAGGGTGACCCGGGACTGCAGTGAAAGTTTGCAGCTCTGAGGCTGTTCCACCTGGGGACCTCGTTGCTTCCCTGCAGGATGGTGGGTTTGGTAAGCAGCCTGCCGGTTCCCTGGGGAGGGTGGGGGTGCTGCTGACGCGCTGGGCCGAAGCCAGCCGCCCCCTGCACCCCGGGGCTCGGGCGGCCCCCGCCTGCGCTGCGGGCTCTGCAGAGGCGCGGGCCGGGCCGGGGGCGCGCGGGGGGCGCGGACTGGGGCGCGCGGGGGCGCGGGCCAAGCCGCCGGCGGCCGAGGCCGCCGCACCCCTGGGCCTCCGCGGTCACCTGCGCGGCGCCGGCGCCCTCGCGCTCCCGCGGCGGCCGGCGGACGGCGCGGAGGGCGCCCGGCGTAGGCGGCGGGGTGGGCCGCGCCGGTATTTATAGCTCGGCGACAGCAGCGGCGGCAGCGACGCCGCCGGCCCGTCTCGCCCGCTTCCCCGCGAGGCCGCCGCCGCGGCGGGGCTGCGTCGGACCCGCTCCCCGAGTGCGGACGCCGGAGGCGCGCGGCCCCTCGGTGAGTGCGCGCCCCGCGCCCCGCGCCCCGCGCCCGCCGCAGCGCTGCGAGCGCCCCCCGGGCCGCGCCGGCCCCCAGCGGAGGCGGAACCCCGGCGGGAGAGCGGGCGGGTGGGCGGTGGGAGGCCGGAGCGCGGGGCTCCCGGGGGGGGGCAGGGGCGTCCCCGCGGCGGGAGGCGCGTGGGGGACCCTAACTCCTGGACTCGGAGGGGTGGGCACCTCGCCGGCGCAGACCTTGAACTTTCCTCGCTCCAGTGATTCCTGGGGTGCGGAGTAAAAGCCTTACCTGTCATTTGCTAATTAAACGAACAGGTTGCAGCTCGCGGGGGTTTTCCTTAAAAAAGCAAACTTGAGGCTTCGGGTGTTTACTAACTTCATGGTGGCCAAATCGAGCCCTGTGAGGGTTCCTGGGGGGATCCCGCGGGCCCACAAGTGTCTGACCCACGGGTGACACTTGGGCTGCCATTATTCGCCTACTCGCTGTGGAACTGTCACCCGACCTGGGAGGGGACCCGGTCCGTTAGGGAGGGGCTCCGTGGGTCCCCCGCTTTGGCCGTCAGATAACGTATGGATCCTGGGAATAGCTACCTTTGTCCACTGTTGGGGACAGAAGGGCTCAACTGCGGGGCCTGATCCCAAGCCAGGAGCTGGATCTGGAGAACCCCAGGTCAGAATTGAGGCGAGGACTCCAGACAACGGTAAGGAACGTGGGAGCCAGCATTTACTGATGGAGTGGGAGCAGGAGGCAGCGTTGGGAGAGACCTCTTTGGGCATGAGGGGCACCCTGTCTGGGGATAGGCTTGGGAATGCATAGGTTTTAGGACTGTGGTCTGAGAACAAAAAGTTCATCTTTGTTGGCCGAGAAAATGAAAGGAATGTACACTTGGTCCAAGTTCATTGCGCAAAGGTGCTTGTTGGTGGCTGGCTTTCTGCATAGGTGTGTCCCAGGTTCCCTTTGCTCTGGGCTTAGGGTGTGCAGTTGTAGCGACCTTTGCGTCTGGCCTGGTTTCAGTTTTTCAGTTCTTTTTTCTCCCGACCACCAGCAACCTGTGGACTATCATAATGACTGTAGGTTGGTTAGGATTGTGCAGATTTTGTCAGCAATCGTCAGTTGTGGGGGTCAGGGGTTGAGATTTACCTGCTTGCCTCTGCTGAAGTGGGAGGCTTTAGGGAGTTATGTTTCTTTCTCTAGGCTACTGACAGGACTTGCATCCAGGTAGCTTAAATTTTTCTGGAGTCAACAGATTTTCTGGGGGTTTCTTGTGAAACGATGAGAAGAAAGTTAAAGAGGATGCTAATTGTTTGTTGCTCCAAGTACTGAGACCCACCCTAGCTCAGAACAATAAACTGAGCATTGCATGTGTACTTGTGCATATGTGTGTGATGGGAGTAAACATTTATGTGTGGCTGTGTGTCTATGGGACCCCAAGTTTTTCCGAGTACAATTATCTTGAGTAAATGTATTTCCCTTAGTAAATGATCGCATGTCTGAAATCCACAGATGGATTTCTGGAAAGCTTTTGAGACTTTGTTTTGTCTTCAGAAAAAAGTTCTTCCATTTTATTGAATATAAAGCCTGGTAGAACTCTGTAAAGACTATTTTCTAGCAAAGTATTGAATTTTTCCAGGCCTGTATTTTCTAATAACCCTCCACTCCAATCTTTGTAGTTTAAAGGTAATGAATTGTGACATTTAGACTCAGGTTTTTAACCCACCCCCACCCCACCTCCATCTGATCCTTGTGATCAGAAATCTGTACTTGTCTGTTTTATTTAATTTGCTGCTTGAAACTGCCAATCATTTCAAAAATAATTTCAGAAATGAATTTTACTTTATTCGTGAGCTATTACTTTCTCTGTGTTTAGAATATTAGCGATCACAAACAGATTGTCACTGAAAAGGAAGGCTAAACATTTTTAAGTAATTCACTGGTGATTATTATCAATTTCATGACATAAAATGACATACTTATTTTGCCACTTCAATGACAAGTTGACTAGTGTCTTTGTTAGGAGAACCTCAGACCTACAATGCTTTCAGGTTTTCTGTTTTAAAAACTTGCAGTGGTGGGCCTCCCTGGTGGTGCAGGGGGTTAAGTCTCACCACTGTGAAGCTATTGCCAGCCACTACAGCACGAGTTCAATCCGTTGCCAGGGAGTTGACCTACATGGCACAGCAGACCTCTCTTGTCTTGCCCACTACTCCCCTCAGCAGTGTATTTCAGTGGCTCTACCTGTTCTGCTCCCCACTCTGTCTCTGGTGAATTCTCTCACAACCCCCCCCCCCATGCTGGCATACACCCTTGTATGCATCAATAAATAAAATCAATCTTTAACAAATAAATGAATAAATAAAAACTTGCATTGGTTCAATGCTTTGCTATCCCAAGATCTGTAGGAAAAAAAAAAAAAAAACAAAGGGGAAAAGTCATGAAGAGGTTGAAACTATATAAGAGAAAGTCTAGGAAGAATTTGTGGATGTGATCCTCTAAATTAGCTAGGGTACCACAAATACCAGCTACTGATGGTGGTTTCATTGATTGACTTAAAAGGTTGCTTTTTATTGAAGAGGCTGTGTGGTTTATTGTATTGGACTAAAAAATAAGAAGTTTCAACTTCTGTTATTGTTGCTATTTGTATTTTTAAAACCTGTTTATGTAAAATGCTATGTGTCATCTCATGTCTGCCTTTTCATCTAATAATTCAAGGTAATATACTAAGACTAGCCCTACCCCAGGGTTACTCTGGGCTCATTTATGTTTGGTTTTTCTACCTTCCTGCCTTGTGTCCTTTTAAAGATCAGCATCCCATTATCGAAGTCTGTTCTCTTTGGCATGGAATCTTAAGTGTATTTTTCTCACCCAAGGCTGGGCCATCATCCATCCAGCACCTGTATATTTCCTTTTCATTTGTTCTTCCGTCAGCAAATATTTGCTAGGCCTGACTCATCCCTTGGTACTTAGCTTCCTTCCCATTGAAGCTTTACTCTGAATTTTATGTTTCCCAGTGTAGGGAACACAGTGGTAATGAAAGTTTTGGCTTGAGTTATATAGAGGTAGTGCTGCCTACTTCTGCTAGTCAATCATGTATAACCTTGGGCTGATTGTAATCTTTCTGAATCTCTTTTTTATTGGTAAATCCAAGGGGTTGGTATACAGAGTAATTGAGATAATGTATGAAAATTGCTTGGCAAATGTTCAACACATAAAAAACCCTGATCAGTGTTAAATATTATGGTGTATGTATCTGCTCCAATGTTGTTCATCTCAGGAAATGGCAGTTCCATTATGGGTTTTGCCAGGCTAAGTCCACACCCAACACATCAGCCAGTCTTGCTGGCTCTTCCTTTTATTTTTCATTTTTAAAGATTTTTTTTTTTTAGCATAGAAGAACTGGGGTGTAGGGGAGGTGCATGGGCTGAGCGGATTCACTAGAGACAGAGTAGGGAGCAGAACAGGTGGATATAAGGTCTCCTGCGCCATGTGGGTCAGCTCCCTGGCCAGGGATCGAACTCAGGCCTTAGTGATGTTAACGCTGAGACTCAACCCCTAGGCCACCAGGGAGGCCTCTGGCTCTTCCTTTTAAATGAATCCAAAAGTTGGTCTATTTTCACCCACCAGACCAAGTGGCCCTTCTGACATTCAAACCTGATTGTGCCCCTCTCCAGCTTCTCACCTCACACGACTGGAGAGCCCACCTGCGCAGTGTGACTCGAAGACCCAATTTTGCTCCCTCTGGAACCTCATCTTCTTTCATTCTCCACTCCCAATCCAGTCACATGGGTCTCCATGTTGTTCTTTAAATGCAATAATCATGGTCCCAGTATAGGGCTTTGCAATATTTGGTTCTCTGTCTGGCTCATTCTTGCCCCGGATACCTACTTGCCTACATCCCATATTTCATGTCTTGGTTCAAATGTCATCATGTAGTGAGCCTTCCTCACCCCACTCTCTCTTGAAACCTCTGTTATCTTTCACCTGCTTTAATTTTCTCCATTGACTCAAAACTTAGTAAAATAGTCTATTTTTAATGTCTGTTTCCCTCAATGAGACTAAGAACTGGGCAATAGAAGTGCTTTCTGTTAGTAACCCCTCACACTCAGGCCAGTGCCTGGCACAGATAAGCATCTGTAAAGCTTGAACAAATGAATCATGAACGTTGTCATGGCAATAACAAATCTGGGCTCATCACTTTCTATGACTTTTAGATGGGATGCTTAAGCTCACCAAGCCTCAGTTTCAATATTTGTAAACCAAGGATCACATTCATCCTTTACCTTATATAGTTGCATTAAAATCCTTTTCCACTGAGAAGAGCATATACAATCACTCATTGAACAGTCTAGAGTTAATATTATTTACATGCTCATTTTTGTGGGTGAACAGGAGTCACTTGTATTTTAACTGTGGTCTTCGGGGTAGGTCATGACTGGGCAAGGGGAATGGATGAACTTTACAAGGGAAACAGCCATGTAGTATTCACCGTACCTCTAAGCATTTAGGGGGTGCTTCCATTTAGGATTATACTGGTGAAGAAAGGAAATCATAGCAAGAGCAAGGATTTGCTCCTGGTCACAGAGCTAGTGAAAAGCAGTCAGGTAGAACTGGACCACACTCAGATGGCCTGAAAAACAAATGTCCCAACTCCTTTGATGGTGTCTATATACTTTCTCTAGTGGTGGGATTTTGCCCATTGAAAACTCTAGGTGGCAAAATGTGACTGAAATATAGGCTGTTAGTTTTACTGATCTGTAAGGACATAAATAATTTTAATCTCTGCCTGTCTTTTTTGTTTTAAAGATTTATTTTTACTTATTTATGCATAGAAGAATTAGAGTGTAGGCCAGAAGTGCAGGGGGTGAGAGGATTCACCAGAGACAGAGCTGGGAACAGAACAGGCAGATCTACTGAAATCCACTGCTGGGGGGAGCAGTGAGTGAGACAGGAGAGGTCTGCTGCACCATGTGGGTCAGCTCTCTGCCCTGGGATTGAACTCAGGCCTCAGGGGCTTGTGGTTGCTTGATAGCTCTGAGACTTTAACCCCTGTGCCTCCAGGAAGGCACCTCTGCCTGTCCTTTAGACATACAACATAAAAGTGGTTAGATCCTAAGGATGAAATGAAATGATTGTGAAAAGTCTTCTATTAACTTCAAAAAACTTTATATATATTAGCAAAAAATTACAACTAGGTGATTGAAGAAAAGAGCCTTTAACTGTATCTTGTACTAATACAGTAAAAAACTGTCTAAGACACAGCTGTATGCTTTGCAAAGTGCACACCACAAAAAAAAATAGGGGAGGTCTTTTAAAAAATAATTTTCAAGACTGGATTCATCCTACTGATATAAAATTTATACTCTTGACAGATAACAGGTACAGTTGCCTTACAAAGCCCTTTAATAAGAGCTAGGAAGGGGGTCACAGGTGAATTATGTGACTTTTTTTTCTCTCAAAATAATGGTTCACAATGAAAACGACATATGCATGTTACCTGGTCAGGTATGACAAGCTGCTAAGGTCTCCAGTAGGAGACATACACTTTGGGTGTGGCTCATTTGTCTAGTAGTAAATTTTTTTAAAAAGATTTTAATTTATTTATTTATTTACACATAGAAGAACTGGGGTGCAGGCCAGAGGTGCGGGGGTGGGGAGGGTGAGAGGATTCCCCAGAGATGGAATGGGGAGCAGAACAGGCAGGTTGATGGAAATCCACTGCTGAGGGGAGCAGCGGGTGAGACAGGAGAGGTCTGCTGTGCCATGTGGGTCAGCTCCCTGGCCGGGGATCGAACTCAGGCCAAAGTGGTAACTGACCCTTAACCCCTAGGCCACCAGGGAGGGCCTGTTTTTGTTTTTATGTAGCTTGTTAGTTCATCAGGGACTTTTCTATACATATCCATTATTTTTTTTTCTTAATGCAAGTGATCTATTCCATATGCATCATACTTGTCATTATATAACACTCTCTCTGAACCAAGATTCCCACTTTGAACAGTGAAAGTCACACCCCTGAAATCCTAGTTTTCATTTATTTGTAAACACCTGAATAAATAATGAAGTGTGGTATTCTGGTTCAATCCATTATTATGTTCACTTATTAGGGTATTGATATCCTGGTCTAGGCTTTGATGATCTTTTGTTTAAACTGTTGGCGTTGCCTCTAAACCAGTCTCTCCAATTTCCTCATGTCACATATTTTTCCAACTTGGTAGAGAAATCTTTCTAAGGCCCGACTTCAATCAATTTTATCATTTTTCTGCTTTGAAATCATCGATTGATTCCCTGTTCTCTGTGCAGAACAATACAGAACAAGACTTTTGCATAATCTCCCTTGAATTAGCTCCACTCTGTCCTTAAGTGTCCCAAGACCCCTGCCTCCCAGCCTCACATAATTGCTACATCCTGTATCTGTCCCAGCCGCCCTCCTCTGGTCCTTTGCTCACAGTATCCTCCCAGCTGAAATGTCATCACTTCTCTCTCATTTTTCCTTGGAGTCTTCAGTCTGAAGTACATGTGAAACACCGGCTTGTGTTAAATGTGTGGCATCCTTAATCTTTAGTATAAATAGAAGACCCTCAAGATGTTGAAACTCAAGATGTGCAGTTATGTGAAAAAACAAAGGTTTTCAGCTCATTAATTGTGGTATCTACCTTATGATATCCTTACTTATGGGTGTGGTGGTGTTAATAGAATGGGTTTTTCAAGTTCTCAGAGATGCAGTGTTCTTTTTTTATTTTAGTATTTATTT
Source organism: Talpa occidentalis (assembly GCF_014898055.3). Classification (NCBI taxonomy): domain Eukaryota; kingdom Metazoa; phylum Chordata; class Mammalia; order Eulipotyphla; family Talpidae; genus Talpa; species Talpa occidentalis. The sequence continues at coordinate 43,807,992 of NW_023601653.1, read as the reverse complement.
ATATATATGTATTTTGCATCATTATTCATTTTTGTACAATGTATGCTTTCTACTCGCAGGTGTTGCCTCCATAAAATTCCTACCACCAAGTCACCCGTGAACCATCACTATAGTCTCTTGTACTCTCTCCCCTGTTTTGACTCCTCTCCCTCCTCCTCCCCTGCAGAATGTCTCTGATTTATAGTTGCCTGATAATTTTGTTTTTTTATTTATTATTTTTTTCATGATCCCTTACTTGGTTCCCCTACATTCCTCCTAAGTGAAACTATCTGATATTTTTCTTTTTCTTTCTGGCTTATTTTGCTGAGCATCATCCCTTCCAGCTCCATCTATGTTGCTGCAAATGGCACGAGTTTATCTTTTTTGATGGCTGAGTAGTGTTCCATTGTGTATGTATCTATACCACACCTTCTTGATCCAGTTATCTCATTTTGGCCATTTGAGTTGTTTGAGTTGTTTCCCTATTTTACCTATTGTAAATAATGTGAGATGCAGTGTTCTTTATAAGTGTAGTTAGGAAATGACAGAAATCACTGTGATACAAAAGGACTGTCATCTCCACTCAACCACTTATGCTGATGTTTCCAGAAGGGAAAAATTCGAGTGATTCTGGAGTCATTCCCAGGAGCCCACCTCTTTCTGATCTGATGAAGGTCAATTTGAATAATAATAGTCAACCTATTCATTCCAGAAGTTCTGTGAATCTTTTATATCCAACAGCTTTATGATGGAGAGTTTTCTAACTGACTTGTAAAGGGCAAGATTTGGAATAGATATCTTTGTGCAGGGAGGCAGAGCAGAGAGGGTTGAGGCTAGGCGGCTTGGGTTTGAGGCCTTGCTCTGGCACAGGCTGGCTTTGAAATTTGGTGCAAGTTACTGAACTCAGAATCTCAGTTTCAGCATTTGTAACATGGATAAAATTAAGAGTCCTTTTTGCCTTGGGCAGCTACATAATCTAAATGGGGTGTTTGGAAAGCTCATTACACTGAATCTGGCAAATACTCAGTGAGCATGAACTTTGATAGTATTAATAACATAGAACCTGATGCTGGAACTTGGAGGCTTGGAGGGAGGACATGAGGGCTGCTGTTGGCCCAGATGCCTCCTCTTTTTCTTTTCTTTCCTTAAGTGGAAGCAAAAGGCTGCCTCTTGTGCAGAAGCTCACCTTGACATTGAAGGGGGCTCCCCTGTTGGGGTGGACCACTTAGCCCATTCAGTAGATATCATCAGCTGCCCACTATGAGCCCAGGTCAGTGCTGTGTCCTCAAAGTAAACAGCCCCTTCCCTGAGGACTCTGTGGTCCAGGGGAAGAAACAAACATAAACAGAGTTTCACTGTGATGTGCTAGCAGCTAAGATCAACGCTCTTTTCTTTAAGATAAAGGCTATAATCTACAGTAGCAGAACTGAATTAAAAAAAGGAGAAGGTTTGCAGACTGTATAGATTGCGTAACATAGACAATTGGGGCAACCTCAATGCTGGATTATTAAAATTAATATCACCAAGTGATCATATCGACCACAGAGATGCTTTATGTGAACTACGGAGGTGAAAACAGTTTTGGTGCTCTGGACATCAAGCTCCTAAGGAGCTAGAAATAGGGCCAAGATGACTAAGCAAACTTGGCAACCTTGTGTAGGAAGTAAGGAAGCGGGGATAAGCAACATTTTTTCCCCCCAAGTTATTATGTAGTTTTGAAATTTTGAAATTTGTGACTCCCTCAAAGGTTTGGAATATAAGGCAAGAAAAGTATCAGCCCTGCTTAACATAAATAAAAAGACCAAATGATCAGTATGGGCTTCTGTTCATTTGACTAGTAGCTAAGTCACCAGGTCTGCTCGTGGGAAGAAAGAATAATCTGTAAATGTGATGGAAGAAACACTTCCAGCTTTGTGTTGCTTTAGAGAGATCCAGGGCTAGGGATGGGTGTGTGAATGACAAAGACAGCAGCTGCTCGGAGCCTTTGTTTTCTTACTTGTTACATGGGAATGATAATGGCATTGATAAACCTCGTGGGCATCAGGTCTGTGCTAGTGCAGGGTCACTGCACAATATCAGAGTTTTCTCTCTAGAAAAGATATAAATACTGGAGAGGAGCAGCTATTTGCAAACTTGTTGGAATGTTCTGATTCAATTTTGGCATGCACACCTTACATAACCCACAAAGCAAGATACTGAAATTAACAAAAATAAAATTGTGTATCTGCCGCTCTAAATCCTGCTTTGATAGGGCATAGGAGGGGGGATCCTGGCTGGGGAGGCCCCTGCAGCTGAATCTTTCATCGGTAAGAGAAGCGGCATGGAAACCTGGCATAGCAGCTTCTTGCAGGAGACCCCTGCACGTTCTGATAGGTATGGAGGAGCTATTGCTGCTCTAAGACTGACTGACCTGAGGTTACACCTCTCATGGAGGTCTTTGGCCATTTCCAAAGAAGCTGCCTGACCCAAGTTGATTCCTGACCCTTTCTGGTAGCTTTGCATGTTGGATGTCACGGGAAGGCCAGTGTTCATTTCTGCTTTTTCTAAAGTGACAGTCATCTAGGCCTCTGCTGCTATACTGAGTGATCAGCCTCACATTAGAAAAGGAAAGACTCTTGCCATTGTCACCATTCCTAAGCAATATGAGGCAGTCCCTGGGAGCAGGGACTTCACAGAATTTTCACAAAGATGACAAGGGAGATTGCTCCGGGCTGTGACTCCAAGGCAGAAGGATTATTTGTCTGAATGTCACTGTCACTCGTTTTGTGTGTCTACGTGTCTACATTAATTTTCTAACAGCGTTAAGACAAGTCTTCCTTAACTTAGTTTGTGGGTTTAGTGGACATTCATCAGCCTGGACTATGGAACTAGGACTTGGGGGTCTTGGAGCCTGGTCTCAGATCTTTCATTGACTTGGAGCTATTTTAGATTTTGTGACTTGATCTTTGCACCTTTCTTTTAAAAAATATTTTATTTATTTTTGCATAGAAGAACTGGGGTGCAGGCCAGAGGTGCAGGGGGTGAGAGGACTACCAGAGACAGAGTGGGGAGCAGAAATGATCTAATGAAAATCTGCTGAGGGGAGCAGTGGGTGACAGGAGAGGTCTGCTGAGCCATGTGGGTCAGCTCCCTGGCGGGGGATCGATCTCAGGCTTTAACACTGAGACCCAAGCCCTCGGCAACCAGGGAGGCCCTGATCTTTATACTTTTTACCACATGTAGAATGAGACTATTTATCAAATGGACACCAGCACCCCTATGTTTAATGCAGCACTATTTACAAAAGATGAGCTGTGGAAACAATCCAAATGTCCAAAAATAGATGACTGGATCAAGAAGATTTGGTATATATACACAAAGGAATATTACTCAGCAATCAAAAAAGATAAACTCATGCCATTTGCATTAACATGGATGGAGCTGGAAGGGATCATGCTCAATGAAATAAGCCAGAAAAAAAGAGAAAAATATCAGATGGCCTCACTTATAGGAAGAATGCAGAAGATCCAGGGCCTCCCTGGTGGCACAGTGGGTTGAGTGCAACACTGTGGAGCCATCCGCAGCCTCTGTAGCGCAGATTCGATTCCCGGCCAGCCAGGGAGATACCCACATGGCATGGCAGACCTCTCCTGTCTCGCCTGCTGCTCCCTTCAGCAGTGTATTTCAGTAAATATGCCTGTTCTGTTCCCCGCTCTGTCTCTGGTGAATCTTCTCACCCTCCCATGCCTCTGGCCTGTACCCTAGTTCTTGTATAAATTAAAAAAAAAAAAAAAAAGAATGTAGAAGATCCAAATAAGGGATTGGGGGAAAAAAGGTAACTATAATAAAGTAAAAATCAAAATCATCAGACAACTATAAACCAGAGACATTCTGCAGTGGGGGAGAAGGGAGAAGGATCAAAACAGGGGTGGGAGGAGCACAAGGGACCGTGGTGATGGTTCACGGGTAAATGGGTGGTGGGAATTTCACAGGGACTATAACCAAGATGAAAATGCATACATTTTACAAAAATGAAAAATGAAGTAAAAATATATAAGATAATAATAATAGAAAGAATGAGCCCATTCATCAATGAACACTTCTTTCCCGAAGTGTTCAGGATTTGTGCAGGACTCATTCACATGCAAGTTTGTTTCCTGGGCTATAGAAATAAATACTACAGAGCGAGTATAGTCATCTCTGGAGAGGGGTGTGTCTCCCGAAGGCATTCAGGGGATGCCATCCTGAGACTGGGCCCTGGGACTGTCCCTACAACCAGGGAAGTTGGATGGAGCAGATCTGGCTGCCTGCGGGATGGGAGGTGGGAGGTGGTGAAGGTGGGAGGCACTCAGGCCCTGGGTCACACTCAGGTCAGAATTCTCTTGCTGAGTGACTTTGGGCAATTTACATAATCTGTGTGAGCTTCTGTGCCTCCCTGTGGGGTGAAGCGATGGCAGTGATAATGACCTTTTTTCAGAGGGTTATTGTGACCAAGGATGCAGACACCTGCACAGCCCATCAGATGCAATGGGCTGTAGAAGAACCCCTTCCTTTTTCTCAGTGCTAAATAGATTGAGAATGGAGAAAAAAGAATTGGCCAAGTGCAGTGAAATCACTGCCTTTGTTATTATTATTATTTCACCGTGGATTTAATCTTCTATATTGCTGGAAATGAAAAGAAGCACAGCATAATCAGAGCACCCACTGAACTCACCAAAACTCACATGTGGGCAGATTTGATCCCCTGTCACAGGACTTGTGTTTGTTACGGACTGGCTGACTTCTAAAGAGGAATGAAAAAGGGGCTGGGTATGTCTTTGGAGGTGGGACCCAGACTCCAGAATTTTTAAAAAGCTTCTGTATTTACAGTGTGCTTCTGTGTCAGGGCCCAGTTCTGTAGGCACAAGACATATTTTGCTATCCTCTGTGTCACTGAATATGCCTCCATTGACTCCCTTACCTTCTTCGCTTGGAGGAAAAAATCCTACTAGTCCTTCAGCATTGCGTGGGTATGTCTCCTCTGTTCAGTCTGTCCTTTCTGCCTCACTTCCCTCAAGCAGCATTGCCCAATCCATGCTGGAAGCAACTATTCGTCCACAGGAGCTATTTTATGAGGTGTATTCTGTGTTGGAATTATTTGATAACTAGATTGGTGAATGTTTTTGTGAAAGTCCACACACATACACACATCTGTCAAAAGAGAGAAAAAATTCTCAAAGTATATCCACTAGTTATTAAGGGATCTTAATTCTGAGGAAAGGGAATAGGGGAGAGGAGGACATTTATGTTTTTTTGTTCCTGTGTGCTCAGTTGACTTCTGATTGCTCTGGTTTTTAAATCACCCTGTGCTGTGATAGTACCACAAAGATAATCTGAAAGAGGAAAGTTGGTTTTCTGTTCTGCATTTCTTCCTGGGATGACCTGTGTCACCTAAGTCATCACTCCAATTTTAGATGGTGTTTTGCCCTCTCCTGTCCTTCCCCCCCACCAACTCTTTTTTGTTTTTAAAGCTTTTATTTATTTTTGTATAGAAGAACTGGGGTGTAGGCCAGAGGTGTGGTGGGAGTGGGGGTGGGTGAGAGAATTTACCAGAGACAGTGGGGAGCAGAACAGGTGGATCCACTGAAATCCACTGCTAAGGGGAGCAGAACAGGTGGATCCACTGAAATCCACTGCTAAGGGCGAGACAGGAGAGGTCTGCTGAGCCCTATCTGAGTCAGCTCCCTGGCGGGGGATCCAACTCAGGCCCTAGTGGTGATAGTGCTGAGACTTAACCCCTAGGCCACCAGGGAGACCCCCAACTCTTTTATTCTTCTTTTCTATATCCCAAGTGATCAGAGGTGTAGTCAGTGATGGGGAAGGGACAAGTTTAACTTCCACAATCCCAGACTTGTCTTGGTGCCTTACTTGGTAGGAAGAGGTGATATTTTTCCCAACTATCTCTATTGCGTCATTGCTATGACTGAGGGGATAATAGGAAAGAGAGGCTTTGTTTTCTGCTCTAACCCTATGTGCCTTTCCTCACACAGGTGCACTACGGAGCTGAAGTTGTGAAGGATGGGTAAAGACTTCCGTTACTATTTCCAGCACCCCTGGTCTCGCATGATTGTGGCCTACTTGGTGATCTTCTTTAACTTCTTAATATTTGCGGAGGACCCGGTTTCTCACAGCCAAACAGAAGCCAATGTTATTGTTGTTGGAAACTGTTTTTCATTTGTAACAAATAAATACCCTAGAGGAGTTGGCTGGAGGCTCCTGAAGGTGCTTCTATGGCTACTGGCCATTCTCATAGGACTAATAGCTGGCAAATTTCTGTTCCATCAGCGTTTGTTTGGTAAGTACCCGTGAGATGTTCCACTGATAATTATTTGATTTCTGTTCTTCAGGATGAAACTTGGTTATTTCTAAATGCCAATGTAAGATGCATTTTCATTTGCTCCCCCCTCCCCCAGCCTTAATTTGTTATGCACTGTTGTAGCTCTGTCTGTTCTTCCACTATTCTGTTTAATGTCCTGCTCCTCTATGGCCTAAGGAGAATTAGCAGGAGGTAAAATTAGTACCAAACTTCATTTCAAAAAATGGCTTTGTAGCTAAAATGAATGTGTGTGATCTCATTTAGGGAGGATGTGAAAATAGCTCTTTCCCCATAAACACAGCCTAAGTATGGCATCAGAGAGAGTCTATAAATTGTAGAGGTAACATCACATTTTCATTAAAGTGAGTTAACCGTTACCCATATATTTACACATATTGTTCATTTGGGGGAATTGCAACAGAAATTCTAACTTTTTACCTTCACTTTTTTTTTCCTTTTTTTAAACATTGGCCTTAGGATGTTTATTGAGTTTGTTTATCCACAAAATGATATATAGGAAGCAATCTATTGGTTGTTAGCAACAGAAAAGGAACTAAATTAGTTTAAGTTAAAGAGGCAGCTTACTATAATGACATTGGTAAAATTCACAGAGACCAAGGATAGAATTCATCTTGATTATAGAGAAAAATGGAGCCAGAGGTGGATTGTCAGCTGTTCTTTGTCTTGCTTCTTTGTCATATCTGCTTTATTTTCTATTTACCCTGAAGATCAGTTTACATCCACTTGGAGAGTCTGACTTGAGTCTCCTGGTCCCAAGTTTAAACTCTCAGGGGAGATACTGAAATTAGTTTCACTGTGGGCCTACCTCTGATCTAATTGATTGTGTCCAGGAGGCGGGTGATAATATGAAACAAATTCATCGACCACTTATTACATGCCAGGCTCACTCTTCTGGACAGTCTCAAGAAGGCAAGGTCATTACCCTCATAGAAGCAGGAGGCTTCTACCCACATTTTGCAGGAGGCACTAAGCAAGTAAGTGCATGATACACAAAAGTGATAAATACTAATGGCAAAAGGTTTCAAATACTGCTCATTGAATTTGGAAGATAACTTAGTAACACAACTTTGAATTTAATAATTGCAAGATCATAGGTGACTTAGCATGGGTATTTGCAATCTAGAACCTTAGTTAGAAACAGATGGCAGTGATTTAATGATTGAACAAATCAATAAATATTCATATATGTATGTGTACCATTATAAATTTGAATGACATCTATCTGAATTTTTGAGCGGTTTTCTCTGTGAGGTTTTCGTTACCTTCAACAGAACTTGAAAGATTAATCAGGGTGGGGACTGCTCAGGCTGCTGTATTGGACACAAAGGATGAAAAATATATGGAGAGTTCTAATAAAAGACTTACTGATTTGGTTACCAGGGACATTCTGCCTGGACCAGGAAAAAAGGTAAGGAGGATGATGGTCTGGGAACATTGAACAAGGGCCTGAAGGTATGGCTGAAACTGAATAGATGGAATGGGAATAACAAAGGGGAAGGGTGGGTGGGTGTGGTGATTTGTCATGTTGTAACAGAAGTATGGTCATTCGTTGGTGGTGATTCCCAGCGAGGGTGTGATCTCTAGAGAGTGGGTGCTAAACTAAAGTGGGACACAGGTCAGCGATAGAGAAGATTCCTAGGAACTGGGTATTAGTTGGGCCATCCAGCAAAAACTGAACAAACATGGTGTGGTGCATAGTGTTGTTATGGACTGGAATTAATAACTACATTATTAATTACAAACCATGGCTAGATGGTTGTATTTGTGACCCTTTTAATGACTTTGTGTAGAAAACTAAGGTGAACTTCTACCAAAATACCCAGTTTGGAGAAAAGTTGCTTGCTTATAGTAAAGGCATTGAGAATCTTATCATCAATTTGCAAGATTGCAAATGGTATTAATAATAAGGTAATGGTATTAATAATAAGGGAAGATCATCTCGTTGTATAATTGCACCTTTTGTTAAGTTATTCTATTGCAAAGTTTAACTCTTAAAATAAAATCTCATTTCAAGCATGGCTTACTTTTTAGTTCTCCTGTTGGTATAAACAGTTTAGCCCTGAAAAATCACTCTAGATCTCTAGTGGTTTATTGCATGTAAGTTGTTTTAAAGTAACACAAAAGAACATTGTAATTTTTTTGGTTTACAATAGGAAATCTTTTTTAAAAATGTATTTACATATATATATATTTACATCATTGTTCATTTTTGTACAATGTTTGATTTCTCATATCAGGTGTAGTCCCCATAAAATTCCCACCACCAAGTCACCCGTGAACCCTTACCATAGTCTCTTATCTTCTTCCCTCCCCTGTTTTAATCCCTCTTCCTCCCTCTCCCCTAGCTGAATGTCTCCAATTTATAATTTGCCTGCAAGTTTGTCTTTTGTTTTTTCCTGATCCCTTGTTCGGTTCCCCTATAGTCCTCCTATAAGTGAAACCATCTGATATTTTTCTTTTTCCTTCTGACTTATTACACTGAGCATCATCCCTTCCAGCCCCATCCACATTGCTGCAAATGTCATGAATTTGTCTTTTTTGATTTCTGAGTAGTATTCCATTGTGTATATAGACTACATCTTCTTGATCTAGTCATCTGTTTTTGGGCATTTAGGTTGTTTCCATATCTTAGCTACAATAGGAAATATCCTATAATGTAGTCAGCTTTATTGCTTCTATTTGTCAGTTTTCTTATTTTTTTTTCTTACTAAAAACATATACAATTATATGGCATATTAGAAAAGGAATGATAACTTCCTGCAAACCTTGGTGATCAGAGGATAAGATCTCCAAACTTGTGATTGAGTTGTTTTATTTTTTAATTTTTAAATTTTTATTTTTTTAAAAAAGATTTATTTATTTATTTATACAAGAACCGGGGTACAGGCCAGATCCGCGGGAGGGTGAGAGGATTCACCAGAGACAGAGTGGGGAACAGAACAGGCAGACTGATGAAATACACTGCTGAGAGGAGCAGCGGGTGAGACAGGAGAGGTCTGCCTGTCATGTGGGTTGCTGTGAGGCTGGCTAGGATCGAACCCTCACTGCAGAGGCTGTGGACAGCCCCACAGCGCTGCACTCAACTGCCTGCACCATCAGGGGAGGCCCAGTTTTTTTTAATCATATTTTTAATTTTATATATATTTTTACATCATTTTTCATTTTTGCACAATGTATGCATTTTCATCTTGGTTATAGTCCCCATGAAATTCCCACCACCCATTCACCCATGAGCTATCACCATGGTCCCTTGTGCTCTTCCCACCCTTTTTTTTTTTTTCAATTTTATTTTTATATTCCCCATACAATTGCCACCCTTGTTTTGATTCTACTCCCCTCTCCCCACCTGAAGAATGTCTCTGGTTTATAGTTGCCTGTTGATTTTGACTTTTACTTTATGATAATTAGTTTTTTTTCCTGATCCCTTATTTGGGTCCTCTACATTCCTGCTATAAGTGAGACCATCCAGTAGGTTTCTTTTTCTTTTTGGCTTATTACACTGAGCATGAGCCCTGATTGAGTTGTTTTAAGGAACACCAAACATTGTCATCTCCTTCTGCTGTCTTTCATGATCATTGTTTCTTCCTTTGTTCACAGAACTCTTGCCTATTTGTTTCTCATAGTTCTCTCCTCCTCTCATTGTGACTAGAATGCTTTCCTATGTGACTAAATGACTTCTATCACTAGAATAAAATGTAAACTGTGATTGGTATGTGAAATACTTTTTTAATCTACTCCTGCCTGCCGTAACACCTAGTCACTTGACATTCTACACCAAATAGAATTTGCTGGTTCTTTCCTGCTCCATGCCTTTGCCTGTGTGCTTTCCCATGCCCATCCTCCTCAACCCCTCCTTGTTCACTTGACTGACTTCTCTTTTTAATTCACATCCAAGGTCAAGCATTATCTTTCTATGATACTTTTTGACTCCCTTCTGTCAGACTTAAGTTGCATTTTCTGCAGCTTCCACCTTTGTCCACTTGCACCCAAAAGAGGACAGCAGGCCACTCTGGAACTAACCACCATGTGACATTGTGGAAAGGAATCCAACATTTAATGCAAACATAAACATTGTTCTTATTGAATTGGAATGTGGTAAATGTTCCCCAATCTTCCTTGTTCCCAAATAATAAACATTTATACATAATTTATTTCTTTGGAGAGGCCATATTTAAACCTTGAAAAAGTTGTAGGTGTAAGCTTGTTGGAGGCAGCTTTGAGGGTGATGATGGTGTATGTAGATTGGGAGGAATGGAGTTGTTAATTATAAGCACAAACATTTGAGTTACAGAGCTTGCAGTGGTTTATTGAACAGAATTATTTTGTGAGGTAGTTTTATTTTTTTATTTTATATATTTTTTACATCACTTTTCATTTTTATACAATGTATGCATTTTCATCTTGGTTATAGTCCCTGTGAAATTCCCACCACCCGTGAGCTATCACCATGGTCCCTTATGCTCTGCCCACCTGCTGGCTCTCCATACGCCATATCTCAAGACAGAGAGCTTTGGGTTGGGGAGCTCAGGAAACCTCTGTGGAACAAAGAAGGGGCTCTCCCCACAGACAGAGGTGAGCCCACACCTGGCTGTGATTTGGAGCCCAGAGGGGGAGCAATAACAATAATAGTTTCATTTTTATAGTGATTCTCGTATGAAATGCCAAATATACATTTACATAGGAAGCCCTTGCTTTTTTTCCCCATGGCCCCTTTCATTTTGTTGGTTTGAGTCTTCTCTCTTGTATTTCACCTAAAAAGTCTCTTCTTAGTAGATTCCAAAACCCCACCAAATTGCCACAAAAGCAGGTGTGAGGAAGAGTGAACGATCCTATGAGCACAGTTCATTGATTAGAAAATATTGAATGAGACTTGAATATTGTAGTTTTGTGACTATTAGTTACTAACATGAAGCCCTCTTATGAGCTATAATTTGTAGTGGGGGTCATGAAATAAAAATGGTAACTCTTGCAGATTGGAAATTACATATCATCAGTGTTTTAAATACACTTTCATTAACCTCCCCCACCTTTGTTGTGTGATTGGACGAACTTGAGAGAGTGGGTTTCCTACATCTGAGCACCGAACTGATCTGAGTTCAGACTGACCATAAAGCCCAGATTTCCCAAAATTGGAAAATAACTTAGGAGCACAAGTGAAAATCTAAATTGAAACATTTCAGGAAAATGTCCTTGAGTTTCACGATGAAACTTACATATTAAATTAGGTATTTATTAGGTTCTATGCAAATTAGATCCTGTTAGGATTCTCTTATATGCTTTTAATGCCTCTCTTTTCCATTTGTTTGCTTATTTTCATATAAAAAAAGTATGTGTTCAAATAATGCATCTTTGCCTGTTGAAGGATTATACTTCAGTGATATTCATGAATGGAGAAAGCCAAAACTAGATGCCAATGTTAGGACTTATATATAAAGCAAAATTGAGCTTTTTCAAGAAATTATTCTTACTGCAAAAAGGAATTGAAATTATTTACAGAAACATATATGCTTAATGCATAGGTATAGAAAATGAGGACTGCAGAAAAAGGTAGAAGCAGATGTTTTGATTTGTTGAGGTTTGAGTCTCCTTGGAGCCTAGGCAAAGGAAGAAATGTGATATGTTACATAGCTTTGGGTAGAAGAAACGATGAAAACGGTAAGTTCTGCAAGGAAATTTTTCTTTGTATTAAATTCTGAAATTTCCTTCTTCTACATTTGAGTTAAGAATTTCTTTTTTCTTTGCTTTCTCCTTGAGACACTGAATGGTGAAGTGAGAAATGCAGACCGTATTTCATATTCTTGTGTCTAAAGCAAATTTTCATAAAGTTATAGTGTATCTTTTAAGCATAAAAACAATCATATGATATTTTACTCCCTGAAAATAATTTTATGAAGGGCAAAGTGATCAGGGTGTAAGTAATGTGTTCTGATTGAATACTTCTATCCAAAGATGGATCTTAGAAGATCGAGCTTACAACAAATGCATTTCTCAGACAAACCGCTCCTGCTGTCTTTTGTCTTTCCTTTTTGTTTTCTGACATGTGGCAGGAACCTATGTTAGTTGCACATTTCTTTTTAACTTGAATGGAGGGCAAGCCCACTAGGAATGAATTGATATATACAGATATATAAAAAGGATTCTTAAGCTGTTACTATTGCAGACTTCCATTTCCAAAACGTAGATATTTGTATCAAGATATTCGTAAATATTAATTATTTCATTAAAGTCCACTGTCTTTTCTATACACTAAACCTCATTACTGCAGGGAATATGTTATGTTGTTTATCATTTAATCCTCAGTGCCTGGAGCATAATAGTATTTGATAAAATTGAATGGATAAATTAATTAATGTCCTTTTGTCTTTGCCAGTGTTTCCTTTTTTATTGTGTGCTAAAGAAATATATTTATTTGTTCATTTCTAAAATAATAGACATGGTTTCTGCTCTCAGGGAATTGAAAATCTGATTAACGCTATAAGATACGTATGTGTGAAAAATTATTTGTTATGCTCACACAAGAAATTGCATTAAAAATATCAAATGAATAACACAGATGTGATACCAGTGGGAACTCAGGAGGGTGAATTCATGGTGGGTCAGCAGATGAAAGACAACTTTGCTGCTAATGTGGGATTGAAGCTGAGCCTGAAGCATGAGTGGGATTAAGATAGTCAGATAGGATGCAAAGAATTCATGACCATTTTCATGTCGTGGGGTTTTGGAGGAAAAACCAAGGAGGTCACGCTCGTTTTATTAATAGAGTGAAAGGTTTGTGTTAGGAACAAGCAGGAATTGCAGTAGAGCCACACTTCTTTAATTTTTAAATGCCAGTCTCATAAATTTGTTTTTTTTTTTTTCTCTTCCACTGTGGTATTTACATTAGGAAAGGCATTTGAATATAGTGTGTGATGACAAAATCAGTTTATGGCACAATTAGTGGGAGTTGGAGAAGAAGGCACGAGGGGAATAGGAAAGAAGTAGGAAAGTACTTTTGGAGCCTCTTGCAGAAATTCAGACCTGAGATTGTTCGGTCTGGAAAGAGTGGGATATGGGCACAGGCTGGGGGTACCAGGATGTTGTGACGCTTCAGCAACTGATGGGGCTGATGAGGAGGGGAGGGTAAGAGTGAGATCACAGGTAGATGGGACGATTGGGGTGAGGGACTATGCTATTAAAAAAAAGAGAGAAAGTCATTGTTGAATCCAGGTAGAGAAGATAATGAGCTCCATAAATAATGGGTATAGGCAATAGGAATGCAAGTGGTGGCCCACTTACCTTGAATAGTGCTCAGAAGAGAACAGTGTAGATTTACTCAGCCCAACCCAGGCCCACCATTTGTTATCCACACCTTGTGTTTCAGGGTTCAGCACATGTGCCTGTATGCACCAGCCTTATGAGATGGAGGAAATACTCGGTCATCAAACACATTAACATATTTGTAGCCGAATCAATATGTATGCATGTTAAGTGGTATAAATAAATAAAGACTATAATCTGTCTTATATCAGTTCAGGTTAGCTTTTCTGCTCAGTGAACTTAGGTTTGGTCAGGTCTTGCCAACAACAGTTACTGAGATCAGAGTCTTATGGATTTCAGAATTAAGAGAAATTGGATAATGGACCTGCACTTGACTCTAAGCAACATTTCCTATACATCTCTGGTTCTCCCCAGATGCCCAGCTGGAAAAAAAAAAAATCATGATTCTTTTTTAGAAGCCCATGATTAAAAACAAGAATGGTTTGATAACTAGATATCTAGAAAAGAACATTTATTGAAAATGTATACTTCTTGTGTTTATAATATGCAAGATATTAAGGAGTTTGCTATTTTCTTTGTACCTATATCTTAGTTTTAAACAGGGAGTTCTGATAAAGCATTCTCAGTACATCCAGAAATTTGAAAAGACAAAATCTAGGACTTTTTCTTGTAACAAAGACCGCCTTTCATAAAATACTGAGTAACTCAACAATACTGTGTTATTTAATGAACTTATAGAAGTCAAATGCTTGTTTGTTTTCTGTTGTCTTTAACTCTGACTTGAAATTTTTTTCTTTGTGTTTCAGCTACACATGTGATTTTATCATTTCAAAACAGAAAAGATTCAGCTATTCCAGAAAGTGTGGGCAAGATTGTCATGGTGATACAGTGTTGTGCCAGCAAGCACAGGACAAATTCACTGTTGATTTGGGCAGGCAGATAAAGTCCCAGAGCCCTCAGTGGATTTTTCAGACCTTCATGCTCTCAGGGAACCAGGCACATAGGCACCTCAGGCAGGGAGGCTGGCATGCAAGGAGGCAGGCACAGGCAGGGTAACTGAGCCTCCCAGTCCCCCATGATTTTTTACACTCTTTTCTGGGCTCTCTCTGGCATTCTCTTTCTCTCATCGTCTCGTGGTCTTTCCTCTTCTGTAGTCAGGCCACTTACGCTTTTGTAGCCATCCTTGAGTGATGCCACTCTGACGTCCCTGGCCTCTGGGTTCAGGTGTGCAAACCTACCCATGCCCACACCCATGTTCCAGGTGTCTACAGTCAGGCATGTGTGCCCCAAGCCCACACTCCCAAGTGACTTCTGCATCAATGTGATCAAGGCTGTAGGTGACAGCTGCAGAGACGAGTGACTTAATAAGTTTGATTAATTCACTTACCCTACATATAGGAATGTGAAACATGAAGAAACAGATTTACCCATATATTTAGGAAGAAAAATCAATCCAGCAATATGAGTATGATCTGGCCATTTATTGAGATCTGCATAGTTGAATAGTATATATAAAACCCACAAGTTTATTCTGATAGTTGATCATCCATTAAAAAATATTTACCTATTACTAGTCAGAATGATTATCAACAATTGATATACTATGAAGGGTATAAGAACTTCATTTTGGAGGAATTCCTTGACCAAATGCCATGTGTGGCATTTGGTTTTAATCTTTATTCTATAGAAATATAATATTTAATGGCTATGATAGATATTATTTAATGTTGTATCACAATCTTCACTTCTAATCAGTATGTACTGATTGACAGAATTTTCATTTTCCTTGACAGTGAATTGTCCATCCTTACTTCTTTTTTATAGAGCAAAATAATCTTGGAGTCAGAAGATACCACAGAATTAAATAAAAAAAAAATGTTGCTTCAAGCTTGTAGTGGCCTTATAACATAAGAGATAAAAAAAAAGTAAAGTTTTCTATGTAAGAGATTTTTAAGGGTTACAAATGACATTTAGCATTAAAAAAATCTATAGGGCATCTTTGGTGACCTTGGGGTTAAGTCTCAGTGCTGTTACCACTATGACCTGAGTTCGATCCCTGGCCAGGGAGCTGACCCACATAGGGCGCAGCAGACCCCTCCTGTCTTGCCTGCTGCTCCCCTCAGCAATGGAGTTCAGTAGGTCTGCCTGTTCTGTTCCCCATTCTGTCTCTGGTGAATCCTCTGACCCCCGCACCTCTGGCCTACACCTCATTTCTTGTATGCATAAATAAATAAATAATTATTTTTTAAAAAAAACCTAAGCAACACCTTTCTTGATGTCTAAGAGATATTGAAGTTGGTATCTCTTTATATAAAAATACAAAAACAACTTAACCTGTTACTTTAATTTTCTTCTCATAGAGCAGGGCAGAAAGGTGAGGCTAGAAATCCCAGGTAGAAGGCCATTCCTCCCACACTTGCCCATTAGGTGCCTTCATTAGCTGCACATCCATTAGCACTAAAGGACCATCATCTCCTTGGTTGATAGGATCATCTGACTGCTCTGTTCCCTCAGGACAGAGGATACAAGTGCTGTAAGAGGATACCTCAAGGACTTAATAAAATGAACTCAGTAAGAGCATTGTAATTAAGTTATTACAAACCAGGGTACCTTCCCAGGTACTTCTTATTGGACTGGATAGAGATGAGTCATTCAGCGGCCTGGCACCCTTTCCTTACCACCCTACCTGCTGTCTCTGCAAGCCTCGTCTCACTTCCCACCTCTGGCAGGTAATGGTAGGAATTTCTTAAGAAAACGACAGTCACGTGGAATTGCAGGAGGCAGGTGTACGCACTATGCATACGGTGAAACCACTTCGCTGATGATGGTAATGTGGTCACTCGGTGGATTTTGACGACTGGTTAAATACGCAAGAGAAATTGGAAGTTAAGAGTGCTTAATCACTGGATTCATTGAGAAATGCATTGAGGCCTCCCTCGTGGTCAAGGGGTTAAGTCTCAGAGCTATCAGCAGTGCAGCATGAGTTAGATTCCTTCCAGGGAGCTACCCACATGGTGCAGCAGAACTACCTTCAGCAGTAGATTTCAGAAGATCCACCTGTTCTGCTCCCCATTTTGTCTTTGGTGAATACTCTCCTCCCCCTGCACCTCTGGCCCACACCCCAGTTTTTCTATTAAAACAAAACAAAACAAAACCAAAACAAAACAAAACAAAACAAAACCCACCTTGATAGAGATCTCCTTTGTTGTTTAACAGGGTAAATCTTCCTTGCTGGGAAAAGAGCATGATTTGCAAGGACTTTGACAAGTGAAAGTTTTCCCTGGTTTGTTTTTCTACTCCTTTATTGATTCAAAGAACTGGAGTCATTTCTTGATGATATTTTCACTGGACTGAGCTGAGCTACTGTGCTACCTGGTAGGTGTGCGATGAACTAGAATGTTAGCAATGGCCTCAAGGGCAGTCAGAGGTCCAAGCATGAACATAGGGTAAATGGAGGAGTGATTAGGCTTTTGTTCGCCTTCCTACTACTGGCCTCTGCAGCTGCCACCTGCAGTCTTGCTTTCCTCCCAGGTGCCATTGCCCACACATGATATTGTGTTGGTGCAAAAAGCTCTTGGGAGCACAAGCATGGGGCCCGTGCTTCTGTAATTGCAGACACCCCGCCCAAGAAGCCAGAGAGCATGGGGCATGCATACCTATTAGTACGGTGAGGTGAGCTGAGACTGTGAGGAAAATAGAGAATGCCAGAGATCTCAGGCAGAGAGGGAGTGTGGGAGATGGAGAGGGCTGGGGGGCTTGGTTGCTACCTCTCTCCCAGCTCCCCTGCCTCTCTCATGCCTGCCCCCCGCCTGCTGGTCTGCCTGTGTCTGGTTTCCTGCTTTAATACTAAAGCCCTGTCAAATCCATTGAGGGCTCCAGAACTCTCTTTTCTGTCTGCCCAAATCAACAGTGAGCCTGCCCACCCTGGACCCAGCCCACCTGAGATGGTTGCACTACAATTAGTATGTATCGATAGTAGGAGGATGTAGGAGAATGTTTTGATATGTTTGCTGTGTTGTGCAAGATTCTGGAGAGGCAGTGTGGGGAAGGCCATTAGAAGACTTAGGGTCACAGGGGATCAGGCTGGAATAAGGGGCAGAGGACCAATTTTAGTTGCTTTATGGGGTGGCCTTGAAGCTGTACATTGAGTTTTGTGTATTGGTGGTTAAAGGAGTTCCATTGTTTGGTATTTGTATTTTTATTATGGCTGTAACCCAGACTTCTTGTTGGTGGGTAAACAGAAATGTGCAGGATTGACCTACCTTGCTCCAAGGTCATAACAATAGCCAGCAGCAAAATTGGAACATAAATTGAAGCCTCCTGGTTCCCAGACAGGTGCCTTTCCAGGCATTGCAGATGGCACACTGGCCTCCACAGAGCCTTTACTGCCTAAGGATTGGCTTGTGCTGGCCACTCCCGATAGCTTTCTTTGTGTCCAGGGATCTTTTCTGGCACCACCTCCTACCTGACCAGCCCTCTATTGTGGGTACAGAAAGTCATTTATTTGCACAGTTCCAGGACAAAGGCTGCCACTGCTGCTGACCCAGGAGTTCTTAGCACAATGCTTCTGACCTTGCAGCTTCCACGAACCCCACGTTGTGCTAGGTTAACAGCATCCCCTTAATTCATGAGCAGCGTGTCTGTGTATACTTCAAGATTCCTCAAGGCTGCTCCAGGTCTGCTGTTACTTTGTGTGTCCTCAAGGCCATGCCCATTGAAACTGATAGAACAGGTAAGGGCAGACAAGTGAATGTGCACATGAACCAGAGAATTAACTTGAACTCACTCTCCAGCAACCAAGGGTGTTTTGATGTTTGTGTTGTAAATTTTAAGCTTCATATTTTCCTAATGCCTTAATATACCACAGACAGGCTCCCACAAACTGGTCACCAGGTGTACCAGTGTGGTAAGATTGGCCTCTGCCACAATCCCCCTCCCCCACACACCGTGACCTAGTGGCATTCAAACACACCAGTGAAATCCCCTCACACCAGTTGCTTATGATCTCCTGATCCCCCCAATAAAGACACTTGCCTATAGCTCCCTCGACACATTGCTACCCTCTCCCCCCATGTGGACACACAGTGGCTATCTCTCTGATAAACATCATTTTCCTGCCTTCTGTGCCCTCTCTGTCGCACACCTGCTTGGCCATCTCCTGAAAGAGTGCCAGGTTTCATGCAGCTTCATGACCTACCCCCCTTACTTCTTCCCGAATGATTTCTGTTGGAACTTTATCATTTTCTGACATCATCCTGACAAAAACATCAAGTATAATTTATTTGTAAGAGACAGCTACATGTTATGGGCCTCTTTTTTTTTTTTTTTTTTTCGTACATTGCATCTTGGCTAAGAATATTAGCTACAGGCATAAGAAAGTACAGCTGTACTGTGTCTATAATACCAGTGTGTGATGATTTCCATGTAGGTGGGAGGGACAGCCTATTCTGAGGAAGGCAAGAAGTCATTCCCAACGGCAGCAGTCAACTAATGCTTTATTTTTTAAAAATTTTTATTTTGCATACAAGAGCTGGGGTACAGGCCAGAGATGAGGGGAGGTGAGAGGATTCATCAGAGACAGAGTGGGGAACAGAACAGGCAGACTGACTGAAATCCACTGCTGAAGGGAGCAGCAGGTGAGACAGGAGAGGTCTCCTTCACCATGTGGGTTGCTCTCTGGCGGCAGGGGATAGAGATTGTGCTGCAGAGGCTGTGGATTGCTTCAGAGTGCAGTGCTTAACCCCTTGCACCACCATGGAGGCCCCTCAACTAATATTTTATAATAAAAGTAGGAGTTTATCCAGAACCACAGACTCTCAGGCTGAATGGCTTACTTGGATCATATTCAACCAGTCTCTGAACACCTTTTATAATGGCAAACTCACTATTTCCTAAGAAGTCTATGTCTAATCTTTGTTTCTGTAATAGTTGTTGGCTCTTAGCTAAGCCTTGACGCTCCAGTAAAATTTTGTTGGAGGGATAAGGGAGGCATCCCAAACTGGAGAAAGAGTAAGCACAAAGGAAGGGAAGGAAGGACAAAAGGAGGAGTGTGAAGGGACATGCTTCCTGCATCAGCAGATTTGGGTTAACTAGGAGGGAAAGGGACAATGCAAGGGAAATTGTGGAGGGTCTTGAAATTCAGGTGTAGGAGCTTAAAATTCATACTGAAAGCAATAGGAAGGAGACAGCCATATGAAAATTGGGAAGAAGTGTGCTGTGAATTAAAGGAACACCTGATGAGAAATTCACAGGTGGTAAAAATCATTTGCTATACTTGAGTGACATTCAGAGTGTTTGTGGAGTCTGAGGAGGGAGGAAGTAGAGGTAGGTAGGACAATGAGATAGGATTTGGAAGGTTATGATAAAGAGATTTTATTTCCAAAACAGCCTTGGTAGTGTTTTGAGTAGTAGAATCATGTGATCTGATTTAAGTTTCATGGTGACTATTCAGCTATGAAAGGAATGGCTATGTGGGGGAAGGTTGACTGTTTGGAGACTAAGTTCTAACTTCTTTTTTTTTAATAATAAATTTTATTTTTATATTCCCCATACAATTGCAACCCCCCATTCTGACCCCAATCCCTCCCTCCCGCACCCCACCCCCCAAAAAGTGTCTCTGGTTCATAGTTTTTTGTTGATTTTGATTTTCACTTTCTTATAGTTATTCATTTTCCTGGTCCCTTATTTAAGTTTTCTAGATTCCTGCTATGAGTGAGACCATCCGGTATTTTTCTTTTTCTTTTTGGCTTATTTCGCTGAGCCTGATCCCTTCCAGTGCCATCCATGTTGCTGCAAATTGCATGTGTTTATCTTTTTTGAATGCTGAGTAATATTCCATGGTTATATGTACCACATCTTCTTGATCCAGTCATCTATTTTTGGGCATTTGGGCTGTTTCCAAAGCTTAGCTATTGTAAACAGTGCTGCTATAAACATAGGTGTGCAGGTACTCTTTGGAATTGATGTTTCTGTGTCTTTGGGTAAATACCTAGGAGTGGAATTGCTGGATCATATGGAAGCTCTATGTTTATTAGGTCAAGAAATCTCCACACAGCTCTCCATAGTGGTTGGACCAGTTTGCACTCCCACCAACAGTGCAGAAGAGTTCCTTTTTCTCCACAACCTCGCCGACATTTGCTGTTGCTAGTTTTTTTAATATGTGCCATACTCACTAGTGTAAGATGGTATCTCATGGTAGTTTTGATTTGCATTTCCCTGATTACAAGTGATGTTGAACATTTTTTTTTTTTTTTTTTTTAATAGAGGCATGTTTTATTTATTTATTTATTTGTTTGTTCATTTGTTTTGTTTATACATGCACTGGGTACAGTCAGAAGCGCGGGAGGGTGAGAGAATTCACCAGAGCCAGAGCGGGGAGCAGAACAGGCAGAAGGACCGAAGTACACTGCTGAGGGGAGCAGCGGGTGGCAGGAAGGTCTGCGCACCATTGGGACCCTCCTCCGGTGGCCGGGAGCAGCCGGGAATCGAACCAGCGCCGCAGAGGCTGCGGGCAGCTTCGCAACCCAGCGCTCTACCGCTGCGCCACCAGGGAGGCCCTGATGTTGAACATTTTTTCATATGCCTGTTGGCCATTTGCATTTCCTCTTCAGAGAAGTTTCTTTTTAGCTCTTCTGCCCATTTTTTGACTGGGTTATTTTCTTTGTTGTTGTTGAGTCTCATCAGCTCTTTGCAGATTTTTGTGATCAGTCCTTTATCATTAGTGTTCGGTGCAAAAATGTTCTCCCAGTCAGTAGGGTTTCTCTTTGTTTTTGTTATTGTCTCTTTTGCTGTGCAGAAGCTCTTTAATTTGATGTAGTCCAGCTGTTTATCTTTGCCTTCACTATCACTGCTTTGGGTGATGTATCTGTAAAGATGTCTTTGATGTGCAAATCCCGTAGTGTTTCGCCTATATTTCCTTCTATATATTTTATGGTTTCAGGTCTTATGTCTAGTTCTTTAATCCATTTTGAGTTGATTTTTGTGTATGGTGTGAGGTAGTGGTCAAGCTTCATTCTTTTGCATGTAGCGACCCAGTTTTCCCAACACCATTTATTGAACAAACTTTCTTTGCTCCAATGCATAGTCTTTGCTCCTTTGTCAAAGATTAGTTGACCATAAATCTGTGGGTTTATTTCTGGATTTTCTATTCGATTCCTTTGGTCTGTGTGTCTGTTCTTGTTCCAATACCATGCAGTTTTGATGATTATGGCTTTGTAGTATAGTTTGAAGTCTGGGAGTGTGATGCCTCCATTCCCTTCCTTTTTTATTGAGGAAAGCTTTGGCTATTCGGGGTTTTTTGTGATTCCATATGAATTTCATCAATAATTGTTCTGTTTCTTTGAAGAATGACATTGAAATTTTGATTGGAATAGCATTGAATCTGTATATTGCTTTTGGTAGGATGGCCATTTTAATAATGTTTATTCTTCCAATCCATGAGCAGGGGATGTCTTTCCATTTCTTTGTGTCTTATTCTATTTCTTTTAACAGTGTTTTATAGCTTTCTTTGTATAGGTCCTTTACCTCTTTTGTTAGATTTATTCCCAAATATTTGATTATTTTTGTTTCAATAATAAAAGGGATGGTTTTTTTGATTTCTTCTTCTTCAGATTTATTGTTTGTGTATAGGAAGGCTACTGACTTTTGTGTGTTGATTTTGTATCCTGCCACTTTACTGAATTGATTGATGAGTTGAATTAGTTTTTCTGTGGAGTTTTTGGGGTTTTCTATGTATATTATCATAACATCTGCAAATAGTGATAGTTTGACTTCTTCTTTTCCTATTTGGATTCCTTGGATGTCTTTCTCTTGTCTTATTGCTCTGGCTAGGACTTCCAGTATTATATTGAAAAGCAGTGGTGAGAGTGGGCATCCTTGTCTTGTTCCAGATCTTAATGGAATTGCTTTCAGCTTTTCACCATTGATAATGATACTGGCTGTTGGCTTCTCATAGATGGCCTTTATGATGTTGAGGTATGTTCCTTGTATCCCAAGAATTTCAAGGGCTTTTATCATGAATGGGTGTTGCACTTTGTGAAAAGCTTTCTCAGCATCTATTGATATTATCATATGGTTTTTATATTTCTTTTTTGTTGATGTGTTGGATAACGTAGATTGATTTTCGGATGTTAAACCATCCTTGTGCCCCTGGAATGAATCCTACTTGGTCGTGGTGAATTATCTTATGGATACATTGTTGGATTCTGATAGCTAAAATTTTGTTGAGGATTTTTGCATCAGTGTTCATTAGGGAGATTGGCCTGTAGTTTTCCTTTTTTGTGTTGTCCTTATTCGGTTTTGGTATTAGTGTAATGTTGGCTTCATAGAACGTGTTTGGTATTGTCCCTTCCTTCTCAATTTTTTGGAAGAGTTTGTGAAGGATAGGCACCAATTCATCTCTGAATGTTTGGTAGAATTCGTTTGTAAATCCATCAGGTCCTGGGCTTTTGTTTTTGGGGAGGTTTTTGATTACCATTTCAATTTCGCTGCTTGTAATTGGTCTGTTTAGGTGTTCTATCTCTTCTTTATCTAGCTTTGGGTGATTGTAGAGTTGTAGGAATTTGTCCATCTCCTCTAGATTGTTGAACTTGTTTCCATACAACTCTTCATAGTAGTTACCGATTATTCTTTTTATTTCTGCTGTGTCCGTTGTGATTTCTCCTCTTTCATTTCTGATCCTGTTTATTTGTGCTTTCTCCCTTTTTTCCTTTGTGAGCCTGGCTAGGGGTTTGTCTATTTTATTGATTTTTTCGAAGTACCAGCTCTTGGTTTCATTAATCTTTTGGATTGTTTTTTTAGTTTCAATTTCATTTATTTCTGCTTTGGTTTTTATTATTTCTTTTCTTCTACTGGTTTTGGGGTTTTTTTGTTGTTCTTTTTCTAGATCTTTGAGCTTCGAGATTAGATTGTTTCTTTGAGTTCTTTCTTGTTTCTTGATGTGAGCATCTATTGCTATATATTTTCCTCTTCTTACTGCTTTTGCTGCATCTCATACATTTAGGATATTGGTGTCCTCCTTGTCATTCAATTCAAAGAATTTTTTAATTTCCTCTTTGATCTTCTCATTAGTCCAGTGGTCTTCCAGTAGTGTGGTTTTTAGTCTCCATGATGTAGGAAAGTTCCTTGCCTTCTTTTTATGGTTTATTTCTAGCTTGATGCCTTCATGGTCAGAAAAGATTGTTGGTATGATTTCAATCTTGGTGTATCTGTTGATGTTTGTCTTGTGCCCCAGTATGTGATCGATCCTGGAGAATGATCCGTGTGCGCTTGAGAAAAATGTGTACTCCGTTTTTTGGGGGTTTACTGTTCTATAGATGTCTGTTAAGCCCAAATGCTCTAGATCCTTATTTAGAGCTTTAGTTTCTTTACTTATTTTTTGTCTTGTTGATCTATCCATTGTTGATAGTGGTGTGTTGAAGTCTCCCACTACATATGTGTTTTCTCTGATGTCTGTTTTCAGAGAGGACAACAGTTGTCTGATATATTTTGGTGCTCCTTCGTTTGGTGAGTATATGTTAATGAGTGTTATTTCTTCTTGAAGTATTGTCCCTTTGATCATAATGTAGTGACCGTTGGGATCCCTTTTTATTTTTTTGAGTTTGAAATCTGTTTTATCTGATATAAATATAGCTGTTCCTGCTTTATTTTTTGGTCCATTTGCTTGTAGGATTGTTTTCCATCCTTTAGCTTTGAGTCTATTTTTATCTTTTGTAGCTAAATGTGTTTCCTGGAGACAGCAAAAGGTTGGGTTTTGTTTCTTAATCCAGGCTGCAACTCTGTGTCTTTTTATTGAAGAGTTTAGTCCATTTACATTTAGGGTTAATATTGATATGTTAGCATCTGTATTTGCCATTGTGTTTGTCTTTCCTTTGATTTTATTTATTCTTTTAATATCTTTTTTTTTTCCTTGCCTTCTTTCATTGTTATTCGTCCCTCTGAGGTTCTGGCTTTAGGATTCCTTGTAGTATTTTTTGGAGTGGGGGTTTATTGGTAATGAAGTTCCATAGTTTCTGTTTGTCTGGGAAGGTCCTTATTCTTTCTTCATAGAGGAAGGAAAGCTTTGCGGGATAGAGTATTCTTGGTTGACATCTGTTTTCTTGGAGTCTGTTGACTATGTCCTTCCACTCTCTCCTTGCCCGTAGTGTTTCTTCAGAGAAGTCTGATGTCAGCCTGATTGGTTTTCCTTTGAATGTTATTTGTTTCTTCCCTCTTGTCAGCTTCATTATTTTTTCCTTGTCCTGGATTCTTGGGAGTTTCACTATTATGTGTCTTGCTGTATTTTTCCTTTCGTCATGGAAGTTTGGTGTTCTTCTTGCTTCTTGTATATCAATTTTCAGCTCCTTCTTCACATTTGGGAAGTTCTCTTCAATTATCTCCTGGAATATTTTCTCTGTTCCTACATCTCTCTCCTCTCCTTCTGGCATTCCTATAACTCTTATATTTCCTTTCCTCATGGTGTCAGATAGTTCCCGATGTCTTTCTTCGTTCTTTTTCCTTCGTACTTCTCTTTCCTTTTCTGTTTTGGTTCTTTTTATTTCTGTGTCTTCAAGAGAACTTATTCGTTCTTCCATTTCATCTATTCTGCTTTCATTGCTTTTCCCAGAATTCTTTAGTTCTTCCATTAATTCTTTGATCTCCTGCATTTCTTTTACTTCTCTCTTTAGGGACTCAATTTCATTCTTCTGATCGTTGATTATTTTTCCCTTATCATTGTTTTCCTTTATGTGTTCTGTCATTTTTTTAATCATGGCAATTTTAAATTCTCTTTCTGGAAGGCTCAGAAGTTCTTCCAAGTTACTGTCATTGCAATCTGGGGGCTGGTTTTCTTTTTGTGGTGTGCTTCTTCCCTGAGGAGTTGCTATGTTGCGTGTGGTTCTTCTACTCCCTACTCTCTGTTTTCTAATTTGCTGTATGCGTTGGGACACTGTGTTGCTGGGACTGGCCGGCATCTTGGGTGAGCTTCTCTGCTCCCCTCTGGCTCCTCCGGGAGCCATCTGTCAGTTTCAAGCAGTCTTTACTGAAGAAAGGTCCCTGTTCTAAAATGCTGATGTGGGGACACACTCCCCTGTGCTCCTGGTCTGCCCCGGCGGTGGGTTCCCTCTCCCCCTCTGGGCTTGGACTGCAGGCCAGAGGTGTTCTGGTGTGGGCGAACTTCCCTGCTCACCTCTGGCTCCTGAGGGAGCCTTCTGCAGGCAGTCTTTATTGAAGAAATGTCCCTGTTCTAAAATGGCGATGCGGGACACACTCCCTGCGTGTCCAGTCTCAGGCACACTCTTCTGCGCACCTGGTCTGCCCCGGCTTTGGGTACTTGCTCCCCCTGTGGGCTCAGACTACTGGTCGGCAGGGGCCCGGCATGGGCTAACTTCCCAGCTGGCCACTGTCTCCTCCAGGAGCCTCTGCTGGTTTCAAGTCGCTAGGTGGCGCCAGAGATCTCTCCTAGATCCCTTGGGGAGCTGTTTTTTTTTTTTTTTCACCCCGTGGGACAGGAAACAGAGCGGGAATGGTAGGGTAAACCTCAACGGCTTTGGGGTGCTGTGTCTGCCTTGTGCCCCACCGTCATGGAGAACCCACGCCCCGAATTTTGTGCTCCGGATCTCAGTTCCAAAGCCCTCAGGTCCAGGACGCGGGCTGTAGCCCAGTTCAGTGTCCACAGAATGGCGTCTTTTGCACCCCGCTCCCGTGCCTGGGTGCCTGGTTCCTGGATAGTCAGTGAGGGACTTTCACCTCAGTGAGGGTCTTCGCGCGCGTCTCCCCGCACGCCTAGGTCGTAGGCGCGGGGACCTGGGCAGCCGCGATCCCAATCCGCGTTTGCTTTTCAACTGTGCTGCTTTTCCGCGCTATCCCGATCCCGATCCGCGTTTGCTTTTCCAGCACACCGCTTTTCTGCGCGATCCCGATCCAGATCTCGATCCGGATCCGCGTTTGCTTTTCCAGCGCACTGCTTTTCTGCGCAAGCTTACTGGGCGGCTGGGGGCTGTGTGCTGGTGCTGGTCTCCTCCTGGGGGGCGGGGTCTCTGTTTAATGGCGCCCGGAGCTCACCTCTGTGACGAATCCTGCAGGGTTCTCCGCAGCTCCCGTTCACGGGGTGTGGTGGCTGCAATAGTTCCTTTCCACTCACAGTCCCGCTTGCTGAGTAGTTTGTTCTTGTTGGTTGTTTTAGTGTGTTTTTTTCCTCCTCTCTGCCAGTCGGAGAGTGCCGACTCTGTGGGCGGGGGAGGGGAGCAGGGTTCTGCACTTTCCTCCCTTCTAGTCCTCTTTTATGGCAACTTTCTTCTTCGGGTAGTTTGCTGGAGTCACCCGTTTATCTTCCGTGTCCCAGTTCTCACTGGGACCTGCCGCTTTTCCTCCCTATTAACTTTTTTTAATGGGAGATCTTACTCGCAGCGTCTCCTCGCCGCCATGTTGCTCCGCCCTCTTCCTAAGTTCTAACTTCTGATGAGATTTCGGAGTTCTTGGCAAAGAGGATGGTGACTTGTTTGAGGATGGTGCTGGTGGGGAGGGGGAGAAGTGGATAATGGAGTGGATATGGGTGGTAAATATAATGTTTTAAGATAGAGCTTGTGTGTGTGTCTTTTTTTTAAGCAACTTATAATACTGTTTATTAAAATAGATTGAAAGTGAAGAGCAAAAAGTCAATACAGATATATGCAATACTAAGTTCACCACTAAAAGTCCAATTCTATCTTTCAATGTACTGAAAGCAATGATTTCAATCCAGAATTCTGTTTCCAGCTAGCATATACTTACAAGATGAAGGCAAAATAAAGACCTTTTCAGACAAATAAACAAGACATCTCCAGTAGGCTTTCACTACTAAAAAAAAATAATGCTAAAGTTGGTTCTTCAACTGTAGAGCAGTGAAACCAGATAGAAACTCAAATATGTGGGGAGTAATGAAGAGTACTAAATATCATACATGTGGAGATAAATTAAGATACTACTTTCCTTTTTCTTAATTTCTTTAGCAAGACAACTAAACTGTTTAAAGAAAAAATACAGTGCAGCTTTATATGATGTGAAGATATAAAATATGACCATGCCAATACAAAGGATGGAGGAGATAAATGGAATTATGCTGTTGTGAGATTTTTATATTTACATCAAGTGGCACAATGATGATGAGTCAAGGGACATGTTTTGCAATCTCTAGAATGATCTTTGGAAAATGATGTAAAGAAGGTGGATATAAAATCTGAATAGGATGTAAATAAGAATACCATCGGGTTGTTGGAAAAGTCATGACCTATTTTTTTCTATGTTTTCTATGCCAAAATTTGTCATGACGTTTCCAACAACCCAATCAAAATTATTTTAGATCGAAAGAAGGCAGGAAAGAAGTGGCAGAGTGAAGATATTTAGATGGGACATGGATAAAATAAATGATACCTAAACCTACCCAGATAGAAAAAAACCTAAACTTTCCAATTAAAAGGTGGAGATTGTCAGACTAAATAAAAAAAAGTCTTGCACATACTGTTAAACTATATTTATAGGAGAGATGCTTTAAATATATAAGACATTATATAAAATAAGGCATTAAAGAGGAAAATATCACAGTAGACCCCAAACAGGCAAAATTTTCAATGTATGCCCAGGAATTTCACAAAAGAAATAGAGAAATTTCTTGATAGACATAGTTTTACAAAACTGACTGATGGAAAAAAATAATGAGTGACTGTATATCTATATAAAAAATTTAAAATTACTATAAAAAATCTTGGCTTTCTTGGCTTCAGTGGCTCATTTCTTATGTTTGAGAAGTTGGAGGTGTTAGCTTTTAAAAGAATCAAGAACTAGTATTACCGTGCCAAAAATCACCTTGTCTCATTTCCTGATGTGTATGTCAAACTTATTACCCTTATTGCAAGCTGAAAATTAAGGTACTTGTGTTTATGCTTTGTGTGTAACTGTTTGCCTTTTCTAAACTGCTTTTCTTGTTATCCTATATAATTCTATTAGTTATATCATGTTAAGTGAAGAGGCTCTTCATGCACAAAATGCATCTATGTAGCAGCAAAGTAACAGCATTTGTACATTTTCTGTCTATCTACTGATGGCAGTGGTGCCTTTGTCACCTTTTGAAAGATTGGCTTTTTGTTTTTATTTTGAATTTTTTTGCTTTTGACTTCACAAAAATCTCCCCAGATTTACTGTAAAAGATAGAAAAATGGCGTGGTGTCATCCAGGCTCACCTAGAGCATTTTCATTTTTATTTCTGTCAAAACAAGTGTAGTTGGTGGGGAGTGGCCAGTAATAATGTGTGAAGTCTTTATACCAAGAACAACTTTTAAATTTAAAAAAATAAAAATTTAAGAGGTGACCCATTAGCAAATGACTGAGTTGGAGATTTAGGGGAGGACTGTCCTGGGTTGTCTCTAAAGGGGCAAGATTAGGGTACAGGTAGCTGGCGTGTAGAGCAGTTAGCATGACCCGTGGTTGTTACTTCTTGCTCATTAACAATGTTGGTGCGCCTCATTATTTGTGCTTTGTTTCCCCGGGCAGTCCTGTCAGCCAGTTAATCCACCAGCTTTTAGGCGGTTTACAAGTAAACGCAGATTTTCTTTTTCTTTTTCTTTATTTTTAAGATTTTATACTACATCTTGTTTAAAATCCTATGAATGTATGTGTGTGATTAAAACAGCTTTTTCTCAGTTAAAAAAATAAAAGAATCAAGAACTCATTTACTTGTTTATTTTGATACTACCTGTTATATGTCAGCCACTGTCTTAAGCACTTTACAAATAACTTATTTTTCAGACAAATGTATGGTGGTGAGTGAATGGAGAGATGAAAGAAATTTCAAGAATGACTATTTCCTACACTACATGCAATATACACATCAGATCTGAATGTTTCTAGATGGTTTCTGCCCACTGGTGACAGAAATTTGTGGATAGATTGCAGTGTTTCTTTCAAATGTGTACTTTGAAGGCAAATACAATCACTCAGTGTCTTTCCCTCATTTATTCTTTGTGTGTGGAATAGAACACAATTGTTCAAACCTGGGACGTGAAGCCCAATTGAACTTTGTGTTCCTGTTTATTGGCATTATCATTTTCCTCCTTTCAAACTCATGCTGTCTGTTGCCTTGTATCTTTACATGCCAAATCTTATCTGTTCTTCAAAATTTATTTCAAAATGCTACCCCTTGATTTGTCTTTGTATAAAACCTTGTCATCTTGCATATTGCAGGAGCTTCATAAATATCTCTTGAGTGGCTTCTGGGAATAGATGAAGACATGAAGGCAGCTGTTATGTTACATGATAGGAAGAAGCAAGCTCTTGTTTGCAGCTTCATCATAACTGCTATCATGGTTTTGTGGCTGGAAATGAATGCCAAATAAAATGTCTTGTTTGTCTGCACAGTAGTGACTAGTGTTTAGCACAATGGTACATGCTATTGCAGCGAATTTTGTGATACTTGAGAGTAGGTTGGCGTGTTACTGATTTAGTGACTGCCAACCAAGACAGTGTTTCACAGAAGATTAATGGGATTATTTTACCACCATTTACTTTTCCACCATTTACGAGGAATCTGTGTGTTTGCGCGTGCACAAGTGCACATGTGAGTGTGTGTGCGTTTGTGTGTGTGTAACACTGTAGTAAATCCTGTTATGTCTTCAACAATTTATCCAGGTATTGCTATGATAAAAAAAAAAGAGACAGTTGATGGACTTTCTGGGTCCTTTCTTAATTCCTTCATTCTGTAGTCAACATATTTGTTAAATACACAGTGTTATTAAATACACATTTATTAAATACACACTTTTGCTCTCAATCCTAAATGGTGACTTCTCAAGGTGACTGGTCAAGTGGGTGTGGCAGTGCCTGCTCTCTCATGGGGTGAATTGTGCGTAAGACATTTCAAAGGTTCCTATCTTCAGAACCACCTGCTATTTATCTCAGCTGCAGTCTCATCATTTTCCATTTTTGAGTTTTCTGCTGTGGTAATGAAGAATTGGTTTGGAAACACTGTTGGCTCTGACCATCGTGATGAGCACAAATATTATTCTAAAAATAAATGAAAAAAGTGCCTGTACCTCTAACCATAAAACATCTATGACTAAGGCCTTGTATCTCCTTGGCCTAATGTGAATCTCAGTGACACAGCAGTTAGTTATTAAGCAGCTGGGAAATGAGTTTTTGCGAAGTAGTTATTTTAGGCATCTAACTTGCTCACTTTTAGTTGAGATCTAAATATATTTATTACAGAGTTTTGTAATGTTTTAATGTTACTGGTGAATTCTCTTCCTCAAGAATGGGAAATTATAAATCATTGAATATTATATAGGAAGAGATTGATATTGGTGGATATCTGCCCAGTTGCAAAGGTGATTTGGAATTTTCCCATCTTTAAACACCTTACATAATAATGTTCTTCCCCACTCGCCAATCAAGTTGTATGTTCTGTCCCAGGCAACAGGAAGATCTAGTGATAGTTACCTTCGAGACAAGTTTGTAATCA
The DNA here is from genome assembly GCF_014898055.3 of Talpa occidentalis. NCBI lineage: Eukaryota > Metazoa > Chordata > Mammalia > Eulipotyphla > Talpidae > Talpa > Talpa occidentalis. The sequence goes on along the minus strand of NW_023601653.1, from coordinate 43,776,937 downwards.
AAACTGCTTCCATCCTATCCTTCTTATAGAATGATAGTACTTGATAGATTTGAATGCTCAAAGAACTATCCCACAGTCAGATATGATGATAATCTTCGTTTTTCTTCTTTTTAATAAGCTTAGTACAGATGAAGCAGGCACATTTAACAAGTGCTGTGCAGCATAGAGATTACTTTAAAAGTTATTTGTTTGACAAAATAAAAAGGCAGCTATTAATCAGAGACACTCTACAGGGAAGGAGGAGGGAGAGGGATCAAAACAGGGGAGGGGATATGTTCTTGCACAAGGGACTATGGTGGTGGTGCACGGATGATTTGGTGGTGGGAATTTTGCGAGGACTACACCTGGGAGGAGAAAGCATGCATTGTACAAAAAGGAAGAACGATGTAAAATATATATAAGATTAAAAAAAAGGATCAGAAAAAACAAAAGGATACCCTCTTTGACCACTTCTCTTCCACGTACTACTGGAAATTCTAGCCAGAGAAATTAGCAAGAAAAAGGTGAAAAAGTATGCAAATTAAAAAATAAATGAAATTATTTCTTTGCAGATAATACTATCGAATATGTAGAAAACACTAATTACACACACACACACACACACACACACACACACACACACACTGTTAAAGCTGAAAAATTCACCAAATTTGTACGCTATAAAATCAACACATAAAAACACCTGCATTTATGGGCAGTGGCAACCAAGAATCCCAAGAGAAAATAAACAATACATTTACAATAGCATCAAAGAGTAAAATGCCTAGGAATAAACTTAAGCCGGTAGTTGAAAGATTTGTACATGAGAAAGTACAAAACACTGGTGAAATAAATTAAAGAAAGTTATTTGAGAACCTACTTTAATAAAAAGCTTTTCATCTATGGGGGTATATTTACACTTCACCAATGTATCTGAAATTCTGTTTATTATAATATGGAGAGAAATCAAGCTCATTCAACATAAATGAAAAAAGTGATAATGAAGCTCCTAGTTAACAATTATTTTTGATACTATAAATAATTAAAATGTTGAATTGGCTATTGCGTTTGCTAAGCCTGGATATTAACTAGAGTCTTGAGTTTTATGCTGAGGCAAAAAACTTTTTAAATTTTATATCATTGAAAAAAGAAGTCCTCACTTTTCATTCTTTTAAAGGTCTTTTCTTATTGTTTCTATTGATTTTTTTTTTACTGTATCTTTTTTTCCCAATTAGTTTTTCATTCCTTTTATAGTCACTTCCTCTGTTACATTTTGAGTTGATTTCTTGCCCTTTGCCAATGTCCAGCATTTATGCTTATGTTTTTCTATTTTATTTTTGTTTCTTGCTTTCTTTTTTTAATTTTAAATTTTTTAAGATTTATTTATTTATTTATACAAGCACTGGGTACAGTCAGAAGCGTGGGAGGGTGAGAGAATTCACCAGAGCCAGAGCAGAGAGCAGAACAGGCAGACTGATGAAGTACACTGCTGAGAGGAGCAGCGGGTGGCAGGAGAGGTCTGCCCGCCATGTGGGACCCTTGCCCGGTGGCTGGGGATCTAACCGGCACTGCAAAGGCTGCGGGCAGCTTCGCAACCCAGTGCTCAACCGCTGTGCCACCAGGGAGGCCCTCTTGCATTCTTTTTATGTTACCTTAAAGCTTTCTGAAGATACTTGTTTTCTCTTTCATTTTTTTTAAAGATTTATTTATTTATGTATGCAAGATCTGGGGTACAGGCCAGAGGTGCAGGGGGTGAGAGGATTCACCAGAGATAGATGAGGAACAGAGCAGGCAGGTCTATTGAAATCCACTGCTGAGGGGAGCAGCGGGTGAGACAGGAGAGGTCTGCTGCGCCATGTGGGTCAGCTCCTGGCCAGCTGGGGAATGAACTCGTACTGTGGTTCAGCATGAAATAAAGCATTTCATGTCTTTATTTTGTTCTTGTGTTTCTATACTAGTTTTCCCCACTTTGGTAACTGTTGGTACTTTTCTCTCTGGACTAGTAAAACTGAACTTTCTTACTTCGTAATATTATAGGAGGGTATGAAAGCAGTGAAGACAAGAGAACAATATGCTTTTCTATTATAATAAATAGGAAGCAGTAATGGACCTTTAACTTTTTTCTTCTTTTCAGAGGTAGGAGGCCAAGAAGATTTATAAGCCACTTTAAATCCTGGAAGGTAGCTTTGTCTAGAGTGTCCCTTTTTCTGTTTTTCTGGACTCCCTTTTTCGGTTTTTAATTTATGCAGGTTCTTGGATAGTCCATTCTACCTTCTTTGTTTTCATTTTACCTTGGCACGTCCTTCAGTTTGTGGTCTTTGTTAGTATTTGGTACACAACAAACAATCTGTGGGCATGAGTTGAGTTCATTTAGTTACTATCTAACACACTGACTTCTTCACCATCTGTATACACTCTCAAGCTTCTGCTTTTTGGAAGGGTAATGTGATGTCAACTTGGACCCTGTGAGCTGGAGTGAAGCCAGGGCGAATACAATCCCCCAGAAATGCAGATGGGGACTATGTTTCCCCAACAGCCAGTGACATTTGATATTTGATATTTTTTTCCTCTTAGTTTCTCAAGTAATAGTAGTTCCCCCAAGGAAACTAAACCAGTTAATACATACTGTGTTGCTTCTCCTCTGTAAAGAACAAGTTAGCTTCAATCACTTAAAAGATGCCAGTTGCCCCAAAGTGGTCTTCTAAATAATGTGTTTTGAAAAGGAAAATACAGATAGTTTCTTTGCCAAAGCCTATGATAAGAGGTTGAAAAGAATGGCAAGGAAGTGTGTGTGTGTGTGTGTTGGGTGTGTGTGCGTGTGTGTGTTGGGTGTGTGTGCGTGTGTGTGTAGGGTGTGTATATGGGGTGTATGCATGCATGTCGTGTGTGTGCATGTGTGCACATGTGTATTTTATGAAATATGTGTAAAAGGATCTAGAGTCTGGTGGGGTAAGAGGATGAGCAGGAAGGGCTTAGTCTAAGCTGCCTTTTACCAGCAGCCCATCTCCCACTAGTGGTATTTCTGCTTTCTCAGACCCGGAACCAAATTTACCCATCTCTTTGAGATACCTGGAAATTCATCTCTGAGCTTTGGGGATGTGTTTCTGCTGATGACTCAGCAATTCAAGCAACACACCTTGGGTTATGTGTTTCTCCTTTCCACTCTACAAGTCATACACAATCATGTCCAAAAGTTTTTCTCCATCAGATCATTTCTCAGCCTTGTCATCATTTTCGTTGCCCTTTGCCTGGATTGATCATCCAGCTGCTTAAAATTCAAAGAATCTAATTTGGACAGGCCTAGAAGAAATACATGTTGGGTTACTTTATTGTTAAAGGAAGAAAGACAAATTATCGCACTGTTACTGGGCTCAGCTAACAGTGAGCAAAGGAAAAAAAAAAAAAACCTGAGGACTTTTAGCTTTGCTTTTGTGTCTTCCCTCTTTTCCAGTATACCCTTCTCGCTTGGTCAGAATGATCAGGTCCCGTAAATCCAGTCTACGTGTAGCTGGAAGCCTCTGCATTTAGTCGCATTTTGTAAACTTATTCCTCTGGAATCTTTGAAGAGCTAAGACTTTTCGTCTGTTAAAACTCAAATACCTCTTTGGGGTAATTTGGGTTGACTTGGTCACTTTGGGTAAAATCCTCATTTTCTCAGGTTTCGTCTCCTCCCCCTCCAGGATGTCAACAGGGGCCTGGCAGAAAAGTGTGCATGACTTTGCCCCTTTCATCCTGGCTATTCATCTTGCCGGCGATGGTGCAGAAGATTAGCAGTTGCTGTAACTCCAATTAGCTTCTCTGAGGTGCTCAGGTGTTACAGGAGTCCCTGATTTGGCGCTGACATTTGTCTGTTGGCTTCTAGCCCAGATGTCCCACCTTGACCTCATACAGGCGTTGAGCTGTCATAGTCAAGATATGGTTCTCAAAAGTACCCTGCTAATTAATGTCTGGTTTCCAGATGGAGGATAAGAGGATGAAGAGGTATACTTGCTTCTTACTCCCTTTGACTGGCACTAGCCTACGTTATTTCTGCTTATACACTATTGGTGAGAACATTTGACTCTTAAGAGCTGAGTCTTGAATCTTCTATCACTTATTTTCTCAGCAACTGAAGGAAATTTAGACAACTTTTGTAATATACAGGGCATGGTAATATCTTAAAGACTTGTTGGTAAGAAAACATTCATTTTTTTGGCAAATTAGTACAATTTTTTAAAAAAATATATATTTATATCATTGTTCATTCTCCTCTCAGGTGTAAACCCATAAAATTCCCATCACCAAGTCACCTGTGAATGTCACCATAGTCCCTTGTGCTCTTCCTTCCTATTTTGATCCTTCCCTGTTCCCTAATGGATGTCTCCAGTTTATAGTTTGCCTGCAAGTTTTGTCTTTCCTTTGTTCTTCCTGATCCCTTATTTGGTTCCTCTGTGTTCCCCTTATAAATGAAACAATCTGATTTTTTTCCCTTTTGGCTTATTTCTTTTTTTTTTTTTTTAAAAGATTTATTTATTTATTTATACAAGCACTGGGTACAGTCAGAAGCGCGTGAGGGTGAGAGAATTCACCAGAGCCAGAGCGGGGAGCAGAGCAGGCAGAAGGACCAAGGTACACTGCTGAGGGGAGCAGCGGGCGGCAGGAGAGGTCTGCGTGCCATGTGGGACCCTCCTCTGGTGGCCGGGGAGCAGCCGGGGATCGAACCGGCGCTGCAGAGGCTGTGGGCAGCTTCGCAGCCCAGCGCTCAACCGCTGCACCACTGGGGAGGCCCCCTTTTGGCTTATTTCACTGAGCATAATCCCTTCTAACTCCATCTGTGTTGCTGTGAATGGCATGAGTTTATCTTTTTGATGGCTGAGTAGTATTCCGTTGTGTTTATAGCGCACATCCTCTTGATCCAATCATCTGTTCTTGGGCATTTAGGTTGTTTCCGTATTTTGGCTATTGAAAATAGTACTGCGATAAACAGAGGAGTGCAGGTTTCCTTTTGAGTGAATGTTTTTGTGTCCTTTGGGTAGATTCCTAGGAGTAGAATTGCTGGGTCATATGGTAGCTCTATTTTTAATAGAGTGAGGGTCCTCCACATAGCTTTCCAGAGGGTTGGACCATAAAATTATTCAATTTTTACTTTTTTTTTGGAATCCTTAACATGCCCTTTCCAGCTCCTAAACCCTCCCCCGTGCCTTTTCTGAGCCCCTATTCTCCTCCTTTCCTTAAAGACACAGAGAGTAATTTTCATTTTACTTCAGTTTTCACATTATCATACCATGTTGGCTAATATGTGGATACAGAATAAATGTCCATATTTATTTTGCTTGTTAATTAAACAGTGGAAAGACAAACTTATTGAGTGAAAATTTCTACTTAGTCTTACTTTAGAGAAATAACAAGTAATTGCATTTGATGTTTCTTTTCCCTCATTATCCATCTCTATACTGATTTATGACAGTGAAATTCAATTAAACATCTTTTTTTAAATTTAGCAATATTTTATAAACATCTTTCCATGTCAGTAAATATATATTTTCATAATTTTAATGCATACTCAATTTTAATTTATGCTTAGCATTCCATCATGTATGTGTGATGTGTTTATTTAAGAGTTTACTTGGATTTGCAGATCATCTTTTATAAATGGTTTAAATAATATCCATGTGCATACATTTAAATAAATCTATACTCAGAACCAAGTTTCTTGTTCTTGACAGCTTTCCTCATCAAGAATTTAGTAGCAGGGCTTCCCCGGTGGCGCAGCGGTTGAGCGCTGGGTTGCGAAGCTGCCCGCGGCCTCTGCGGCACCGGTTCGATCCCCGGCTGCTCCCCGGCCACCAGAGGAGGGTCCCACATGGCGCGCAGACCTCTCCTGCCGCCCGCTGCTCCCCTCAGCAGTGTACTTTGGTCCTTCTGCCTGCTCTGCTCCCTGCTCTGGCTCTGGTGAATTCTCTCACCCTCCCGTGCTTCTGACTGTACCCAGTGCATGTATAAACAAAACAAACAAACAAATAAATAAAACATGCCTTTATTTAAAAAAAAAAAACTAAACTAAAAAAAAAAAGAATTTAGTAGCAGCAGGTATACTTAATATCATTTTGACATTTTTGTTAAATGTTTCTGAACAGTGTACTTTGAAGTCGGAATCACTCCTTATTCATTTTCCTAATTCCTCCTTTGCTCTTTATTGCACCACAATGATCAAAAATAAGATCTAGCTCCCCATCCACTGCCAGCAAAACCTGGGTAGGCTCTTCCTGTGAGCTGGGGAAGGTTTGCCCTAACTCATAGGGAATGAATTGCTGCTGGATCTGACTGTGAATGTGTTACTGTGTGTGTGTCTGGACTACTGAATAAAACTTACAATGCTTAATAAAAATCTGTATTCATGACTGTAAAAATCTACACTTATTTGCTCAATTATTTGAGAAAAATTATTAAGTGTGTAAAGGATATGCACATTTGACTCCACTTATTACCTGTTTGTCATTGGAACTTTGATTTCCAAATTGAAGGATGCCCATTTGTTAAAAAGAAGCTGTACTCTTTGACCCATTCATCAGAAGACTTTACCTATAGAAATAAATGATTTTATATGAAATATAAAATTGAATTGCTGCATGTGACCAAACGTAAGAAAAAGTGAATACAATGTGAGCCCTCCTTACAACATAATCCTACTTAGCTACCAGAAACATCTATGCTTGTTGCCTCATGTTTTCTGTGGGGGAAAACAAAAAACAAAATACAGGTGCCACACACAGTCACACCTTATATATGTATATATTTTGTTTGAACTTAGTCTACACTGAGTAAAAAGAAACAGACGTGTTTTTAAACTTGATTTTAGGCAGTGTATGTGAATACATTTTTGTATTGTTTCACATGCTACAACTTTTACTGTTGTAAGAAAACTTTTGTAGCAAAAGGAAAAAAAAAAAACAACTAAGTCCTAACAAACTGCTCTTTTCTGCCAAGTGCTTTCTGAACTAGAGCTTCTTGCAGCCCCCAGGGGGTTTGGGGAGCTTTGAGAGAAGACCATCACATTGGGCAACTTTTAGTTAACTTCATTGGTTTATCATTTTATGTAAGGTTAACAGCTAAACTATGGGGATTTCTGCAGTTACTGATGTTCTCAGCGGTAATCATTCTCAGAACAACTGCTGAAAATATTATCAGCTCAAATCCTGGCCTGGTTCATGTCAAACAGCCAATTTGTCCAAAGAGGAAATGGAGGATGAAATAGCAAAGTACATCAATTTAGAAAATTGTTTTCAGAAATAATCTAAAATTTTTGGTAGATAAGAGAATGGAATAAATTTTGTAGTGGCTAAAAATATAGAGTCAAATAGGGTGGGAACAATAGGCTGTACTTAAATGTGTGCTTTTGGTCAACCACTAGATTTATAGAGATTCTGATATCTTCTTTTTAAGGGAGAGCAGTAGTATTAAAAGGGAAAAAAAAAACCCAAACAAACAAGTCTTTTAATAGCTTAGAAATTATGGCCTGTTAGCACTATTTAAAAGTTATTTTAAAATTAGAAATTTTTAGCCATTTAGAGAAATGTAAAGCTAGTGTTTGATATAGAAAAGTAAACTTTGTTATTATTTATGGATAAGATCTTGATAATTGATAGGGCTTGGACAGAGATGGTAATACAGTAACTTAAATATCACAGCTTTTGGTTTATATAAATGCATGCAGTGATATTTTGAATATTTTTTAAAGATTTATTTATGCATACAAGAACTGGGGTACAGTACAGAGGTGCGGGGGGTGAGAGATTGGTTTTGCCGTGTGGGTAGCTTCTTGGCAGGGGATCGAACTCGTGCTGCAGTGGCTGAGGACAGCTTCATAGTACTGTGTCACCAGGGAGGCCCTGATATTTTGAATATTAAAAGGAGTTCTTGGGTCTCCCTGGTGGCACAGTGGTTGAGTGTTGGGTTGCAAAGCTTCCCGCAGCCTCTGCGGTGCCAGTTCAATCCCCGGCCAAAGGGCGAGGGTCCCACATGGCGCACAGACCTCTCCTGCCACCCGCTTCTCCCCGCAGCAGTGTACTTCCTGTCTGCCTGTTCTGCTCTCTGCTCTGGCTCTGGTGAATTCTCCACCCTCCTGCACTTCTTACTGTACCCAGTGCTTGTATAAATAAATAAATAAAATCTTTAAAAAAAAATAAAAGGAGTTCTTAGGAGACTGTTTATACTTAGTCAATAAACAAAATAGGTTTAACTTAAATTTTAAATCCTAATCATAAATACTTATCAGATGTGACTTTGGAATTAAACTTGTTGAACATTACCAGACCTGGGTCCGAACACTCTGTAGTTGACATTATTTTAACACCAGGCATCTGTAGCTTTAGCCAAAGCATGTGATGAAATTATTCTGTTCCTCTAAGAGCCTCCAAATTGAGGGGGTATAGCTCAGTGGTAGAGCATTTGACTGTAAATTTAGACTGCTGTAATTTCGACATAGTTCATAAGTAAGTGATCACAGTTCCATAAATAAGGCAGATTTATGTATATTTAAAAAAAAACTTTTGGGCCTCCCTGGTGGCCTAGGGGTTAAGTCTCAGCTTTTTTATCACTAAGACCTGAGTTCCCTGCCCAGGGAATTGACCCACATAGGGAGCAGCAGACCTCTCCTGTCTCTCCTGCTGTTCCCCTCAGCAGTGGATTTCAGTAGATCCGCCTGTTCTGCTCCCCACTCTTGTCTCTGGTGAATCCTCTCACCCCGTCCCCCTGCACCTCTGGCCTGCACCCCAGTTCTTGTATGCATAAATAATCTTTTTTTTTTTTTAAAAAAAAAACAAGCTTACTAAAGTTATAGAAGTGTCTCTGACATCTTTCAAGTAGCAGATTTTTTCATGTTTCTAGTCACCTTTCAGAGAAGAGTTTCTGAGTCTTCGTTTTCTCTTTTAAAATTAATAATACCTGCTCTCAGTGCTTTGCTTTAGAGAGGCCAACTAGGGGGATGTGAAGATGCCTGGAAATTAGAAATGTGTGTGTATTATAAACACGTTTCTTTTCTTAGTGTATTTTTTGCCTTTTTATTGCTCTTCATGACTTGAATTACATATACTACTGCTTGAACACAGCAATATAAAACCAACCGTATTACATGGTTAGAGGACTTCTTGAATTTAATTCCCAACTAGCTTGCATTTTTACCCCTTTCATCTTTCCTGTGCTCATCGAAAACCAGTGTCTGATTTCAGAATCATTTTGCACAACTGAATTGTGCTGGCTTCGCATGAGCCTGGCTAGCGAAGTCACTGCTGTGGATGCTGGGTCTTCTGGGTCTGTGGTTCTGAAAGGAAAAGCTGTACCGCTCAGTTTCAGTGTGCTGTGCTGGGCTCAGGTGTGGGTCCCGAGACATGTGCACGCCCACCAGTGTGGCCCGGGAGCCCCCCACATGTGGAGCCAGAGAATGCTGGGGCCCCGAGTTGCTTCCACCCTCAAAGTGATTGTATTTCACAGTGCTCGTAACCGCGTCTCCTGAATGAAACAAGGTTGTCTTTACTAAGCCTGTGCTCCTACGGGATAAGAAAAAAGAAAAATAGAACCCTGTTTACTTTCAGGCCCTAATGGCTCAAAGGCCCTTTTCATTTTTGTTCAGAATGCCCTGGTATCAGCTGTCCATGCTTCTTGCAGAAGTACAGTATATTATGAAGGAAGAGAATGAGGTCATAACAGGCTGTTGATGCTGGGGCTCTCTGTGGCTCAGGAAGTTTTAGTTAGCAGAGCTGGTTAAATAGAAAATTCTAAAACCTGCAAGAACATGTTTGTTGATTTTTATTTCCTCACAGCAGTGATTTCATTAGAATGACATCAAGCATTTGTTAACCTCTTCGAGGTTTTGTTTATTAAAAAGTCAATTTTAAATTCACTTTGGGTCAGTGAACATTGTGTCACTCAGCTGTGTACAGAGAAGGCTCCTCTTGGGGTGAGAGTGCCGTCTTGTGGAATGCACTGAAAACAGCAGCTGACTTGGAGTGCTTAAACAAAATTGTTTTTAATTAATTAATTAGTTAATTTATACATACAAGAACTGAAGTCTAGGCCAGAGGTGTGGGGGTGAGAGGATTCACCAGAGACAGAGTGTGGAGCAGAACAGAAGGACCTACTGAAATCCACTGCTGAGGGGAGCAGCTGGCAAGACAGGAGAGGTCTGCTGCATCATGTGGGTCATGTGGGTCAGTTCCCTGGCCAGAGATCGAATCCAGGCTGCAGTGGCTGGCTATAGCTTGAGAGCATGGAGACTTTAAACACTGCACCACCAGGGAGGCCCAGGAGTACTTTTTTTTTTTTTTTAAAGATTTATTTATTTATTTACACAAGCACTGGGTGCAGTCAGAAGCGCAGGAGAGCGAGAGAATTCACCAGAGCCAGAGCGGGGAACAGAACAGGCAGACTGATGAAATACACTGCTGAGGGTAGCAGCGGGTGCAGCAGGAGAGGTCTACGCTCCATGTGGGACCCTTGCCGGCGGCCGGGGATCGAACTGGTGCTGCAGAGCTGCAGGCAGCTTCTCAGCCCAGCGCTCAACCGTTGCGCCATCAGGGGAGACCCAGGAGTACCTTTTTTTAAATTAAAATTTTATTAAGTTTTTTTCCCCCTTATATCATTGTAGTCCTCATAGTTATACTTTCAAAAAATGCAAAGCTTGCATTTTTGGACTATTTTATTTCTCCCCCCAGATTTCCAACTGGGATTTTTGTATTTTGTTATAAAAAGCAGCAGAGTTTATATTTTGTATCTTTCCTATGTAAAAATTGAGGATGTGTAACCCATACTAGTAGGCTTTTTTAGACAAATGAGGAAGAAAAACTCTATAAATGATCGTATTACACAACAAGAACTGATGTTTTCTTTTCCCTTGGAAAAGCAGCAGTGGCAGCTCTCCTGCCCACCTGTGACTATGCAGGTGCCTCTTTTTCTCCTTTCCTAATAAACCTGTCCTTTTAAAATGTAAAAAAAGTGGGTTTTTGGAGACATACTTTAAAATGACAAAATGACAAACATTGTCAGAGTCTAGTTTTTGTAATGTTTCTTGTTTTTGTAATGTTTCTTCTTGATGTAGGACGTGTACATACAAGGATGAATTCTCTAACTCATATCTCTTTACCCCCACGTTTTACATTCAAAGCACGGCCAGGGGACTGCCAGGTCACTGAGCTCTCCATTCCGAGAACAGAATAGATTTCTCATGATTTGGAGTCGGATTAACCAAGTGCAACAAAGCATGTAAGGGATGAGCTGGTGTCCAGCCAGTCAGCTAAGTTTTCTGAAGAATTTGTTTGCCTTTTCAGCCTGATGTAAAAAGAGCAGCTGTCAGGGTGTTTAGAAAGCGAAGAACCAGTTGCTGCTCACTTTCTGGCGCCAACTGTGGCAGCCTATATCTAAAATTGTACCTGCTCTGTACATGTTGCTTTCTTTGGAATCCAACAGTAATATGAGAAACAATTCTGATTATGTTATGTTTGAAAATACTAATATAAGAAACAGTTCTGATTATGTTATATTTGAAAACATCACAGATATGCCAGGACAAGACAGAAAAATTCAAAAAGTCAGCCAACCAAATCTATCTTAAGGAAGAAAATGTAGTAAGAGTGACTTGTAGGGTAAGTGATTTAATCAGGCTTTTTACACCACTGGCCTCTGTGGCTGTCACCTGTGCCCTTGATCATGTTGATGCAGAAGGTACTTGGGAATGTGGGTGTGGGGCACACGTGACTGACTATGGACACCTGGAACATGGGTGTGGACATGTGTAAGTGTACACACCTGAGCTAGAGGCCAGGGATATAAGGACAGCGTCACTCAGAGACGGGATAGGTATGAGGGACAAGCAGCTACAGAAGAGGCGAGACCATGAGAGAATGCCAGAGAGCCCAAGGAAAGAGCATAGAGATTCTTGGGGGACTGGGAGGCTCAGTTGTCTGCCTGCCTCTTAGCTGTCCCCCTCCCCACCTGGCCTGTGCCATCCTCCTTGCATGCCAGCCTCCCAGCCTGGTGTGCCTGTGTACCTGGTTCCCTGAGAGCATTAAAATCTGAAAAGTCCACTGAGGGCTCTGGCACTCTCCTTTATCCATCTGCCCGAATCCACAGTGAACCTGCCTTGTGCCTGGTAGCATTAGAAACATATTCCATGAGCAAATGGAGCTAAAATTTTCCTATAAATTCTCGAGAAAAGATTCATTCAAATCCACATCCCCTGTAAAAGTCAAATTTAACATCAGTTTTATTAAGAACTGTTGTTCAGTTCTGTCAAGCCTTTCCAAAAACCTGTACATCAGAAATCAGTAAAGGTCTCTGTTGATGAGGGATCTCAACTCAGTGTCCTTTCAGGAAGAAGAACTTTTTTTTTTTTTTTGAAGATTTCTTTATTTCTTTATTTATTTCTTTATTTCTTTCTTTCTTTATTTGTATAAGAGCCGGGGTATAGGCCAGATGCACGGGAGGGTGAGAGGATTCACCAGAGACAGAGTCGGGAATGGAACAGGCAGATTGACGAATTACACTGCTGAGGGGAACAGCTGGCGAGGCAGGAGAGGTCTGCCACGCCATGTGGGACCCTCATCTGCTGGCTGGGATTGAACCAGCGCTGCAGAGGCTGCAGACAGCTTCACAGCACTGTGCACAACTGCCTCGCCACTAGGGGAAGCCCAGGAAGAAGAAATTTTTTTGGGTAGGAAGCATCCATTCAGGTGAAATCTTCCACCCAGCTGTCTCCCACCTCCTGTGCTGTCTCTCCCGTACCTGCTGTTTCTGGTTTCCTATCTCTATCCCCATTGTAAGAGCAAGGTGGGGAGTCAAGTATCACCTTGTAGATTAATAGCGAACACAGTTACTTGAGCTCAGGATTGCCGCCTGTCCTCCTTTGGCCATAATAGCTCAGCTTTGTGGGTTTTGTTGTAGCCTAGGTGGCCTCCGTCAGGATGCTACCTGAGATCAACGTGTACCACACCTGCATCAGCCTGCCAGCAACATGTGAGTGCTTCAGAGAGAATAGGATGTGGGCCTGCCGGTAGCCTAGGGATTAATTCTCAGCACTATCACCATGATGGCCTGAGTTCGATCCCCAGTCAGGGAGCTGACCCACAGAGGGCACAGCAGACTTCTCCTGTCTCATCCGCTGCTTCCCTCAGCAGTGTGTGTCAGTCATTCCACCTGTTCTGCTCCCTACTCTGTCTCTGGTGAATCCCCTCACCCACCACACCTCTGACCTACACCCCAGTTCTTCTATACAAAAATATAAAAAATAAGCAAACAAAACAGGGTACAGTTGCCCTCCTTGCTCTTCCCTTGCTCTTGATAGACTTAGGGGCCTTGCCTATTTACAGGGAGGGGTCGAATGTTGCACCTGCTGTTGTTCTCTCCCCAAGCAGGAATTAGGACTCCTCCTTGGAACAAAGCTGAAATCCAGTCCTCAAGAGATGTCCTAGGAGAAATGTTATTTAGTGTCTTGTAAATAGCTTTTCTCTTGGGAGAGTAATGATTAATGCTGGCTGAGCCTAGAGAATGTACTTTTCTTCCTGCTGTTTCCTGCAGTGTACACAAAACTGCTTTTAACAAATCATCGCAGGTTGTTGAAATAGCATCATGAAAAATTAAACAGTTGGAAGACAACCTTTGGTGGCAATATAGTGGCTTTTATTAGAACCAAACTAAATATGTGCTTTAAAACGGTGCGTTTGGAGTCTGTTTAGTGCTTGTCTGGACAGAGATCTACTGTGCGTCAGAAGGACCCTCTGCCTGCAGTAGCTTGTATGTGCTGATGCTACTGTCAGCCTGGAGGACAAGAGGGGCACAGAAGGTGCACTTGTCTGCAGTTGGTTTGTGAGGGATTTAATACTCTTGTGCCAGGAGGCACAGGGTAGGTTCACTATAGATTTGGGCAGATGGGTAAAGGAGAGACCTGGAGCCCTCGTTGGATCTTTCAGGGTTTAATGCTCTCAGGGAACCAGGCACACAGGCACTCCAGACAGGGAGGCTGGCATGCAAGGAGGCAGGCATAGGCCGGGCAGGGGGTGCTGGGAGACAGGCAGGCAGCTGAGCCTCCCAGTCCTTCATGAATCTTTTCCCTTTTTTTCCTGGGTGCTCTCTGGAGTTCTCTCATGGTCTTGCCTCTTCTATAGTCACTCATCCTCCTGCAGCTGTCTGCGCAGCCTTCTTCTTGCCACCATCCTCGAATGACCCCACCTTTATATCCCTGGCCTCTAGTCTTAGGCATGCAGATTCACGCATGCCCACACCCACGATCCAGGTGTCCACAGTCAGGCATGCATGCCCGCGCACACTCTCCTAAGCACCTTCTGCATCAACATGATCAAGGCTGCAGGTGACAGCCACACAGGTTAGTGGTGCAAAAAGCCTGATTATTTCACTGGCCCTACAAATACCTAAGACCGGTCTATGAGAGGATGACAGTGATGAGATTCCATGGACAGGACAAGGAAGTTAAGGGGCCATGGGATTCAAGGATAGCTCGTACTACAAAAATGCAAGAACTATTTGCATCTTTCTCAGTGAAGGGCAAACCAGAAGTTACAGACTACTTCTTCCTGCTGTATTTTACAGGTGATTGCCCGTAAGTCGGCTCTCTGGGGCTGTGTGTAAGTGGAACGCCAGATCTGTCCTCTGTTTGGGGCAAGTCTGTTCCAGGGGAGCAAGGCAAAGGATATACTATAGTGTAATACAAAAACTGAGATGTTGCAAAGCTAAGTTCAAATATTGGTTCTGCCACTTAGTAGTGTTGTAACTGTTGACCAGTTTACTTCGTTGTCTGAGCCTCACCTGTCTCATATGTGTAAGTGAGGTATAATATTGATTTCTGGGTGTTTTGTCTTGAGGATTTGATCCACATGGTATCTGGCATATTGCAAAAGCTCAGTAAATAAGTTATTGTTATATGGCATAGTTTATATAGTATGAATAATCTTTACTCATCGTGCTGGTTCGCTATTTCATTCGCTAGTCATACAGCCATCCATTAACCATACAACCATAATTACATGCTTTTCATTACCAGGGATTTAAAGATTTCTGGTTGTTATGGGAAAACAACTCTAAACTAAAGCTCCCTGATAATGCATGGAAATGGAAGAAGGGACATGTATTTGTTGGGTCCTTACCTTCCCTTTCTGATGTCACCTTGTAATTTTATTATCACAACCACTTAATGAGATTAGTCTTCTTTAGCAGTGAATTTCAGAAAGCTTAAGTTGCCCGTACTCCATGTGGATAATTAATGGTGGAACTGGAATCGGTTTTTTTGAAAGCAAGATTCAGGCTTTTTCATATTTCCTTTTTTAAATAGAACTTTATTCAAAAAGTTGTTACTATAATTTAACTATTTTTTTCAAATTGTGAAAGAAGCAATACATAGATTCCATTAACATTTATTCTTAGAATGATGGGTAAAGCACTTCTGGACAACCCCTGGGTAATGGCTGCTCTGGGAAGGGGCGTGGCTCCAGGGGAGGCCACTCTCTTCAGAAAAGGGCCAGAATAGGGCCATTGTTGGAGGGCTTGGGAACTTAGAACAGTCAGCTCACAGTGGTGCCAGCAGCTCACAGCAGTCCCAGAAGCTAGTAGCAGGGAAATAAATCCTTCAGTCTCGAGAGTGGGGGTTTGAGGAAGTAGACCTTAATCCACAACACCTTCTGTGATGCCAAATTCAGAAAAGAAGGAATGTGACCTTTAGTTTAGGAATATGTTCTTATTTTCCATATTCTGTTTTGAAGCAGTTGTAAAATAAGCCATTTGGTGGCTAATTTTTTGTGTTTTCCTTTTAAATGCTGGCAGTTTCCATTGCAACTGTTACGTGAGGTGGGCTGTGTCCACACTTTGTCTGGGCGCTCAGGCTTCTACTGAACATCCTTTAGTGAACCTCACTCTTCACTGAATCTGAAAATACGTTGCTCTCCTAGTTGAAAAGATGATCTGGGTGTACTATCTTTCTGGATGGGTTTCAGATAAAAGTAGTGTCTTTTTCATTTGGTCTAAGGTTTATAGACAAAGAATCCACGTAAGGGTTATTTTCTTTGAATCCTATAAAAGCAGGTATTGATTCAGTTCACGTCAACTAGGCATCCTGTTACATACAGTCTAGAAGTATTTTGAGCATTTATTTGACTCCTATTTTATCTAAAGGGGAAATCTGTTTCGGAAGACAGAGCTTTATTTTTGTTATTTTCTTATTGATTCGTTAATGGTTTCTCTGGAGAGGGGGGCCATGGATATTCCTGTTCTCTTCAAGGACTGTCTCCTCTCCACCCAGCCACTTTGTCCTACTGAGAAACAACAGATAATCATATTTGACATTTCTCCGCTCTCTTCTTCCATAATTCAAGATGTCTGATTAATTTCTGTTCTTAAGATCACCCCATAATGTTCCCTTTGACAAGTCTCTTGAGTTTTCAAGCATTCTACAGTGCGTCCTAAAAATATATTTATATCCGTGTACCCTAATATAATTTTGTCATAATCAGTGTATCTTAAACCACTAATCTTCCTAATTTTTTCTTTCCTTGTTTCAAAGAAGTCTGTACTCACTGTCTCATGTCCCTTAATTCTCCTTCATTCCTTAACCTTTTGTAATCCAGAGGCTTACCTTAAAATTTCTCTGGGGAATATATTTCTCTCTTTCTGCATCTACTGCTACCATCCTCACCTCCCTCTTGGAACACCACAGTAGTTTCTTTCCTAAGTGGCCTCTTTGGCCATCAGTACTTCAGTTTTCAAATTCACCTTATAAGCTGCCAGCAAGATCTTCCTTATGCTGGAATGTCCCCAAATCTAATCCCAGTTCTGATGATTCACCAGGAGGACTCGTGGGCCTCAGTATATGTTAGTGCTCAGTGCCTGTGATTTATTACAGTGAAAGGACACAAAACAGAATCAACAAAGGGAAAGGCATTTGGAACAAAATCCTTGGAGGGGAGGGACCAGGCACAGTCTTCCAGGGGCTGTTCTCAGAGAAGGCACACAGGTCTCACTTATTCTCTAGCAAGGAGTTGTGACCACACATGTTAAACACGTTGCCAAGGAAGAAAACTTGTTAGAGATGCAGTGCCCAGAATTTTTGCTGGGGGTTGACCACGTAGGCACCCTTTGCTTGGTACATACTCAGATTCCATATTTCTAAAAGGAAAGCAGGTGGTTAGCATAAGTCATAGTGTTGATACAGTTTAGGCTCAGTGCAATAGCCTTGCTGTTTATAGAATGTTCAGTGGAAATTCCCACATGCCAGCCAAGAGCTAGCCTTGCCTCAGGCCTCTCTAAGGAGCAGTTCAGAACTACTGTGTTAACTTCTTTTTGTGTACTCCTTCTAAAGTGTAGCTATGACAGAGACCATAAATTCATTCATTCATGAAATATTTATTAAGCCTCTATAATACACCAGGAGGTGTTAGGCACTTGAGATCTAGAGGTGAACAAAATAAATAAAATCCCTGTCTTGCGTTACTTTTTATCTAGAAGGGGGGCTAGACTAGAAAAGAGATTAATAATTAAAAAAAATGTGTAATATCCTATCAGGCATCTGTCAAGCTTCTGAGATAAAATAAAGGAGTTTAATGAGATGAAGAGCAGTGGAGTAGGTAGGGCACTATTCAGAAGGAGTCACCAGGGGAGGTGAGATTTCAGTGGAAACTAGAAAGAAAAACCATGTAGAAGGAGTAGCAAGTGAAAGGCCTGGTTGTGAAATGACCTATGTTTGTTCCAGAAGCAGCAAGACTAGTAGAAGGTAGAGAGTAGACAGTGCAAAATTTGAGATACATGGAGTGACCAAATTACGCAGGTCATGGTAAGGAAATTGAATTATATTATGAATGAGATAGATATTTCTCAAAGTGTGTTGAACGGTGAATGACAATCTCATTTATATTTTTGAGTGGTTATATTGGTTGCTGTTCTTCCCATAAAGCATTCTCAATATTTCTTCTTAGATACTCCATCTTTAAATCAGTGAAAATCTCTGGTTATTAATTATGCTAAGTTTTCTCACTTCCATGATTCACTTTAAAATTACACCTTTTTGTGAAAAATTAGAATCCTGATGTGCTGTTCTTTTGCATCCAAACATTACCTGTTCTTCAAAACTTCCTTTTCATGAATCCTTCCCTGCATTCTGCATTGGATTTCATTTGTATATTGAAGGTTAAGTCATTACTTTTATCTTACTCTATCACTGAATTCTCTGGTCAGCCCAGAGTCTGAGGAGTGGGAGAAAAGCTCCTTTTTTGTTGGGAGAAAAGCTTCCTTTTTGTTCTGAGAAGAACAAAGAGCAAAGGAAATGGCTGCAGTTTTGGAGACAGCTATCACACCATAGTACTTTATTCAAATACGTATTTTCATAGTGTTCTTTCATACATACATACACATATATATATATATACACACACACACACACACCCCCACTCACACATACATACATATGTACAGATGTCTCATATTCCCTTACTGTATTGTTCTTTGAGGGAGGAAGTGAAGCTTCCTTTTTTTTAAAGATTGAGTTATTTATGCATGCAAGAGCTAGGGTGCAGGCCAGAGATGCAGGGGGTGAGAGGATTCCCCAGAGACAGAGTGGGGAGCAGAACAGGCAGACCTACTGAAATCCACTGCTGAGAGGAGCAGCAAGTGAGATGGGAGAGGTCTGCTGTGCCCTGTGGGTCAGCTCCCTGTCCGGGGATTGAACTCATGCCACAGTGGCTGCTGATAGCTTCATAGTGCTGCATCTTAACCCCTTGTGCCACCAGGAAGGCTGTCAAGCTTCATTTTGTATCACTAGTGTCCAGTCTGTTGTCTTACATATCATAAATTTCAATGCCATTTCTTCTTCTTCTTCTTTTTTTATAGAGGTAACATTGCATTATAACACCATAGAAGTTTCAAGTATACATCATTTTAAATGAACATCTATATATATATATGTTAAATCCATACTAAATATTCAGTTCTGTCCTTCTTCACCATACAAGTGACCCTTTATTTCCAGTTTTTACCCCCCCTTTACCGCCTTCATTTATGCTAATCGCAAACTCAGTCTTATAGTCTGAAAATTTATTTCTCTAAGCATCATACCTTCTAGGTTTATCTATGTTATTGCAAATGGCAGGATTTTATCTTCTTACAACTGAGTGATATGCCAATAGTCATTGGATAATTTTGAAGTACTTCCTCACACTTAGTCATATGAATCTGAATTCTCAAAAATTTTGACACTCCATTAATGATTTTTTTCTCTTAGTAATATAGCTGTATTTTATAATAACCTCTGGCAAATTTCAGTGTTAAACTGAACTTTCTGGAAATATTATGATTAATAATAGGCTCTATCTGGGGTTCCCTAGTGGCCTAGGAGTTGAGTCTCAGCACTGTCACTGCTACAGCCTGAGTTTGATCCCCGCCAGGGAGCTGACCCATATAGGGTGCAGCAGACCTCTCCTGTCTTGCCTGCTGCTCCCTCACCAGTGTATTTCAGTTAATCCACCTGTTCTGCTCCCCATTCTGTCTCTGGTGAATCCTCTCACCCTGCACCTCTGAATTACACCTCAGTTCTTCTTTGCAAAAAATAATAATAATAGACTCCACCTGAGTAATGATTAATAATATTTTCTAGACCTGGGGTAGGAATAGGAAACTATTTCATCTCATCTGTGACCTGTTTTACATATCTAGGATGCAAGAAAACAGAGGCTTCAGATTCCCAGGGCTAGTGTGTCTTGTCCTAGTGCTGTGTCCCCTGAGCCACTCTCTGCTGGTGTAGAATGACCTGCCCCATACTGTCCAGCACAGTGGCCAGTTGTGCTCCACCAGAATGCTTCTTTCACAACCTTTTCTTGAAATTCAACTGCTGAACTGATTTGTTAGCATCTTCAATAGCAACGTAGTCTGAGGAGATTTACAAAAAGCAGGACAGGCTTCAAGACAAAAGTGGTTGTAGAAGTAGTCGGGGAAGTAACCTAGTTGTCTGCTCTGAGAGCTTCCAGATTCCCACTTCAGCCAAAGAAGGCAGTCGTCTTCCGCCTACATGGAGCACTCGCTACTCACCAGGGAGCTACCAAGCACATGCAACATGCACATCACTAAGCCTGATCATATGCTCAAAAGGCTTTTGAGAATGAAGCCCTTTCCTCTCACAAGAATCTTTTAGAATGTGGAGAATTAGTGCAAGTCCTATTTCAACCTCATGAAAGCTGTTGCTGATGATGCTGTTTTGTTCAGGCACATACTGCTCTAAGTTTGGTCCTGAATATGTTTAAATAGGATCTATGAAATATTTTACTTATTTCCAGATGAGGCATCCTGTTAGTAATGAGCTTTGTATGGCATGAAATAATAGTTGGGTTATCAGTAGGCTGGAGCACTTGACTCAATTTCTCCTAGTGGGTTATCTATAGAGATCACAGGGGCAGTTTATTTATAATTTGTGAGAAATTCTTCTGAAGTATAGAAAAGATCAGCTTATTTTCTTTTTTAATATTTGTGTTTTTTTTAATTAATTAATTTATTTATACAAGCACTGGGTACAGTCAGAAGCGCGGGAGGGTGAGAGAATTCACCAGAGCCAGAGTGGGGAGCAGAACAGGCAGACTGATGAAGTACACTGCTGAGGGAGCAGCGGGCACAGCAGGAGAGGTCTGCGCGCCAGGTGGGACCCTCGCCTGCAGCTGGGGATCCAACAGGTGCTGCAGAGGCTGCAGGCAGTTTCGCAGCCCAGCGCTCAACTGCTGCAC
This sequence comes from Talpa occidentalis, assembly GCF_014898055.3. Taxonomy (NCBI): domain Eukaryota; kingdom Metazoa; phylum Chordata; class Mammalia; order Eulipotyphla; family Talpidae; genus Talpa; species Talpa occidentalis. The sequence goes on along the minus strand of NW_023601653.1, from coordinate 43,756,223 downwards.
CATCAGGGGAGGCCCTGATCAGCTTATTTTTTTTATATGCTAGAGGTTTTTGTGTATGCACTGCAGTCCATGTTTGGGTGTTTTTTTTTGGGAGGGGAGGGACTTTGGATTACTGTTTCAGTTTCCTTGCATAAATTGGCATGTTCAGTTTTCTGTTTCTTTGTGATTCAATCTTGGAAGTTTGTCTGCTTCTAGAATTTGTCCCTCTATCCTGGGGTATCCAATAAATGGACATAAAGGTATTTATAACATTCTCTTGTTTGTTGTAACTTCTCTATCATCCCTGATTATATTTATTAGTGTTTTCTCACTAAGAGAGTGAGTCTAGCTAGAGGTTCATCTGTTTTGTTTATTGTTTTTACACCATCAACTTTTCTTCATTAATCTTTTGGACCCATCGTTTTTTGCTTTGGTTTCTTCTCTGATTTTTATTATTCCTTCCCTGTATTGGCTTATGGTTTTGTTTGTTCTCTTTTTTTCTATTTCCTTAGGTGTGCTTTTAGATTGTTTGAATGCTTTCGTTTCTTTTTTAAAATTAAAAAAAAATATTATTTATGTATACAAGAACTGGGGTGTAGGTCAGAGGTGCGGGGGTGAAAGGATTCACCAGAGACAGAATGGGGAGCAGAACAGGTGGATTGACTGATATCCATTGCTGAGGGGGGCAGCAGGTGAGACAGGAGAGGTCTGCTGCACCATGTGGGTCAGCTGCCTGGCCGGGGATTGAACTCAGGCCTTAGCGATGATGGTGCTGAGACTTCACCCCTAGGCCAGCTGGGAGGCCTGTTCTCTTGCTTCTTGATGTGGGCCTTTATGCCCATAGCTTTCTTTCTTTGTACTGCTCCGCTGAGTCCCCTAGGTTTAGGTAGTTCCTGTCTTTATTTTTGTTTGTCTTCAGGTATTTTTTTTTTTTTTTTGAGAGGTAATTTCTCCTCTCATTTCCTTGTTAACCCAGTGATCATTCAGTAGCGTGTTGATCAGTAGCCATGTATTAGAGGTTTTTCTCCCTGTTATTTTACGGTTTCATAGCAGTGTGATCAGAGAAGATACTTGATACAATTTCAATCTTCATTAGTTTACTGACACTTATTTTATGATCCAACATGTGGTCTAGTCTTGAGAATGTTTCATGTACACTTGACAAGGGTGTCTGCTTTGCTTTTCTGGGATGCAGTCCCTGATAGATGTCCTTTAAGTGCCTGTGATCTAATTCCTCAATTAAGGCAATTATTCTCTTATGAGTTTTCTGTCAGTTTCACCCTTGTCCATGATGAAAGGAGGGTGTTTCTCTCTGAGAAAGTCTTGCAGGATGTATCAACATTGTATTGCTGTCAATGTCTGTTTTCAGATTTGTTAATATTTGCCTTAGATATTTTGATGCACCTTCATTTGTTGCATATATATCGATGAACATTACGTCTTCCTGATCTGTTGGTCCCTTAATCATTACATAATGCTATATAGATGATGCGTCTCTTGATAACCTTTTCTTCCTGGAAGCCTATTTTTATCTGATTTATGGGAACAAACAAAACCATAAGCCAGTAAGGGAAGGAAATAATGAAAATTAGAGCAGAAATAAATGAAATAAAAAGCAAAAAGACAGTCCAAAAGATTAATAAAACCAAAAGTTGATGATGTAAAAAAAATAAGCAAAATAGACAGACCCCTAGGTAGACTCACTCTCTTAGTGAGAAAACACTGATCAATATTATCAGAAACAAAAGAGAAGCTGCAACAGAACTCAAACATACATATATTGTCCATATATTTAATTCTAGAATAGATGGAAAAATTATGGGACCCCTCCCCCTGCCATTTTTGGGGGGGTTCGCATTTGTTTGTGGGATTGTTTTTCAACTATTTACTTTAAGGCTATGTTTGTCCTTGCAGCTTAGATGGATCGCCTGGGAGCAACAGAAATTAGGGTTTTTCTTTCTGACATAACCAGCTGCTCTGTGCCCATTGATTGGAGAGTACAGTCCCTTTACAGTTTGGGTGAATGGTGTTCTGTGTGGGCTTGCTGCTTTAGTCCTATTTCCTATTCCATTTTTTTTTTTTAGTTCATTTTCCTCTGTTTGAGGAGCAAGAACTCCTATAAAAACACTTCTTTTAGGGGATGTTTAGTGTTTTGTAAATGCCTTCAACTTCTGATTGTCTTGGAAGACTTTCATTGCTACCTCATATATATACGTATATATGTATATATATACGTATATATATGAGAGAGAGAGAGAGACTTACAGGAAGATTATTCTTGGCTGGCAGTTTTTAACCATGGAGTATTTTCAGCATGGCATCCATTCTCTCCCTGCTTGTAGAGTTTCTGTGAAAAGTCTGAAGTAAACCAATGCATAGCAGCCCCATTTCTTGAGCATTCAAAATAATTAGAAATTTACCATTTCATGAATTCACAATATTAAATTCATGTGGAAAATTGTGCTTTGTTTTCTTAATAAGCTAACTCAATTGACAGAAGACTTTGTAATTCATTTTGAGTGTATTTTTTCTCACTTTTTAGTAGTTCTAACATTTTAAGTAAATAAATGTACAAGTAAATTATTTGTACTAAATTGTAGACTAAAATATTGAAGACCTTTATTTTCTGATTGGTCTTTCCTGGAAAACTTATGTGGTATTGATAGAATATTTAGTCTGCAATATTAGTTACTTTTTGTCTGATCAATTTAGTCTCCTAAAATTTACTTGATTTTTGTAAATTCTGGTTAAATTTAGAAGAAGCATAAAATATTTATTACACCTCTCTTGGTGCTACTTGTCAGGGACTTTTCAGAGTAAGTATTATATATATTTTTGGCTACCAGATAAGGAAAGGATACCATGAAATTATGAAAAGGAAAATCTGATTTCTCTAGTTCTGGATAGGAAAAGATCACAAAGTATTACTAACTACTGTTTCTACCATAGTTTTAATAAGAACTTTTCTGAGAAATTGAAAGTAAGGACATGAGGTCAATTGAGAACAATAGAGAGCCATGAATATAGAGTAGAGAGAAAAATGCAAGTTAGCCAAGAAGAGGTTAGAATGAGTCATCCCACTATTCTTAAATAGGGATGTCAGTGCAGCAAGGAGTGTTATTAGACTGATTGTCTTGTGTTGCATTAACATTTTGCATTCATGTAACTGAAAATTATTATAATACTTGAAATTATAATCCACTGAAGCTGGCAAGGCCATTTTTGGATAACGACACAGTGAAGAAGTTGTTGACAAAGAAACATTTATAACCCAAGATGTGAGCATTTGGGAAGCCCTGACATTAGAGAAAATTTTCAAGTGTTTGCTATAACTGCACTTCTTAGAACATAATTCCTGCTGTCAGGTTTTTTTCTTTGGAGAGTATTCAACTCAAGTCACACTCTTTTTCTCTCAGCTCAGCTCAACCTGGGTCATTTATATCCCTAGCCGTGGTTATCTGACCTCTTGGAACAGAATCCTGTCCTTTTTGTTCTTCCTACCACCAAAAGTGGTCAAACAAGTGTTTTAATTCTGCCTCAATAGCTCCTTTATGCACTCAAATAGCATCATTCTGAGGTCTGAAGTTTTTCTGCAAAATGAAACAAAGCCCTGTTCTCTAACTTTCATCAGTGTCTTTATTCAAAAATCATGCTTTACAGAGTATAGTGTTCTGTCTAAACAGATGTCAGGTCATTTTACCAGATAGCATAATTTAAGAAAAGAAGCATTACAATTTTTCTAAAATCAACTTGGCCTTAACATTTGGCATCTTCACAGATGAAAAAGAATGGTTTTTAAAAATGGCTTTTCAAAATCATGATAACCAGATTTTTTTTTTTTGAGCATATTTATTTATTTATTTTCTTGCAATGTTTGCTTTCTTTTCTCAGATATAGTCCCCATAGAATTTCTACCACCAGTTCACCCATGCACCATCACCATAGTCCCTTGTGCTGCTCCCACCCTCATTTCGATCCCTTTCTTTCTCCCTACTCTGTAGAATGTCTCTGATTTATAGTTGTCTGTATTTTTGTTTTGTGTTTTTTGTTATTATTCCTTGATCCCCTATATTCCTCCTACACGTGAAACCATCCAGTAATTTTCTTTTTCCTTTTGATTTATTTCACTGAGCATAATCCCTTCAAGCTCCATCTATGTTGCTGTGGGTGGCATTAGTTTATCTTTTTTGATTGCTGAATAGTATTCCATTGTGTATATGTACCACATCTTCTTGATCCAGTCAACTATTTTTGGGCATTTGGGTTGATTCCAAGTCTTACCTATTATAAATAGTGCTGCAATAAACATAGGGGTGCATGTATTTTTTTGAATTAATGCTTTTGTGTCCGTTGGGTAGATCCCTAGGAATGGAATTGCTGGGTCATATGGTAGCTCCATATTTAGTAGACTGAAGAACCTCCATATGGCTTTCCATAGTGGTTGGACCAGTTTGCATTCCCACCAGCAGTGTAGGAGAGTTCCTTTTTCAACACATCCTCACTAACATTTGCAGTTGCTAGTTTTTTTTTTTATTTTTTTATAGTTTTTTTTTTTTAAAGATTTATTTATTTATTTATACAAGCTCTGGGTACAGTCAGCTTCGCAGCCCAGCGCTCAACTGCTGCGCCACAAGGGGAGGCCGCAGTTGCTAGTTTTTTTTTAATATGTGCCATTCTTACTGGTGTAAGGTGGTATCTCATTGTGGTTTTAATTTTCATTTCCCTGATTATGAGAAATAGATAACCAGATTCTTTAAGAAGTTCACTAAAATAATTTTTTAAAAAGATTTATTTATTTGTGCATACAAGAGCTGGGGTACAGGCCAGAGGTGTGGGGGGAGGCAAGAGGATTCACCAGAGACAGAGTGGGGAACAGAACAGGCAGATTGACTGAAGTACACTGCTGAGAGGAGCAGTGGGCAAGTCAGGAGAGGTCTGCTGCGTCATGTGGGTTGCTCCCTGGCTGGCCGGGAATCAAACTCGAGCTGCAGTGGTTGCAGATAGCTTCATAGGGTGGGTCTTAACCCTCCCCAATTTCTTTGGGAGGCCCAAAGAAATTTTCTAAAAAACAACTTCACATTTAAAATCATTTATGTGGGCCTCCCTGGTGGCGCAAGGGGTTAAGCACCACACTGTGAAGCAATCCCCAAGCCTCTGCAGCAGGAGAGGTGAGGAGGGGCTGCATAGGTCACCCCAAGGGGAAATGGCTATTCCAGGACTCAAGCCTTGGTGGTTTATCTCTGGAGCCCTTGCCTTTACTTATTGTGCACACCAAGGACATATGCATAGTGTTTAGGGTATGTTGCTGGACCAAAGTAAAACCAGGAAGGTCCATAAATCTTCCCTGCCTTTTGAAGCCTTTTCAAATTGCTTTATTGATGTTTAATTTTAGGTTTCCTTTAGATTTTTACCAGTCAAATAGCAAAAAAAAAAAAAAAATACTAGGATCTGTAAACAACTAGAATGTTGAAGCTGGAGTGATCCTCCCTTTTAGCAGTACAGACGTGGTTGTGATTTCAGACATTGACTAGTTGAGGTTGATTAAGATTTCTGTCCTAGTCTCTAGATTCTCTTCTGATCTCTGTTCCAGCCAATGGTCTGTGGTGTTGAGTTATTCGCACCCGTTTGTTGGATTGACCCCTTCCTATCATTCTTTCGTGGGCAGGGAGATCCCGCAGCTCTTTTTTCTGCTCCACCAGAACACGCTTATCATTGAAGACACAACCTGTAATGGGACGTGACTGTCAGACACATTCACATTTATGTGTCAAAAACACTGCCTGCTCGCTCCTGGCAGAGTGCTGTGATTGCTGCTGTTACAGGGACATTGTTTTTCCTTGCCTGTGCGTTCTTATTTTTATAATTGGCAGGGATGCCCTTTCTGTGTATGCAGTCTCCATCTGGCGTCATCTGCTTATGTTGATGGTTACTTTTATGTCATTCACAATCATGTTTTTGTTCCATTTTTAGAATGTCTCTTGCAGGGGTTTTGAATTTTTTTTTTATTTCTCTTTTTTAACTTGTCACCAAATTCTTACAAAGGTTAACAGCAAAATTTTTCAGTGACACCCTCACCAAGGAATGAATCACCATTTACACAAAAGGTTATTTCACTGTGTGAGTCCTTTTGGACAACTTTCTGCAGCTGAGTAATTAATTAGAAATGAATGTTTACTTAATTTTTCAATAGAAATGCTTTTAGGCTCTAGACCTTTTCTTTGAATTTCTTTTCCTTTGCTTTCCTTCCTTCAAACTAATTTGGTACTGAGGCCTTCCGCAGGGATTGGCTCCCTGCCTGCCTTCTCTCTCTCTCTCTCTTTTTTAATCACGTAGTTTCTTTTCTTAAAATTTTATATATTTTTTTACATTTTTCATTTTTGCACAATGTATGCATTTTCATCTTGGTCATAGTCCCCATACAGTTACCACCCACCTAATTTTGACCCTAATCCCTCCACTCCCTCCCCCTCAGTGTATCTCTGGTTTATAGTAGCTTATTAATTTTGATTTTTACTTTATTATAATTGGTCTTTTTCCTGATCCCTTATTTCAGTTTTCTAAATTCCTGCTATGAGTGAGACCATCGGTATTTTTCTTTTTCTTCCTGGCTTATATCGCTGAGTATGATCCCTTCCAGCTCCATCCATGTTGCTGCAAATTGCATGAATTTATCTTTTTTGATTGCTGAGTAATATTCCATTGTGTATATGTACCATGTCTTCTTGATCCAGTCATCTATTTTTGGGCATTTGGGTTGTTTCCATAGCTTAGCCAAAGCCCTACTGATGAAAACAAAGGAGAAAGGAGGTATCACACTTCCAAACTTCAAGCTATGCTACAAAGCCATAATAATTAAAACAGTTTGGTATTGGAACAAAAACAGACACACAGGCCAATGGAACTGAATAGAGAGCCCAGAAATAAAAACCATACTTATATGGACAGCTGATCTTTGACAAAGGAAAAAAAGTATATGCAATGGAACATGGACAGTTTGTTCAATAAATGGTGCTGGGAAAACTGGACCACCACATGCGAAAAAATGAAACTAGACCACTACCTTTCAATGTACACAAAAATTAACTCAAAATGGATAAAAGAACTGGACATAAGACCTGCCTTCTCTTTTTTCTTTAAAAGTGTGTGTGTGTGTGTGTGTGTGTGTAGAAGAACTAAGGTGTCAGCAGACATGTGGGGTTGAGCGGTGACAGAATTCACCAGAGACAGAGTGGGGAGTAGAGCAGGTGGAGTGACTGAAATCCACTGCTGAGGGGAGCAATGGGCCAGATAGGAGAGGTCTGCTGTGCCTTGTGGGTCAGCTCCCTGGCCAGGGTTCGAACTCAGGCCATCGTGGTGATTTCACTGAGACTTAGCCCCTAGACCTGTGCCTGCCTTTTAAACACTGGGGTTTATTATCTATGAAGTCCAGAGTGTCTGCTATAACCAACACTCCAAACCACGTTAATAGTCTCACCATGCTTCTGAAAACACTTCAGATACCTTCCCTGACTTCATTCTCTTTGACCTATGTACACTGGATACAGTTATCTGTATTCTCCTTCTTGTTTCATTCTTTGATTTCCATGATGCATGTTACCTACTCTACTATTCTGCTTTTTTGGGGAGATATGTCATATTGGTTCTTTAACTTCCAGTTTCTACGAGTTTTTTTTTTTAAATAACAAAAGTTTATTTTTTTATGAAAATATGAATTTCTTTTTTATTATATCCTAAATCTTTTTTTTTAAATAATAAATTTTATTTTTATATTCCCCCATACAACTGCACATGCCCCATTCTGACCCCAATCCCTCCCCTCCCGGCCCCCACCCCCCAAAAAGTGTCTCTGGTTCATAGTTTTTTGTTGATTTTGATTTTCACTTTCTTATAGTTATTCATTTTCCTGGTCCCTTATTTAAGTTTTCTAGATTCCTGCTATGAGTGAGACCATCCGGTATTTTTCTTTTTCTTTTTGGCTTATTTCGCTGAGCCTGATCCCTTCCAGTGCCATCCATGTTGCTGCAAATTGCATGTGTTTATCTTTTTTGAATGCTGAGTAATATTCCATGGTATATATGTACCACATTTTCTTGATCTAGTCATCTATTTTTGGGCATTTGGGCTGTTTCCAAAGCTTAGCTATTGTAAATAGTGCTGCTATAAACATAGGAGTGCAGGTGCTCTTTGGAATTGATGTTTCTGTGTCCTTTGGGTAAATACCTAGGAGTGGAATTGCTGGATCATATGGAAGCTCTATGTTTAGTAGGTCCAGAAATCTCCACACAGCTCTCCATAGTGGTTGGACCAGTTTGCACTCCCACCAACAGTGCAGGAGAGTTCCTTTTCTCCACACCCTCGCCAACATTTGTTGTTGCTAGTTTTTTTAATATGTGCCATTCTCACTGGTGTGAGATGGTATCTCATGGTAGTTTTGATTTGCATTTCCCTGATTACAAGTGATGTTGAACACTTTTTCATATGTCTGTTGGCCATTTGCATTTCCTCTTCAGAGAAGTTTCTTTTTAGCTCTTCTGCCCATTTTTTGACTGGGTTATTTTCTTTGTTGTTGTTGAGAGTTTCTATGAGGTTTAAGTGGACCAAAAAAGGCTGCCTCTCCTGTGGGTCACAGGCTCTGGTGTCATGTCTCTACTGCCCCTTTCCATCCTTCTCTCTTTCCTCACTTTATGCTTTCTTTCTTGCTGACTTTATTTACTTTCAAGAACTTATTGAACATGTCTAGCTTCATGCAGTTTGTATCTCTCAGTCTAACATCTCATGACATTCCCGTCTCTTCCTAAGGTCTCTTCCTTCAGCTATTTCAGTGAAACTACAGATTCAGAATAACTTTTCTCTTCTTCTACTACACAATGCCTTGCTCAGCCCAGCAGTCACGCCTCACATTGTCCCCATTTCTGTTGCTTCAGTTTGAAATCGGGGAGCTCTTCTCTGACCTCTGGCACTTTTATTCTCAACAGGCTACCAGTTACCAAGTTTTACAGACTCTAGATTCTATTCCTTAAACAGCTTTATGCCTCTTTCTCTTCCCCTTTCATTCTTTTTGCCATCATGCCAGTTCAGACCTGGAATCCTTTTCACTGTGCTACTTCAGTGGATTTTCAAGAGTGTCCTTTACAATGGGGAAACGGCGTGCATTTATCATTTAAAACTTAATTCATAGAATAACTCTTCTGGGCTTGAAAACCTAATTGTTTATTGTGCTCAAAATTTAGCATAGCAGTAGCCAGTTGTGTGTAGTCTTCCACGACCTGATCGCTATCTACTTTTCTGCTTTTCTTTATTTAGTACACTCCTGGCATCTTACACTTCAGTGATAGTTTTGGTTTTTGTTAGTCTACCATCCACATTTGCTTTTACCCTCTACATTTTTAGTTATATTATTCTCTGTAATTGAGTCTCTGGCTTAATTTATAATCAGCCTGCCCACCTTTCCATCTTTTACCCCATCCTTATTGATTCTCTTAAAATATGATCATTCCTTATTTGAACCTCTAGGATTTCCTGTTTTGTTGTTGTTTCTGTGACACTTTCCTTACTGAACTCTTAATTTTGTATCTGTTTGTTTATTCATTCATTCATTCACCTGTTTTTGCTAATCTCTAGCTTAGAAACTTCAAAAATATAGATACATGATTTTCTTTGTGATAATTTTCTCCTAGTATATGCATGTACTCAGACAGAGCAGATATTTCATAAACCTTTGGTGGATTAATGAATGTATTCTGCTTATTTTCCAGTGTTTGGTTTCCTCTACATAGAGTTTCTTACAGAAAAATCATTGCCTGGTCGAAAGAAAAAATGGTCTGGAATATGACAGAGCTAGAATGAAGTACTTGATAGCTGACTTACTAGCTCTGCAACCTAGACACATTGTAGAATCTGAGTCTTTACTTTCTCATCTATAAAATGGGGAAAATCATGTGTACTTACTATGATATTTATTTATTCAAGAACTTTACTTGCTTTATTCTATTTTATATTCACACCAATCCAGCAAATTGCATACAGTTACCACCCCCACTTTTGGATGATTAAGCAGAGATGTAGAGAATCAGAGCAATTTCTCCAAGGTCACTGAGCTAATAAGCTTTGTTCTCCAGAAGTCTGAACAAAGAGCTTTTTAAACACTGTGCCAGGCATTGTTAAAAACAATATATATATGTATATATATAAACTATATATATAAAACTATATGTATATATAAAATTTGAGGTAACAGTAGTTTATTACACTATGTAAAAAAACAATTTATATTTTTAAACTCAATTATATCTCCATGATAACCATATGAAGCTTGATTCTCTGATCTTCCAATTTATAGAGGGATAAGTGAGGCCACAGTGAGATTAAATAACCTCCCATAGTCACACAGAGAAGATAAAATGAAGTTATAGTTTGAAGGAAGCCTGACTAAGCTGGCACAGGATTCTTCTACTCACCCTGCCCTTCCAAAAAGGTGAAGTAGGACCTCCCTGGTGGTGCAAGGGGTTAAGTCTCAGCACAGTGAAGCTAATTAGCAGCCACTGAAGCTCTCACTAGTTTGATCTCTGGCCAGGGAGCTGACCCACATGGCAAAGCAGACCTCTCCTGTCTTTCCCGCTGCTCCCTTCAGCAGTGGATTTCAATCTGTCTGTTCTGCTCCCCACTCTTATCTCTGGTGAATCCTCTCCCCGCTACCCCCAACCTCTGGCCTACATCCCAGTTCTTGGATGCATAAATAAAATAAATCTTTTTAAAAAATGAATATAGGGCTCCCCGGTGGCACAGCGGTTGAGTGCTAGGTTGCGAAGCTGCCAGCAGCCTTTGCAGCGCTGGTTCGATCCCCGGCCGCTGGGCAAGGGTCCCACATGGCGCGCAGACCTCTCCTGCTGCCCGCTGCTCCCCTCAGCAGTGTACTTAGGTCCTTCTGCCTGCTCTGCTCCCCGCTCTGGCTCTGATGAATTCTCTCACCCTCCCGTGCTTCTGACTGTACCCAGTGCTTATATAAATAAATAAAAAGAAAGAAATCTAAAAAAAAAAAAATATAAAGTAATAAAGCAGAAGATATCTGACCATTCTGCTGGAGGCACTATCTTACCATGATATTTAAATGAGCTGTTATGGGACAGTTCTTGGCAGAGGAAGAGAGCAGTTAAAGTTTAATCTTTCCATTCACTTTCCTCCATGTTCTATATCCTCTTCTGTTACATTTCCTGTATAATTATTTAATCACATTTTATTTTAATATAATTTCCCTTTTGTTTCTGTGCATTTCACCTCCCCAACTAAATGTCAAGTACCTCGAGGGAAGGAACAGTTTTATGTTCACTGCAGTAGTTAATGAGTACATAGAGAGTTGCTCAGTAAATATTGAACAAATGAGTTCCACATTTTTGTTCAGCTGACAATCTTTGCATTCACTGATTTTCCATTTTAACTACTTGTCCATCTTTAACGTTGTTTGGCTGTTTTATTTTTGTTATTCCTGGGTCTTCCAAGTGCCTGTTTTCATACTCTCAGGGTAACCTTTTTCCTGAACTTTATTGGAAATAGTCCTCAACCCTTCCTGTCTTCAAATTTTGCCCACAGAGGCACACCTATTGTCATTAGGTTCAGAAAAATACACCATGAAGAATATTTTTGTAGAATTTAACTAGGGAATCAAATCTGTCTCACAAGCTGGGTTCTTTCACAATTATGTAGTCTTTCCTTTTCTTTGGTATTAGAAGGCAGCATGCCTGGAATAGATTCTCTTAATAGGAGAGGATAAAATTAGAGATTGGAGTAGTATTGATAACTGTCTATAAAGGTGGATTCTGAATTCTCATTATTTCTAATTTTTTGTTTGAACTTAAGGACAAATTAGAAAATGAAGTATTCCTGATAATTTCCTGATAGTGACAGAAAATAGGGAATGCTGTGGACCTGAAATTAAATGCAGGCATATTTAGCCCTTATTTGTGCTTTTGGTTTAATTGGATTTAATTACTTAAATATATCTGTATTTTTGAAGGCAAGGACTTCACAATAAGGTGATTAATTTGATGATTTTTGGTTCTTGTGTTAGCTTGACATCACCTTATTATGTCATACTTGGTCTGAAAATCAGCTTTGCATTTATATTTTCTTCATCACATCATATTAGTTTATTGGCTTAATTTCTTTGAGTCTCCTTTTTGTAACTTCAAACAATATAGGTAGTGTAAATGAGTATAAAAGTTGGAATTCATGAGAATGCTGGATAGTGTCTGGGTATCTTTTTATAGAGTATCTGGTTTTTCTCATCCCTCATGTTTGAAGTCCTTTAGGACTTTCTACCCAAATTCTAAATAAATTAAGAAATAAGACAGAAATAAAGATTATAGAGGCCAAACTGTTTCCTTTAATTGGAAAACTATGTGTTAGAGAATGTGGCCTGTGTCTGCAGATAAGGGGACTCTCTGATAATAAACTCCAGAATTGAGTAAACTTTCCAAGACCCTGGTCATATGGTACTAACTTACCTGCTTGGGAAGAACAGAGCAGAATTTGGGATGATCTGCAGGAGAGATGGCAGAGAAAAGGTGCTAAACACACACATCAATATTCTTCTAAATTGACCCATTAGAAATTTATATGGAACTACAGAAGACCTTAAGTAGCAAAAGTAACCTTCAGAAAAAAGAAGAAAAGTGGATGTATTGCTTTACTTGTCTTTAAACATTTTTATAAGGCAGCAGTACAATGGCATTGGTCCAAAAGTAGATACGTGAATCAATGGAACAGAATTGAAAGCTGAGAAATAAATCCACGTACATACCAAAATCTAATCTACAATAAACAGCAATGTCCATAAAATGGGGAAAGGAGAGTCTTTAGTAAACAGTGCTAGGAAAATTAGAAAATCACAAATAAGAGAATGAAGTTGTGTTACTCACTAGCAACATATACAAAAATAAATTCCAAATGAATGAAAGATTTAGTCATATACATCAATGTAAAAACATAATAACAGTACAAAACACAACAAAGCAAAAACAGACAATTACAAATCAGAGACATCCTGCAGGGGAGGAGGAGGGAGAGGGATCAGAGGGAGGGAGGGAGGAGAACAGGAGACTGTGGCGATGGTGCATGGGTGCCTTGGGGAAGGAATTTCTGTGGATACTCAACCTGAAGGGGAGGGGAGAAGAAAATACTGTTTTAAAAAATTTAAAAAGAAAAAAAGAAAAAATAAAGAAGAAAAAAAAGATTTAGTCATATACAGAATGATAAATGCCAGTGATATTTAATGGTAATTAAATCAAAGAGAGATGTACCTGTGAAGTTCAGAATGGGAAAGCAATTTGCACTATATAAATATTAAGTAATTATAGCTATCAAAGGCTAGGATAATGGCTACACAAGTTACTCTTTAATAAAAACACATAGCTTAGAAGACAATAACGCTATATATTGTCTGTTCAATAAGAACTAAATAAAATAGTGGATTTGGTAGGAATGGGATTTCAAGCTAAAATGGTGTGGTGGATTTTACTGGGTTTTATATCTTTATTTTATGTAAATGCAAATTGTTGGCTATCCAAAGTGGTGTGCCATCTTACTTGTTTCACTTGTTTATTCTTTCTATACCTGAGAGAAGAACAAATCTCAATAGATTAAAACTTGAAGCATTATTGCCTGTGTACTTAAAGAAACAGAACAATAAATACTGAAATTTATATGGAACTACAAAAGATTTTGAATAGCAAAAGTAACCTTCAGAAAAAGAAGAAAGTGTGTGAATGTAATGGTTTGTTATTCATTCAGTTTGCATAGATACTGCCCATGTAAAATAATTCCTCTGTCAATTATTTTATGGGTAATATAGAGAACAGAGCAAAGACCAAAAGGATATAAAATATTCTAATAGTATGATACGTTATATGAATTAAAGTAGAAATCAAAAGAAAATACCATCAGTGACATTTACGACATAAAGGTTGCCCTTTGCAATTATTTAATTACTTGAACACTTTCATGATGTGAGGTTTACTTTTGCAAAGCTTCTTTTCCTCTCTGTCATCATAATGCCAAGCATTTTGTTAAGGTAAAGTAAGCATTTACACTATGAATATTATACTTTTATATTTCTATCATTTGGGCTCAGTTCTTTTCTCATAAAATCATATGTTAGATTTTGTTATTTCCATGCTTCAGTTTTACTCAAGTGGTTTCTGTTACCTTTTAGAAATACTGAGCATAAAGTCATGTATCTCTGAAACAAATTATACCCAAAGTTGGTGGTTGAAAGCACAGTAAACATTTGTGATCTTACCCAGTTTTCCTGGGTGACTAATTTATAAGCAGCTTGGGATTCCTCACGAGGTTCTGTGAATCCATCCACCATAGCTACAGTTATCTGGAGGCTATATTGGAAAGTTCTCTTTCGAGATGGTTATCTCAAGTGGAAGCCAGGTTGATGCCAGTGATGGGCCGAAGTCCTCACTCCCTTCATGTGGATTCTTCATAGGACAATTTGATTGTCTATAAGATAAGACAGCTGATTTCTTTCTATTAAGAGAGATAGACTAAGGTGGAAACTGCAATTACTTTTATAATTACATTTTGGAAATCACTTGTTACTCAGCCATGTTTTATTGGTCATGGGTACTACTTGAGTTGGAGGTGAGACTCAGTCGGGGCCATTTTGGAGGCTGGCTTCTACACTGCCGAATGTTTGTTGTGGTTAAAAGTATTCAGGGTCCCATTAAGATGCATACACTATTTCACTGCATCTTTGCTGTCTCTAGTTTCTAGCCTTCTTTAACATCTCAAACACTTATTTCTTGGAGTCCCCAGGAATGTATCAGAGGAACTGATGAAATCATATTCTATTTTAGAGACTTCTGTTGAGATCTCCTGCCCTGGGGTGGGGCTGTTTGAGGCTGTTGCTTCACTTGCTACAGTTTCAGGATTTCACCTCCTTGGTGTGGAGACCCATGGTTTATCAGTGACCCCAATTCAGAAACTCTCAAGAATTTAAAATAAAGATGCATTCCATGAAATCCTTTTTCAAAGTTATACTTACTGCCACCCCAAGGGGGAACATATTCCTTTATGCATTTCTGAATTGTTTGTTTTATCCCTGTGTGCTAGAAGATTATGTTTTTTTTCCTTGTAGGGCTCAGCCATGGATCCAAAGGCACCCCATGTAACTATCATATCTACCAGCCATGCCTTAAATGCATTGTTGTCTTGTCCATTTTACTTCATACCTCTCAAAAAAACTTATTGAAATTATTGGAAATTCTTTTCTTTCACTCTGTCAGACCTGTTCAAATCCTAGGCCTAGGCTCAAACCAAATACCTGCCACCAATATATTACATAGTACATGTTAGACATATGTGTCTCCAATAATTTCAGTAGCTGCGTATATAATACTTAATACTTTAAAAGTATTGAAGTTAGAATATTGTTAATCTATATGCTTATTAAATATGTGTTTAAGAAAACCCAGGGTGCCTAAGATTTAGCTCCAGACATCTCAGAGTTATTCATTGCAAATATCTAAATTCAGTTCAAAATTGGCCTTGTGAAATTTTTTTTTTTTGCATAGAAGAACTGGGGTGTAGTCCAGAAGTGTGGGGTGGTAAGAGGATTTCCCAGAGACAGAGTAGGGAGCAGAACAGGTGGGTCTGTTGAAATCTACTGCTGCGGGGAGCAGCGGGTGAGACAGGAGAGGTCTGCTGTGCCATGTGGGTCAGCTCCCTGGCTGGGGATTGAACTCAGGCCATTGTGTTGAGAGCACTGAGTCTAACCCCAAGGGAGGCACAAAGTGTGAAATTCTTGCCTAAGCTCTGTAGAAGCTCCCTGGAGGGTTTAGTACATGGTCAATTTTAAAAGTTTTCTATGAAGCATGTTGGAAGAGAATATGTATTTTCTACTTGTTGCATGCAGGGTTCAAGTTAACTAAATCACATTTTAATTGCGTTTTATTCAACTGTTCTGTTTCATTGATATTTTGTTTGTCCATCTGACTTATCAATACATAAGAAAGAGATGTTAAAATACCACTCTCTGTTAATGAATTTCTTAATTTCTCCCTATAGTTCAATTAGACTTTGCTTTAAACATTTTGAACCCATCTATTTGGTACACATGACTGTATGTACACATGTTGTATGTAACTGCAGAATCCTGCTACCATTTGTGGTGTTTTCTATTCACACAGCTTTTCTATTCCTTTCTTTCCACTTTTTGTGAGGAGGAAGCCGATTTAATTTGGTCATTTGTTCCTTTCATCTTTCTATTACTCCTCAACCCTTCCATTTGGTTTATATGTTTTTTATTCAATATCAATGCTTTCAGATGGTACCCTTGAAATTTTACTTTGCATATTAAGTAATCTAAGAAGTGAGCAATGTCTTAATCATCTCCCGAATGATGACCGTCCTCATCAAGTTAACTAGGCTTAACCTTTCCTTACTAACTTAGGATTGTTACATATTTTAGTTCTTTTTTATCCCACAGGAACATTATTCTACACAGTGTTTAGATTTGATACATTTTGATTAGTTTATTTTCTCCCCATTCCTTCTTGTCTCAGATATTTTTTTCTGAGATTATTTTGGAGTCAAGTTCATTTTCTTGAAGTATGTCATTTAGAAGATTTTTAAATGAAGGTACATAGTTGATATACTTTCTCATTTTTATTTTTCTTTCAATTTAATGCCCTGTGACAGTTTTCTTTTAGATGGAATACTTAGACTTGTGCACTTACATAATTAGTGATATCTTTGGGTTTATGTCTATCGTTTTGCTATAATAGCTTTTGATTATCCTTATCTTTCCTACGTTCTTTTTTTTTCCTCCTCTTTGCTTGCCTCTGGATAAATCAATTATTTTTTATACCTAATTTCCCCTACTCTATTACTTTGTTAGTTATACATTTATTCTTTCAGTGATTACTCTAGAGACTAAAACATGATTGACTAATTAGCATCTACTTTTAATTAATATTCTGAACTCTTTCAAAGAACCTTAATTTTTAATTCCATTTACCTGTTCCTTTTGACTTAGTCTTGTCATAAACTTAAATTCCACTGTTCTTAATCCTAACAATTTTATGTATAGTGGACATACAATGAACTGCACATATAAAGTGTACAGTTGTGTAAGATTTGAAATGTATATGTCTGAGAAGCCATCGGCACAGTCAAGATCACTGTCTTGAGCCTTCCTGGTGGCCTAGGGGTTGAGTCTCAGAGCTATCACTGCTACAGCCTGAGTTTGATCCCTGGCTGGGGAGCTGACCCACATGGCGCAGCAGACCTCTTCTGTCTCACCCGCTGCTCTCCTCAGCAGCCTGTTCTGCTCCCCACTCTGTCTGTGGTGAATCCTCTCACCCCCACACGTCTGGCCTATACCCCGGTTCTTCCGTGCAAAAAAACCCTGTCTCTTTATCTTTTTATGTAAGTGTGCCCTACAGTTACCCCATCTGACTTCCTGGAGAGGATTTCTAGCTTCTGTGCATGAAAAAGGGGTCAGGAAGCTCCTGGGGGCTCTGTGAGCTGAGAAGATAGTGTTGGGTGTGTGAGGAGGCAAGACAGCTAGAGTGCACAGGGAGGGTCCAGGAAAGGAAAGTGGAGCACAGAGAAGTCATTCCAGAGATCTGCAGATCTGCCTTGGTTCTTTAGTTAAGTAACCATCAGGCCTTGCATGGGAGGAAATCCCCAAGGGCAGGGGACAGTACCACTCAAAAAGAGCAGGGACAATTCCTTAGTGGCCTGGGAAGAGAGGAAAGACCTTCAATTTATGGTCCATCAAGTAGAGTATTCAGTACCCTAGAAAGCATTACCCTGGGCTTAATAATAAGTCTAAAAGTAAGTCAAGGCTCATCAGGATAAAACTATTTCCAAGTAATTTAAATGCACCTTAGAACAACATGCAAGAGTAGTTGTAAAAATAAAAAAATCCCTACCATCGAAGAAAGTGAAAACTTGTGTCTGGTATCCACTAAAAAACCCCAGAGATTGAAATCATGCTATTTGCATGTGACCTTGAGGGCTTTATGGCCAATTAAATAAGTCAGGAGGATTCAGAAGGATAGATACTGTATGATCTAAAGCACACAGTGGAGTCTAAAACAAAACACAGGGCTTGTAGATGTGGAGAACAGATTGCCTGTTGTCAGAGGTGTGGAGTGAGGGGTGGGTGAAATGGATGAAGGTGGGTGACAGGAACTCTTCCAGTTATAAAGCAGTACCTGGGAGTGTAAAGTTCAGTGCGGTGAGTAGAGTTTTACTACCCTGTTGCAGATTTGAAAACTGCTAAGAGAGTGGATCTTCAAAGTTCTCATTGCAAGGAAGGCATTTGCTAACTATGGGTGGTGATTAATTAGACTTATTGTGATAATCATTTCATCATATATAAAATATCTGAGCACTGGTTAATACCTGAAACTAATATTGTTTGTCAGTTATAAATCAATAAAAAAAAATCAGGCAGGCAAAGATGCAGAAATATGTGATACCTGATGGGAAGGAAGTAAATGCATCAAACAAAGCCATACATTAGATGCTGATATAACTAATTGATATATTAAAAATATAACTATAATTCATATATTTAAGATAATAGAAAGATGCTTAAGTATAAGACATAAAATTCTCTGTTGATAATTCCAATATTCAAAGTCCTTTTACAGTTTTGTCTTGTTTGTGTTTTTGTCAACTCTCATTCACAGTCACATTTCTTTTTGTGTTTGGTGAATTTTTACTGTGAATTCCGATTTTAATAGAATAATCTATAGTAGTTTCTAGGATTGAAGTTAGGTTTGTTTCCTGCAGCATGTAGTAGGATATGCCAAGTTTAGAATTCAGGAGACCCGGTAGTTTGGGGACAACACTGACCTGGGGTGGGAGATTCCGGCTCTCTCCCATATGCAATCTGTCCAGGTGTAGTGTGGGTCACTGAACCCAAAGTAGTCCTAGATTTAAAACTCGCTCATTAGTAGCCTTAACATTTTAGATAACTGTTATTCTTGCATCCTGTTCTCATTTTGAGCAAATGACTTAATGAATAGTAATTTTCTAAAATTTAACTTATTTTTGTGTTAAAGAACTGTGGTGTAGGCTAGAAGTATGGGTGGGGGGTAGAGGATTCACCACAAAAAGAGTAAGGAGCAGAACAGGCAGATTAAATGAAATACACTGCTGAGGGGAGCAGTGGGCGTGACAGGAGAGGTCTGCTGCACCATGTGGGGCAGCTCCCTGGCCAGCGATTGAACTCAGGCTGTAGAGGTGATAGTGCTGAGACTTAACCCCTAGGCCACCAGGGAGGCCCTATATTACCTATTATTAATCTTTCTATTTATAACCTATGTAAATAGATGAATATATTTATGACATACTTATAATAAGTATATGGAAATTTGCAAATCTCTGTTTTCCAGGCCTCCCTGGTGGCTCGGGGGTTAAGTCTCAGCACTTTCAAGCTATCACCAGCCATTGTGGGCAAGGGAGCTGACCCACATAAGGCACAGCAGACCTCTCCTATCTCGCCTGCTGCTCCTGTCAGCAGTGTATTTCAGTAGATCCGCCTGTTCTGCTCCCCACTCTGTCTCTGGTGAATCCTCTCACCTCTCCACACCCCTGGACTATACCCCAGCTATTGTATGCATAAATAAACCGTTTTTTAAAAATCCCTGCTTTCCATAATTAATGATTCAGATGGTTGGCTAGTTCTATAAGGCTCTCATTTGAAGTGCTAGTATCACTTGTTTCATTATAAAGTTTTCCACGTTCCCTTCTATTTATATTTTCACATCTCCCCTCTGCCCAATTTTCACATTTACCCTTTGCTTTCTCTTGTGCAAGCCGAGAGACAGGACAAGGTCAAAAATCTCCCTTTTTGGCTCTGTTTAAAGTTTCAGCTGGAACAGTATTTTTGTTAGTGTTGGTTTCCAAGTGCAATCTAAAGTGCTAGGCACCAGGTTAAGCTTAGTAGTTAAATCTTAAAAGATATAACTGTCCTGTGTTCATAACTTACTGTGTATGAGTGCTCCTGGCAGTTGCTAGAGAGATAATTCTCAGGTCAAAGTATATATATTCATGCAACTTCTTCGCCATTGCCTTAAGTGGTTTTTGTATGAATGAATAACATGTTTGTGAAATAGAAAACAGGCAGCAGTGCTCCGATTCATTCACATTAATGCCAGCACAATAAGCCATCTCTGGAGATGAGATTCCCATGTTTACGTGGTTTCTTATGGGTGTTGTAGGGGGCATCATCCATTATCATTTATTTACAAAAGAAAAAAAGGGAAATTAGAGAGTGGTTTCAGCCCTGGGGTTTTCCTCTGGCCAGGATGTCAGAATAGAGTGACATAACAGAGATTCTCTACAAAAGCAGAGTGGTGCACGGGTGAATTGGTTGTGGGATTTTCATGGGGACTAAAACCAAGATAAGAAAGCATACATTGTATAAAAATGAAGAATGATGTAAAAAAATATATAAAATAATTTTGAAAAAGCAAAAGCAGAGTGTGACTTGTGAGTTACAATAAACATTGATTTTTTTCATGTACAAGAAGATATTTTATTTTATTTATTTTTATTTATTTATTTGTATATATTTTACATCATTGTTCATTTTTCATCATTTTTTTATAGTGTTTTCTTTCTTTTCTCAGGTGTAGTCCCCATAGAATTTCTACCACCAGTTCACCTGTGCACCATCACCATAGTCCCTTGTGCTCCTCTCACCTCCTCTCAGTCCCTCTGCCTCCCCCTCCCCTGCAGAATGTCTCTGATTTATAGTTGTCTGTTTATTTTTGTTTGGTTTTGTTGTGTTTTTCTAAAAAACAATAAACATTGATTTTAATGTTGTTTAATGATGTTTATATTGCAGGAAAATTGCTCCGGTTAAAAATGTTTCGAGAGGACCACGGGTCCTGGATGACAATGTTCTTCAGCACAATTCTCTTCCTCTTCATCTTTTCTCACATCTACAACACGATTCTTCTGATGGATGGGAACATGGGGTAGGTGATCTTTCCCCTTTCTATTGTGGTGAGTGTTCTGTTTGAAACTTGTAAGCATTCAAGGGGAGTTTAGTGTGCCGAAACTTAAATCTCCTTCACTAACCTTTCATCTGAAATACGAATAATTTGTGCATTTTTCACATGTAAAACATTGTCTTTTTTTCCCCTGAGAAGCTTCTAGCATCGTTTGTTATGTGGTGTGCCTTATTCTCTAGGACTTTTCTGGGGTAGTTTGAGAGCAGGTGTTGATTTCTTTATAGAGACAGACAGTATGAGAATCAGGAACTCTTATTGACTTGTTGACACTCACACAATTAATAGAATTGGCTGAGATGCAGGCCTCCAGTTTTGCTATCCCATTGCTTTACAATGTCTGCTTAAATAAAAGTGTTTGATGCTGCTAACATTTTTTCCCCCAGTCTTTTGATAGTTCCAACAGAGAGACCTCTGTTTTATTGTTATAAATGGGTCATTTTAAAAGTAGGCCACCCGTATCAAATCCAGGGTTGTAATCTATACTTATCAAATCACCAATCAACTCACTGTGGCATGAGGATGTGATAGCAAGTAGGTTTTTTTTTTTTTTCCCCTCACAGCTTTCTCTATTTCTTGGTTTGTTCTCAGTAAGTATTAAGGCCAGAATATAAGGAGATTGGCTTAGCCTACAGTGTGAAGAATTAAATTAGTGACAATAATAAACCACTTTAGATATTTATTACGCACAGAAATAGTTACCACGGAAGGTGTTGCTCAGCCCTCCACAATAAGTGGGAAGCTAGGTATTTATCCTTCTCTTCAAAGGAGAGGGTAGGTAAGGGTGTCATTCCTTTCCACAATGCAGCTGTTGTGATGTTTATGTGGATTTAGTCACCGCTGTTCATTGATAAATTAAATAGTGATACATTAAATAGTATATAAAGTATGTACTAGATATGCAGTATATAAAATATAATATATAAAATAAAGTATTTGCTTGGAAGTTGACTTTTCATCTAATTTATTTGTTTTCTTATGTGGAGCTAACACAGTCTGTGCTAGCTGAAAGTGCATATCCTAAGGAAAGAAGCAAGTTTAAAAGTAATAAATAAATTAATAGATGACCCCTGGCACATTGTACAATGCTCAATAGTTAATAAAACCCATCCTAATGAGAGCAAATAGTTCCTGAGCACGCAGTGCCTGACACAAATTGTCTCAATTAAACTTCACACTGACTCTGCAATAGGTATTTGTAGTATCTTCATTTTTCAGAGTAAGAAACTGAAGACCAGGAGATTTCATCATTTGTATAAGAATACATTATAATTAAATATTGTAAGCAATAATTGAGAAGTGATTGTACTAAAGTAGTGAATCCCCGTGATACAGTCTGCTCTGAAGCTAGCACAGATTTGATTGATGGCTGATTCTGTTGCTTTTTCTCTGTATTTTTATCATTCAAGCTGAATTGAAAAATTAAAGGAAGTAGGATGTACATGCAGAAAACTAGAGAGGAAGTAGTCTGGGTTTATGCATATCTGTCTTAACTAAAATTGAACATGATTATTTTATTCTCAGCCTAAATACAGTATTCCGTAGTCTTAGGTAACGCCTGCACTCCTCACCAACGTGCCTCATTTTTGTTGGAAAAGGATCTTTAACCAAGAGGACATCCTAATAGTGCCATAATCTAAAGCAATGAAGAAATGGCTTAATTTTACACATAAAAGAAAAAATTACATGGCCATGTATAAAAGATGTATTACCAAGATTTATGACTCACCATTTGAATTTGTGAACACTTTAAGACAGGAATGTATACCGGATGGTCTCACTCATAGCAGGAATCTAGAAAACTTTAATAAGGGACCAGGAAAAAGAATAACTATAAGAAAGAAAATATCAAAATCGACAAACAACTGTGAACCAGAGACACTCTATTGCTGGTAGGGGGTGGGGAAAGGAGGGCTTAGGGGAATATAAAATATAAAATTTAAATTAAAAAAAAGACAGGAATGTAAACTTGGAGGAAAAGCAGTTCTTCGAGCTTTTGGGGTTCTCCAGGAGATGCCATGTTATCTGAGATGTGTTTTGGTAGGACTGGGAGTGATGGGGTATGGGGGTATGGAAAGAATAGTGGGCACCCAGTCATTAGGAGGACTGGTTTTAGATCAGAGTATTGCTGCTGGTGGCTGAGAATTCAGGATTCTTTACGCTGAGTCTGATTTGCATTGAGGATTTCAGAGTCCTAGCTCGTGGGTCCCTCTGGGAATGTTGTCGAGCGCCATTCTGGAAAGGCTTGGGACGGCTCTGCCTGTGTTCATGCTGTTAGAGCTTTCCGAACCGCAGGCTTTCAGGCCTCAAGTGAGTGGATTAAGGGTTTCAGAGAGGAAAAAGGGAGTTCCCTTGGAATGATTTGCCTTTGCCCCCTGCAATTTTAGGATTGGGTATAAGTTTAGGTGAAGCCTCAGTCCCTTAATCCCTACTTCCAAAGAACAAAACCCCTACGTTCATGTGATTGGAACTGGAGATTGGCTGGAGAGTTTCAGCCAGTCTTCATTCGACAAGCGTCAGGTTGCTTGCTCCTGGCTTTCTATTGCGGTGAGGTCCCTGGAGAGGGCTCCAGCTCTTGCGGCCTGGCGGTCCCTGGGGAGGTCAGCTGAGAGGCAGTCAGCTGGAGTGGGAGAGAGACAGGTTAGCCTGGAGGACTGGAAAGATCCAAGGCTCAAACAAGTTGTATTTCTTATATCCCTCTACCTGGCTTCTCTTTTTACCCCCTTAGCTGCCAAAATGCTGCTCATGGTAACTTCTTTTCTCCTTTAAGTCTCCAAGATGAAACCAAATTCATCCTTTATCCTCCAATGCTACTTTGTATCTATTTTGAAATTTTATTTATGTTTTTATTGAAGTAGCAGCATGGTAGAGGCCTTGGAGGAGCAGCTTCACACTCCTTCAGGTATTTGACCACACCACACCCTCCTCTATTCACGCACAGCCCTTTACACTGACCACTGAGCCCCCTGCTTCTGTGTCCCCAACCCTTCCCCCAGGAGCCTCAGTCCTGCAGTCGGATTTCTATGGTGGGTTTTGGTTCAGTGTAGGGTAAGGAAAAAATGTCAGGCTTTTCTGCCCTCCCACCATCAGGATAGATGATGGATCCTTGTGGTCCTGAATGCATGCCTGATGGCGGGCACCTGGAGTAGGGTGTGGGCATAAGTAGATGGGATTCACCTGGGCTGAGAAAGGGCTTTTAAGGGCGGCGTCACGGGGACGCCAGCAGAAGCTGAAAGAGAAGCCGAAAGAGAAGCCAAAAGAGAAGCCAAGAAGCAGAAGCAGAGAACGCCAGAGAGCCCAGAGAGAGTGAGGATTTGCTGGTGGCTGGGAGGACTGCCAGCCTCCCGGCCCCCCAGCACTCCTGCCTGCCACATACCCGCTGAACCCCAATAAAAGACCTGCAAAAAACCACTGAGGACTCTGACTCCTCCTTCACCCGGTCTGCATGGGATCAGAAAACCTGCTCAGTGGCCAGTTCCTGACCTCTACATTCAGTGTTGTCACTTCCTTTGTTTCTCTGGATTCCACATACAAGTGAAACCACCTGGTGTGTGTCTTTCTTCCTCTGACTTATTTCACTTAGCTTGGCTTCGCATTTTCGGGCTCTGACCAAGGGATGCAGGGAGGATGCTTCCTGCGAGTGTGGGGAATGCAGCATGATGAAGCTGGTAGCTCGGCGTATGTAGGCGCCTGGGATGATAGTGGAGAGTCCTGCTGCTGAGAAGTTTCTCAGCATGGGCAGAGTTTGACATCTGGACACTTTATCAACATCTTCCTTTTTACAAGGAAGCCGAGGAGGTAAGCCGAACTCTCCTCTGTAGTGTCCTGGGAAATGTTGGAAAATACAGTGCAGTCTGATAGACTCTATTAATTCATTAGCTCATTCATTTTCTGATACTCTTTTTCTCAAAGGCAAACCTGAGCTTACCCAAAGGTAAGAAAGAAATCTCAGATGTCAAATGAAGAAGGACTTAGAAGTCAGAGCAGTAAGCTGATGGAGAGGTTCTCAAAGGCTGTGACTTGGGGATTTGAGTTTTAATGCTCATGTTAGGACCAGAACCTGAAGCAGAGCCCCTGCAGTAGGGGGCTGCAGAGTGCTGCAGGGACGGTGGTCTGGAGAGCATGACATAGCACAGGTGGCCCCCAGGAAGCGGGCTGTGGACTGGGCTGTGGGTGGGTGGGGGGAGACCTCATGGTTCTAATACAGTTTCCTTTGAGTCTTAGGACCCCTGAAACATTCCATTTCCTCCTCCAAGAGTCAGGTGCTGACTCTCTGGAGTGCCCCTACTAACTTCCAGAATTCTTCTGACTCACTATAGAGCAATTCAGTTATCTTTTGTCTCAATTTCTGTCCTCGTGGATTTATCTGGGACTTATCCTTTCATAGCCCAAATCATGTGGTTGCACTTTCCAATCAGAAGACCTGGGGCTCTGAGGTAAACCTCCTGTCCTGCCTTCTCAGAACACGGTGACCTGCTGCTATAGTGTTTTGGTTTTGTGTTGCTTTCAAACAGCGATTGTCCTTTTTCCTCTCATTCAATCAGTATTTAATTAACTATATCTTGGCAGAGAAAAGGGAAAATGCTCCAAGAGAAAGGGGCAAAGCAATCAACTAAGTTAAGAGGAGGGCTGAGTGGTGACCACACTCGAACAATATGCTGTATTGTTTACCTACAGGGCCAAAGGTGGTGTGTAAGGGAATGAAAGGAGGGGGAGATGGGTGAGCACACCCTGGGTGACATTCAGAAGCGATTCTGAAAAGCGCCACTTGGTGGCAGCAAAAGCGTGTTTTTAGCGCTGATTTTTCTCAAGTTTGTTCCAAGGCAGATTTTTTTTTTTTCCTCAGAAGATAATCTTCCCCCTGAACTCTTGAAACTTGGTGTTGAATTATTTGCCTTACTAGTTGTTAATGGATTTAGAAGAAGAAATCCGCACGACAAGGTCTGTAATAAATACCATTTTGAAATGTGCTTACCTCCGTTTTAGGTGTGGAAACAGGTTTCAATAATTGTATATATTATATCCCATTATTCCACATATTATATCCCATTATTCCAGTATTCCAAAGATAAGTATCATGTCTTTCAAGGAGGAAATTAGGCCTTGACACACTGATAAAAATCCCACTGCTTACAGGAATCAATTTCCAAAGAGTCTAAGCTCTCTAGGGCAGGATGCGAGGGAGCCATGTCAGTCAGTTGTGTCAATCACCAAGCAAGCTCTTATTTTTTTCTGATACACAGACTTTTCAGAGTTTACCACATATTAACCAGTAGATCAATATGTGTTAGATACTACGGAGTCAGAAATTGAGAAGTTAGACAAAGTAATTCAGGCAATTTTGAGCATCTGTGTAAGCTTTCACATACAAGACCTGGAAGAAATGAAGGTCAGAATTAGGCAGCTGGAATAATGAAAATGAAACAGACTTTGTTTCTCCTCTAAGTTTTAGCAAGAAATTATATGGGATGTTTGCTGAATGTCTGAGATGAGTGCCCTTAGCAGAGTAGAGGGCTGGTGGGCAGGGAGAGGTGCAGGGGGCAGCATTCAAAGCAGATCCCCTCCTCCCATGCACTTCCCTGTGTGCAGGAAGCAGTGAGCACCCTCAGATGCTATAGAAGAATAAACAGGTGAGGGTGGCACAGCTTTGTCTGTGAGCTGCATGATGCCATTCAAGACCTAAGGCTGTGTAGGGTCCCCCTGACCACTGAACTGAGCCAACCCCAGGCAGAGGGGGGAGGGGTGAGAACAGGGAGGGTGTGAGCACAGGGGGCAGGGGCAGGGTGGAGGACGGGGATGTGCTGGTAGGCGTGCTACACGCGCTACAGGGGAAGGGGGAGATCCTGTACTTCCAAGACACCAGCAAGGATGCAAACAGTGGTGCTTCAATTAAAGTAACTAAATAGATGAACAGACAAATATCATGTGTTCAAAGCACAGCCCTTACCCTGTCATATGCTTATGCCCACTTTTAAGGAAAGATTTATTTATTTATTTTTATAGAGGCATGTTTTATTTATTTATTTGTTTGTTTGTTTGTTTTGCTTATACATGCACTGGGTACAGTCAGAAGTGCGCGGGAGGGTGAGAGAATTCACCAGAGCCAGAGCGGGGAGCAGAGCAGGCAGAAGGACCGAAGTACACTGCTGAGGGGAGCAGCGGGCGGCAGGAGAGGTCTGCGCGCCATGTGGGACCCTCCTCTGGTGGCCGGGGAGCAGCTGGGGATCGAACCAGCACCGCAGAGGCCGCGGGCAGATTCACAACCCAGTGCTCAACTGCTGCGCCACCGGAGAGGCTCCAGGATTTATTTTTATTTACTTATGCATACAAGAGCTGGGGTGTAGGCTAGAGGTGTGGGTGGGAGGATGAGAGGATTCACTAGAGACAGCGTGGGGAGCTGAAAAGGCAGATCTACTGAAATACATGGCTGAGGGCAGCAGCCCACAAGACAGGAGAGGTCTGCTGCACCCTATGTAGATCAGCTTCTTGGCGGGGAATCGAACTCAGGCCCTAGAGGTGACAGTGCTGAGACTTAACCTCTAAGCCACCAGGGAGGCCATGTTTTTTGTTGTTTTCATTTTCAGTGGTGTGAAGTTTATTTTAAGAAATGGCAATGAAAAAATTTTAATAATCTTTGATAATGCTAAACCACACAGTTTTTTATGCTCTAAACTGACAAACTCACCTAAGTACAAAGTGATAAATTTAAATGATAGTAAATGATAAAAAAGAGATGGTGTCATTTTCTAAGGTGTATAATAGAACGCTGCATGTGAATGGAGAAAGCGTGGCCACCTGGGGCAGGAGTCAGGACCAGGGGTGGGGAGAAAACATAGCTGTGGTGAGTGTTCATCGAGTCTGGAAGAGTTGGAGCCACTAGCTGAAAAGCTGCATTGCTGCTAATACAAGGCTGAATGCAAATTCGACTGGAGTGGTGCTCTAAATAATTTGTTGGCTTCACTCTTAATTAGGCTAAACATTGACTTGCTTGTACGATTAATTCACAATAATAGCACAATTAATTACCAAGGCTGGGTGTGAGGGGCAGAGCTGATTGTTGGGAAGGGGCTAGCGAGAAGAAAAGCTGGAAATGAATGGCTGAGTCTGGACAAGAGCAGTGACCCAGGGAGCTGCCAGTGAGAGGAGGGAGAGCGGGGAGGAGGGCAGCAAGAAGCTGGGGGAGGGGAGACCGAGAGAGAGTCTTGCTTAACCAGAGGCAGTACCACCATGGGGTGTGGTTCGCTTCTTTCAATATTATTGTTTTTGCTTTTTTTTTTTTTTTTTGATAGTACAAAGGTAAAATAGTGCAGCCTATTCAAATTATGACAAGTTTTCAGCTAGTGTTGTTTTAAAATGTTAATGGAAAACATAATATTGCATCTTTATTAATATGCCTTGGGACTGGGTTGTTACCTGTCCAGAATAATGCTGATTTGACATATTTAAGAGCTATTCTGTGATCACTGTTTGTAATTGCTTATTTCAGCTCACTCATTTTATAGTTTATTACTTGTTGCAGAGAGAAAATTCTGATCCAGGGTCCTCCCTGATGGCCTAGGGGTTAAGTGTCAGCACTACCACCCCTAAGGCCTGAGTTCAATCCCCCGCCCGGGAGCTGACCCACATGGCGCAGCAGGCCTCTCCAGCAGTGTATTTCAGTTAGATCTGCCTGTTCTGCTCCCCACTCTGTCTCTGGAGAATACTCTCACCCCTGCACCTCTGGCCTATACACATTCTTGTATGCATAAATAAATAAATAAATAAATTTAAAAAATATTAAAGAATCACAAGACACTGGACTGATAGGGAGTTCCTGTGTTTCGGCTGTGCTCTTGTTTACAGCTGTGCATTCTAAGTTGATGATGGTGCTTCTCATGCCGTCAATGTTCTGAACACTTTATTATCATCCCGGGGCAGTAGAGATAAATGAGTTAAGTCAGTGAACTTAGGAGAAAAGACCAGGTCAGAGGGACCATATGAATAAATTGTATAATCAATCAAAGGAGTTATGAAATGTTTTACATTCTCGTTTTTTCAAATTGCATTTTAAAAAAATTGTGTAGAAAAACTGGGGTGTAGGCCAGAGATGTAGGGGGTGAGAGGTTCACCAGAGACAGAGTGGGGAGCAGAATAGATGGATCCACTGAAATCTGCTGCTGAGGGGAGCAGTGGGTGAGACAGGTGAGGTCTGCTGTACCATGTGGGTCAACTCCTTTGCCAGGGGATCAAATCAGGCTGTAGTTGTGATGGCGTTGAGACTTAACCCCTAGGCCACAAGGGAGACTCTTACATTCACATGTTTACAAAACTGAGATGAGTTAAGAACACAGTTAGGAGAAGAGAATCCAACTCAGGTGGAGCCGATGTGCTGCTCCTTGTGGCTCTGGGGCCAGGCCCCGCTTCCCACTGTAGCAAGAACACAGTGTGAGTTAAATAATGATTCCAGGTAATGAAATGTGCTCAAGTCAGCTCCTAATTCCCGGAAAGTCAGGGGAGGGGTGGAGGAGTTTGCTAAGAACAAGGCAAAGAATGAGGGCATGAGTGGCAAATAATTTTCATTAAAAAAGAAAAGAACAATTCACTTGAACCCGAGCTTGAATGTTTCTGGGCACAGCATACAGCAGTGTTTCTTCCCTGACTTTGGTGGAAGTCAGAGCAGGTAGTAAATCACATGGTTGTGTAGCTACATTTGTCTTTTCAGAATAACCCAGAAAAAGTCCTGAGCTGGGGAATTGTGACTTGTGTAAACTTGGGGCCGTCTGCTGTGTTGCCTGCTCCCCGCTGCTCTTACAGTCACCCCAGAAGTCCTCATTTCTCCAGACAGATCAGGAGGGAGTCCGAGAAAGCTTGCCTGTGCTTTTCTGTGAATTGAGTTTGCTTTGTACTTTAGTGTTGTCCTTAGGTGCGTCTTGCCACTGCCAAACACAGCTTCTCAAACTCTGCTCAGCATGTGTTTGTACACCGTCACTTGGAGAACTGGGACGGGGAAGCATCAGCAATGGGGCTTCCTCTTTCAATCCTGCTCTTCCTTACTCTGAACCTTCCCAATTAGGAAAAGAAGAGGTTGAGAGGGGCTCCATCTGTTCCACTCTCTACTTACTATAGCTCCCTAAACAACACCTCCCCCACCCCCGCAAAATAAGGAAACAGTAAGGAACACAAGATTCCACTCAGCATCACCTAGAAACAGCACCATTTTTTAATTTATTACCCAAACCAGGACACTTTTGAAAATAAAAGGAGTGCTTCAGTTAACAAGCGCAAAAGAGAAAAGACATAAACTCTGATGTCCGGGGCTAATTGAAACCTATTTTCACTGCCAGTAGCAGTAGAAGAAAAGCTTGCGTTTGATACACCTGAGTGTCTCTGTAGAGTCATTAATAATTTGAGGCCAAGTTCTAGTAGGGGCCATCAGGCTATTTTCAGATACAAGGGTCTCATTGCTTTTTTCCAGGGTTAACTTTGTATGATGTTAAAATGTAGCAAGAATGACTTACTAGCAAAAAATAAAGTTCAAGGAATGACTTTTGATAATGAAGCCTCAGGAAAGGCCTCCATGCCCGCATCTGTCTGTAGGGTCTTTATTACAGTCCAAAGGGCTGTCCTCATTGTGGTCTGGCACCCCTGAGGAATTTAGCAGTTTTCAAGGAGCACGTCTTGCATCTTGGACTTTTTCAGCAATGTCAACCATCATGACAAAGGCTTTTGTCAAATTTCTTCTGCAGGTTGATGGTTTCAAGTTGTACTTGATCAAGGAAAAAGTAGTTGGCAGGTAAACTTTTTCCTAGCTTTATAATTCCGTGATTTGTTGTGTGAAACCCCCTTTTCAGTATTTAGTACAAAAAAGAGAAGTTTGAAAAATTCACTGAAAGAAGGTTACGTCCAGGACACACTGTTCCTGACTATAGGGGCAGCTAAACCTCTTAGCGGGATCTTTCTATTTCTCTCTAGCACAGTTAAAATTCTTAGTCATAAGATTATAGGTATCACATACCGCTTGAAGAATAATGCTATAATGCTCTTTTGGTTAGGGATGAGAAAGCTCCTGTATTTAAAACTATTTCCAGACATGGTGGTTTTTACTGCAGGCTGTGCATGGGCAAATTGTTCTTCCTAAAATCATTTTCTTGCTTTCTTGTGAGCTCTTGTGATGTGCTGATTTATATGTAGATCCTTTCCATAGGAAATGAGTTGGATTTTACTTTAGTAAGTAAGAATGATATTGCAAATGGAAATGTAAGAAGATATGATAAAACTCTTTCAGCCAGTCATGTCAACTACCCAATCAAAGAAAGCACAACAGAGCCATAGCGTTACAGGGCAGGGAGAAGGGCACCCCAGAACCCCTAAACCTGCCTCCTCTAAATAGGTTCTGCCATCTGCTGCATCAAAACAAAACATATAGACCTTTAATGGAAAGGAACTTTAACACAATTAGTGTGCAATATAGAAAAGACAAAGGATATAGTTTCCAAATCAAGCACCAAAAGGTACCCCTCCCCTCATGGATAAAAGTCCATCCAAACAGGATTGGCTCAAAGCAAGGCCCAAAAACCTACCACAAATCTAAAGCACCTTCCAGCGGGGACCCATAGAAAAGGATCAGAAACAGCCAGACAAGTCTGGGAGGAAAAGAGCAAAATCAAAAACAAGATCAAAGTTGCCATTGTTAACCTCCCCACAGGTCTCTCACCCATGCCTGTTTCACTCAGTCCAGGACCAAGAAGCAAGTGCAGCTTCTTCACCTGTCTCTTTGCTCCACATGCCTCCTCCAGGTCTCCTTGCTCTCCACTCTTCTTCCTTCCTGCTCCAGTCCTTTCTCCAGCTTCTCCTCCCCTCTGCTCAACTCTACCCCACCTTGGATAGAGCAGGGAACCTGGAATCTCCCCTTTCCCTGAGGACTACCCTGTTACAATAGGAGTATCCTTTAACTCTGCAGAATATTTTTTTACTTTGCAGAATGAAGCATAACATTCCCTTTAGTGGCTTCAACAAGAGACAGAAGCAGTCCTCTTTGTGGTAGATGTCCTTTAGTGTGCAGCAGACATTTATAAGATTACACTCTGAGGTCCCCGCCCTATAAAAACCTTCTTTGGCTTCTGGCTTTGGCTTTGTACTTCCTCCATCCTGTCTTCTGGCAACGTGCTGGTCACACTCTCTCACATACTTTTGGGCTTTTGCACCTGTCTCGGTCTTGCAGTCACCTGGGATGACTCCCCCCAAATCACGTGGTCACTGATGACCATTCAGTGGGCACTTTTCAGTCTTATATTTTGCTTAAACTCTCTCCCTCTGGCACTTGGCACTTATCCCTCTCCCTCATCGGGAAATGTTCTATTTCCCTGGTTTCTCCTTCCATATATTCTCCTCCTGTCTTCATTCTCTCCCCTGAAGCTACAGTGTTCTAGTTTTCTTTCAGCTGTCATCATGCGGGGTTCTAATCTGATTTTCTTACTCTCTCCCACCTCCTTGTATGAGCCGTTCCTTCCTGACACAGTGACTGTGTTTTTATACACCTGTCGTTCTTTCTTTCTTTCTGTTTTTTTTTTAAATTTATTTATGCATAGAAGAACTGGATTGTAGGTGAGAGCTGTGCAGGAGGTAGGGTGAGAGATTCCCCAGAGACAGAGCAGGGAGCAGAGCAGGAAGATCCACTGAAATCCACTGCTGAGGGGAGCAGTGGGTGAGACAGGAGAGGTCTGCTGTGCCCTACGTGGGTCAGCTCCCTGATAAGGGATCGAACTCAGGCCATAGTGGTGATAGTGCTGAGACTCAATCCCTAGGCCACCAGGGAAGCCCTACGTGGGTCAGCTCCCTGATAAGGGATCGAACTCAGGCCATAGTGGTGATAGTGCTGAGACTCAATCCCTAGGCCACCAGGGAAGCCCTGGAATATAGATTTTGTGACAAACAGGGCAGTGCTACATTTTTCTCTGTATATTTTTTGCTCTTCTTTAAAAAAGTGAAAATGGAGGGTGGGAGTGTAAACACTGAAATGATTGCTAATTAACATCTCCATCACCTCACGTGGTTGTCTTTGTGTGTGATGAGAACATTTAAGGTCTGCTCTCGGCAACTTCCAAGTGTGCAATACAGTCCTGTTATCTATCGGCACGAGCTGGCTGAGCACAGGACATCATTCATCTCGCAGGAATGTAACTTTGGACTTTTTGACCAACATTTCTCCAAATTCTCCAACCCCATTCTAGTCTCTGCTTCTATGAATTCATCTTTTTTGATTTCACATAGAAGTGAGATCAGGCAGACTTTGTCTTTCTGTCAGGTTTATTTCACTTAGCATATTGTCATCAAAGTTTATCCGGATTGTCACGTGTGTGGTGTGTATAGTGTGGGTCCACTGTCAACAGGAATGTAAATATAGTTTACATTGTGTGTGATATATAGTTTATGTGGTGGGTGTGGTGTATGTGTGTGTGGTATGGGGGGTGTGGGTTGTGTGTGAGGTGTGTGGAATGTGTGGTATATCTGATATTTGTGGCGTCTGTGGTGTGTGGGGTGTGTGTATGTGAGGTGTGTGTGGCTGTGGTGTGTGTTTTGTGTGGTATGTGTTTTGTGTGGTGGTGTGTGCATCATCTCTTTATCTGCTCATCCTTCAGTGGTCCCTTAGGTTGCTTCCGTATCTTGGCTACTGTGAATAATGTTATAGTGATCATATGAGTACAGGTATATCCTCAAAGTGATGATTTCCTTTGTCATATTTCCTTTGTCATACCCAGGTATGGTGTTGCTGGATCAGATGGTAGTTCTATTTTTAAGTTTTTTAGGAAACTCTGTCCTGTTTTCCATAGAAGCTGCACCAGTTTACATTCCTATTGACAATGGACCAGTTTCTCCTTTCATCAGATCCTTACCACTGCTTGTCTCCTGTCTCTGCTAACAGCTAGTCTGACAGGTGTGGTATCTCACTGTGGTTTGGATCTTTATTCCCCTGATGATTAGTGGTGTTAAGCATTTTCCAGCTTTGTATCAACCATTTGTGAATTTATTTTTGAGATTTATACCCTTAATAATATCGATGTGTCTGTTACCTATGTTATGCCAATTAACCATTTAACCTCCTGAATGTCAGTCTCATGAAAATGTAGGTGCAACACAAAGACTAGGAAGGTTTGAGAGGTATTCAGAACCAGGGCAATCACAATCAAAGCCCATCAGGCCTCCCTGGTGGTGCAGGGGTTAAAGTCTCTCTGCTGTCAAGCTATCACCAGCCACTGTGGCATGAGTTCAATCCCCAGCCAGGGAGCTAACCCAAATGTTCTGCTCCCTACACTGTCTCTGGTGGATCATCTCACCATCCCCCACCTCTGGCCCACACCCCAGTTTTTGTATGCATAAATAAATAAAAATAAAATATATTTTTTTAAAAAAATCAAAGCCCATCAAAATCAAAGCGCCGTTCAGCATTTTTCCACCAAGACTCGTCAGCAAGTTAATTTTTTGCTGCCTTACAAATGCCCTGCCCCGAGTTGCTGCTGGTCTGCCTTGTAACTCATCTTTCCTGTGAACTAGTTCTTAGCCTGGTTTTTGTCTTTAAATTATCATCATAAAATCTCTAACTGGGCTTTGACTTCAGTTGCTTTGTTCCTTTTACTAGTCTCACATTCTACTTTCATTTTTTTATATTATCTCAAAAGATAACATCAGAAGACAAATGTATGTTCTAGGTGAAAAATAATTCCATATATCCTTGACTGTATGTATTTTTAGTTGCTTTGGGGTCAAGTTTAGATCCTGCTTCTTGCCTTAGGCATTGATAATTATTGGTAATAATTAATTATCAAGACCTTATTTGTCAGGTACTGTTATCTGACTCATGTCCCATTTTATTAAATGCTTATGAAAATTTTAGCAGGAGATGCTGCTTACAGAGGCAGTGACTTGTTAACAGTTGAGCAGCTGCTGTAACAGGCAGAGTCAGAATTTAAATGTGGGTTCTCGGTCTCCAGTGAACCTGCAATTTTAAGCATATTGAGGTTTCCCAGCTATAAAATAAAAATGACAAAACCTACTTTGTAGGATTCATTTGGTGTTTAAGACATTTAATGTCTGAAAAGTGCATCTTTTCCATTTAAAAAATCAACCTTTCTACATCAAACCTTGGCTGACAGATTACTGTATTTTCCATTAAACAGGGAGGACTTTTGCTAGAAACCCAATGACATTGTGAGAGAGGTTCATTATTATATAGTAAAAAAAAAAAAGGCAGGGAGTGTTGTGGTTATAGGATGACATATTCTAAATTTATAAAAACAAATTAAATATTGATTTGTAGCTATCAAACATGCACTCCATTTAGGAATGTAACAAAAGAAATTTCCCATTGTCCAAGAACTTGAAGGAAATCTCTGCCATAGATTATCTAAATGATTGGTTTTGGAATGCATTATAGATTTTATTCTTTCCTTAGCTCAGAGGTCTATCACCGTCTCTGGTGGTGTCCCTGAGCTCTGGATCTGCCCCTTTGTATCTGCCTGTCAGTAGTTTGGGTGATGGTAAAGAAATTGAGGAAAGGAAGCAGTGAAAGCCATCAACATTTAAAAGAATTGCCCTAGATTTGAGTTTTGGGGTTGAAAGGAGCAAGTAAAATTAGAGACAACTTTAAATCCTACACTTGTGTTAAAGAGCCTACCAGAAAAATATAGGTTGTATTCTATTTTTAAAATTTTGCATAGAAGAACTGGGGTGTAGGCCACAGGTATGGGAGGTGAGAGGACTCACCAGAGACAGTAGGGAGCAGAACAGGTGGATTGACTGAAATTCACTGCTGAGGGGAGCAGCGAGCGAGACTGGAGAGGTCTGCTGCGCCATGTGGGTCAGCTCCCTGGCCACCAGGGAGGCCCTTAGGTTGTATTCTTAATATCTTAATAGAAGGTTTTTTTTTTTTTTTCCTTTTAGTTAAGCTCTAAAAGTTTCAGTTCAGTGAGAATTACTGGTGTGGCATGACCGTCAGAGGCAGCATCATTGCCCCAAATGAGGAAACGAGTAACAGTACTGTACAGTATCAGACTATGTCTAAAACATTTGATCAGATCTTAGTCCATATGCCGAAAGGTTCATTGAGCATCTGCTTGGTTCGGAGGCCAGGGCACACGACTAGAGGGTGTTCTGACTGTTTTATTTGAGGAACTGTTAAATCTGGGTTTTTAGCCTGGGGAGTGTTATTCCTATCTTCAAATACTTGCAGAGCTGTCATGTACAATTGGGAGTAGACTTCATCTGTATAGTGCCAGAGGGCAGGAAGAGAAAAGATGAATGGATCACAGTATTGGAAATCAGTCTGGGCTCAATACAAACAAGAATGTGTTAACTATGAAAGCCCTCTGAAGCTAAATGGCCCTTTGGTTGGTAAAGCAGTGAGCAAGTTCAGCGTCTGTACAAGTGCTTGAACAGCTTCCCTGTATCCAGGGAAAATATAGAAAAATCTTTTACTTTTGCCTAAACCTGATGACCTCTCCTCACACGTTGATTTGGCAGGTGCCCTTTTTCGTGGGGACAGGAGGAAATGGGTCTGACCACGATTTTAATTGCTTCAATTAAAAAAGAAAGAAAAAGAAGTCCACACACTTGTTATCTAGCCAGTTCTAATTAAACACATTGAGGAGCCTCCCTGGTGGTGCAGGGGTTAAACCTCAGCACTATCAAACTATCTCAGCCACTGTGACCTGAGTTCGATCCCCAGCCAGGGAGCTGACCCACATGGCACAGCAGATCTCTCCTGTCTCACCCATTGCTCCCCTCAGTAGATCCGCCTGTTCTGCTCCCCACTCCGTGTCTGGTGAATCCTCTTAACCCCTGCACCTCTGGCCTACACCCCAGTTCTTCTACGCATAATTAAAAAGACAAATCTTAAAAAAAAAACAAAATAAACACATTGAAAATGATAGCTTAGATCAGGTTATGGATAAATCTTCATGTCTTGTGGTTATTTTTTAAAGAGACTTTCTTTTTGCCTGGATCTGATATGTGTGTTTAACTGCCCCGATTTCTCATGAAGTACCTTGTTGCCTTGACTAGATTTCTCTAAAATATTCAGGAAAGCCAGTGACAAAGTCTCCTTTTAAGTTGAGAGTGAATTTATGATTTAATTTTTTTATGTGACCATAATTATTTTGTCTACTTACTTACATACACTTGACAAGTTTTTGAGATCGCACGTTCGCAATTGCTCTCCTTCTGATAAAAGGAGAAAAGGTCTACTTTTCCTTTTCAAAATCATTTTCTCTGTCTCTCCTCTTTAGGAGAAGTAATACCCCAGATTTCTCAGCCATAGTCTGTCTTGGGAGGCAATCTGTGAATAAAATATCCTTTCCTTTCCTTTTCCAGTTCTAATGCCAGCCAGAAAATTGAGTCTGTTTGTGATTATGTGTCCTGCTTATGAGTTCAGTCACCAAGGACTTCAGCTGTATGAGTTTCTTGAAAGAAGTCTTTTGGCCCCTTTCCTTAGTGAAAGGTTTCCTGAACTGTCTTCTCAAGTAGATGAACAAATCTAATTTTTAAATTCCTACTACATTTTTTTTTTTAAATGATCGCCATCTCTTTTTTTTTCTTTAATATTTATTTATTTATTTATACAAGCACTGGGTACAGTCAGAAGCGCGGGAGGGTGAGAGAATTCACCAGAGCCAGAGTGGGGAGCAGAGCAGGCAGAAGGACCGAAGTACACTGCTGAGGGGAGCAGCGGGCGGCAGGAGAGGTCTGCGAGCCATGTGGGACCCTCCTCCGGTGGCCGGGGAGCAGCCGGGGATCGAACTGGCGCTGCAGAGGCTGCGGGCAGCTTCGGAACCCAGCGCTCAACCGCTGCGCCACCGGGGAGGCCCCCTACTACAAATTTGAAAATAATAATGGAGTTGAAAGAGTGGCACAATAAAGCACCTCCAAGTTTAGTGACGTAAAGTCAGTTTATTTAGTGGCCTAATAAAAAAGCTGTTTTGGGCCTCCGTGGTGCCCTTGGGGTTGAGTCTCAGCACTGTCAGTGCTTTCACTGCCATGGCCTGAGTTCAATCCCCTACCAGGGAGTTTCATAAATAAGGCAGATTTTATTGTATATTTAAAAAAATGTTTGGGCCTCCCTCGTGGCCTAGGGGTTGAGTCTCAGTGCTATTATCCCTATAGCCTGAGTTCAATCCCTGGCCAGGGAGCTGACCCACATGATGCAGCAGACCTCTCCTGTCTCACTTGCTGCTCCCCTCAGCAGTATATTTCAGTGGATCTGCCTGTTCTGCTCCCCACTCTGTCTCTGGTGAATCCTCTCACCCCCTGCACCTCTGGCCTGTACCCCAGTTCTTTTACATGCACACTCAAAATAAGTAAGAGCTGCTTGCTCATGGATCTGTGGGGCAGCATTTCTGTCTGGAGCTAGCTGGACACCCTTTTGCCCAGCTTGTAGCTGCCCAGTGCCATTTAGGCCTTAGCTGTCCATCTGTGTTTTCCTGCTGGTGGCTAGACCCAAGGTCCCTAGTGGGTTTGCACAGGCTTCATCTGGGGACAGCCTCCAGGAGACATTGCAAGTTCCAGTAGGGAAATGACATCCATTGAGAACTCGTGGTTCTGAGACCTGCCCACATCTCATTTAATTTGTAAACGTGGAGTGAGAAAACAGATGCAGGGGAGTAAATAACCTGTCCAGGGTCACAATTAGCTAGTTTTGTTCCAGATTTATGGTCTCAGCAAGTACTAAAATACAAACAGTGGAAGGAAGATATCAGCCATGGTGCATATTAAGGATATGCACGTATAATGCATATGCATATTTCAATTCTCGCCATGAATTTTTTTAAAATAAAGACTTGCAGACCATTCTCTTATCCCATTTGACCTCCCACAAGCTGGGAAACCAGAATGCTCACCACTAGGGGATATTACCAATAATAATTGTTTTTCCACTCCTGATTTATCTGAAAGGTGTACCTGAGCTACTTCTTATACTGACAGTGTTTTAATCAGGTAATGAGTATCTGACTTTTCCATTGCAGTTATTCTTTTTTTATTAGCACCTACCAACATTTTTTTTTATGAATTTTTAAAAAAGATTTATTTTATTTATTTGTGCATACAAGAACTGGGGGGTAAGCCAGAGTTGCAAAGGTGAGAGGATTCTCCAGAAACAGAGTGGAGTACATAACAGGCATTTTTACTGAAATCAGGGGAGCAGCGGGCAAGACAGGAGAGGTCTGCTTTACCATGTGGGTCAGTTCCCTGGCCAGAGATCGAATTCAGGCAGCAGTGGCTGGCAATAGTTTAATAGCGCTGAGACTTAACCCCTGTGCCACTAGGGAGGCCCTATTTTTTATGACTTAAAGAAAATCATGACCTTTGGAAATATTTGCTATGATGAGGTGGGAGAGATTGGCAAAAATAAAGAACAGAAGAGGCCCTGAAACAGTTTGGATTGCAATGCTGTGTGTTTGAATCGAAATATTTTGTTACTCAGACCTTGTGTCTGAAAGAGGTCATAGAAAGCATTCTATCATAGCCCTCCTATTTCTTTATCTCCTTTTTTCTCCAATCATGCAAAATGAGATGTTAGTCTTCAAATCAGCCCATATCCTGAAATGTCTACTTTTATTTGCAAAATGGAGCCTTTCCATAATAGTTGGTGGAGAAAGAAACTTTGTAGGATATATCAACAAAATAGGAGTATTTCCAGTGGAAATTTCTTTGACTTGAAATAAGTCTCTACCTGATTTCTTTATTTGAAGCTTCTCCATTTGAGATTGTTTTTTCATAGTCAGTATGAGTAAAGATTGCAAATTAATAATCATTTGATGGAAAACAATACAAGGAAAATGTCCATTAAATTCCTACAAATCTCTGCATGCAAAGAATTCAAACAGGAACTTGAAATTCCAAAAGAGTGCTTTATGGATTGATTACAGATTTTTGAAAGCCAGTATCTTCTGTGCTCCCTGAGTAAAATGTGGGCTGGAAAGTGATTTTAAAGTCATTTTATTGCAAGGAAAACAGCAGGATTCAGCCAGAACCCAAATGCTAGTAAAATTGCAATGAAATACTGAAAATTACAAGGTCAAGGCTTTATATTTATAGGGAAGTCATATTCAAACTCAAAAAAAGGTGTGATTTTTCTCATATAATGGCATATTCAAAAGAAATTTTGAAAGACAATGTGACTGATTTTTTTGTTATGCAATATAATAGTCTATTACGATGATTCCTCCAAATTAAGAAATTACAAGGATGCATATGACTTCTTAGATGTCAGTTATGGTAGTTTTCATTTCAAAAGTGCTGGTGCAGTATAATTGTGGTGTGATTTTTTTTTTTTACTGATTCTATTTTCAAATATTGTTTTATAAATGGAGTATATGTTTAAGGCCCGGTAAGTTAATAAAAGTAGATGATAGAACCCGAATGTGAAGGTGATTTGGGGAAGGTACTTTGCAGAACTAAGATTTGCAGCACATGGAGGCCTAACACAATGTCTGCCTTGGCTTATGGTCCTCAATTCTGACCACTGCTTTCAAAGTTCTCTGGTGTTTTGATTTTTGACAGTTTGATTATATATGTTCAACATGTCTTTCTTTAGGTTTATTCTTCTTGGGTTCTGTTGCACTTCCTGGAGCTGGATGTCTGTGTTCTTCTCAAACCTACAATGTTTTCAGCCGTTATTTTACTCATTTTCATACTTTTTTCTCTTTCAACTGGAGTATTCTCATGGCCTATCTTTCAGTTTGGTAGTTCTTTTTTTTTTTTTTTTTTTTTTAAATGTATTCTAGTCTGCTGTTCAGTTTTTCTGATGAAATTTTCAGTTAATTATTGTGTTCTTAAGTGCTATGATTTCTTTTATGTACTTTATTTTATTTTATTTTTTTAAAACAACCATTAATTTTTTTTTTTAAGATTTATTTATACAAGGACTGGGGTACAGGCCAGATGTGTGGGAGGGTAAGAGGATTCACCAGAGACAGAGCGGGAAACAGAACAGGCAGACTGATGAAATACATTGCTGAGGGGAGTAGCGGGTGGGACAGGAGAGGTCTGCCGTGCCATGGGGGACCCTTGCTGGCCAGCTGGGATTGAACCGGTGCTGCAGAGGCTTCGGACAGCTTCACAGCACGGCGCTCAACCACCTGCACCACCAGGGGAGGCCCTCTTTTATGTACTTTAAAAATATTTTCCAAAAAAAAAATATTTTCCATGTGTTGAAATTCTCACTTTGTTCATGCTTTGTCCTCCTGACCTCAGGGGTTATCTTTAAAGATTGTTATTTTGAATTCTTTTTTCTGGTAAATCATGTAACTCTTGTGAAGGTCTCTGGAGATTTTTCTTGTTCCCTTATTTGTAACAGTGCTGCTTGATTCTTCCTTTTTTTTTTTTTTTTTTTGGTGGGACCCTTGCCGGCGGCCAGGGAATGAACCGGCGCTGCAGAGGCTGTGGGCAGCCCCACAGCCCAGCACTCAACTGCTGTGCCACCACCAGGGGAGGCCCTCTTCCTTTCTTTTTTTAAATTTTTTTTTCTATAGATGAACTGGGGTGCAGGCCAGATGTGCAGGGATGAGAGAATTCACCAGAGACAGAGTAGAACAGAACAGGCAAATCCACTAAAACATGAGCAGCGGGCGAGACAGGAGAGGTCTGCTGCACCATGTGGGTCAACGCCCTGGCCAGGGATCCAACTCAGGCTGTCATAGTGATAGCTCTGAGACTCAACCCCTAGACCACCAGGGAGGCCTGATTCTTCTTTTCTTGACTTCATTGCATTAGGGCCCCTGCTAGCAGCTTTGTACAGAACAAACACCCAACCAATTGCCTGGACGGAGCTTCTGGAAGCCTTAGAACTTTCCCTCCCCTGGGAGAAGAGGGAGGTGTGCTTGTGGTCTGCTTGTTCTGTGATCAGACCGCGGAAGTGGCGTCTGACACTGTCAGTGTAAGCTGCCTTCTCTGTTCTCTCAGGAAACTGGACTGTCTGACCTATCAGAACTTCAAAGCTGGCAAGACAGATGCTGGTATTTTAGGCATCTTCAGAGAAGTTGGAACACTAGATACTTAGACCAATACTTTCTCTCCCCAGAGGGAACCTGAGAGCTGGAATTTTCCATCTGCTCATTCCATGTTGAACAGGGGAATCTCAGTTGAAGCTGCCATCTTCATCTCTCCTAAGGCTGCTAGACTGTATGTGACACCACCAGAATCCTGTGATGGGGAGCACATATGCTTGGTCTTTGTGAAGATCTGGAGAAGCTGGGTCTCAGGGCACATAGGGCAACTCTTTCTCTCCTTAGAGGAAAGCTGAATTTTCATCTGCATTGAGCACAGGGAGAATATACAGTGTCTACCAGCCCAAGTGACCATCTCTGTCTTCCCCTGTGTGACTCATTTGTGTTGGACCCATCAGAGGCCATTTCTCTGGGGAGCTGCAGGTATATGCATGAAGCAACCCCTCTTCCCCCCTGGGTGAAGCTAGGAGTTCTGGGGTGTCTTCCTGATCATAAGGCATTGCAATAAGGACAGGGATTCTAGCAAGAGGGTAACCCAAATTTCCCTGCTGGCTTCAGTGAGTATGTCTAGGGTGCAGAGGCCTTTCAGTTAGGTTCACAAAGAGAATTTTTCTGTAAATTGTTGCAGGGCTTATTCTGCCATTTTTACTGATGTCATTTCCTGTTTTCTAGTTCTTTGGTTTCCTGGGAGTCTTAGTGTGTCCTAGGTCAGTTGAAAGACTGTTAATTAATTAATCCAGTGGACAAAAACCAAACACATTTTGATTTGTATTATTTTGGATATGAGTCAACTTAGAACTTTTCAGGTTTACTTACTATATGCATTTTTTCTTAAAAGTTTGGGTCAATGTTTGTTTGTTTTTTCATCTCCTGGAAGCAAAAGTGAGGGCTTTTATCAGCTTCCGTTCCGCTCTGGTGATTCAGTGCTGCCTATTTCTAAGCTCTGTCATGTTCGCAAGCTCTAAGTCTATCTCAGCCTCTCCAGGAAGCTGAAATATTCATTTCTGTGTTTGGCAGGAAAACACATGAGTGTGTGAAGATGTGGTGGAATCTTGTTTTCAGCTCTATTTAATACCTGAAGTTAATCACAAAAACTGCCAATTTCTACTTGACAGGGTATTGTTGACATATTTGAATATTTTCTGCCAATTAAAACAGCATACTCTACTTTTGGTAGAAATACCTTTAGAATCTTAAACTAAGCTTTAGGAATATATTAGCACTATGGAAAA
Source organism: Talpa occidentalis (assembly GCF_014898055.3). Classification (NCBI taxonomy): domain Eukaryota; kingdom Metazoa; phylum Chordata; class Mammalia; order Eulipotyphla; family Talpidae; genus Talpa; species Talpa occidentalis. Next base: position 43,713,002 of record NW_023601653.1, on the reverse strand, counting down.
CCAGAACATTTGAAACATTGTAATAGAAGAGTTAAATACTCTTATAAAAGAATAAAATAAGTTACTCTTATAAAAGCATAAAATAAGATTCTGAGTGGCAATAGGTCTCCACTTATGTAAGTTTAATCGAGATCTGCAAAATTAGGGTCTAGATATATATGTTTATATTTTGTAATTATTGATTTCTCCCTATTCACAAGAAATAGAAGTGATTTGCAAGGTTTAGCTTATATGAAATAAATAACTACGGCACATATTTTTCACATTTTAATAACTGAAACTTGGTAATACAATTTTTTATTACATTCATATGGTAATAATTTAATTAATTGAAATTATTGTTAAATTGTTACAAATTAGAATCAAAGCATTTAGACTTGAGGGAATAGGATAGATTATAAGGCACAAGAAAATTCTAGAAAGAATTGGTCCAACTACTTAACATTTTTACCAATGGGAATTGCACGGGGGAAGGTTGGGAGGTCAATTAGAGGTTGCACTAAATAACAACTGGTATTTTTCAAAACTGCTATAAGCAAGTATTTTTTTTAACCAAATTGCTGGCTTATTATAACAGGATATAATTCAGGAGCAGCCAGTGGGGGAAATGATTAGGGAAAGGTATGTGGGAAGGGGTGTAGTTTCCCAGCCCTCCCTGGCAAGCCATTCTCTCCAAACCACCAGTGTTTGCTACCTGGAAGCTCTCTGAACCTTCTCTTTTTGAATTTTTATGGAGGCTTCTTTACATAGACTTGCTTGATTACACCATTGGCCATTGGCAATTGAATACAATCTCCAGCACATCTTCACTTCTTGGAGGTCTGGGATAGGACAGGAAGTTCCAACCCTCTAATCAAATTGTTGGTTCCAGTGACAACTAGTCCCTACATTAGGTATTTCTCAAAGGTCACCTCATTAACATACACCTCCGTTGTTTTCTATAAGTATGTGTGTTTGAGTGTTTCCTCAATGTAGCATATCAATGAAAATGACTGCTTTTCAATTATAAGCAAGTCCTTTTTTTCCTTATTAGTTTCTAAGTTGGGGATATGTGTCCCTTTAGGCCCCAAACCCCTTGATAGGGAGTCACTACATGGGGACTGGATTTTAACAAGGATTCAGTGAGCCTCTTTAGTGTGAACAGTAGCATTTTTCAACAAATGATGTTTACTATGGACAAAGTAAAAGAGAGGGTTGGTATTGGTGTGGGTGTAACCGGGCCCTTCCCTGGTGCTGTAGAGAGAGCATGTTACATCCAATTTTGTATATATTTGGCCCTGATAAAATATTAAAAAAATAGATTTACAACTGGGTGCAACTTTATTCTTTCCTACTTTATTTTCATATTTCTGAGAGAGGTTTTCTGATTTTGTGACTCTTGGGCATACATTTATATTATTCATTGCTTTCTAGTCACTGCTCCTGACGCAGACCTTACTGGAATGTGAATTAGGCCAACCAGCAGCTCTGCAGTTCAGCTTTCCTGATAGCTCATTTGTATTTGAAATTTAATTTTGGTTTCACAAATGTAAGACTTAGACTCTCTCTACTGCTACATCTCCTTTAACTGCAGTGTTCTTCTGTATTCTATGGTTCATTCTTATCTCTAGCTGATTTCCCTACCCTTTTTTATTTTTTTAAGATTTTATTTATTTATTTATTTTTTGCATAGAAGAACTGGAGGATTATAGGCCAGAGGTGTGGGCGGGGAGCTGAGAAGATTCCCCAGAGACAGAGTAGGGAGCAGAACAGACAGATCTACTGAAATCCACTGCTGAGGGGAGCAGCGGGTGAGTCAGGAGAGGTTTGCTGCACCCTATGTGGGTCAGCATCTTGGCCGGGGATTGAACTCAGGCTGTGATGATGACAGTGCTGAGACTTAACCCCTACCCCACTAGGGAGGCCCTGATTTCTCTACCCTTTTGAAAAAACTGCTTGATATCTGTGAAAGTAACTTAAAATTTGGGCATTAGAGATATCAGCTCAGACTTAGAAGATTCCAGTCAGATTGATAAACTCTTTTAACTTGAAAATGTTTATTTTTCTAGACAGTTCTCTTTGTTAGGGGATTCTGTACTTAACCACTTAAGCCTTTTAGAATGTTAAAGGTCTTTTTTGGGGAATTCCAACTCCATAGAACCTAACCTTCTGTGATGAGGATAAGGATGTTGACAAATTTATGCCTATGATTTCATCCTTAAATTTCAAAAGGGAATAATTAACCTTCGTTTAGGAGTTTAGATTTTAAAAGTTCTTATTTCAGGATCAGCGGCATTTCCTCATTGGGTTCTGTGCTATTTCTGCACTAGAAGTGCAATGAATTGGAGGGAGAGGGTGACTATGGTGGTGTGATTAGATATAGCATTTGGCTTTTCCTCTAAAATGGGAACTTGGCCATTGCTAAGACAAACTAGAACATAAGTCAAGGCTAATTTTTTCTAATGTGGAAGTTTTTCTGCCTTAAGGAATATTGTTTATTAAAATTGATTAATGTCACCAATCTATAGTTTGCTTGCTAGTTTTGTCTTTTTTTTTTTTCCCCTCCTATTCCCTTGTTTGGTTTCTCTATATCCCTTCTATAAGTGAAAGCATCTGATATTTTTCTCTTAAAAATAAAAATTAAATTAAAAAATAAAATTAATTAAAACACTTTTATTTATATTTTTTAACTTTTAGGGATTTTTAAACATTTATTCTTGATTGATCAAGGCATTGGTTTACATTGTATATGATTTAGGGGTATAGGTTCATGCCTCTCCAATTGTATGTTATCACACAACACGCACCACCTAAGCACCCATAATCCTCCATCAGAGCCCATTGGGAATGCTCATCCTTTTGCTCTTTAACTCCCATCCTTCCCCTCTGGTATGTTCCACTCTAAAGTCAGATTTTTGAGGGCTTGTTTTTATTAAAACAAACAGAACAACAGCCTACTGAATGGGAGAAAAATATTTGCTCATCATACATCCTGCAACAGGCATATATCCAAGATCTAAAAAGAACTCACATAACTCAACAAGACAGCAAACAACCCAATCAAAAATGGACGGAAGTGCTAAATAGACACTTCTCTAAAGAAGACTTGCAGATGGCCCACAGGCACTGGGAAAAATGCTCATCATCACTTATCATCAGGGAAATGCAAATTAAAACCACACTGAGTTACCACCTTCACCTGTGAGACTGACCCATATCAGAAAGACCAGAAACAAGTGTTGATGATATATGGCAGGAAAAAGAACCCTGATACACTAGGTGGGAATGTAGCTGGGCCATCCTCTGTGGAAATTTCTCAAAATATTAAAATTGGGACTGCCATATGACCCAGCAATTCGACATCTAGCTGTTTACCAAAAGAATGCAAAAACACTAACTTGAAGGGATATTTGCAAGCCTATGTTCACTACACCAGTATTTAAAATAGCCAAGTTATAGAAACAATCTAAGTATCCAAAAACAGATGAGTAGATAAAAAATATGTGGTACATATACATAGAGGAAGAATACTCAGCTGTAAAAAAAGGTGAATTCTTGCCATTTGCAAGAATGTGGATGGAACTAAGGGGATTATGTTAAGCGAAATCAGTCAGAAGGAGAAAGCCAGATGCTGGATGATTTAACTCATTTGTGGACTATAAAGAAACACAGCAACGGAATGGATTTTAAAAATTTGTAAAGGCAGTTCTTGTAATGGAGATTGTTAGGGCTATGGATCACCATGCTTTAGTAGAGAATTCTAGCATTCCTACTCTCTGTTAACCATCTGCCTGCTTTAAGCCCACATGAAAAATGTGCACATACAGAGGTATTGAAGGTCAGGTAAATCTGAGGCCTTTTCCTTAGGAGTTTCAGAAATTAGACTAGACCATTTTATTATCCAAAGTTGGCTTCAAGGTAACTCCACATTTCCCTTTGAAATGGCAGCATGAGATATTTCACTCTCCTCTGGGGTTTTATAAGAAGAGATTTACCACTACTAGCCTATAATCTAGAAGGTTAGAACTTTTATCAAATGATCTGACATCTCAATGTTTCTACACCTCACATGTGAAAGTTTTGTGTAGTTTATAATATCACAGTCCCTTCCTCTGAAGTGTGTATAGTAATAAGATTTGTGTGCATCTTTAATTCATTAAAATTGATTAGCATTTAATATGCTGGGCCTTTGATCCAAAGATCTCAAAGCATCTTGCCTGTCTATATTAACTCATTATTTTTTCAGTGTATCCCTGTGAGGTAGTTGTTAAATATTATTCCTTATTTTACAAATGAGTTACAAATGAAGCTGAGAAAGACTTAAGGGACTCTCTTAGAGTCCCAGAGCAAGTGAATAGCAGAAAAGCAATAAAGGCACTGTCCTCTGACTTCAGAGATTTTCAACCTTTCCTAGGAATATATCCCTAATTCCACTCTAAAATGTTTCATTGTCCATGAAAATTAACATTTTATTACATGCCCAGTGCTTTAGGAAATTAAAATGGACCTAAGAGGAATTTAATAAAATATCTTTCTCTTCATTATGCATTGATTAGGTTTCTGGGGAAATATGTGTGATCCAAGTGTCCTTACTGCTCTTAAGTAGGCATATCCTTTCATCCAGTCACAGAAGGAGAAGGAAAGAGGGTATTGGAAATAGTGGCCTGAGGACAAAGTGGGGCTGCAAGTATGTCGGAGATCACTGGTGATTTCCTTACAGATGGACAGCCTTACAAGTTCAGAAATTTTCCTATTAATTAGGAGTTTGAGCATCCTTCAAATTAACTCAGTCACAGAGTCCTGGGAATGTTAGTGTTATTAGGAGTCTTGGGATTTTCTGGGACTAACTTACACAAAATGGAGAATCCATTCCAAAGCATGCTGGACAGACTATCAGGGTGTTTCTTTCGGGGAACTTTGGTAGATGGGACATTAGCTTTTCCTAAGAAACTTTGTTCTACTGGTGAATAACGGTCATAACCAGTCCATATTTATTGATAGGTATACATACATATTTGCTAAGTTATGTGTATGTGTGTGCATGAGTATGTATTTGTTATTTTTTTCCTTGATGACATCCAAATTCTTCATGCTCTCTTTCTCTGTTCCCCCAAGAAAACCTAACCTCGAGAACCTTGACCAAGTTAATTTCTGAACCTTGGTTTCTTCATCTACATAGTGAGGAATTGACTTGTATTGAGAATTAAATGAGTCAAATAAAGATCACTGAAGAGATAGTCTGCTGCATAATAAGTCCTTGAAAAATGTTACTTCTTTATCAAGTAACATTGATACTTGATGAGAGTAAGGTACTTAGCATTCATTTCATCTCCCTATTTTATTTTGTTCTCCATCCCATTGCTTAGATCCTCTTGGCATCATTTCTTTATTTTTATTTTTATTTTTATTTTATTTTATATATTTTTACATCATTTTTCATTTTTGCACAATGTATGCATTTTCATTTTGGTTATAGTCCCCATACAATTCCTATCCCCCTTGTTTTGACCCTAATCTCTCCTTCCCTCCCAACCCCCCGTAGCGTGTCTCTGGTTTATAGTTGCTTGTTGATTTTGATTTTTACTTTATTATGATCAGTCTTTTTCCTGGTCCCTTATTTAGGTTTTCTAAATTCCTGCTATGAATGAGCCCATCTGGTATTTTTCTTTTTCTTTCTGGCTTATTTCACTCATCGGCATCGTTTCTTACTTGAATTAGGGCAGGGGCTTCCAAACTAGTGTCTTTGTTTCCAGGCTTAGCCTTTGCTGTTTATTTTTCCATACTGAAACAAAAGAGAATTTCATAAACTGCAAGTCTGAGCATTTTAATCACCATATTAAAGTTCAGCACTCCGCAGTTTATAGGGCTGCTGACACCCCTGACCATCCAGCTGGAGAGAGTCTCCTGAGGCTTATTAGACTTTGCCCTTCCTCTGACTTCATATTCCAAGTTCTGAGGCGTGGCCGGCCCACGAGCCCTCCACGTGCCGGTGGCCCTTCCTGGTTGGGCTGTGCCACTTCCCTTCACATCTCTTCCTTCCTGAAAAGCATTCTATCCGTTCATCAAGGTGCATGTATATACCTCCTCCTGGAAGTTATTTTTGATCCCTAAAGTGCCTTCAGAGACTTTCATGCCTACCTTCTTACATAGTCACCACGTTTGATTACAATAACCTTTTTATCCCTCTCCACCTCTCAACTCAAGGTCGGGGCCTGTGTCTGGTTCAGTGGTCTTACCCCCAGGTCCAAGGCATGGTCCATGGTAAATATTCAGTAAATGTATGTGGGATGAAGAACAGGCACAACAATGTGGAATACTTGATCAATAATTGCTTCAGGCAAAGAGTTAGAGAAAAGAGACACCATTTCTGACTGTAGACAGAGACAGAGTCATGAGATCACCAGCTAGACTTTTTTTAACTGATGTTTCTGGATAAAAGCATTCTGATAAAACTCCAGGGCAGTAGTTTCAAATGCATCCTTTGTGCCTGAATGTAATCCCCACTGAGTCTTTTCTTCACTGTAAGGTAAAGGTGTCTAAAATGGACGTTATAGTTCTGTCGTTCATTGTAACACAGACTTCAGTTTGATTAAACAAATTCTTCACACTCTAGAGGGACAGATTATGGGGGTGGTCACGGGTCTTCTCAAACCCCATGATTGGGAAACAGATACCCCTTGAGTGTAAACTGTGTGAGGGCTCAGGATGGAGTGGAAAACTCTTAAGAAGATGGAAGGCACCAAAGGTGTGAGGAGAGAGAGGTAGGGAAATGAAAAAATGAATCACTAACAACTCACCTTTGGGAATAGATACAGATGGAAGAGATGGAATTCTATTAAAAATACTTGTGATTGGGCCTCCCCTCATGGCACAGGCGGTTGAGTGCCGCTCTGTGAAGCTGTCTGCAGCCTCTGCAGCGCAGGTTCGATCCCGGCCAGCCGCGGAGATCCCCATGAGACAGGGCAAGCTAGGGCTATTAGGCAGTTTTAGGGATAGCGCAGGAGGGGACCTCTGAAAAATTTAGGGAGGCTTCAGAGATAAGGACAAGCAAGGGAAAGTAACCCATTCCATTAGGAAAAACAAACATGCCAGGACCAAGGACAACATTGTTAATGCTGGTCCTGGTTTCCTTCAGGTGGTAAAGGGAGGCGGAGATTGGAGAAATGGAGAGTGGTTTAATTTATGGTCACATTAGAAGGGCAGCTGTTTAACTTCAATGCAGGGATGCCCATCCAGAGGACTGGGCCATAAATTTAAAGATGCAACAAATGGGGAAAGAGAAAGCTGTTAGATAAGGAATGTGAAGATCCCCACTCAGTAGCAAATTGAGTGAGACAGCCGAGAACTGACCAATCACAAAGAGACTGGGGCAGCTTTAGAATAATGAGGGAAAAAAGGTATATATTCCCTAAGACACGACTCTACTTTGGCTTCCTTGCCCCTCCCAGGCCTGGTTCCCTGGCCTGGGAGTCCCACTTTATTTCTGCTCTTTTCCTTCTCAATAAACTTTTTCTTTCTATAAACGAACCTGCCTCTTCTCGCTTGCTTGCCTGAGCATCTGTGAAGTTCCTGCTGCGGCTTCGTGAGACACCAACCCTGGGGGGTCTAGTGGCTGGGGCTCAGCGCTGCCCTGCAGCCTGAGATCTGTTCCTGGCTGGGAGACTATACCTGACAATTCCGGTATCACCCACATGGTGTGGCAGACCTCTTCTGCCTTGCCTGCTGCTCCCCTCAGCAGTGTTTTCAGTCAGTCTGCCTGTTCTGTTCCCCGCTCTGTCTCTGGTGAATCCTCTCACTCTCCTGCGCATCTGGTCTGTACCTCCATTCTTATATGCATGAATAAAATAAATCTTAAAAAAAAATACCTGCAGCCTTTCTTCTTGGTTATAGTCCCCGTAAAATTCCCACCACCCTTGTTTTGATCCTACTCCGCCCCCAGAGTGTGTCTCTGGCTTATAGTTGCCTGTTCATTTTGATTTTTACTTTATTATAATTAGTCTTTTTCCTGAACCCTTATTTGGGTTTTCTAAATTCCTGCTATGAGTGAGACCATCCGGTATTTTTCTTTTTCTTCCTGGCTTATTTCACTGAGCATGATCCCAGACTATAAGCAAGATGAAAATACATACATTGTACAAAAATGAAAATTGATGTAAAAAATAGATTAAAAAAAAAACAAAAACAGCAAATTGCTTTAAGAAAGAAAAAAAAAATACCCGTGGCTAAGAGATTGTTATTAAACTAGTTTTATCACGAGACAGACCTAAGTGTTGTTGTGAGAATGTTTTCATGACAATGAACATGTTCATGTAGGCTATTTAGATATTCATAAGTTGAGTAAGCTGGGTAAGCCAGGTACTGGCTTGGTTCTGCTGGGAGGCCTCTGAATGTCCTCTGGAGGTGGTTAAATCCTTGAAACTAAAAAAAAATACCAAATTTCATAAATGCATTTGTCTTTTCCAGAGGAGAGAACCTATTATACTCTCAAAAGATTCCATGGCTTGATAAAGGTCAAGAATTACTGGTGTTTTGTACATTTTTCCAGAGTCAGGTAATCAGCTGTATCTCTGAGAAATGGATGTATATTTATTAATAATAGATCCCTCTATATCTTCTTATTTTCCTATTACTGTTTATAACAAAAGAAATCTACTAGGCCAATTCAAACTTAGCATTTAATAATGTACAAAGATCTTCCCATAGAACAACCTTCATATAATCATAAGCTTTATTTTGGAGGGCCAGAGATTGGAAAGCAAAGCCAACAATCATATAAATAAATAACAGTAATGACAATCACAAAACAACAGGGAAGTCCAGGATTCAGGCATTAACAACAGCTACAAAGCCTAGACATTTCATATTTTTCTTTTCTTTTTACCTAGCCTTGCATTTTAAAGATACTCTGTGTTTCAACTTGAAGATTCCCCACTGTCCCTTTATCACAGTGAATATATATGTTAAAGGAAGATCTCATTTTGCATTTGTTTATCTGAATCATGATGATTAATAGAAAATGGCCTTTGTTGGGCTGGGGAAAGGAGAGAAAAAGAGAGGTTGGGATGGCAGTTGAAGGAGAAAATGGATTTTTAATGAGTCCCTACTATGTGCCAGTCTCCTTAGCATGGGCACTCTCCTTCAGCCCATCCAGGAGTCCTGTTACATCTTAGAGACACAAACACACCATCATTATAGTCAAGATGCTGAGGCTTCAGCAGTCAGAGAATTTGCAGGAGGTCACACAGCTTGTAAATCTGGCTTTTAAACCCAGTTTACTCTAAAGCCTCTGACCCTCTAAAGCCCTCCAACCCATCCCTTTGCAAAACCTAGTACCTTCTACAGGCTTTTTCAGATGCCATATTATTTACACAGACCTGCCATTACTGTTATTAGATCAATTGGAACCATTTAGCCATACTCTTTGAAGAGATAGAGTAACCTTCAAAGATGAAAGCATTAGATCTAGTTTTCTTCTCATTAATTGGAGGTGCAAAAGTAATAAATGCAAAAATACAGGCAGTAAGAAAATACTAACAATGCAAGCATCATGAAAATAATAATGGAAACATGGTATTAAAAATAGCCAGAGAACAAGCCTATGTCATTTAACAGGTCATCTCTGAACATTCATTTTTTTATAGCGCTTTTCCTAAATAAACACAACACATAGATGCTCTAGACAACTTTCACAATCCCTGTAGAAGTAGCACAAAAGCTTATAAAACTTTCATGGGTCCCTAGGGTGATTATAAGGATTATAAACTGAGCTGGGTATGAACCTGAGTCATAAGTATGATAGAATTATCTGAAACAACTACATATATTAAAATAACAGTAACAGTAGAAATCCTTCATTGCTTTCCATCTAGTTATAAAAATTACATAAGCCTCGGGTCTCCCTGGTGGCACAAGGGGTTAAGATGCAACCTATGAAGCTATCTGCACCCACTGCAGCACTAGTTCGATCCCTAGCCATGGAGCTACCCACATGGCGCAGCAGACCTCTCCTGACTTGCCCACTCAGAAGTGTATTTCAGTCAGTCTACCTGTTCTGCACCCCACTCTGCCTCTGGTGAATCCTCTCACCCCCACATCTCTGGCCTGTACCTCAGTCCTTGTATGCATAAATAAATAAATATTTTAAAAAAACTACATAAGCCTCTACTAGAAAAAATGTGGTATGGTAGAATATTTATAAGAAACTGAAAATTTTCTGTGACTTGTGATAAACTATTCACATTTTAGTGCATTTTCTTATAGTGGCTTGAGTATTTATTATGTATTCTGAAGTTGAGATTAAAATCTATTTATAGTTTTATGTCCAGTTTCACTCAATCAATTCCTTTTTGCTAAAACATATCATAAAATTTTGTTACAACCATTACCTTAAGTAGTCTAAAAAATACTGATGTACTGGACAGATATGGGATTTTTTGCCTTGTTTCATCCTTCCTCCTGTCTCTATCCTCCTTTGTCTACATGGATACTACAGGAACAACCATTCTTAAATAGCAAATCCCACTGGCAGTATTTGGTTGGATCACAGCTGGGCACTTGGTCAAACTTAGCTAATTGTACGACTTCCACAGAAAATGTCTAAGCTTGCAACCTCCCTGGTTGCAGTTGGCCCAGTTTGTTGGTCTTAGTGAGGAAAGAATCCATTGATAGTGCAGAAAGCACATGTAAGAGTCAGAAGAAAAAGCGCTCAGCCAGGCTCCTTCCTTCCAGTTGTTTTTGAAATACAGCTTTGGTTACCATGACTCATCTGTTCAACCTTTCTTTGCATGCCTGACACCAGTAAGCATGCTTTCTGTTGAAGCTCATTTGAGTTGGATTTTTGTTAATTTCTACAAAACATTCTGACCAATGCATTAAACCTTGGGAGATTTTTTTTGTTTTGTTTTGCATAGAAGAACTGGGGTTCAGGGAGTGAGAGAATTCACCAGAGGCAGAATGGGGAGCAGAACGGGCAGATCCACTGAAATCCACTGCTAAGGGGAGCACCGGGTGAGACAGGAGAGGTCTGCTGCGCCATGTGGGTCAGCTCCCTGGCCAGGGATAGAACTCAGGCCAGAGGTGACAGCACTGAGACTTAACCCCTAGGCCAGCAGGGTGGTCCCTTGGAAGATTCTAGAAGAAATGAGGCCCAGAGAGATTAGGTAAGCTGGAAAGTGGTAGGACTGTGATAGAACCCAAATACATTTGACTCCAAACCTTGTGCACACTCAGTTGTTGTCACACTCCTGGGCAAATCTTTCCTGGGACTTCTCCTTTGAGACTCTCTCCAACCAAAAAAGAGTGAGCAGAACAGGAGCGCGGATGCAGAAGCTCCTGTTTGCCTTCTTCTTTTTTGTTTTTTCTTTGGTAGGAGGAGAGAAAGCTGAACATACACAGAGTGACAAGATCCTCTTTTTTACTTTTGTATCTCTGTGCTTCAAGTTGAAAATCCCCATTTCCTACTCTCAGCGTGTACCCCATTTATAAGCATCCCTACTGCTTAATGAGGCAGGACTAGTTATCAACGCTTGTTAAAGATGCCTGGCTTCTTGGTTCTGCCTTTGCTTTGCCCATTTCTCCATTTCCCCTCTGGCTTTAAAAATAAAAATGCTCCTGTAGGCTTGTGACAGCTCATTATCATCAGCAGCATTACTACTGACATTAATTTTTACCGAGGGATTGTCGTGGGCCTGGCCGGAATCAGTCTGTCTGTTTCCCCCCATTTAATTTTTCTTTTAAAGATTTATTTATTTATTTATACAAGCACTGGGTACAGTCAGAAGTGTGGGAGGGTGAGATAATTCACCAGAGCAGGAGCGGGGAGCTGAACAGGCAGACTGACGAAGTACACTGCTGAGGGGAGCAGCGGGCTTGGCGGAAGAGATCTGCGCACCATGTGGGACCCTCGCCGGTGGCCAGGGATCGAACCGGTGCTGCAGATGCTGCGGGCAGCTTTGCAGCCCAGCGCTCAACCACTGCACCATCGGGGAGGCCCTCCCCCAATTACTTTTTACTGTAAGTTTTTGTAGGCATGTCTGCTGTGACTTTTTTTTTAATCAATGTCATTGTTGTTTTTGTTCATTTCATATCACAAAGGAGGAAACTGAGATTTAGAGTGACACTTTTCCCAAGGTCACAAATCTGGAGCCCAGATTTGAATCCTCTCCAAGCCCACACACACACTAATACATAGTTACCGTGGGTAAGAGCATCGGTTTATGCATAATAGGAAATAATAAAAGCAAATCTAGAAAGGTATTGTTGGGAAAATATAGGGCCCAGTTTCTGAAATCCAACTCCATGAACATAACGTGAACTTTCCCAAATATTCAAAAGGAGAAACGCTGTAGGACAGTTGATTTGCAGAAGAGGTGGATAATACTGGGGTACCCGAGCTGTATTCCAGGGAGTTGGATCAGTGGCTGGCAGTGATGCTCGCTCATTTCTGTTTTTGCTGCACCAAATGTTGTTTTGATGTTTGTATGTCCTGGGAAAATATGTGCTTGGTTTAGGGCTTCCTTGTTTCTCAGATTGTTAGGAAAACTGGTAGTGTGACAGGTGGTCCCCAGGAAACGGGGGGGGGGTTCCAGGTTCCCTGACCCACCCATGTGAGGGTGGAGCTGAGCAGGGAGGAGGAGAAGCTGGAGAGGAGGCTGGGGAAGGAAGGAAGGAAGCAGGATGGGGAGCCAGAAGGAGATCTGGAGGAGGCACATGGAGCAGAGACATGTGAAGAAGCTGCACTTGCCTTTTGGTCATGGACTGGTTGAAGCAGATGTGGGTGAGAGACTCATGGGGAGGTTAACAATGGGAGCTTTTACTTTGCTTTTGTGCCTTCTGTCCCCCAGACATGCTGGACCTCTTCTGCCACCTTCCTATGGGTCCCCACTAGGAGGTGCCTTAGAATGTGGCAGGCTTTTGGGCCTCAGTGGCCCTGCTTTGGGCCAAACCTGTTTGGCTGGACATTGCCCATGAGGGAATGGGTGACTTTGGGTGCTTGATATGGAAACTATATTCTTCCAGTTTTTTTTTATTGCACATTAATTATACTAAAGTTCCTTTCCATTGAAAGTCTTACGCACTAGAGTATGTTTTGTCTTGATGTGGCAGATGGCAGGACCCCTTTAGGGTGGGCAGGTTTGGGGGTTCTGGGGTTACTCCTCACCCTGCCCCGTAGAGGTGACTTTCAGCTTTTATTTGCAAATTTTCTTGAAACAAGAGCTGGTAACGCTGGTCCATGGTCCTCGAGACCAGTTCACAGCACACTGCTCCCAGTAGAGAACTGGGTGAGAAAGTGGAGGGTGATGAAGCTGAGACTCCAAGTAGACACTCAAGGCCATCTGCTGGTGCTGGATGTCTTCTGCTACATCTGTCCTAAGACTCCACCTGCCCACTGGACCCTGTTCTGGTCTCTTTTAACTTTGCCATTGAAATTGTTTGCAAATTCAACTCCAGCACTCCGAGCTCAGTGACAAGACTTAACTTTCCCCCTTTGTATTAGTTACCATCTGATCCATCATCAAATTTTTATGTTGTGTATCAGGGATTGAATTGTGAATCCTCCACAAAAAAGGTACGTGAGAGTTTAATCCCTGTAGGGTTTTTATGGTGGCAACTGAATTAAATGAGATCATTAGAGCGTGCCTGACCCAAAATGACTGGTGTTCATAGAAAAAGGGCAAACAGAGGCACAGAGACAGATCCACGGGGAGGAAGGTGATGTAGAGAGACAGAGAGACCAATGAGACAATTTCTGTCAAAGCTCCCTGTGTGTTATGCTTTGTTACGGCAGCCCTAGGATGTGAATAGTCGGTTTATGATTTAAAGTGTGTTTTACTCCAATTATAAGTACAATTTTAAGTGCAATTATAAGTACAGGGAAGTAAGATTTTTTTCACCGATTTTTCTGGTTTCTGAGCATGTAGAACAGTGTTTGATACATAGTTAGTGCTCAATAAATGTTTCTTTAAAGCTGGAATGAATGAATGCTTGCCCTTAAACACCCGTTTTGGGGTGGGTGTTACTGTCTTTTCAAAGACAGAGGAAACTGATACCTAAGATCAGGCTGCTCAAAATCATTTCAGGACTTGGACTTCTGAAGTCTTCCTCTAATGAAGGTCAGTGTTTGCTTTAATCTTGCAATAGATCTCAAGCTTCAGCATGCATTAGAATTACCCGGAGGACTGTGAAGCCCTAGACATTCTCATCCAGAAGGTATGACTTGGGGCCTGTCCAGTTCTATCAAGTTCCCAGGGGAAGCCAGTGCTGCTGATTCTGGTAGAGCTCTTTGAAAACTGCTCTACTGTACTATACCTTCTTCCTAGCCTTCTGTCATTTGATAAATAGAGGTAGCTCGACACGTGATCAAATGAGGCATCTCATTCCCAGAGGTTGAGACCTTTGGAAAGTTTACGGTTAATACCCTAGAGGTAGCAAGGAAAATAAATGGACACTTGTGTTTCCATTGCTTGAGTACCTCTGTTTCATTTCTTTAATGTTGTGCTTTTATGTTGGATGTTTTATTTTCTTTCTCCATTTGTTCTTTGTTCTCCTTTGATCTTTGTAACCTCTACTTGTTGTGTTGTGTTTTTTTTCCCCACATGTTCTATGTGAAATGCTGTAATAAGTGTGTGAGAATAACATGATTTAATTAAACATAAGGTGAATTACTTTGTGTTTAGCCTGGGAACAGCACAAAGCCTTTCATAATTCCCATTATTAGCTTGACTTTGGATCAAGGTTTTATTTGTGGAGGAGCCTCTGAAAAACCTTAGAATTTCAGTTCAGAATAAGCTAATTGGGGGACTGCAGTAATAATGTATAAATCAGATCTTTCAGATTTCAGATACATGCAATGAAGTTACCATGGGAATTTTTTTTTCCCTCTGTTACTACTGTGCATCTCGCTATAAGATCTATCCAGCTGCAATGCATCATTAAAAAGGGGGAAGATGGAATTTAAAAAGGAAATTCAAATCAGAAAAATATCTTTTTTAAATCAGGCACTAATGTTTCCATACTGATATCCTTAATTTAACAAGGACACCAGGGACCTTCACACATGGGCAGTGATTACAGTTACTGTAGAATAAACTCAAATGATTTTTTTAGTACGTCCCATACAAAAAACTCTTGGCTTATATGGTTTCGAGATTTTTTAAATACATACATTTTTTCATAAAATGGAAAAGCTTTTCCTCAGAGAAATTTCTGGTCTCTCTGTTGAAATAATAAAACAGCTAGAGGGCACTGTGGCTAAACATTTGCACCTGGGAAAAAAGGGAAAAAAAAATCCATATAGGGGATCTAGCTGCCTGATTTTAGTTGTTCAGGAAGTCCCCAATTACCCATATCTACTGATTCAAAATTTTGCTCTTAAATTACTTTGTGGCCCTCAGAATGCATTTTCCTCATAGAAACAATAAAATAAGTGATAGTATGCTCCCTAAGTTAACTCCCAATAGTCTGTTAAATGTATATTGTAATTGAGCTTTATTTGCTATATAATAGTAAACAACAACAACAAAAACATCACAAAAAAACCCTCCACAACCCAGGAAAATGATACAACTCATTAAGATATAAGCAGCTTAACAAATCTGAATGTAGACGCTATTTGGGGGTGTGTGTGTCCGGGGGCGAGCTTAATTACAGAAGCCTACTAGCTTGGAAATACTACAAGGCTGCAATCTCTGTTCTTTCAAAAACAATGAAAAATACTCAGTGATGAGCTAAGTGTTAAATAATCTGTGGGTCCTGGTGCACTAACCAGGTTGGTAGCCTGGCTCTCTCCTCCCAGCTCCCTTCTGTTGTTGGAAAGTTGGGATTGGCAGGTTCTACTTTCTCCTAGAGCCAGCTTGGCTGCTTTGCTTTCCAATGACCACTGCCTCGGACTCTGTCCGCCTCCCCTCCTCCTGCTGCTCCATTGTGGTTCATGCTTTCCTTTATCTTAAAAGGTAGCCAGATGTTCAGTCAGCCCCAGCCACTGTGTGGCGCTGTTTCCTCCTAGTTCCAAGCTAACGAGGGTCTTGGCATTTAACATTAGTCTTCCCTCTCCCCACCCCATCTTGTTTTGGAAATTCATTCAACTCACTTCCCGTGTGGGAACAGCACCTCCCCACAGACACAGCAGGGTCTGCTTGCTTTCTTCTGTCCCTTTTACTCCTTCCCCTTTTCTCCTTCCCACTTCCACTGGCTCCCCACCCTCCGCCCCAAATTGATGACCGCCTTTGGATTATCCCATTTTCCTTTTCTCCAGAAATTTTCTTCCATCGGTCTACATATAGCAATCAATGGGTATTTTCAAATAGAGAGGGAACTAAACATTTCTTGCCAGTTAACGTCTCACCCTGGTTTCTCTCCACCCTCCTTCCCTCGCTTCTTCAACCAGAGTTAAACATCAGTGTTCTTCTGTTTTCAGAGCTAATGTGAATGGTGTGCAAAATATCTGATGGGATGAGAAGCTCTTTCTCTCTGGAGGATAAAGTCAGTGGGTGACCAGAACCAGGCCTCCTAATTGAAGATGTTTCTCCATTACCTGGGAGTGCTTGTCAAAAAAGCAGGTTTCCAGAGCTGTGGAGTTGGTCCAGGGAGGTACATTTTCAACAAACATACATGGTGACTCAGGTGAGGGTGTTTTTTTTTTGCCACCCATTGATAAATTATGTGGTAGGCCCTGTACCCCCAGCCTCCTTCCAGGGGGATGTGGTTTTTAAGTATTATTTTTTGTTGTAGGGTTTTGTTCTAAGACAGCCAGTGTGTCACTATCCCCGAGGTGACAGGGGAGGCAATTGGTTTGTTTGGCGAGGTTCTAAAAAAATAATATTTAGTAAAGATGGACACTGATCCGACCTGCTGGTTTAGGAGTGTGCACATAGTTCCCCATTACACTTTCACAAAAAGAGAAAGCATTATTCATGAAACCTTCTGTGTGCGTCTTTTCAGATAATAAATAATTGAATGTAAAGTTTGGCACCAGTATGCCATGTCAAGCTTTTTATCCCTTTCTTCTTTTAAGGCTAATGAGGAGACAGATGGTATTTTTTTCTATAGATGCCAAAAAAAAAAAAAAAAAAAAAAAGGCTTCCAAATCTCAGTTATGGAAGCAGATCTTATGTAATCTCCCAAAGAAGACATTGGATCCAACTGGCCTTCAGTCTTAGCCCCTGAGGACAGCAAGTCACCAGGAGAGATTTGCTATCATGAATGTCTCTCATCTGATTGACTAGACAGAGGGGCTTTTGCTGTTGTTGTTTGAAACCAGAGCTAAGTTGGCAAAAACCAAATACACAAGAAGTAAAAACCAATGTGTACATATAGCTGATTACTAATGGATACATTTCAAATATGTTGGGGTTTAAGTGGGTAACAGGAGCTTCTCTACCCCTCCTCCCACATACACATTTCAAACTCCTGTATAGCTTTAGGGTTTATAACCTTTCATGACACCAAGTGTAACATTATTACTTAAATAGAAGAGGACCTCATATTAAGAAAGGATCAAACAAGTTCTCCAAGATGAATTTTGGCTGGATAAATGGCCCAAAATACCTGTTCTCTGATGCCTCATTTTTAAATAGATCATGGAAATGACAGAGCTTTGATTTTTTCATTGTTCTTTTTAACATAAGTCTAAGTGCTTCTGTCTACCTAATTCACATACTAATTAGTAATTAACCACTGTTATTTAATTAGACCATCTCGTTGGTGGATCACACATTAATCACTCCCAATTTGGTGTGTGCTGGCTGCTTGTGGTGACGGGGTCACTCTGCTGGGGTTCATTTCATGCTGTGTAGTGCAGCTGAGCCCAGATACAACCTTTTTCCGTGTTTATCTTGAATCTAGACAAGGAATACAAAAATGTGGGATGGCATAATCCTATAGCTAGCTAGAATTATGAAATGGTAACAAAAGACAAAATTGTATCTTGGCCAAGTGAATACAGCACTCTTCCATTCAAGGGAGTCATTATGTTTTTTTCTTTCGAAAGCATTGCATTTTCTCTCCGATCTTTTGAAAATGACATGTGCTCTTTAAGGAAAGGTCAAATTATATTGCAGACCTACTGGATTTGCAGGAATGATAAGCATGCAGTAAAAAATCTTAGACTCCCAACTCTTCTCAAGTGTTTGGTGCATAAGGTGTGTTAAATAAATATATTTGAGAGGATTTTAATTTGAAATCACCCCCATAATTAAGAGGCAGTTATTCTGATACAAAGTTGCATTTCTTAGTTTCTGAAACTCACCTCTAGCACTTCATATTCTATAGGTGGTATATAAATGGAGACTTCTGTTTATGAATTTCTCAAGCCATACATTGTGTCTTGAACAACTGCTCTTGAGAATTCACTCTCCACTCTCATAGCTGCACTTAACCATAAATAAACTCCATCTAAGCCAGTGATTCTCAATTCTGAGCGGAGGTCAGAGAAGGAAATAATTTATTTATCCAGACAGCCCAAGGAGCCTTTTTCCAACTTAATTGTGTTTTTGTATGGAAGACTGTTGGGGGTGGTAGGACTTCCTGATGAAGGCTGGTGGGTTATTTATTTATTTATTTTTTAACACATCTGGTGTGACCAAGTTCATTTCCGCAGAATATGGAACAAGGGAAGCCTGAGACAGAAGTCATGTCAGGCAGATCTGAACAGTGGTTCCTTCCCTAGACTGGACACAGGCAGCACCCTCTGCCCAAAGACCCATTATTTTTCCAAGCATGCTCGCTCAGGGCAGTTCTGAAGGAGAGGCTGTATGGAAAAACAGGCTTCAAGAGGGCAGTGACTCCTTCAGATTTGCACAGTTAATAAGCCCTAGGGGCCTCCTTGGTGGCCTAGGGGTTAAATCTCAGTGCTTTCACTGCTGCAGCCTGAATTTGATCCTGGCCAGGGAGCTAACCCACATGGCAGCAGCAGACCTCTCCTGTCTCGCCCGCTTCTCCCCTGAGCAGTGGATTTCAGTCAGTCTACTTGTGCTGCTCCCTACTCTGTCTCTGGTGAATCCTCTAACCGCCACCACCCCTCACCCCACCACACACACACACCTCTGGCCTATGCCCCAGGCTTGTATGCATAAATAATAATAATAAAAAACACCCTAGAATTAGGAACAGATCTCATTTCTTTTGCAGCTGGTCTGGGATTCTCTTCAGTGTACATTTATTCTCCAATTTACATTCCTCCTTCTTCTTTCTGGATAAAGGCATTTAGATAAAGAAACTCAAGTTTAACATGCTGGTTATTTCAGGTTTTATATAATAATTTTTTTCATAAACCTAATTCCTTACTTTCATTCATTTAAGCCAGCCAAGTTCAACCATTAGTGTAAATATGTATCGATTATAAACTAGCCAAGTGGTACCTTTTATACTATCCAGATGTAGAACGTCTTTCCATTACTAATTATTAGAAGATGGAATTATATCTCTGAAAATGTTCAGAGGTATTTTGATAAAGCCTTTATGAACATGAATAACAAATACCCCCAAACTGTCTTGGATTTTCTTATTCCATATGCGATAATTCCACCTGCAGAAAAAAAGCTGCTTTGAACAGAATGAAGGTTCTGGTTGCTGACATGTTGTGATAGAATCTGGCTGGTGATAATAATTAGCAAACAGAAATCCATCCCTCCACTACCACTCTGTATGTAACAAAGGGACTATTTTCATCAGTAATGGCACTTCATTAGAAATTTCCAGTTAGCAGCTATGCATAGTAAAATAAAGGAAGAATGAGGAACAATCTGGGATTGAAGAATTCCAGGTCTCTTGGTCAAATCAAATGGGCAAGTCTCTGAGGCTTTGAGGGGAGAAACTCTGTCAATGAAAACATGGTAAGAGTGTTCAGTTATCACAATCGGAGAACCACTATTCCCTCATGAAGTCATTTTATGTCTCTTATATTAAATGATGCACTAGTCTCCCCAGAATCAGTGATCTAACAGTACACACAGATGTTCCACCTCATCCTGTCCATCTTTCTACATGCTCTTCGCTTGGTGAAGGACCAGCTGTGGAAGATTTTTAAGTTGGTAACATGACCTGGTAGAACTCAAGATTCATTTTGCATCTCAAGACTCCTAACTTCTAGTCTTACTGCCACTTAACTTTGTGACTCTGGGACATCATTTATTCCCATCTGTAAATTCACCTATCATTATTCTTTCTGTCTTCCCACCCTATCATTATTCTTTCTGTCTTTCTGTGAATATTTAAGCAAATTGGCTTAAGACTCTGGGCATACACCCAGTCTATAAATGCTGATTTAAACCTGGAACTAGGGAGTTTTACATTTCAGTGACTTTATAAACATTCTGAAGTTCTCAATAGTCAGGATATTTCAGGGATATTTTAAGGATTTGACAATTTTCCAAAATTAGCTAGCAGCTTGAACACAACCCACAATCTCTGCTCCATTGGGAGAATGCTAGAAACAGAATGGAGGCTACCATCCATAGAAATGACAAAATCCAAAATTGTTCTTCAGTTTACAAATCAGTTTATGAAACAAATAATATATGCACGATTTCTAGTGCTAACTGAGCTTGGGGATAAAATTGCAAGGCTTGCGAAATTCAGGCATTTTTTTTTTCTACTCATGGTCTAAAGTCAGGGTGGAATTTATCAGTTATGTGTTAAGAATATAAACAGGAGGTAAACTTAAGTATTTAACTGTTTTTTTCCCAATGCACAAATTAATTGACATTCAGTCTTTAGATTGGAAACATATAGTTATGTAAGTGTATTTTTACATAATATATGTAAAGGTGGCTTCTATGTATTAGCTGAACATGACCCATGTTGCCTGCTTCTTTGTAGCTGTCCAAGGATGTTCACCCGGCCCCAAACTCAATTCTTATAAATATATATCTGAGTATATTATTGAAAAGTAATAAACCAAATAGGTTTGCTTCTAACTGGGCATGAAGTAAATGAAGCTAGATAAAAGAGGTGCTAAGAACTGTTATTCCTTCCTGGTGTGAAATAATAGTTTGGTTGCTCTTTTAATGTGAGTATTGAAAACAGCGTTGATAGAGTGAAGGCACAAAGAAATTAAACTCAAAAGCCTTGAGTTTGGCCTTGGCTATTTATTACTCTGTGTCTTTGGACAAGTCCCTTCTCTTTGCTGAGATTCTGCTTCAGAGCCATAAAATACTGAAGTCACTACTTCTAATTCTTTTTATTGCCCTCACTATAATGCAGAAGTAAGAAAAAATAAAATGAAATAAGTCAGTGAACTCAAAGGACATTGTAATTGTGAATGTGGGTGCTTAAAATCCTGGCCTTATACTTAGGTGGTCTAGGGAAACCCCTCTGAAGCTCATTTTCTTTATCATTCAATGAGGGTTATAGTGCTGATTCCATCACAGGATTGTTCTGTAGATCAAAAGAATTCTCCTTCAAATATTTCTTGTGCACAGATACAAACATGCATTATATATGTGTGCGTCAATGGTGAAATGAAATGAAGTCTAATTATCACATAAATCATCTACTTGTGTCATGAGGAATTGTGAGCACTTTATAGAAACCAGATGGTTAAGAGCAGGTGACATTCAATTCTAAAAACCATTGGGACTTTGGGCAATCACTCTGCATTTCCATGGAAAACAGTGCTGGAACGTGAACAGTGGGAAATTGTAGAAGGAAATAATACTCAAGAAAAAAATGTCTTCTCAGATGATCAAACTAATTCTCCTATTTTCCTTTTTCACTGTTCACATATAGTTCATGTAGTGTATCAAGTAATGACAATGTTACTCCAGGATGGAGATTGATTAAAAAAAAACAAGAAGGTGTCCTGTTTTAATTTAATTTCCAGACAGTGAATTACATCAGTGAGATCTAGCATCTAATAAACAACTACAAATAGAAGGAGCGGGTTAATTATCAGAGGCCATTCCGGGGACTGCAACATGATACAGAATGAGTGCTTTTCACACGTGTCAGGCTGGCGAGCCCTGTCCTCCCAAGCAGCACAGACTGTGCATGAACAACACAGGAAGATGAGTTAGTCTTCCTGATACTGTTCACAGGAGTCAAGAGCCTAGAATGGCACAGCAGGAATGGAATATACAATGAGCCAGTGACATTTGCTCTCTGAGAGCTGATGCATGGTACAGCCAAGTGCAGCCGTAGGGAGGGGGCACAATGGGCTGGTGCACTGCTCTAAAGGGTCATGGCAAAGATAATGCAGCTAAAATGAAGAAATCTATGGATCCATCTCCTTGGACTATATGATGAGCATCAGAAATGCCTTCACCAGAGAATGAAGGTAAAATAAGGTGAACTGGAGGGTAGAGGATGGAAATTTTATTGCTGCTTGGGTAGATGTGAAAGAGAGCCCCCACCCCCGCCAGCCTTCCAGAGGATCTAGAGAATGAGCTAGAGATCTAGAGAACCCTAACCCTAACTAGTCATTAAGAAATTAGAACTAGTCATTAAAAAAGAAGAACAGGAGCTTGGTTTATGTTCCCTCGTATGGCATATAGAGTTATGTTATTGTTCTTCGGGGGAAGTAAATACAGTAACAGCCGAATGAATGAAAACAGGAAGAAAAGGAGAGAGGGGCAAAAACAAATAACAAATGAAAACAATTCAAGGTATATGGTGATTGAGCCTTGGATTAAAGGCTAGATTTCCAGTTACAACCAAAGGATGACTAGGTTGCTCCACTACTTATTCAACTTAATAGGCCATAGTGGCCTCACTACATAGTAATTGAGTGAGTGACAAATAAGTTGTCTTTCCTAGTCTTTAGTTTTCCTCTTACATAGACTTGGAAATAAAGTGCTTTAAATGGTTTTTTTATGAAGTAGATAAAGCAATGCAGGTAAATTTTTTTTCTCTCTTTTTTGATTTTTTAAATTTTCTTACAGTGTTGTTCATTGTGTGCAGTATTTGATTTCTCCTCTCAGGTGTAGTCCCCACAAATATCCCACCACCACATCATCTGTGAACCATCACCTTAGTCCATTGTGCTCGTCCCTCCCGTTTTGACCCCTCTCCCCCTCACCACTGCTCTAAGCCTCAGATCTACAGTTGCCTACAAGTTTTGTCCTTTTTTTTGATCTTATATTCAGTTTCCTTATATTCTTCCTCTAAGTGATATCATCTGATATTTTTTCTTTTTCCTTCTGATTTATTTCACTGAGCATCATCCCTTCCAGCTCCACCTATGTTGCTACAAATGGCATGAGTTTATCTTTTTGATGACTGAGTAGTATTTCATTGTGTATATAGACCACATCTTTTTGATCCAGTCATCTGTTTGGGGGCATTTAAATTGTTTCCATATGGAAATTTGGAAATTAGCTATTGTAAATAGTGCTGCAGTGAACACAGAAGTGCAGGTTTCCTTTTGAATTAGTGTTTTTGTGTCCTTGGAGTAGATTCCTAGGAGTGGAATTGCTGGGTCATATGGTAGATCCAGTTTTAGTAGTTTCAGCAATCTTCACACAGCTTTCCATAGTGGTTGGACCAGTTTGCATTCCCACCAGCAGTGTAAGAGGGTTCCTTTTACTCCACATCCTTGCCAACATTTGTTGTGGTCAGTTTTTTAAATGTGGGCCATTCTTACCTGTGTGAGGTGGTATCTCTTTGTGGTTTTGACTTAATGCCTGTAAAATGTTGATGTACACTAAAGACTAAGTTTTTCATCATCATCACATGATCATCACATCATCATATGATCATCACATCATCATCATCACAAGCAGCAGCAGCAGCAGCAGCGAGGAAGAGGCGAGTTGAATAGATCCAGTCTCTCAGCCCTTGACCAGCTCACTTAATAGTAGGCAGCTATGCAGATTCATGAAGTACTAATTTCTATTTAAGAAGGAATTATATAAAGCCTAAATTTGCTTAACTTTCCATAAATATTCATCCTAGTCACACTTCTCCTTCTGCTTATATGAAGAGAGGCAGAGTTCAAATTTTAACACATGGGCGAATTTAGGAAAATAAACCAGGTAAATAAAAGATACGGAGAAATGAGTAAATATTAATATTCAATTAATTCCATTTAAAGGTAAACAACAAGAATATAGAGAGAAAATCCTCTTTTTTGTTACTCTATTGATTGGTGGTAAAAGAACTTTTCATGAGTTTAAGGATATGTAGTAATGAAATGTCAAGACAATTTGTGAATTCCTTATGAACTCGGATGTTGTATTTTAGGAAAACAGTGTTGCTGGCAGATGTCGGAACATTTCATTTTTTATTCTACTAAACTTGTGCTAAAGAATCTTCTTTTCTTGAGAAGAGGAACATTTCTAGAGAAGGTTTCTGAAGTTTAAATATGATAACAGATGGTATTTCAAATCTTCTGTCAATTACATATGTGATAGAAATCCAAATTTAGATTCATTACACAGTTACAATTCTTGGCACGGAGTTTATAAAATTCAGGTACAGTCAAACAAACATCCATCCCCCACGAACTCTTCTTATATCCCTGTGGAGGATTTTTAGATGCCTCTGGTCACTGGTCTTTCCCTTTCAAAGATGACTCCAGGGCTGGTTACTGTTGAGTTAGTTGTCAGCACAAATTAGCATTGGGTCAGTAATATTCCCCACTCTGCCTGGTGAAGCATGTGGACTTGTTTGAAGCGTTAGCAGGTGACTCTGTTATTCTATGGCTCACAACGTGGTCCTTCGTCGATGATTCTAACTCACTGAAGTGGGGGGTGTTGGCTTTCTTCCCGTGTTGGCTATTTTCTGGATGTCTACAATGGTAAACTTGTTTGAAGCACGTCTATATGTCCAAAATAAAACCATTGACTGTCTGATTTATGCTCCTACTGCTTTGGTACTTTGCTGCCATATTTTTTTTTTTCTGTCTTTCCTTATAAATTCAGATCATGATTAAAAATCAGAGGACCTAAGCACATGCTGTCACGTATGTCTAAGACACAGTCCCTGATCTTTATGTTAGTTGTTTCCACTGAGACCTTTCTGTCTATATCCATGAGTTCTTACTTAAACATTGTGGGTTTTTTTTTTTCATAGCACTTCTCAAGATTTGTATCATGTATTTTACTTGCTTTCTTAGCTTTTTTCCACAATAAATCACAAGATTAGGAACCATATCTACCTAGAACACTTTTATGTTTCCAGATCCTTGAATGACAAATACTCGATTCTATTCTTTTTTTTTTTTTTTTTGTGGGACCCTCACCGGTGGCCGGGGAACGAACCGGCACTGCAGAGGCTGCGGGCAGCCTCGCAGCCCAGCGCTCAACTGCTGCGCCACCAGGGGAGGCCCTCGATTATATTCTTAGCATTTCATTTTCAATAATCTAGAAGTTATAAGGAAGCTGCAACACTAGTACAAACACTCCCATGTATCTAGATCCACTATCAACACTTTTACCATATTTGCACTATTATCATCTCTCTTTTTAACATTCTATTTTCCCCATTTTATTGCTATATAATTTAGATACATTTTCCTTTCATATACACATATTATTTGTGTATACCCCTAAATATATTTATATCTAAATATTATGTATTTAGAAAATACAACTAAAGTTGTATCAATGACTCCACTGATATGATAAGAATAGATAGTCTGCAGCCCACAACCAGATTTTGACAGCTGTTCCACTGTCTGCCACAGTGCTGTTGGAATCAGACTTGCACTGTGTTCCTGCACCCCTTTCTTTTAATCTCAGATCATTCCTCAACCTTTTATAAGCTTGAATGTCCAAAGAGGACAGATCACAGAAGGAAAGAGAAAAACATTGGATGGCCTCACTTATAGGAGGAATATAGGGAAACAAAACAAGGGATCAGGG
This sequence comes from Talpa occidentalis, assembly GCF_014898055.3. Lineage (NCBI taxonomy): Eukaryota > Metazoa > Chordata > Mammalia > Eulipotyphla > Talpidae > Talpa > Talpa occidentalis. The sequence continues at coordinate 43,687,227 of NW_023601653.1, read as the reverse complement.
AAAAAAACCAACACTAGCAGGCAACTATAAATCGGAGACATTCGGCAGGGGAGAAGGAGGGAGAGGGAGCAAAATGGGAGGGAAGAGCACAAGGGAGCGTGGTGACAGTTCAGGAGTGTCTTGGTGGTGGGAATTTTATGAGGACAACATCTGAGAGAACAGAGTAAAAAATACATAAATTAAAAATAAAAAAAAAGAGGGCAGGCCAGTAATCTTACAGAGTTTTTCTCAATTTGGGTTTATTTGACGTACCTTTAAATTATACTGACACCACATTTTCGTTGGAAAAACTGCATGAGAGACGCCATGGCAAATTGTCACATTTTAATATAATCTCTTTAAAAAAAAAGTGCATTCTGGGCCTCCCCGGTGACGCAGTGGTTGAGCGCTGGGTTGCGAAGCTGCCCGCAGACTCTGCAGGGCCTGTTCGATTCCCCGGCTGCTCCCCGGCCACCGGAGGCGGGTCCCACATGGTGCGCGGACCTCTCCTGCAGCCCGCTGCTCCCCTCAGCAGTGTCCTTCGGTCCTTCTGCCTGCTCTGCTCCCCGTTCTGGCTCTGGTGAATTGTGTCACCCTCCCGCGCTTCTGACTGTACCCAGTGCATGTATAAATAAATAATTTAAAAAAAAAGTGCATTCTGCCCTCTTAGGATATTTCAGTTACATAATCCTGAATTATCAGATATATCCTCAGGCCTTACTCATTTCATGGCTGAAAGTTTGTAGCCTTTACCCAAACTGTCCCTATTTTCCTCCCCCACCCCCCAGTCACTGGGACTCCCCTTTTTGCTCTCTGTTCCTAGGAGTCTGACTTTTTGTTTTTAAGAGTCCACATATAAGTGACACCAAGGAAGCGTTTGTCTTTCTCTGACTTATTTCACTTTAATCTGATTTCACAGACATGAGGGAATGAATGGTTTAGGGCTGATTCTAGGGGTGCAGACTTGTTAATGCGGATGTTCAAATGTAGAGCAGCATTGTATGTGAATCCAGGCCCCTAGAGCCCGTCTGTTCAGTCTAGAGTGTTAGATGTGCATATGCACATATACATATAGGACCTAAATGCATTTATGACCTAAATGATATATATACACTTATATATAACCTAAATGTTATATATAAAACCTAAACATTATATATACATATTTGAAGTAAATGCTTGTTATTAACTATCAATAAGCAGTTTGACTAAGTATAGGTTGTTGTTTATTTATTTATTTATTTTTAAAGATTTATTTATTTATGTGTACAAGAACTGGGGTACAGACCAGAGGTGTGGGGTTTGAGAGGATTCCCCAGAGACAGAGTGGGGAACAGAACAGACTGACTGACCTCCACTGCTGAGGGGAGCAGCGGGCAAGGCAGGAGAGGTCTGCTGCGCCGTGTGGGTTGCTTCCTGGCGGTCTGGCTGGGGATCAAACTTGTGCTGCAGTGGCTGTGGATAACTTCACAGTGCTGTGCTTAACCCCTTGCACCACCAGGGAGGCCCCTAGGTTGTAGTTTTTAAAAAGATAATGTATTTACATCATTTGGGTATCTGGAGCACAGGCATGTGGTAAATGAATAAATGAAGGAAGGAAGGAGTGACCACGTTAGCATTATTCCATGAAAATTAATCCTTCGATTATTTCTACAATCTGTCCCTGGCAGGCCTGTAACGTATCATGAGCATGAAGCTGCCTTCCACTAGCAGAGGGAACACTGGATCCCAGGATCGGGGGTTCTTCGCTGCAGGTCACACATGTACGATGTGGACCCAAACATTTTATTGACGATCATCTGAGATTTTAATCTCTCCAGCAGCAAGGACTTTCTAAATGTTGACGCATATTTTGACGTCAACTTGTAGGTTTCCTCTTTCTCCTTCAGGGATGAATGAGTAGAATTTAGTAAGGGTGTTTTTAGTAACTCTCTGTGATTGGTGGTGAATAATGTATGAGGCTCTTCCAGATGGATGTTACTCCTCTCGTCTTAGGTCAGGATCTGTGTGATTTTCTCAGGACAGAACCAAAGGCCATTAGCAGAATTGGATGCTTCCTCAGTTCGGGAGGGTAGAAACTTGTAAGAGACTTTGTTTCTTGTGATTCTCATCAGCAACAAAAATTGTCCAATTATTGTATTATCCACTCATTCCATGAAATTAATTTCTGAGAGTTCTGTTAACATTTTGAAGCCCCTCAACATCAGATGAGAAAAATCAGGAGATGCCAAATTCTTTCTTTTTTAGGAAACAGCTTAAATTGCCACTTGCTGTTCTGATAGGTTTCCCATCAGAGAAACCCTCTTGCTACAAACATCTAGAAATGCTGGATGAGACACAAGAAACATCCTTAAGAAACTAAAGGAAATCCCCAGAGATGAAACAATTAAAAGAAAATATTGAAAATAGAGGAGTAAAGGGCTCTTCCTTGGTTTTAATGGCCTCACACGTAAATCGGTAACACTTGGTCTTCCATGTTATAGCTGTAGTGGTAGACATAAATAATAGATACAAATAATATAAATAATAGTTGCTAAATTAGCCCAAATAAATATAAAATATGTGTATCTTTTTAAAAAATTATTTTATGTTTGTGTAGAACTGGGGTGTAGGTGTGGTGAGGCAGAGAGGATTCCCTAGAGACAGAGTGGGGAGCAGAACAGGTGGAGCTACTGAAATCTGCTATTAAGGGAAGCAGCAGACGAGACAGGAGAGGTCTGCTGGGCCATGTGGGTCAGCTCCCTGGCCAGAGATTGAACTCAGGCCTTCACAGTAATCATGCTGAGACTTAACCCCTGCGCCACCAGGGAGGCCCCAGGATTGCCAGTTTCATAATCATTCCAGAGGCCTTGCTTTGGGCTTGGTTCACCAATAATTTTTGTGTTATGTTTTATTGGTTTCTTCTTTTATGTTCATCACTTCACTCTTAACTCTTTTTTCGCACTTATTTTACTGCTATTTTTATAACTTTTTGAGAAGCCTATCTAGCTCATTTCTTTTTGGCTTTTTCCCTTTTCAATTACTTACGTTAATGACCACCTATTCCTAAACATTTTCATGGCAGCTTTAGCCGAATCTGACACATTTCAGTAAATACTAGTGACTTGCAAATCTTTTTCTTCAGGTCCTATGGATCAAAATTATTTTTATTGCACAACGCACAGGGCAGGATGAGAGGCCATAACTAAATAAGCAGTCCATCTTTTGAACTGTTCAATCCCTGGCAATGTGCTGTGCCCACTGGCTGAGAAAGGACATTAGATGCGGAAGGAGCACCAGCTGGCCAATAACTGTCAGCGGTAGTTCAGAGCATAAGAAATACAAACATTCAGACCATAAGAATAACATTCAGAGCATAAGAAATACAAACACACACTATATAGGGTATTCATTTCAGGAAAAAGAAAACTTTTAGAAACGTAACAAATCAGCACTCCACGGGAGTGGCCTTTAGTGCTGTAGTGGCCTTTGTCACAGCGTTAGCCCATTCCTGATGCCCGGCCAACATTTGAACAGTGTATTGAGCAGTGGGTGATTCTGTCCTAATTCTAGTGGTGGTTGGGGAATCCCTGTGTTAGCCCTTATTCTTGTATTTCTTTCTTTTTTTTTTTAAAGATTTATTTATTTATACAAGAACTGGGGTACAGGCCAGAGGCAAGGGAGGGTGAGAGAATTCACCAGAGACTGAGCAGGGAACACAACAGGCAGATGGACTGAAAACACTGTTGAGGGGAGCAGCGGGGGAGACAGGAGAGGTCTGCGGCTCCATGTGGGTATCTCCCTGGCCACCGGGGAGGCCCCTGTATTTCTTTCTTTCTATGTGGTAAGTTAGGTCAGAGAAGAGCTGATGAATTTACAGCTACTCATGCCTAGGAACATGATGGTTCTTCATTGCTTTACAAAATAATTCATATTAACTTGTCAATTGTATGTAACAACTTATGATGCCAACAAGATATATTTGAGAATTATTGGAAGAAATTAACAATAATAGGTAACTCTAGTTTTATGAATTGTTATTGGGTGTTCAGAGTAGGAAAAGAATATGAATATCTAATAGTTCTGATATTTTGAAGGACTCATTAAAACACTGCATCCAAAAGTTAGATAGTAATAAAATATTACTAAGATTGTGGAAAGCTTAAAGAAAATGGAAACAAAATTTATTTTAAATAATCAGACCATTCAAGAAACATGACATCAAGTAATCATTGGTGCCCTTAAAATAAAAGCAGTGTGGGGTTTTCTTATGAAAAGAAGCCCTTAAAATAAAAGGATGGGTTAATGGCTTTTCCTTTGGACATAAAGGTCAAAGAAATTAATGTAAGAGCTCATCACCTTGCAAATAACAACTTTCCCAGAGGCAGAAATGATCAATGCTCAGTGAGCCACAGGTTTTCACTTTGCTTGACAATTTTAACAGAAAAGTTAGCTACCGTGAATATTTGGTCAACCTGGGTGTTGGATGGACTGACAGGCAAAACCATCAGTGATTCAGTCCATCACAGATTGGAGGGAAGTGAGAAGTGGGGTTGAAAGGAGAGTGCAGCCAGTCAACACTAGGAGCTGGGCAGGGGAGCATGGCTGCTGGATAGTGGGGGATCCAGACCTCCAAGTTTAGCAGAACTTCTTAAGCAGATTGGAACTCTGAGAGTAATCAGGGGCAAGTAGGAGGTGAGAAGCTGGCATGGCAATCAATTTCTTATTGAGCCTCTTGCTCAACTCTTGGCCACATCTCTAAATCTGTTTCTATTTCTCCTTTTAAAAATCTTTTAAAAATCTAATATTTACAGAACAAGCATATGTTAAGGCTTTGTGCCGTGATCTGGAGGAATTTTCAGTCTGGGCGAGAACTCTACCTGGACCTCTTGCTAATGTAGCTCTAAAGAGAGATTTCTTAAACCATTTTTACCTGTCACCTTTTGTTTCACAAAGAATATCTTATATTCCCTTGAGTGAAGAATTTACATCAATAGACTGAAGATTTAATTTTGCTGACAGCCCTAAGGACTTTCAAGGGCAGTATCACCCATGTCCCAGGAAGTTTAGTAGTGAGAGCGATGGCATATATTAAGGATATTCAGATTGCAACTTCTTCTAAATGAAAATTCATTATTTCATTATTCCTTTGGCTTCATTTATTATGATCCTTGGGATTTGAGATAATTGAAGACAACAATAATAATCCTTTTATGTGTTATATGCTGTGGAGTCATTCATTTGAAGGGTTCCCAAGTGTGTCACAGACTGCATAGAAAGGTCAGGGTGGAGAGCTCTGGAATGGCGAAGGAAATGTGCATGGACTCCCACAGATGCCCTTGATGTCCTAAAGGGAACGTGTAGGCTCAAAATAAGATAGATCTTGTAAAATGTCAGAGGTGTTGCAGCCCACATTAGCCATGGCAATCAGATGCTGGAGGGGGCACAATCATCCTGATGATGATAATAATAGGGAATACCCACATCTGTACTAATGAACCATAATAGCAAAAACTGTGTTATGTATATATGCAAGAAATGTCAGGCTTCTTTTCATTTGTCAGGAATAAATGAATAACAAAACATGCTTGAAGCCTAGAGGTATATAATTAAAAATTATTGTAACACCAGGCTCTGGCAGGACTCATGTAAGAGAAAAATTGCATATTATGTATTCGTTCACTAAATGTTTCCCTTCCTGTCAAGTGGTAAATCAGATAACCATTTAAGGACAGCTATTTAGATTTGCCATAATCAGGTTGTTGATGGGAGAAATCATATCACCTTAAAGAAATTGAGATGCATAAAATGGACAACATGGGGTGACCTAAGGACTGTGTGATGGGGTAACAGTGAGACAGAGGCAGCAAGGGCCCAAGAGAGGATAACGTGGGGACATTAGTACTCAATGGCTGTGCCCTGCATGCATTTGACCTCCCCAAAGTTGTTATCCAAGCAAAGGAACCTAAATATACAGTAGCAATGTTAGAGGAGGTCACATGGACTTGCTAATCATTATCCATATTTGTCAATATGTTTTTAAAGACCTACATCCAGTTGGCAAGTAGACATGATGCATTCATTCACGGTACCCTCTAAAGTCGGAGATCTGGATTCAGATACTAGATCTTTGATGCTTTCTTTCTCTTTCTGCACATGGATGGCTGGACACTTCTGGAATGGGCATAATGGGTTTTCTCCCTTACCAGGTTGGGGTTGCTGCGTGCCCCTCATTCATGAAGTTTCACTTAAAACCCCTTTCTTCCTGACCTGGGTTGCTTCAGGCTGGGAAAGAGCCCATGGTTGGCCATTTTGTTTACCACCCGGCGCTTTGACTCCCCAAATTTCTCTGCTGCCTCTGGCTCCTCTAGCAAAAGAAGATCAAGGAGGTCAGGAACAAGAAAAGTCATAACTGAGTATAATTGTCATGGTCCCCCGCTGAGGCTCTTCGGAAGTTGTGGGTGCATCCCTTGATCCTCGGGCAGCGTTGCTGGGAGTCTCTCCTGTAAGTTCCCTGTTGTAAGCAAATTTATCTGTTCTGGTTGGTCCACTATATTGGCCAGAATCTCAGAAAACCCCTCCTAGTGCTCTCGAGCTTAAACCACCACCGATGAGGGGAAGCCATTGTAGCCTTTGATGCAACATACTCTGTGTACGCATTTCTACCCAGTGCTGGGAACACTCTTGACAAGGCTACCAGACAAGGCAGCCAGCCTACCTGTGTGGTAATTTCACATGGTTAAATTTTCTTTACCAAATTAGATGATTATCAGTGAAAGGAAATGATGCAGCTCAAAGAACTTATTGAAAAATTGCCTCCTTGATAACCAGTGACATTCTTTTCCTCCAGATTTCTCAGCCTAATGTGTCACCTTAGTTTTAAGAGATGCATTTGAATCTCTAATACTGCCCAGGGCTTAAAGTGCAAGGACATCATTCCCTGAACCCAAGGAATACCAACATCTCTTAGTTTTAGCTCATCCTTTCAGTGTCTCCAGACTTAGCGGTGGTTGTCAGGGTGGCAAAGGAGGTTCTTGACCACTTCCTTCAAGCCTCTTTGGAGATCTTGGTGTCCTGCAGTTCAGTTCTGACACTCATTCCCGGAGTAAGTGGAGAACCCACAGGCTAAGCGTCTTGATCTCAAGACTGCCATTTCAGACGCCAGCCACCAGTCCTGGACTCCCATGCTGCCCTCACTTCTGTCCAACTTGGCTACTAATTCAGGGGCTTCTGCAGCTCCGTCCGGGTTGGTAAATTCTCTCAGGTAACACAGAACTCAGGAAAGCATCACACTTAGAATCACTATTGTATTATAGAGAATACAAAGGAACAGACAGAATGATACTTAGGGCTGCAAAATCTGGAAGGGTCCTGGACACAGAGCTTCTGTTTTCTTTCCAGGCATATCAGCTACCTCACAGTCAGTGTGTTCACTGGCCAGGAAGACTTTCAAGCCTCACTTTTGAGAGTTATTCCCTAGATTTTATTACACAGCATGGTTGACCAGCTTGTTGGCCAGAGGATTGAATTTAATAGTTTCTTTCTCTTCCCTGGAGGTCGGGAGGTGGGTGGGACTGGAAGTTCTAACCCTTTAATCAAATGATTAGCAAGTTACCCTCTCCATCTTGGAACTATGTAGCCATCGCCAACACCCCCAACCTCCGACATGTTGCTTTGCCACCATAAACTCTGGTATCACTGAAAGGGGTTTATATGAGAAACAAGACTTCTCTCACTTAGGATTTTACAAGGGTTTTTTTGAAGCTCTGTGCTGGGTACCTGGGCAAAGACCAAAATAATTTTTAAAAAATTATCCTACTCCCTTGGATCTTGGGAGCAACTAGTATCTAATCTAAGTGTCCCAGCCAAAGCTGAGACAGGAAGAATCCTCTTTGATATTCTGTTATACAGTGAAAGTGCTAGGGATCTATTTCTATGTAAATGTTAGCTCATACAAGACAAGTGTGGCCTTTAAATTTGGGTGGGATAACTTTAAAGGTACATGGAATTTTATTTGCCAGGTTAGATGATTATAAGTGAAAGGAGATGATGCAGATCAAATAACTTAAAGAAAAATAGCCTCCTTGATAACTAGTGACATTTTTCATGTTTGCTGTGAACACTATGAAGGTTTGCCTTTGGTGCACCAATTTGAATGTGGATTCCCTAGGTACCAGAGCCTTGACAGCAATCTTTCTCAATATATTGAGAAAGATATTCTCCTATTTGGAGAGGTTTGTATTTAGAAAGAATCTGTGTGCCTATAAATCTTGAGTGAGGATTGGAAAGGAATAATTTATCTGATAATTTGTAAATTTTCAGAGACATGTGAAAAACTAAAGTGCTTTGAATTTGAAGAACACCTTAGGGTTATATTCAGAATTCTCGGAAGGCTGCTCTTTTCCATAATCTGGAAATCGATTTCCTTGCAAATCTCCTTGAATATATGAACAATCAGTTTTGAAATTCAACTGAACTGTGTCAAAGGGTTGGTTCTGACAATTGTGAAGACTGCATGGAGAGGTTATCATAAAAGCCATATGGCTTATTTCAAAAAAGATGTCTATAAATAAAATTTTAAAGCCTTGGAATTCTTTGAAAACTATGTTTTAAATATCAGAAGTACCTTGTTAGCACTTGAAGCACAATTTTCCTTTAGATTTGAGGCTTATGAGTTAAGTATGGTGATGAATGACATTTTCCTTTCAGCTAGTTACAGGGTTGTGGATATTGACTTGCTTTATTTGCCAAATAAATAAATAAATAAATAAATAAATAAATAGATAAATAAATAAATAAAAGCACTGCCCTGAAACACCAGCATAGCATGCAGACTAGCTGTGATCAACATCTGTGTTAATGATCAACAGCGGTGTTAATCCTACTCAGCTCTTTTAAGAGAGTTACATGATTTTTACTCTATATATTTATGAAAGCTAGATGATTAGATGATATAAATTCAAACTGTTAGCAGAAAACAACCTCAAAAAAGGAAAGTATAAATCTGTGATGTAAACTATATTAGAAAACAAGACCTGTATGGTTACAGAAACTTTACTCTGCCAAAGTTAAATAGAAATAGGAGCATGTAGACACAACTTGTATTAAATACAAATTCTGAATATCTTTAGTGGTTATTGGTTCTTAAGACAGTTTTTATGAAAAAACATGCACACTTTGGCAAAGAATAAACACTATACTGTTGGGAACAATCATCTAGCCATGGTAATGCTGTTATCCTTTATCTTCTACAACACACCTGGAATCACTTTGCTCGTAACAAAAATAATAGAAACTTGCTATGGAAAATGAAGAAAGTATAGATAGTCAAAAAGCCACTTTAGGGGCTAATATCCAACAACTGCAGTGAACTCATGAAACTCAGCAATAGGAGAACAAGTCACCCAATCAAAAAATGGGCAGAAGAGCCAAATAGACATGTCACCAGAGAAGACACATAGGGGGCCAATGGTCACATAAAAAAATGCTCATCATCACATCACAAAAATGCAAACCAAAATCACAATGAGAGTCTAGTGCACACCTGTGAAAATTTCTCATGTGAAAGATTAGAAACAACAAGTACTGGTGAGGATGTGGAGAAAAAGGAACCCTCTTACATTATTCATGGGATTGTGGACGAGTCTGTCCCTATGGAAAATGGTATGGCAGTTTCTCAAAATAATAAAAAAAGTAGACTTGCTGTATGACCTAGCAATTCTACTCCTAGGTACCTGCCCAAAGAAAGTAAAAACACTAATTCAAAGGGATATGTACACTCCTGTGATCATTGCAGCGCTATTTATCATAACCAAGTTGAAGAAGCAACCTAAGTGTCTAAAGACAGATGAGTGGATTAAGATTTGGTATATGTACACTATAGAATACTATTCAGCAGTGAAAAAGAAAAAACTTGCCATTTGTAAAACATGGATGGAGCTGGAGGGGATGAAGCTAAGCAGAAGAAGTCAGAAGGAGAAAAGCGAATACTGGATGGTTTTGCTAATATGTAGGATGCAGAGAAACAAAATAAAGAGTCAGACAAAACCAAATCTAAAGTAAACACTAGGAGTCTGACTGTAAAACTGAAGCCACTAGTGGGAAAGGTGGAGATGAAAGGAGGCATGGGGCACAATGGGCTATAGGGGAGGACTATGGGTGCCTTGGGGGTGGGTGTGGTGTGGTAACATACATCTGAAGAGGTATGATCCAATATCTTTGAGTCATGTACAGTGTTGTAAACCAGCCTTTCCTCAATATTCATAAAAAAACCCCACGTTAATGAATTACTCCATTTTTCTGGGTCTCCACCACATATACTGGAGGAATCCATGTTAGTAAAACTCCTTTTTTTTTTTTTTTCTCTCATAAAAAAGTACGTGGCAACTTCAGCTGGTAGAAGGGACTTGAGATTGACTTTTTTTTTTGTATCTTAATGCTAAATTTTCTGAAAGAACATCTGTGGAAGTGTGGCATAGGGGAAATGAGCAATAAATTGTCCATTCTGACTGTTCACAAGAATAGCTTACACTATTTGGCAGGCGCTGTGCTAAGTGATGTGTGTATTTTTAACATGTGTACATATATGTAGAAGTAAATATTTAATTTTAAGTCTTCATAGTAACTTTGAGTCAAGCTGTATCATCACAATTTTACAGAAGAGACAGACATAGAGAGACTGTATAACTAACTCAAGTGTCTATACCTGTAAGTGATGAAATCTTGATTTAAATCCAGCTGTCAGACTTCGGAATCAGGATTTGATATATATTGCTCTTGAAAATTCCTGAATCCAGGAATCAATGAAGAGAAGTTACATATTTTGGGTTTGGGAAGAATTTGCTTCTGAAAGTGGTGGTATAGGGCCTCCCTGGTGGCCTAGGGGTTAAGTCTCAGCACTGTCACTTCTAAGACCTGAGTTCAATCCCGAGCCAGGAAGTTGATCTACACAGGGCATAGCAAACCTCTCCTGTTTTGTCTGCTGTTCCCCTCAGCAGTGTGTTTCAGTAGATCTGCCTGTTCTGCTCACCACTCTGTCTCTGGTGAGTCCTCTCACCCCCTACAGCTCTGACCTACACCCCAATTCTTCTACACAAGAAGAAAAGATAAAGTCAGAAAGTAGATGGAGCCCACGACTTGTTTCCAGTATTGAGAAACAGCAACCTGATTTTGGTCACTTGGAGACTTAGTGAGCCAAATGTGAGTGTGGTTTCGGTCTTACTAGGTTTGGCCTGAGCTATTGTGTCGAGCAGAAGGGGGTAGGTACCGTGTGCAGGGTGGAGGGTGGCTGCAAAAGCCCCGAGAAAGGCAAGTCTTATGGTTCCTGGGGACAGAAAGGAGAATCCATTCCCCCAGCCCCAGGTGATCCTCAGTTGGCTCATGTCCATGCACACACCAGCATACTCAGGCTGGCTGGCTCACACCAGCATATCCGTCTAATAAGTGGCCGTCACATCTTAGGACGGCTGTGTCTTGAAGATTACTCCTGGCCATACCTATGGTGCAGAATCTTCTCAATAAAATGAAATTGCTTAGCAATTGTAAAAAATGCAAATGGCATGCTTATGAGTTATCACTGACTCTTTCATGAAAGCTCAACTCTATTTGCAACTCAGAATTTTTGAGGAAAATTACTTCAAATGATGGCTACCTTCCATTTGTATAACTTAAAAAAGTTATAGTGGCTGTGTTTCGTGACTCCCTGACCTCATTAGAACAGTGACTTGGTAAGGATGTCTTCTTCATGAATCTGTTATTCACGAAAAATTTCTTGGTCATCTACTGTGTACAGTTATGATCTGCTATGGTCTAGAGATCTGTGCCTAAATAAGACAGAAACCCTGCTCCTGATATCAAGTAGGAAGTGTGTAATGTACAGGTAGACAAGATAACATCAGACTGGAAATGAATACTGTGAGATTACAAGGAGGACAAGGAGGACATAATGGAGTCTTATGAATTCCCCTGACAAACTTCAAAGATATACCACTTTAATCTCTTAAAAAAAAAGAATGAAAGGTTTTCCCCTTTAAATTAGGAGATAGTGACAGAGCAAATCACAAAAGTCCAGAAAAAGTTTGCTATAAAATGTCAGTGCTGTGATGAAGCATTTTGGATAAAAAGATAAAAAAGTACATGGATAGTTTATTATAAAATGGAGCATTTGCAAAAAAAAAAAAAAATGACAACTACACCTTAAATTATTGAGAGCAAACTAAAAAACTGTTTAAAGTATCTAGAGACCAAGAGTATGGCCCTAATTCTGCCATGGATGAGCTCTGTGAGTGTGGGGGAGTCCATATGCTTCTTTGTTCCTTATTTGTTGTTATTTTCCCCCTCTGTTCTTTATTTGTCTAGAAGTGGAAATACAGAAAATCTGTCAGGATAAAATGGAATAACAAAACTTGCATGAAACTGATTTGTTTCTCATTAAATGGTGTCTGCCTTTTAAGCAGTGGTGCCTGGATCTGGTCTACCTAATGCCTGTATTGGCTTCAATTCAGGGTAGGATTGCACCACTTTTTCTGATTTTATTTAACTGAAGTTATTCTATGTAAATTACTGCTGTAACATTTCTTTTTTCCCCAATTATGTTGTTAAGAAGCCATTTGAAAATAGCTGTTTCATTATTTATTTTTATTCAGTATTTGGAGAAAACCAGCCATGTAGAGATGCAGGAAGTACAGATATCCTTTCTGGAACAATCATCAAACTTGTTATTTTATATGAGATACTGGGCAATTTTTCTTGCTTAAAATAATACATTTTCCAAGAACCTCAGCAGTTTCTAGTAAAAAATGAAAGCTCACTTATACAAAAAGAGATAGTCAAATCAGTATGACAAAATCTGAAACCTGTATTTTCTCCCTGAACCTGATTGCCTATAATCACATGAGAAAGCCGTTTCGCCAGGAAGACATGGGTAGGTAATATTAACTGGATCAGGTCTTTTATGCTGTGAATGCCAATGTAATCATTTCTGCAGGTTTTTGTGTTTTTCTACAGTATAGTTTAAAGATGAACCAAATGCTGCTTGTTTCCACTATTCTCTTAATGTTGTTTCAAGGAGTTAACAAATTCATATACTGAGGGAATAAAAGTTGTCATGGTGATTAAAAAATGCCCACAAGATATAATCATTCTGGAAAGTGTTTCTTCTTTTAAAGAAAAGTGGTTTCTGTAACGTGCATTTGATTATTGCAGTCAACAGCCCTGTGGATACCGAGCAGGTGTAATTTAAGTTCCATAGCTATGGTTACATGTGGATTCTGCCATTAAACCTGCACGTCAGGTTTTATGTTCACTGAATTTTGTTCAAGTATCTTGCACAATACCCCCCTGCAACTTTTGCAGATCAGAGAAATCAACTGTAAGAACCAAATTAGAAAAATGCATAGTTTATTCACATTTTATAAGAAAGTGGCCAAATGACACTCATGCTCCTGTCACTTTATTAAAATTGCTTAAAGATAAAGAGGAAATATATAAATAACTGAAAGAAGTATGGATCACACTTTTTTTTTTCAGAGTCCTTGTTGTGAGAAGCTTGGCTCTTGAGACAATTCTGCCAACAGTAGTTTAAGAACATCTGATAACCTCACCCTTTCATTTTGGGGAGGTATTTACTTAAAAAGACTGTGTAAATGGGTTATGGCAACCATTTTGTAAGTCATTTTTAGAATCTTGCTCCATTTTATCCCTTGTCACATTGAAGAAGTAAGGCATAATTTTCATTCTGTCAGCAAGTCACCCCATGACAGGCAAGTGCCTACAGAGTGTAGATAGCAACATTCTCTAATGGATTGTGGGTCCCACATGAGAACTTGCAGCATGCTCATTAAAATTATAGCAACAGAAAAAGCAGAATAAATTGCCACCAAGCATTTGACTATGACACTTCTATGTATGTCTTCTTGACATGCCTATGGGCATGTCACTGTAAATTGTCCATGAGGATGGTCGTGACAGCTTTATGGACTAAAGTTAGAAACTCAGCTTCTCACTTGGCTAAATGGTGACAGCCTAAATAAGAAGAACATAGTGCAAATAGCTGATGTGTAACTGTATAATTCTGTTATGATACATTTTAGGCATAGACTATCCCAACTACCTTGGGAATTTGAAACAAAGAAATGAGACAGTGAGTATCATCAAATGATTTCCAAATATGACAAGTCTGAAAGCTCCCTAGCCCTGGAATAATTACATATGCAACAATAGTACCTACCTCTCAAGAAAATTCTAGGATTAGTGAGAGTTCAGACCCAGGAGATAATGACTGGGATATAAGGAAGGCTGAAAATTGCATTTAATAGTTCTAAGAACTTCCAAATACACTTTTTGAGGCCAACATTATCCTGATATCAAAAGGAGACAAATCAGACAAGAATCTCTCTCTCTCTCTCTCTCGCTCTCTCTCTCTCTCTCTCTCTCGCTCTCTCACACACACACACACACACACACTCACACACACACTCACACACACACATGCACACTCTCTCACACACACCCCCAATATCCCTGATGAATATAGATGAAAAAATACTCAACAAAATCTTAACACACTGAATTCAACAATATATGTGGGATAATACACCATGCCCAAGTGGCACTTATTCCCATGATACAAGCATGGTTCAGCCTATGCAAATAAATCAATGTAATTGACCACATCAACCAAAGGAAAACTAAAAATCCTATGATCATATCAATAGATGTGGAAAAAGCATTTGACAAGATCTAACATCCATTTTTGATAAAAATTCCCAATAAAATAGAGTAGAAGGAACATACCTCAACATAACAGAGTCCATATGGGACAGCTAGCACCATTCTCAATGGTGAAAACCTGAAAGCTTTGAGATCAGGTACAAGGTGAGGATGCCCACTCTCACCACTACTTTTCATCAGAGTATTGGAAGTTCTAGATAATGTAATTAGACAAGAGAAAGAAAGAAAATAAATCTCAATTAGAAAAGAAGGAAAACTATCACTTTGTAGATGGCATGATAATATACATAGGAAACCCTAAAGAATCCACTAAAAGTCTGTTCAAAACAATAAATCAGTAAAGTAGCATTTTGCAAAATCAATTTACAAAAGTATGTTACATTCCTTTATACAAACAGTGAGCTAGAAGAGAAATAAAGCAATCTAATTTATAATCAGAACAAAAATAATTAAGTACCTAGGAACCAACCATTGATATGTTGCTTTCAGAGGGGGAAGGTGAAGGAAAGAAGTAAAAATGGGAATTGGTGAGAGCACAATGGACTATGGTGGAGAATTATGGGTGGTTCAGTGGTGGGGGTGCTATGTTGACTACAGCAGTGGGGGGATATCTTACACTGTCAAAACACTAACAAGGATATATAATAATGGTATTTCAATAACAATATTGAATTAAAAAGAAATTGAATGACCTCTGTGAACAAAACTGTAAGACATTGTTAAAAGAAATACAAGAAGATACAAGGATATGGAAGCATATTCCATGCTCATGGGTTGGAAGAATTAACATTGTTAAAATGCCCATCTTATCCAAAGTAATATACAGATCCAATGCAATTCCTATCTAACTTTCAAGAAAATACAGCAAACATTATTGAAATTTCTATGGAGCCACAAAGACCCTGAAAAGTCAGAGCAATCCTGATAAAGGTAGAATGGAGGTATTAAGCTCCTGAACTTCAAATTTTTTTTTTCAGAAGTATATTTTTAATAAATACATGCAACATTTTAGTTAAAATATGCTAGAACTCAACTATTATTTTATTTTATTTTTTGCATCATTGTTCATTTTTAAATAATATTTGCTTCCCCCCCACCTCAGGTGTAGTCCCCACAGAATTTCCTTCATCAATGCACCCCTGCACATCACCACAGTCCCTTGTGCTCCTCCCTCCTTCCCTCTGATCCCGCTCCCTCCTCCTCCCCTGCAGGATGTCTCTGATTTATAATTTTGTTTTGTTGTGTTTTGTATTGTTAATATTTTTTCCCCTGATGTCTTATTTGGTTCCCCTATATTCCTCCTATAAGTGAAACCATTCGAAATTTTTCTTTTTCCTTCTGACTTATTTCACTGAGCATAATTTCTTCTAGCTCCATGCATGTTGCTGTGAATGGCATGAGTTTATCTTTTTTGATTGCTGAATAGTATATATACCACATCTTCTTGATCCAGTCATCTATTTTTGGGCATTTCGGTTATTGAACTTCAAATTATACTGCAGAGCAGTAGTAGTCAAAACAGTAAGGTAGGGCTTCCCTGGTGGCGCAGCAGGTTGAGTGCCACTCGTGAAGCTGTCCAAAGCTTCTGCAGCACAGGTTCAATTCCCAGCCAGCCAGGGAGAAACCCACATGGTACAGCAGACCTCTCCTGCCTCGCCCACTGCTCCTCTCAGCAGTGTCTTAGGTCTGTCTGCCTGTTCTGCTCCCTGCTCTATTGCTGGTGAATTCTCTCACCCTCCCACGCCTCTGACCTGTACCCCAGTTCTTGAATAAAAAAATGAATTTTTTTAAAGTAAGGTATTGGAATAAAAATAGACACACAGATCAATCGAATGGCAATTTTAGCCAGGAAACAAATTCATAGTTATAGGGATAGTTACTTTATGATAAATGAACCAAAAACATGCAATAGAGAAAGGAACAAATGGTGTTGGGCAAACTAGACAGCTACATGCAAAAGAATGAAAATAGACCACTATAAAATAGATAAGTGAAAAAAATAGTAAAAACACTCTCTGTGTGATATCATAGATGCCTTTGAGGCCCCACTTCCAATAGCAAGATAAATAAGTACAAAAATATGCAAATGGAATTACATCAAACTAAAAAGCTTCTGCACAGGAAAGTAACAATCATTAAAATGAAATAAAAAGACTATTGAATTGGAAAAGATAGTGGTACATCTTGTACTTGGCAAGGGATTAATATCCAATATCTATAAAGAACTCATTCAACTCAACAAGAAATAAAATAACCCAAACAAAAACTGGTTATTATAGCTAATTAGATACTTCTCCAAAGAAGACTTACAGATGGCCAACAGGCACATGAAAAAAGTCTCATCATCACTTATCATCAGGGAAATGCAAATCAAAACCGCAAAGAGTTGCTACTTCATACCTTTGAGCATGGCCAATACCAAAGAGACTTGAAACAAAAAATGCTGGTGAGGATGTGGAGAAAAAGGATTTCTCTTACACTGTAGATGGGAATGAGGACTGGTCTAGCCCCTATGGAAAACAGTATGGAGGTTTCTCAAAATAGTAAATGTTAAATTGATCTACTCTGTGATCCAAAAATTCCTGGATATCTACCCAAATAAAGCAAAGACACTAATTCAAATGAATATAGGCGCTCCTATATCCACTGCAATGTTTCATTTAAATAGCTAAGTTATGGAAGAAACCTAAGTGCCCAAGACAGATGAGTGGATAAAAATGTGGCTTATACACACAATGTAATACTACTCAGTGATTTAAAAAAAAGATGAAATCTTGACATTTGCTAGAACATGGCTGGAACTGGAGGGGATTATATAAGTGAAGTATGTCTGAAAAAAACAGGGAAAATAATGGATGATCTCATGCATGTTGAATATAAAGAAACAAAGCAAAGAAACAAAACAAACCCATGAAATATGACTACAGAACTGTGGCTACTATAGTGGAGGAAGTTGGGTTGGAAGCAAAGTGTGGATGGAGCCCAGTAGACATGGTGGAAGATTAGTGGGGCTTCAGTGGTGGACATGATGTGATAATACATTTGTTGAGGTGTGACCTGCAGCCCTGAAAAATACAAATTTTTTTTAAAGATTTATTTATTAATTCATACAAGCACTGGGTACAGTCAGAAGCACGGGAGGGTGAGAGAATTCACCAGAGCCAGAGCGGGGAACAGAAGAGGCAGACTGATGAAATACACTGCTGAGGGGAGCAGTGGGTGTGGCAGGAGAGGTCTGCATGCCATGTGGGACCTTTGCTGGTGGTTGGGGATAGAATTGGCGCATCCCAGAGGCTGTGGGCAGCTTTGCAGCCCAGCGCTCAACCGCTGCGACACCAGGGGATACCCCAAAATACCAATTATTGTAATCTGACATTACTTCAATAAATATTTTTAAAATGGTTCTAGGAGTACACAATAAAAGTTGGACCAATCGGTTGCTTTTGGTAGTTAGGAGATGTTGGTGAAGTTTCAGAAAATCATTTCAATTGAGAGTTGAATCAAGATTCATTGCAGGGAATGAAGGAGAAGTTTGTGCAAAAAAAAATCAGATATTTTCTGGAGAAACTATGTAGTGCAAAACAGGATTATGATGGTACACCTTGTTATCTGAGGTCAGAGAAAGTTTTTATGCAATAATGTGGAAAATATATTTTTCTAAGACTCATGTGAGAATATTTTTGCAGGATTAGAAGACCCTTTCTAAGAATATTATTAAAAGGAATTTATAAAACAGGGCTGTTTTATATTGAAGTAAAAAAAAAAAGTTTTTTAGTCTGAAAGATAAATGAGATAAATGAGGTGGGGAAAGAAGGGCTGGTGTTAGCACTTCCCAGTGGGAAGATTGTGAGGTAAGAAACACAGTGGCTTGGAGGTTAAGGAGAGGGAATGAAGAAACCATGTATTTAATGGAGATTTTTGAGTGAAAATCTATATTTTGTGTGTCATAATACTTCCTGTTATCCTCACACATTTCAGTACAACTTCAAAATCTAAGATGTACTTGGCATTATTAGCTTTTTTCTTTTTTTTCTTGCAAGATTTATATCCATGTTTGTGAAGTACTGAAAGAGTCACCCCATGAGAGTCCATATTCATGGGCATTTAATTTGTCATTGTTGTTTTATATTGCTTTAAGATTTGAAAAGTGCAGTCAGTAAATTTATGGGGTGGAGGAAGGAAGCAGTAGAGTGTGAGAAATTGAAGGTACAGAAGTGAAATTAAATGAACTCAAAGAATAGGTTTTTAAAGGTTGTGAGTTAGAGGTGGTCATCTTTTCCCTAGAGACAGAGGAAAAGGAAGAACCTTACGAAACATAGAACAGTATTTTAAAGTGAAGTGTTGATTGTGTCTAGGAGAATTTGTAGGGGGATACTCAAGACAAGAAACCGCAGTAGCTGCTGAAATGGAAAGGTGGTTCTGAGTCTACTTGTGATGATAACGGTGAGACAGCAATGATGCCAGGTCTACTTTCTAAAGGAACCTGAAGATGTCAGTCTAAAAATATCATTTTAACAGTTTGTTTTAACTCTCCAGCTCATGGATAAAATAATGTATTTCACCTGCTGTAGGAGCTACACTATACCTCCTCACTTGAACAGTTGGAGCAATTAGCTGAATCAGAAAGTCCTGTCCTTTTGCAGAAAGTGATGGCTCAGAGAAATCATGAAGAGACACTGAGGACTGAAGATCCTGTTTCTAAGAATCTTTTATCATCTGCTTTACTAAAACATGAGGAATGTATCTTTTCATTATAAAATTATTTCTATTTTGAAGCAAGAAAAAAGCTTTTAAGGGTATGAAAGAATATCGTAGTGCCATTAAATCCATCATTGTCAGTTTGTGTTTTCTGCATAACCTTGAATCTTTTATTAGCCAGTTTGTTTTTCAAACCAGTCTTGCTGCTCAGTGTAACCTCCAATATACTTTCCAGTTGAAAAAAAAATTAATTTTCAATGTGGTTAAATAGCATACACCTTTGTCAATTCTGTTTTTATTTCTATACTCTGTACACTGTTCTTACACCACTTCATCCTTGGAAGATGTATAAAGCCAATTAAAATTATATGCAATTTTCTGATATTATAAAGGATGTATGTATGACCCTGAGGGAGAAAAGTGACTAAACGTGGTTGCTGGGGCAACCAGTAAAATAGGCTATAATTGAATAGACTTGCTTTTTCAAATGTGGCATTAATCAGGTAGAAGGAGGGAAATTTACAAGAACTTCTTAGAAAAGTAAACTCATCTCATGTTAGGTAGATGCACAAGATGTTTTTTCAATGGTGGGTATGGTGGGGACATACATCTAAAGAGGTGAAAGCCTATACCTTTGAATTATACAGTATTGTAAGCCAACACTACCCAAATTAAAAACAAGCAAACAAAGAAATGAGAGGACACCATTTACATCAAAATCAAAACAAAACACGTTTGTTTGCCAATGTGAACTCATGGACCTCTTGCAGAGGGAGGGAGCTCTTCTTGAAGAGATTACTGAGCAGCAATTCTAGAGACTCCTATGTCTTGCTGGATCAAAAAGGAAAATCACAGAGCATGAGATGGATCCTCTAAAAAGAGAGAAAATGATAAACTTCTGACGTCAAGTCAAAATTTAGCAGGTCAGCGAGGAAGACTTCTTAAAGCTTTCAGTACAGTGCAGATCAGTTGATGTTAGTTCTGTTTTGTTTTCAAAAAGTTTTAAATATATCTGCTTAAAATGGTCTCCCAAAGAAAGCAGGGGCAGATATATCATAAAATGGACTTCAAGCTATAAAAGGTGACAAGAGACATAAATGGACACTATGTAATGATCAAGGGGATAGTACACCAGGAAAACATAACACTCAGCAATATATACTCACCAAATGAGGACGCACCAAAGTACATTAGATAATTACTATGATCTCTGAAAACTGACATTGGAGAAAATATCTATGTGGTAGGAGATATCAACACCCCACTTTTACCAATGGGCAGAAAAACACACACCTTCACACACAAAATAAACAAGGACACAATAACCCTAAATAAAGATCTAGACCACATGGGTCTAACAGACCTAATAGACATCTATAGGACACTATACTCAAAAAATCCAGAGTACACATTTTTCTCAAGTACATGTGAATCATTTGCCAAAATCAACAACACACTAGGTTAAAAGACAAATACAACAATTACATGAAGATTGAAATCATACGAAGTATCTTCTCTGACCATGAAGGCATCAAACTAGAAATCAACTAAGAAAAGAAAGCAAGGAGATTGCCCCTTGCATGGATACTGAACAACATGCTAAGTTGTGAGGAAATCAAAGAAGAAATTAAAAAAAAAACCTGAGAAGAAATTAAAAAAAAAAAAACCTGAGACAAATGACAAATGACACAATCTTCCAGAATATATGGGACACAGCAAAAGCAGTATTAAGAGAAAAGAATATAGCAATACAGGCCCACATCAAGAAACAAGAAAGAACCCAAAGAAAAACCCAACCTCCCATCTTGAGAACTAGAAAAAGAAGAACAAAAACTTCCAGAAGCGAGTAGAAGAAAGGAAATAATAACAATTAAATCAGAAATAAATGAAATAGAAATTTAAAAAACAGTGCAAAAATCAATGAAACCAAAAGCTGGTTCTTTGGAAAAATAAACGAAATAGACAAGCCTCTAGCTAGGCTCATAAAGAAAGAGAGGGGGAAAAAAAACTCTTTTGGGTTCATAAATGAAAGAGGAGGAATTATAACAGACAAAGCAGAAATCCAGAGGATAATTAGAGATTACTATGAACATTTATATGCAAACAAGTTCAATAATCTAGATGAGATGGACAAACTCTTAAAATTATACAGTCACCAAAGCAGAATAAAGAAAAAATAGAAAACTTAAACCAATTACAAAAAGTGAAATTGAAACATTAATCAAAACCCTCCCCCCAAACAAAAGCCCAGGACCAGATGGTTTCACAAGCGAGTTCTACCAAACATTTAAAGACAAACTAACACCCATCCTACAAAGCTCTTGAAAAAAATTGAGAAAGAAGGAACACTACCAAATACATTTTACAAAGCCAATATTACACTAATACCAAAACCAAACAGACAGCACACAAAAAAAGAAAACTGCAGGACAATCTCCTTTATGAACACAGATGCTAAAATCCTCTATGCGGTTTTAGCAAACTGAATCCAACAATGCATCAAAAGGCTAACACACCATGACCAGGATATAAGATGGTTCAACATCTGAAAATCAATTAACATAATTCACCACGTCAACAAAAAGAAAAATAAAAACCATGTGATCATATCAATAGATGCTGAGAAAGCATTTGATAAAGTCCAACACCCATTTATGATAAAGGTCCTCAAAAAACTTGGAATAAAAGGAAATATCTTAATATAATAAAGTCCATATAGGACAGATCCACAGCTAACATCATTCTCAATGGTGAGAAACTGAAAACCTTCTCATTAATATCTGGAATAAGACAATGATGTCCACGCTCACCATTGCTTTTCAACAACATACTGCAAGTCTTGGCTAGAGCAATTAGGCACGAGAAGGACATCAAAGGAATCCAAATGGGAAAGAAGAAGTAAAGCTATCATTATTTGCAGATGATATGAAAATATATAGCGAACCCTAAAATAATTCATGGGAAATCAGGTTAAAAGAATCAGTACACAAAAATCAGTAGCATTCCTAAATGCAAGCAATCAGTCTGAAGGTGAAGAAATTAATAACACCATTCCATATATATAGTACTAAAAACTTAAATACCAGGGAATAACCTAACAAAGGACATGAAAGACCTATTCAAGAAAAAAAAAATACAAACACTGTTAAAAGAAATAGAAGAACACAAAGAAATGGAAGGACATTCCCTATTCATAGTTCAGAAGAATTAACATGATCAAAATTGCCATCCTACCAAAATAATTTACAGATTCAATGCATTCTTCAAAGAAATAAAACAAATATGCTGAAATTCATTTGGAGTCACAAAAAACCCTGAATAGCCAAAGCTCTCCTGATTAAATGGGGGAAGAATGAGGCATTAGATTCTCAGACTTCAATCTATACTATAAAGCTATAATAATAATACAGCATGGTATTGGAACAAAAGCAGAAACACTTCTGGGACTCTACCCTTAGAACACAAAAAACATTAATTTGGAAGGAAATAGGAAATCTTCATTCCTATTTGCGATAGCCAAGATATGGAAATAACCTAAGTGCTCCCAAAACAGATGAGAGGATCAAAAAGATGTGGCTTATATACACAATGTTATACTACTCAGCTATCAAAAAGATAAACTCATGCCACTTGCAGGAATGTGGATAGAGCTGGAAGAGATTATGCTCAGTGAAATAAGTCAGAAGGAAAAAGATAAGTATCATATGTTTTCACTTCTATGTGGAATATAGAGAAACTGAACAGAGGGTCAGGAAAAAGACAAAACTTGTAAGCTGACCATAGATCTGAGGCATTCAGCAGGGGTAGGGGAAGGAGAGGAGCCAAAACAGGGGAGGAAAGTGCATAAGGGATTGTGGTGATGGATCACTGGTGCTGTGGTTATGGGAGAACTACGAGCACTACACATGAGGGGAGAAATCAAATACTATGCAAAAATGAACAGTGTTGTGAGAAAAATAAGTAAATGACTTAACGAGAATAAAATTTAAACATAAATGTGAAAAAGGAAAAAGTGCATCTGATTAAATATTGACATTTTTATTAAGTTACTTTACAGTTTAGCTATTTGCATAATGTGTATGTTTTTAATTGGAAAAGGTTCGGAAGCTCTAACTAATTTACTTCTTCAATAAAGTTTAGGGCTTGCAATTTAGACCAAAAACAAATCCATGATTCCAATATTGGTATTAAGGTTATTTAAATTGCAGGGGTATTTTATTAAGTGAATTTTGAAGAAGGAGTGCTTCTGTCCTGCTGGTCTGCTGGTGGAAACTTCTACCAAATGTTTTTCGGTATCATTAGTATAATGACTCATGATAAATTTCTTTTCCATCCATTTTTTTAAAGTTTTCTCTCCTGACTGGCACCGTCACCAGTATGACATGATAAATGATACTTTCTGTCTTTGACTTTAGCAGTAGGAAGTTTTTGCTTAATTTAGTGTTCAATTTCAATAACCAGTTTCATTTATCTTTAGTAATATGAACCAATAAAAATAAGTCCATATGTAAGAGTAATAGTAAACTATAAACTCCACAAAGCAGAGGCTTTTGCTATTTCACCACTACCCTCAATGCCCAGAACAGTTCCTGGAATGTATTTAGAATTCAGTAAATATTTCTTGAAAAAAATTGGATAAATATTTTGTAGAGAAATATATTTGTGACTCTGGTAGCTTATACTTTATTTGAAAAGAAGCCCCACCAAATTAAGAATTTTTTTTTGGTAAAATTCCATG
Source organism: Talpa occidentalis (assembly GCF_014898055.3). Classification (NCBI taxonomy): domain Eukaryota; kingdom Metazoa; phylum Chordata; class Mammalia; order Eulipotyphla; family Talpidae; genus Talpa; species Talpa occidentalis. Next base: position 43,663,103 of record NW_023601653.1, on the reverse strand, counting down.
TAAAACAGCCAGAAATTGTCCAGATGGGTAAGAAAAAAAGAATGTGCTAAAAAGACCTATTTTTGTACAGGTAAGCAAAGTAGCTGAAATCCAGTAAAGTGACTCATAGTTTACATTGATATTACCTGTGGAAAGGGGTCCCTCTGTTAATGTGTTATAAGAACATGACATGCAAATGAAGTAAACAGTAAATAAGTTTTGAGATTCAATAAGGGTCTTTGAAAAAGATCAGGAGAGGAGTCTGGCATGAGTCTGAGGGGTAACTCAATGAAGTCGTGGTGACTGGTCTTTGCTTGACAAGAAAAAGCTAGTATGCTAAGCATTCTCTGAACTGTTTGGAGAGGTGTTACATTTCATGTCGACTTGTTGAACTAGACTTAACAAACTAAATATTTTTTGTTACCTGTATCACCTGTTCTGATTTGAAATCATTGCTAGAGTAGAGGAATCCGTGGGCTTTGAGGAATGTGGACTTTATTTACTTGATGCAGGTACTTTTGTCAATGGCATGGTTCTCCTTGGAGGCTGTCAATTGTGCCAGTTAATTAATTAATCAATCAATCAATTAATTTTGCATAGAAGAACTGCGGTGCAGGCCAGAGGTACAGGGGATGAAAATACTCACCAAAGACAGAGTGGGGTGCAGAACAGGTGGATCTACTGAAATCCACTGCTGAGGGGAGCAGCGGGTGAGACAGGAGAGGTCTGCTGCGCCATGTAGATAGCTCCCTGGCCGGGGATCAAACTTGTGTTGCAGTGGCTGTGGATAGCTTCATAGGTTGTGTCTTAACCCTTTGCACCACCGGGGAGGCCCTTCCCTCCCCTGTTTTGACTCCTTCCCCTCCCCTCCCCTGCTGTATGTCTCCGTTCTATAGTTTGCCTGCTAGTTTTGTCTTTTTATCCCTCTGACCCTTTGTTTAATTTCCCTATATTCCGCTTATAAGTGAAATCATCTTATATTATCTTTTTCTTCTGACTTATTTCAGAGCATAATACCTTCCAGCTCCATCCATGTTGCTGCAAATGGCATGACTTTATCTTTGTTGATTGCTGAGTTGTATTCCCTTGTGTATATAGACCACATCTCCTTGATCCATTCAGCTCATTTTGGGCATTTGGGTTGTTTCAATATCTTTGCTATTGTAAATAGTGCTGCAGTAAACATAAGAGTGCAGGTTTCCTTTTGAATTAATGTTTTTGTGTCCTAGGGTAGTAAATCAGCTTTTTGAGTGAAACCTTTAGTTTGCAGGAAATACAGGCGATTGGCAATATATTAATTTTCAAGTATGGATAAGTAATGCGGTGCTGGGTGGGGGGAGGGGGAGTTGTTGCAATTTGAGATAAAGTGGAATTTCAGGAAAGACCTGGCATATATCTAGGGGAGGAACATTCCAGGTGGAGGAAATAGTAATGGAAAATAAAAAAAGATTAGAGTCAGCAGTGTGCCTGGTGTTTGGGGTCAAGACCAGGGAAGATGACAGAAGTGAGGTTGGGGAGCTCACAGAGTAGTCTCTGCAGGGCATTCAGGGTCTTAGGAAGACTGCTTTTCTTCTGAGTGAGGTAGAGAGTCATTTAAAGGCAAAGGTGTGTTGTCAGCTGACTCAAATTCTAAGTGGATTGTTTTGTTTTCTATTAGTCTTGGTATTACATTTGGCTGCGAGCAACAGAATATCTGACTAATCACAGCTTACGTGAACAGAGTATTATTTTTCTTTTTGATGTAGGAGGTTTCTGGAATTGGTCCAATATATCCATGATACCTTCACAGGCCTAAGCTCTTTTTATTTTTCTTTTCCACCATCCTGCTCTCTTTAAGGGCTTGGAGACTGTGACTATTTTGTGTGTGTATGTGTGTGTGTGTGTGTTTTATCTGGTTATCTGAGATTTGAGCACCTTGATGCAATACAGAAAGCCAAGGAGTAAGGAAAGGCAGTTCTTCCAGAGCAGAATCAGCCCACAGACACAGTGGAAAAGTTCTTGTAAATCCATGGCTGTGAGATATCTGCAGAAACACTGAAAATGCATCAGAAGACCTCTCTCTGTAAAGAAAGTATATTTTCATTAGTCTTGTGATGTGCATATTATTTTATGAAATTAACAATTATCCCGTCTTGGGACCAGGTCAGTGGCTTTCTAGTTAAGGTTTATTCAAGCTGGGTTTCTGAGCAGCCCCAAGAAGAAGAACAGCTGCACCCCAGGCCCAGTGGGTCTCTTTCCTCCTATCTCGGGGTGAATAGGGGAACAGGCACCCCTGCTCCTCAGGCCATCTCCCATGCAGGTGTGCTTATGCCTCGGCTTCACAAGATTGATGTTGTTTCATTTTCGAGACCTTGGAGCTGAAAGAATTAATGACCTAAGGCTTTGGCTTGTCTCTGAGAGAGTACAGCCAAGCTTTCAGTTTAGACATAAGGAAGAAAAATGTTGAAGAATGGGGATTTTAACTTATTTATGACGCTGGGAACATAAAGTATCTAATCTGAACAACAATGTGTGTGAGATCTTACTACTTTTATTACCAGTTCTGTGTTACTACTCCTGCATTAAAATTTAGAGATAATTAAGTTACTTAAGTGATAACCAGTAATCAACAGCAACATCAACAACAAAATTAGGAGTTTTATTCAAGCATGTTCTACTTATCCAGATACTAATAGCTTTTTATAGTGCCCCAGACACATGAGGGTAACTCTAAGGGAAAATTAAGAAAGGTGATCGAATTCCAGGGGGTATCAGTGTATGTAAACCTTCAGTGGGATTGTTTATGCCTAGTTCAAGGTGAGTGTGGTGGATTCTCAAATATCTGTGAGTTTAAAAAATCATTGAAGGAGTTTACTTTAAAAAGTAGGCTAGGGCCTCCCGGTGGCGCAGCGGTTGAGCGCTGGGTTGCGAAGCTGCCCGCGGCCTCCGCGGCGCCGGTTCGATCCCTGGCTGCTCCCCGGCCACCGGTGGAGGGTCCCACATGGCGCGCAGACCTCTCCTGCCGCCCGCTGCTCCCCTCAGCAGTGTACTTCGGTCCCTCTGCCTGCTCTGCTCCCCGCTCTGGCTCTGGTGAATTCTCTCACCCTCCCGCGCTTCTGACTGTACCCAGTGCATGTATAAAAAAAACGAAAACAAACAAACAAACAAATAAATAAATAAATAAACATGCCTCTAAAAAAAAAAAAAGTAGGCTAATAAACTCCACCCTGAGGTTCTGGCTATGCAGGCGCGAGGCAACCCGGGAATCTGCATTTTAGTAAGTATGTAGCCAACTTTTTATGGAGGTAACATTGTTTACATCATGTGTTAAAAATGGAGGATCTCCCCATCAGGTGTTGCCATTACACCACCAAGACACCTCCAGTCCCCACCTATTGTGCATCACACCCCCCAGCCTGCTTTCACCCCTCCCCCAACCCCCTGGCACCATAAATTCTACAGTCAACTTTCCGGACAACTTTGATGCAGGTATTCTGCGTCTCATGTTTCAAAAAATAATGCTCGAAAATGGAAATTCAACAGTGAAAAAAACCGCACTGGAGACTTCTCACTTCACATTCAGGAGTTGGTAGAACTCAGATTGGTGGGTAGTTTAGGAATGAAGATGAACGGGTTTTCTCCAGCAGAGAATTTTTCCATTCACCCCATTGATAATTTAGAGAAGCTACAGAAGGAGCCGAGTAATCCCTTGTCTAGGTGAGAGGACAGAAATGACAAAAGATACAAACAGGACAAAGCATGATACCTTTATTTAATCTCCCCCCCCACACCCCCCAAGTTTGTTCTGTAATTTTTTGTTGCTATCGTACAACCGGACACACTAGAAGATTCTCAGAGGAAGCTGAAAACACTGACCTCGGCACGATACAGGTCACACATGCGCTGCTTGCTTGCTTTCTGAATATTTAGCAGAAAAGGTGCCTTTGTCATTTTTGCTCTTTCTGTTGGAATTAGCTTGCTGCGTTCTGTGTTGCTTTTGACAGGTTCTGACCTCTTTGCTCAAATCCAGCCACTTCTTGTTGAGTCCAGGCGTTTAGGTCTCCTGGATGTTGCCCACACCCAGCGTCAAGTCCAGGATGAGTAGGAGTTTTCCTATAAATAGGAGGCTCAGCCTCACCAAGAAAAGACCAAAACACAACGGCAGCACCGAGGCATGTCCCTGGATATAAGTTTTTTGCTGAATGTTTGTTGAATGTCTCTTATTTGTCAGATCTGCACCAGGAGCTGAGCCAATAATTTGTGATTGAAAGAATTGATTTAGAAAACAACCTTGTGGTTTCCTGCTGAAAACCTTCTTTTAAATGGCCAAAAGGGGAGGTTTTTATATTAAAAAGGAAAGGAAAGGACGCTTGTGCAGAGTCAAGCAGGCAGAAAGAGTTGCTTTGGGAAAGAAACACCCTCATAGTCACTGGCGGGCTGGAGAACTGCCAAGAACCTTGACAGTTTGTGCGCCTAGTCTGTGTTACGGCTTACTGGATCATTTTAATAAGTCAGCAAGAAAATAAATAATTATGGAGTATTTATGATTTTTGCTGGCTAGAGAATTCCATGTTTTAGACTGTATAAAGGAGAGTAGTGGAGCCCTAAGAGACAGACCAGAGAGTCAAGCTGCTCGGAGCCAGGTCTTGCTTTTGTTTCCTGTGAAATGAGGGAACTCAGGCAAGTTCTCACTCCCCTGAGTCAAGTCATTAAAAAAATGTATGAAGAGGGGCCTCTCTGGTGGTACAAGGGGTTAAGATGCAGCATGTGAAGCTGTCAGCAGCCTCTGCAGCACGAGTTCTATTGCCGGCCAGGGAGTTACCCACATGGCACCACAGACCTCTCCTGACTCTCCCGCTGCTCCCCTCAGCAGGGTATTTCAGTCAGTCTGCCTGTTCTGTTCCCCACTCTGTCTCTGGGGAATCCTGTCACCCCCCACGCCCCTGTCCTGTACCCCAGCTCTTGTATGCATAAATAAACAAATCTTTAAAAAAATTTAAAAAATGTATGAAGTATACCTGTAAGGACTTTTCTAAAGATTAAATAGATAAAAAGTGTTATGCATTTGGGGACTCCCTGGTGGTGCAGGGGTTAAAGTCTCAGCACTATCAAGCTATCAACAGCCACTACAGCCTGAGTTCGATCCCCAGCCAGCAAGCTGACCCACATGGCACAGCAGACTTCTCTCTTGCCTGCTGCCCCCTCAGCAGTGCATTTCACTCTGTCCCTGGGGATCCTCTCACCGTCCCCACCCCCGCACCTCAGCCCTACATCCCAGTTTTTGCATGCATACATAAATCTGGCATACATTTAGTGTTTAATACATTTAATGTTCAAATACTGTTATTGAGGTGCTTTGCCTGTCCTCAAGGAGCCTGTCGTATAACTGGGACACAGATGTGTCCTTATTTCAAGGTGTGGTGAAAGGCATTGTGAGAACGAGCTGGTCAGTCAGAGCTACAAGAATTGATATTGAGGGTTGGAGCAAGGACTGGTATTGGAAGGAGCTTATTGAAGAGCCATTGTTAAGACTTAGGGGTCTTTCTGGTGGCATAGGGGTTAAGTCTTAGCACTATCACTGCAACAGCCTGAGTTTGATCCCCTGCCAAGGATCTGACGCACATAGGGCGCAACAGACCTCTCCTGTCTTACCCACTGCTCCCCTCAGGAGTGGATTTCAGTAGATCTGCCTATTCTGCTCCCCACTCTGTCTCTGGTGAGTCCTCTCACTCCCCGCACCTCTGGCCTGCACCCCAGTTCTTCTATGCATAAATAAATGAATAAATAAAGTTGGGTAGGCAGCTAACACCCAAATGCCAAGCCAGGCACGGTATTAAAGCATAAGTGAGAAATGTCCTACGCTCTCTGAGAAACAATTGGAAGGGATCCTCTAAGGGGCTGGAGGTGGTTTACTAGCTTGAGAGAAAACAACATCAGAGAAATGTCGCTTTGTTGCTGAGATGAGTTTGTCGTGTTATTGTGTTTTTGTGTTGTTGTGAGTTTGTGTTGTTGGTGATATGTAAATTACCTCGCTATATGAGCCTCCTTTCCTTGGATTAATTAATAATGGGAGGAATTGGATTTCCAACAGATACAGAACATAACATTCACACAAATCATAACTTGATATCAAAGGCAAGAGACAAAAACCCTGCATTAAAAATGTTAGTAATTGATCCCTTCTTTACAAAAATAATAACGGGTTATTTCTAACTGTGAAGTAAGAAAGGTTTTTATTTCTTGCTCTCACCTCTCAGCTCATGATGTTGAAGGCTATTTAGTATGCAAGTGAGGGTGTCTGCTCATGATCCTGCATTTATACTATAGATTTAAATGTGGATAGCAAATCAGCACAAACCCCCCATTAGCCAATGCCATTATATATTTGAGGAATCAGTTTCCACAAAAATATGTTAATTTCTCATTAGACATTGATAAAAGTAGCTGTCCCCTTTGTCAGTGTACTTTGGTGTAATAAATAAAGCCCTTCTAGAGCTGTGATGGGGAAAGGCACAGTCACGACAGCAAGTTGTGAAATGGTTAGCCCACTGAGAGACACAAAATCTGCAAAAAGCAAAAACAAAGATAAGACCAATCACCCGTTTCTGGGAGCGGAAAAGGTAAAGCCAGGATTTACACTACGGATTTGATACTTTGGGCAATGTATACATATATTAAAAAAAGATCACATAAAGAAGCAGATTTCTCAGTCTGTCGTGCCTGCCACCGAGAAGAAATATGCCGCTTAACAAGTACCTTGCCCAGGTGTTTGCGCACTTACCAGCTGGCAACTGCAGAAAATAGTGCCATCTTATCCTCACCAGGAGACATTACAACAAGTTCCCGGGGAGTTAACAAATAGGAAATATCCAGACAGGCTCAGCAGGAATGAGGCTTTAATATTCTTAAGCTGCTGAAGGCAGGGAAAATTGTTCATTAGAACAGTTGCTCCCAATGAGTCACATTTATGTCAGCCCCACTAACCTGTGTTTCTTCACTGGTGTTACACTGAAGCTGACCTTTCCCGAGGTTCAGCTGCTGCAAACAGGTCAGGAACTCTACTCTGAAGCTCTGCAGATGTGGAGAGCTGTGTTTCCATTTTCATGTCTAAAGATTTTTGTCTATAGCCTTTGTGAGAATTTTTACCAAAAAACTTACTTTTGAACAATCTGAGCTAAATTTATTCCCTAACCACATAGGCAATGGCATGAGCTATCCATTTCTTTTTTTTTTTTTTTAATTATTTTTGTATAGAAGAACTGGGTATAGGCAGAGGATTCCCCAGAAACAGAGTGGGGAGCAGAACAGGCAGATCTACTGAAATCCACTGCTGAGGGGACTTGTTTGTTAAGTGAACAACTTGTTTGTTAAGTGAACAAACATATTCAGGGCCCTGCTTCAGCCCTGAACTCAGTGAATTCACCGCCCTTCTGTGTTGGCCTGAAGGGAATCACTCCTAGAAGATTTTGTTCTCATTTTGAAAAGACATTTGCTAAATTGCTAAATTATGTTCTAAACATTTTTTTAAATGAAGGGTAACTCTCTAAGAACAACTTAGAAGTATTAAAATAGTTTTATTTGCAGTTCTGACCATGGAAAAAAAGCATAAAGTTGCTGTTTTACAATTTTTGCAGAATCCTTAAAATCAGAGAAATGATTCCCCAAACAGTTTTTTTAAATTCTATTTTCATACAGTTCCAGGGTCCCGGTAAATAGCATAGATTTTGTTAATCATAGAAAATCTTTTTTTCTCAAAGTCATACTTCTTTAGAATTTTTCCAACACTGAGATATTTGTGCTCATATTACAAAGAGAAACTTGAGGGAGAGAACAAAAACTGCCTTTCCTCGACATTCTCCAAATAAGCGACTCAAAGGAAATGCAAAACCAAGAGACAGAATTCAGAAAAGAAAATTACAGGAATTAAATAATCATCACTTCTGTGCATATAATAAAAATCCAGACAAAGGAAATAGAATTATCCAAAATGTTCGATTTTATTTATTTTTTTTAAGATTTATTTATGCATACAAGAACTTGGGTGTAGGCCAGAGGTTTGGAGGGTGAGAGGATCCACCAGAGACAGAGTGGGGAGCAGAACAGGCAAATCTACTGAAATCCACTGCTGAGGGGAGCAGCAGGAGAGACAGGAGAGGTCTGCTGTGCCATGTGAGTCAGCTCCCTGGGTGGGCGGGGATTGAATTGATTCTGCAGTGGCTGTCAATAGCTTCATAGTGCTGAGACTTAACCCCTTGCACCACCATTGAGGCCCCAAAATGTTTGATTTTAACAAATGGAGCACCACTTGTTGAAAAGACATTTTCATATTATTGGCACCTTTTCCCCCTTCTAATGTTTTGTAGGAGTGTACTTTTGGAGCAGAGAGAGATGCCAGCTATTCAGAAATATTTAATATCCCGCAGAGTTATCTGCTCTGTTATAGCAATTAATACAAACATACCAAATAATTTAAATCAGATGAGCTGGTTGAGAATGGATGTCCCATGCTGTGCATGAGCTAGCCCTTTAACATTCTAGGAAAGGCAACACCTCAGCTGGTTGTTCCATTTTGACACCACTTCTGCCGACCTCTGGTTCAGCCAGGACTGACTCCGCCATATCCATGGTCATATTCATGATCAGAGGAGCCACATGAAGGCATTTTGAGATCAACTTCCGATAGACTTCCTTTTACTCATTTAAATTCCAGTGTTTAAAGATACAAGGAGATACTTTGGATAGAGCAGATCAGATGAACTCAACATAAAATTTTATGAGACTAAGGGGAAACATGAATCCTGTAATTCAAACTTCTTCATTCTTAGAGAGGTCCTTTCATCAAATGAGTTCAGATTAAATGCAATGAAGGCATTTCTCATGCAGTATATGGCTTTTTGGTAATTCTGTCCAAAGTGCCATCTCAGAACCTCTAAAACCATATGAGAAACAAAGTGTTTTTTTTAATGTCAGTCATAAAGATGATACATTTTAGAAAGAGAATTTTTTGAGAGCATGTTCTAAATCAGAGTCAATAATCTTATGGGCCAAGTTCTGACTATTTTGGTGTGAGCTAAGATTGATTTTTTTTTTTTTACAAAATGTGAACATTTATTTAATACTTATTGCACTCTACTTGCTACTCATGTAATCTTCTCACACTCTAAAGTGGTCGCCACTATCAGTCTCCATCACAGAGGACACTAAGCAGAAAATATAGGGTCACCCAGCTAGTTAGTGGCAGGGCTATAGTGTGGGCACTTGGACATCAGGATTTGTGGCTTGCAGCAGCATGCTATGCTAATCCTGAAACCTTAGCTCCTTGTGTGAATGTTAACTCCCATCTCTATCCTTCCATCAACTATTTTATCCTTATTCTCCATTAGCTCTCTCCCGGTAGCTTTGCCTCCTGACAAATGAAACGTCTTTCCATTTCAGTTCTCCTAATCTTTGCAGGCTGTGGATTTCCACCGAGACTTGTTCTCTGACCAGAATGTTCTCCCATCTCTACCTTTCTAAGTCCTTCCCACACTTCCAGAACAAGTCTTTATTAGTAACAGCCTACTGGGAGAAACAACACTCTTCATACTAGCACTAAAACTTTGAGCTGCCACTGAAGCAAAGGGGATGTTTGCAGAATTGTAGGAGAAAATTTTAATAAATGAAGTGATATTCACATTTGTAAACAGCCAAAAAATCAAAAGACTATATCTTTTAACATGTGGAATGTATGAAATTTCAGTTTCAGTGTCTGGCAGTGAAGTTCTCCTGGGACACAGCCACCCTTATTCCTCGGTGTGTCACCTGTTCTATCTCGTGTTATGTGTGGCAGCTTTTGAGGTAAAGATGTTGCAGCATCGATTGTCAAGCCTGCAAAGCCCAAATATTTATGATCTGGCCTTTTTACCAGAAAAGTTTGCCAAGTCTGAGTCCAAATTACTTAATTTCTGACTTCGATCTATGATTGAATAAAGAGTACAAGTAATTTTCCTAAGTTGGATTTTATGTGGTAATTGTGGATGACTACCTTTACGAACACATGCCATAGCAGGTTTGTGGGACTGTAGTCTTGTTTTCAGTTGGCATTTGCATGGAATGTAGTAGGTTTCCTGTGAATATTTTTTGAAGGGATAGATGAATAAATTGGCACAAGAAACTGTCAATATTGAGGCTGAAAATTATCAGTACTAGAAGAATAATTTATTTTAGTCATGTGCTTTTTCTTCTGATTTGGTTTAAACTGTAGTTTTGAAGACTTGTTTAATTTAGTAATATTGGTATGTCCCTGAAGTAATTAATTGGCATAAATTTGAAAGCAATACATTTGTGGAATCACAAACTTATATTTGTGTCTGATTTAACTCAGCTAAATGTAATCCTAATTAGATACATGGTGTTCCAGCTTTTTGTGTTTCCAATTCATTTTTTATGGTTCCTCTGTGCCATGCAGTATTAAAAATGTATGCAAATCTCTGTGATTATTCACACCAAGAGACTGAAGTTTCTGTGATCTGTAATCATCCATTTATACATAAAGAAATTGATTTGTAGAGAAGCAATAATTAGATAGTCTTAGCATATAAACCTGAGATTTCTGCTATAGAATAGCTTGCTTTTGTATTTTTACTCTGTTCCCAAATCTGATGCTTCTGTGATTATTGATTATAATTACTTATAAAGCAAAAGAGTCCCTTGGAAATTCTTTTGCGGCTAGAGTTAAGTACAAAATACAAAACTTCTGACTGAATTAGTTAACAAATCTTTAATCTCACCAGGCAATTGCTTTACTGAAGTCTTGTAAATAAGAAGCATGGTGTCTTGTAATTCTGTTAATAAAATCACACACCAGCATAATAATGAATCACATATACAACATTTAGGTTTTAGAGCTGGAGTCAGAACTGCTGAGAGAGTTAGTTGTATAATGTGAGAGACTTTGAAATCTTTTAGAACAGACAGGTATATCAGAAAAACTTCCCTAGGCAAGGAATATTATTATTTATATTATTATATTATTTATAATATTAAATATATATTTTTATAATTTCAAGTTGTATGAGATGTACAGCATTTGAACAAATAGGGCTGTAGCTATTAATGTGTAAAATAAATAGAATAATTCCTTTCCTTTAGAGTGACATTAATGAAATATTAATCTTTATTCCAAAGAATAAAGAAATATTAATAAAGAAATATTAATCTTGGGCCTCCCCGGTGGCGCAGCGGTTGAGAGCTGGGTTGCGAACCTGCCCGCAGCCTCTGCGGCGCTGGTTCGATCCCCGGCTGCTCCCCAGCCACCGGAGGAGGGTCCTACATGGCGCGCAGACCTCTCCTGTGGCCCGCTGCTCCCCTCAGCAGTGTACTTCGGTCCTTCTGCCTGCTCTGCTCCCCGCTCTGGCTCTGGTGATTTCTCTCACCCTCCCGCGCTTCTGACTGTACCCAGTGCTTGTATAAACAAAACAAAACAAACAAATAAATAAATAAACATGCCTCTATAAAAAAAAAGAAAGAAAAGAAATATTAATCTTTATTCTAAAAAATAAAGATTATTCCAAAATCCAATTTGTACCCATGTAATTTACAAGCATCAGGTCTATGTAGGGATATGTGAAATCTAATTTACACTGCTCCTTAACTTCAAACCATACTACAATGCAATAGTAATCAAAACAATATAGTTTTGAAATAAAAATAGACACACACAGTTAAGTGGACCAGAAATTGAAAGCCCAGAAATAAAAATCACACACACAGACAATTAATTGCAATAAATGAGTCAAGATTTTATAATGGAGAAAGGAAAGTCTCTTCAACAAATGGTGCTTGGAAAACTGGACTATATACAAAAGACTGAAACTGTATCACTAGCTCATACCACACCCAAAAGTTAACTCAAAATAGACCAAAGTCTAGGATGTGAGACCTGAAGCCATAAAACAAATAGAAGAAAATATAGGCAACACACTGTGAGACATTGGCCTCAGGAATGTCTTCGGGGACACAATGACAATGTCAAGGGAAACAAAAGCAAAAGTAAACTAAGTCAAACTAAAAAGTTTCTGTAGTGAAAGAAATATGCATCATATTGAACACACCCTACTGAATGGGAGAAGACATTTGAACAGCTTACATCTGGCAAGGGGCTAATACTGAAACTCTACAAAGTACTTATAAAACTCAAGAATATAAAAACAAACAATCTGATTTTAAAAATAGGAAGATGAAAAGGAACTCTCCTGCACTGCTGGTGAGAGTGCAGACTGGTCCAACCACTGTGGAAATCTGTGTGGAGATTCCTCAATCTACTAAAGATAGAGCTTCCATATGATCCAGCAATTCCACTCCTAGGTATTTACCCAAAGGACACAGAAACATCAATTCCAAAGAGCACCTGCACCCCGATGTTTATAGCAGCACTATTTACAATAGCTAAGCTTTGGAAACAACTCAAATGCCCAAAAATAGATGACTGGATCAAGAAGATGTGGTACATATACACAATGGAATATTACTCAGCAATCAAAAAAGATAAACACATGCAATTTGCAGCAACATGAATGGAGCTAGAAGGGATCATGCTCAGCAAAATAAGCCAGAAAGAAAAAGAAAAATACCAATGGTCTCACTCAAAGCAGGAATCTAGAAAACCTAAATAAGGGACCAGGAAAAAGAATAACTATAAGAAAGAAAAAAATCAAAATCAACAAACAACTATGTACCAGAGACACACTATGGGGGGGGGGCGGGGAAAGGAGGGATTGGAGTCAAAATAGGGGGGTTGCAATTGTATGGGGAATATAAAACTGAATAGGCACTTCTCCAAAGCAGACATACAGATGGCGAATAGGCATGTGAAAAGACATTCATTATCTCTCATTATCAGGGAAATGCAAATCTAAAGCATCACCTCATACCCATGAGAATGGCTATTATCCAAAAGACAAGAAACAAGTGTCTGAGAAGAGGTGGAGAGAGAACCCTCATACACTGTTGGTGGAGATGTCAATTGTAGCCATTGTGCAAAACAATATGGAAATACCTCAAAACTTAAAAAGTAGAAATCCAGTTATACCACTTCTGGGTATTTACCACCCCCGCCCCCAAATACCAAAACACTAGCAGTGTTATTTATAATAGCCAAAAACTTGAAACAACTTAAGTTCTTATTGACTGACATATGAATAAAGAAGTATCCATTATAATTTCATCTGTTTCATTTCTTATTCTATTAATTTGTTTTTTTTTTTTCTCTTCTTTGTAAGCATAGCTAATGGCTTATCAATTTTGTTTATTTTTTCAAAGGACCAACTCTTGATTTCACTGATCTTTTGGACTATCTCTTGTTTTCTATTTATTTATTTCTTCTGTATTTTCATTATTTCTTGGCCTCGATTGGTTTGGGGGTACTTTTGTTGTTCTTTTTCTAGTTTCCTCCACTGCAGAGTTAGATTGTTATATTGGGATCACACTTGATTTTCTGTGATTCTGTATTGCTATGAACTTCCCACATAGCACTGCTTTTAAAACATCCCACAGTGTCTCTCCATTGTCATTTGTTTTTATCTACTCTGATGTCTTCATTGACCCAAGGATTGTTCAAAAGCATTCTGTTTAGTCTGCACAAATTTTGGTTTGTTCCAGGATTCCTTTTATGGTTAATTTCTGCCTTTATTGTACTGTGATTTGTGAAGATGTTTGATTCAGTATTTTATGTATTTTCTGAGACTTGTTGCATGTCATAGTATATGATTCATTCTTGAAAAAGTGCCATGTGCGTTGGAGAAGATAATGTAGTCATTGTTTTTAAGATGGAAAACTGTAGATGTCCAGTAAATCCATCTGATCTAGTGCTTCATTAACCTCTGTTAATTTTCTGTCTGGATGATCTAGCTGTTTTTGTCAGTGGTGTGTTGAAATCTCAATAACAATTGCATTTTTGTTGATATATTGTTTTAGGTCTGTTAATAATTGCTTTATACAACTAGATGTTTCTATATTTGGAGCATAAGTATTAATAAGAGTTAGAGCTTCTTGGGAAGTTGTTCCCTTGATCATTATATAGTGTCCATCTTTGTCTTGATGAACTTTTCTAGTTGAAAGTCTAGTTTTTTGGAAATAAGAATAGCAGTTTCTAATTTGCACTGAGTTGTTAGGATGTATAACTATATTACTGTTTTTTTAGTAACAGTAATTTGTCTTTTGGCTTTAAATGGGTTTCTTGTAAGCAAAGAATTGATGGCTGGAATTTTTTTTCACCCACATTGTGAGTCTATATCTTTTCATTGGTAAATTCAGACCATTCATATTTAGGGTGATTGTTGATAGGACCTGTTTATTTTAAGTCATTTTGTTTTTGATTTTTTTTTCTATTGTGTCTTTTTTCCTTTGTTTTTCTCTACTCTTTTTGGATGGCATTCCTTAGTATTTCTGTCAATTTATTTCCTTCTTCATCTGCATATGTTGATTCTGGATTTTTGGTTAGTGGTTACCATGGGAGTTTTACTTGAATTCCTTTATTTGGGGTCCTTTATAAGCTGGTGTCTGCTCCCCAACATTTACCTATATTGGTTCTAACCATTTCTTCCTTAGATTTGGTGTTCTTAGTATTCTTGCTCTTGGTTCTGTTGTTATTTTGCTCTTGACATTTTGCTATGCAGTTTGTGCTTCATTTTTTCTCGTGGAAAAATTACTTATTTTGTTTTCTTGTTTATATTTTTTACATTATTCTTCGGGTTTTTTTTTTTTTTTTTTTTTTTTTTGCTTTCTCATCTCGGTTATAGATCCCATGAAATTCCATCACCATTCACCTGTGTACAATCACCATAGTCACTCCTGTTTTGATCCTACTCCCTTCTTCCCCCCCCTGCAGAATGCCCCTGGTTTATAGTTGCTTGTTGATTTTGATTTTCACTTTATTATAATAACTTTTTTTTCTACCTGATCCCTTATTTGGATCCTCTACATTCCTCCTATAAGTGAAACCATCCAATATTTTTCTTTTTCTTTCTGGCTTATTTCACTGAGCATGATCCATTCCAGCTCTATCCATGTTGCTGTGAATGGCATGAGTTTATCTTTTTTGATTGCTGAGTAATATTCTATTGTGTATATAGACCATATCTTTTTGATCCAGTCACTACTTTTGGGGCATTTGGGCTGTTTCCATAGATTACCTATTGTAAATAGTGCTGCAGTAAACATAGGGGTGCAGATGTCCTTTTGAATTAATATTTTTATGTCCTTTGGGTAGATACGTAGGAGTGGAATTGCTGGATCATATGAAAGCGCCACTTTTAGCAGGTTGAGTATCCTCCACACAGCTTTCCATAGTGGTTGGACCAGTTTACATTCCCACCAGCAGTGTAGGAGAGTTACTTTTTCTCTACATCCTTGCCAACATTTGTTGTTGCTATTTTTTTTTTCTATGTGCCATTCTCATTGGTGTAAGATGGTTATCTCATTGTGGTTTTGATTTGCATTGCCCTGATTATGAGTGAAAAATGAAGCTTGACTACTACCTCACACCATGCACAAAAATCAACTCAAAAAAATGGATCAAAGAACTAGACATAAGACCTGAAACCATAAAATATAATATATAGAAGAAAAAAATAGGTGAAACACAAAATGACATACACTTAATAACATCTTCAAAGACACATCACCCAAAACAAAGATAGTGAAGGAAAGGATAAACAGATGGGACTACATCAAATTAAAGAGCTTCTGTACAGAAAAAGAGACATTAACCAAAACAAAGAGTCATCCCATTGACTAGCAGAAAATTTTTGAAACAATACTAATGATAAGGGAATGATCACAAAGATCTACAAAGAGCTGACACAGTGCAACAAAAACAAAGTAAACAACCCATTTAAAAAATGGGCATAGGAGCTAAGAAGACTTTTCTCCAAAGAGGAAAATACAAATGGCCAACAGGCATATGAAAAATTCCTTTTAATACTACTTGAATGGCAGGTCTGATGGCGCAAACTCCATTAGCTTCTGTTTATTGCTCCTTCATACTTAGGTGATAATTTTGCAGGATAGAAAATTCTTGGCTGACAGTTCTTATCTTCTAGGAATTTGAAATTTTTTCCCACCCTTTTCTTGTCTGGAGGGTGTCTTGATTGCAATCCAAGGAAATCCTAATTTGGGAACCCTTATTGCTCATTTTTTCCCCTTGCTTTCTGCAAATTTTTTTTATTTTGCTTTGATTTTTGATAGTTTGATAGTGATGTGTCTGGGTGTACATCTTTCTGCATCTAGGAATTTAGGTATTCTCTCTGCTGGGCTTCCGTGTTTAATTTATTCTGTAGGTTTGGGAAATTCTCATTTATTATTTTTTTGAGTAGGTTTTCAAGTCATATTTCTTTTTCTTCTCCTTTGGGAGTCCAATCATTCATAGGTTTCCTCTTCTAATTGAATGTGATATTTCTCACATTTCTCACACAAGTTTTCTACAGCCAAATTCTTTCTTCTGCCATGTTGGTTCAATTTAAAGCACCCTCTAAATTTGTCTGTGTTTCATTCAGAGTCTCCTTGTGAGCTTTTTAATATATTTAATTTCTTTAATGAAGAACTTTCTTTGTTCCTGGATTTTCTTTCTAAGATCTTCTATCTGCCTGCCTGCCTTTGAGTGGTCTCCCAGTAGCTCATTTAACATTTTTAATATTGTTGTTTTGAAGTTTTTGTCAGATAGTTTCTCTATTTCTTTTTCCTTTACTCTTGTACCTGGACTTCTATTCTTCTCATTTTGCTTTTCTATCTTGTGTTGAGATGTTCCTTGCTTCTTAGAAATGGATATTTGCCTTGTTTATTGCTATTATGTATGTGTATGTGGTTGTCATCCTGAGGATTTATCTTTTTCCTCTTAGTTTACCTTAATGTGGAGTGGAGGAAGAGGGTGGGCAGTCTAAGGCTTTAATGCTCGATCTTGGTTTGAGGAGTGACCTCTGCCTCTTGTTTTGTTCTGCAGGGAGTTGTATCTGTGTTTACGTTGTCCTCACCTCCCTCCCCACCTCGCTGTTGCTCTTTCCTTCCCGGGTTGTGATCTCTGAAGCTTGGGCCTCCCAGTGGGAAGGGCACTACCCAGATCTTCACTGCGGGGATAGTTTGCACTTGGCTGAGAGGTGGCACAGAACTGTGTGTGTGTGTGTGTGTAACTCATGCATGTGTGTCCATTTAACACTATGGTGCCCACAGTGGCTATCACTGTTCCTCCCTTCCCTCAATGCTGCTTTTCCAGGGCTGGGAAGTGTAAGCACTGTTGGTTTGTCTTCCTGGAGGATTTGTGAGTTCATGCCAAAGTCCTTCTTTCTGCAGTATAGCTTTTCAAGGAGTCTTGCCTGGCTCCACCTTCCTTTTTTTTTGATCTCTTCCTAGAGAGGGGTGTGGGAACTTTCAGTGAGCACACCACCCAGTTGTGGGGTTCCCAAATTCTTGGATTTTAGTCTGCTGAGCTCCCACTGCCCCAGATTGGGCCCAGGTCCACTAGGAATTTTGCCATGTCCTGGGTTTCCTCTGGCTGGCTAAGAGGTCAACTCCCTGCCCTGACATGCTCCTCCTCACCTCTTCCTATTCTCTCCCCTCCGTGGCCACCAACCTTAGTTTTGGGGATGTGCTGGAGCTGTATAGGTGCATCAAAGTATCTAGATTTTTTTCAGGTGCACATATCAGTGCTTTTTTAAAATTGTTTTCCAGGGAGATGGTGATTCCAACCTCTTGATTCCACCCTGTTGTCTCAATCCCCCATCTCTGACTACATTTTTTGTTTAAAGATAAACAACAGATTAAACTATATGTGTGATTGTTTATGTACATATGTTAGAAATGTGGGTTTTTTTTGTTTATGTTTTTTAATTCCAGAATTAGTTTATGGTTATGTATCACCTCATACTTGTGAAAATAATCTATATCAAAAAGCCTGGGGATGATATATGTTGGTGAGGGTGTGTAAAAAAGGAACTCTCCCTTGCTGTTGGTGGGAATGTAAATTGGCTTAACCGCTGTAGTAAAAGGTCTGGAGATAGTTTTAAAGTCTAAAAATGGAGGTTACCACATGACCCTGTAATAACTCTCCTAGATTTATTCTAAGAATTGAAAACACGAAAAAGATTTGGGCTTTCCTTTGTTCCTGACAGCATTATTAACAATAGCTATGACTTGGCAACAACCTAAATGCCCATTGGCAGATGGCGGGATAAAGAAGTTGTTTTACACATACTCAGTGGAATACTACTCAGCTCTTTTTAAAAAAGGTGGAATTGTAGCTTTTGTGACAACATTGTTGGAACTTGAGGTGATCATGCTAAGTGAAATAAGTCAGAGAGTGAAAGATAATGATTGGGTGGTTTCACTCACCTGTAGAATATAAATTACCAAAGCAAGCAAACTAACAAATCACCATAAAGACAACTCTTAGACTCTGTGAATAATAGAGTGGTTGCCCATGGGGGAAGGGAAAGAGGTTGGGTGGGAAATGCAGAAGGAGTCAACCTGAGAGTGAAAAGGAACCTGGGACACTGAAAGTGGGTGAGATGAGGCTATACACAGGTAGAGGTGGTGATGTACCCCCCAAATTTGGACAGTTTTGTCAATCAGTGGAAAAAGTCCCTGATAGAAAGGTCTTTCACCCTAAAGCCTTTAAATTTCAATATATCTACTATTGGGATAAGGTGACTACTAATGTTGCCTATGCCATTTTTATATTAATTAATCATCATTTGTAGTATTCTTTGCATTTTGAAAGGCCTTTCATTATCTATGAAATCAAAATGTTCTGCATGATAACAACTAAGCTACCACATCTGTTGTTTCTTTTTTTTAAAGCCCTTGCTAGTAGTATATCATTATGCCATTGTCAGTAGTAACATAATATCAATGTAAAAAGTACTTAAACATCATTACACTCATTATTGTAATTATCAAAAATACAATTCTAAAAACCCAATTGTGTCCTAAAGTGATATTTCAGTGGTAAGAGTTGAGTATATTATTTAAAAAGCATGGGCTTTCCCTGTTAGTTATCTTTCATTCTTTCTTGCCTTCATCTGTACAGTGAAAGGGGGTAATTATTCACTTCACCTTTTCTACCCGGTGAGATGGCTTGAAATTCCAAGACCAGCTTGTTCAGTGCTTCACCCTGGCTCTCAGCCCCCAGGCTGGGCCTAAGTACTCAACGACTTCATATTGGGTTGTATGTCATGACTTTTCCAACAACCCAGTATTTTCAGTGGCCTAACAGTGACCTGGTGGGGGTGCCTGCTAAGTGGGTTCTCTCTTGCTTTCCTTCCTATATAGGGAGCCCTGTAACCTGATGCTGTCATCAGACATTTAAGCCATGTTCTTTATGTGGGGGTGAACGTTCATATTTAATCCAGACTTGGAAGAATAAGGAGGCTCTGTATGAGAGAACCTCTGAGACCTTTGCTTCTCTGCGTCATCTAATATTTATTTTTAATTTTTTAAAAAAATTAAAAAAAATTTAAAGATTTATTTATTTATTTATTTATTTATTTATTTATACAAGCACTGGGCACAGTCAGAAGCGCGGGAGAGTGAGAGAATTCACCAGAGCCAGAGCGGGTAGCTGAGCAGGCAGATGGACCGAAGTACACTGCTGAGGGGAGCAGCGGGTGGCAGGAGAGGTCTGCGCGCCATGTGGGACCCTCGCAGGCTGGCCGGGGATCGAACCAGCACTGCAGAGGCTGCGGGCAGATTCGCAACCCAGCATTCAACCGCTGTGCCACTGGGGAAGCCCTAATTTTTTTTTAGATTCATTTTTTTTTTAAGATTCATTTATTTATGCATACAAGAACTGGGGTACAGGCCAGAGGTATGGGGGTAGGGGGTGAGAGGATTCACCAGAGACACAGTGGGGAACAGAACAGGCAGACTGACTAAAATCCACTGCTGAGGGGAGCAGCGGGCGAGTCAAGAGAGGTCTGCTGTGCCATGTGGGTCAGCTCCCTGGCCGGGGACCGAACTAGTGCTGCAGTGGCTGTGGACAGCTTCACAGTGCTGTTTCTCAACCCCTTGCACCCCAGAGAAGCTCCGTGTCATCTAATATTAACAGAATTCCTGAAAATTACATTCTTCTGGGATGCTGGGAAGCATACGTGGTATCAGTGCCTGAGATACAATAAGTGTTCATTAAATATTAATGATGAAGGAAACAATGTTGATTTTATATTCTTAAAAAATCTCTACAAGTTTGGTGTATATCATGTCATCAATACAAGAGGTTGTCTTACTGGCCAAACTTTATTTGGAGCATAAGGCATCTTTCATTTTATAGTGTTTTTTTTTTTTTTTTTTGGCATAGAAGAACTGGGGTATAGGCCAGAGGTGCAGGGGTGTGAGGGTTCACCAGAGACAGAGTGTGGAGCAGAACAGGTGGATTGACTGAAATCCACTGCTGAGGGGAGCAGCGGGCGAGACAGGAAAGGTCTGCTGCATCATGTGGGTCAGCTCCCTGGCCGGGGATCCAACTCAGCCCTTGGTGATGACAGAGCTGAGACTTAACCCCTAGGCCTCCAGGGAGGCCCTCATCTTATAGTTTTTTGGAGATTACTTTTGAATTTGTTTTATTTCTCTTAGTCAGCTGAAAATGAATTTCACATGAATTTTTTCTCACTTATTTACAGAGAACCTAGGAAAGTGCTTTATGTGTAATAAATATTCAATACATAGTGTTTTTGTTGAATTAGAAAAATGATCCAAGGCATATTGGCATCATAATCAGAGATTTAAAAATGTTGTTGGCCATTAGAAACATAACATGTATTCACTCATTTGAACTTTTAACTAAAAATAATAATTATGAGGTTGTTATTTCAGGGCTGTTAGTCCTTCTGGAGGATACATTTTAACCACTTTGTCTGGTTCAGTATCTCAAAATGATCCCAGCTAGGTGTGCACACTCAAGAGTCACTTTCCTTCAAATACTTGCTACAGGGTTGCAAGAGTCTGTTTTCTCAAATTAGAAGATAGATTGAGAAAAATACATTTAGGGGGGAAAAAATAGTGCCTTCTTACCTGTGAAAGATATTTGCTAATAGCAAAATTTTAGCCCTTGTATGTTACCTCATTAAGTCTGTTTGGTGTAAACTTATACAATTATATTGAAATATTAATATAAGATATATATTATATATCATATATATAAATTATATAATTTTTCTTCTCCTTGGAAGAGACAAATGATCTTTGGGATTTCTGAGTATAGAAGTTACAATGAATAAAAATGCTGTCCTCTTCTCATGGCTATTTTTCCAGAGGAAAATGAGGAGAATTAAAGTAGAGCTTCCATTAAAATTATAGCTTCTGTAGTCATAGTTTTTGGAAAAAATGAGAGAGAGAAAGTGAGAGATTAAATCTTCCCAAAGCCGTATGATATGCAGTGATTCTAACTTTTTCTTGGTGCAGTCTTTTTCAGATCTAATTTTGCTAAAACAATCTTAATTATGGTACTTTCTATGCATCCCCAAGATAATATCTCAAGTTCTTCTGCAGTATAGGGTTTTCAGTTGCATAAGTTTTTCTCCTTTTCCAAGGTTTCTTGCTATAAGTCACCTAAGAACAGTTTACTCCCAACTATTAATTTTAACAAAGAACACAGACCTGAGAAGCTAAGAACAATGGAAAATGACTTTTAGTTCAATAGGATATTGAATGTTTTGAACATGCTGGCTTGGAAAGACCCGGATAATACTACCAACTCTTGATTCCTGACTTCCTGCTTTGGTCCTGTTTTTTCTATTACAGGGCTAGATTTGTTCTTCATGTTGGCATTAGACTCAAACAATATTCAGGTACAGACCTGGATGATTTTCTCTGCTTTTGGCTCAAATCTCAAAGAAAAATCTGTCTGGATAGATGATCCCAGATTCAGATGTTCAAGGAACATTTATAAGCAGATTTTGATGAATTCTTACCATATCAAATGAAATAGTGAGGCCCAGTTTTTAAAAATCGTTTTCACTTTTGGCTCTATAATATGTGACCCATACTCTATAAAGCCAACTGGTACGTATTGCTTATTACAACCAGAGTCAACTTCTGAGTATTGTTTTCTGAGGAAAACAACTTTTATCTCATTTTAATTATTTTTTTGCATTGCAAAGATAATGCATTTTTGTTTTTAACAATTAGAAAGTGCAGCTAGAAATTCAAAATGATATATAAACATAATCCCATTAGAGAATCACGTTATGATACAATTTTTTTGACTGTTTTATGCATCATCTATATTATAATGTGCAACTTCCATGAAGTGAGATTTGATTTTCTTACATCATTGTTCATTTTTGTGCAATATTTGATTTCTCCCCTCAGGTGTAATCCCCATAAATCTCCCACATCACAGTCCCTTGTGCTCTTCCCTTACCTGTTTTGACCACCTCCCTCTCCCTCCCCTGCTGGATGCCTTAGATCTATAGTTTGCCTACCTTATTTTAATTGTAAAATATTATTGTCTGTATTATTATTATGACTTTATAAGTAATCTGATTGTTGATATGCATGTTCTGATTCTTTTTAGTTTTTATTTGTGCCTCATAATCAGAACATTTAGTTCCAAGTTACATCCAATTATATTACTGATTTTGCCAATAAAAAAGCTCAGTCAGAAGTGTAATTAATATATCAAATTACTCTGTAAGTATTCTTTTGTTCGCTAATTGTTTCAAGGATTTTTGAGCAAAGTATGTTGTATTTGTGCCTTAGAGCAATATGCTACACATAAAAATTACTCAGTAAACACTTTAGTTGTTATAATGGCACTTGCAATGTTTTTCCTTTCCATTCTTATTATTTTCAACTGATAATCTCACAAGAGTATATTTTTAAAAATATACCTTTCTTCCTCCCTAATCTATACATATATTTACCAGAGGAGTAAATTGTGTATACTTTACTTGCTTATAAAGTGCATCAAAGGAGCTCTAAGCTTAAAAATAGTATCAAACAATAGGTCTCAAACTTTTGCTATCAGAACACCTTTGCACTCAACAATATTTAGGACCCCAAAGATTTACTTTAGAAAATTCTGGAAACCACACTTGTGTTGAAGCACTGCATTCCATCAGCTGACAGTGATGATATTGTCTATCATTTAGCTCTTGGAATCTCCCCTGTGCACTTGAGAAAATCAGCATGGAAGAGTCAAATAAAAGCTTAGTCTTGTTATAGCAGTTGTTTTGTTGTTGCAAAATCAAAAGGGTGTTGGTATTATCAGCCCTTCCTTCCCCAAAATACAACATTTAAGAATTGCTTCATAAAACATAATGTTTGTGAAAAGAAATATTTGTGGAGTAGTTTGGAGACTGTGGTATTTTCTCACAAAGTTTTTCAGTGTGACTTCCCCAATAACACTGAGGTGATGTAATTTTACAGTAGAAAAAATTATATTCAGGGAAATTAAGAGATTGGCTTAAGGGAGCTCAACTAATAAAGTCCAACTAAGTTTTCCCATTGCAGAGTCTGTGATTTTTTTCCCCAGTAACATTTCCTTCGATATCTGTACAACCTAAACATTTTCCATGGAATTGGGTTAGTTGACTTAAATCTAGTCCCATTACAGCCTCCTCAATGTGAGGCTGATTTGAATCAGAACTGAAGTCTCTGTTTAGCTTTGAATTTATCCTGTGATGTCTGGCCCTACTGACACCTGAAAGATGAATTAGTTTAAAGGTAACTTAAAGACGTGGGGGTCTTAGTCGGCTCTTGGGTAGTTTTGGGATGACACCAATCATGAATCTAATGCCTCAATAGATCTGCTCTTTAGAGAGACCTGATTGCCTCCAATAATTTACAGCTGGTCTAGACCATTCAGGGTCGTTGGATACCTGTTCAGACTTTACAAGTCTTTCTTGGGCTGAAATGTAGACCCCAGTATTAGACTAAAATGGCAGAAAGCCAGCAGCAAAAATATCAAATGCCATTTGCCTGGGAGCTGGCCCCACTGTATTTATCTCTTTGGAGGACTGCACTTTCTGTACTGTCTTTAAGCTTTAACCTCTGGGCATATCAAAATGACAGTACTGTATTCCCTGTAAATCAAAGAGGACAGGGTCAAAGACCATTCTTTATCTCCGTTGCTGTCTAGGACTTTGATTCTTCAAGGATTAAACATGGAGAAAATATGGATCACAGGTAGAAGGGACACAATATGTGCTGGGCAAGAACTATAAATAACAATGTTAAAGTTTCTTAGAAATGAATGAAAAGCCAAGCCAAATTTATAAAGGAAAGCAGCTTGACTATTTTCTTTTCTCTGTAGTACACTGATCCACTTAGGTGAAATAAAATGACTTTTTTACCAAAATGAAAAAAGGTAATATTTTCTAAAAGGTACCTTTCATTATTTTGCTTATCTACTAAAAATGAAACAAACAAAACAATTCCATAGCAACAAAACTTTCTTTTGATGATTGTGAAGAGAAAGTCCCTATTTCTTTATTTGGCATTTAGGTGCTTTGCCATTCTTATACCCACCACAAGCTGCCATTTTCCCATGGGCTTCTCTTCTCCAAACAGTTGCCCCCAACAACCAAAGTACTTTGGCTTATTATGTCTACCCTATGGTTTACCACCTTTTCACTTTTGCTCCTATCTTTGCTTCAGCTGACTGAGCTCTTTCCTCATTTCCTTTCTTTGTTGACTTCTACCCATTCTTGAAATCTTTTTTATTTTTTTTTCACTTGTCTACTGCATAGAAATCTCTTTTTCTAACCTTCTGGAATAGGGGTTGGTAAACTTTTTCAGTAAAGATAGTACATGCTGCACCTCCCTGGTGGCGCAGGGGTTAAGCACCGCACTATGAAGCAATCCGCAGCCTCTGTAGCATGAGTTTGATCCTTGGCCAGCCAGGGAGCAACCCACATGGCGCCGCAGACCTCTCCTGGCTTGCCTGCTGCTCCCCTCAGCAGTGTACTTTGGTTGGTCTGCCTGTTCTGTTCCCCACTTTGTCTCTGGTGAATCCTCTCACCCACTGCATTTCTGGCCTGTAACTCAGCTCTTGTATGTATAAATAAATAAATCATTTAAAAAAAAGATTCTAGGCTCAATTAACCCTGTGGTCTGTGTTGCAATAACACAACTCTGTTGTCATACCTCAAGAATCCATCCCAGACAATACTTACCCTAATGAACACGCTCGTGTTCCAATAAAAGTACCTACAGGTAATTTATAATACTTATATACAAAGAATAAGAAGGATCAGCAGTTCCCCAACTCTTGATCTAGAGCATCTGTTATGATTTGGGGTCGCTTAGCATACAGTGTCTTCTTTTCTTATGGTTTAGTGTGTTTATCCAATAATCTTCCACCTAGACTCTAAGCTCCATGAGACAAATTTGTTCTTTACATATGCCATACATCTACCCTGGTACATTAAACATGATATGTATCAGACATTCAGATGTTTGTGACTGACTTAAATGTCCTTGAAGACATGAAAACTACTGATTCCTCTATTTTCATTGCATTACCCTGTTTCCATTGTGTTTTCCCATTGTTTTATGTGCTAATTCCTAATGTTGATTTTCTACAATGGTATTTGACAAGTGTGGGCATCAGCCTATGGTAAGATGCAGCATATTCTCTCTGTTAAGATATAGACAAAAGATCAGGATGGAAGCTTTAATGTGTATCCTAAGAAAACATTTTTGAGTTATTTGCTATGGAATGGTTATGATGAGACCTTGCCTAGCCTGCCAACATAGCATTCATTTCTTAGCAGAACAAAGTATCATAGGTTGGCCTCCTGAAAGAAAGCCAGCTCCAGTTTTACCATTTAATAAAATGGAGTACACAGTGTAATTTGTGCAATGTCAAACTTCAAAGCACAATTTATAACAATAATGTTTCTATTTACAGCATGCCACTAAGGAAGGGACAATAAAGTGTCAGGTTTGATAATGTCTACTGATTGATATTAAGGTCAGAAAGGGAAATATTTCTATTATCAGCATTGTACAGTCAGTTAGCTCAATAGAGGCCAGAATACATTCAAATTTACTTTCTTTTCAAAATTCAAGCATTTCTAAAGCGTAGTAGTATAGATTTTTATATTTACCCAAGAGAACCTAGAGTATAAAAGCAGAAACAATTGAAAATTGCATGTTTCTAGTTTGTTTTTTTTCCCTCTGCTAGCCTGGAAAAGATTTGGTAAATGTAGTCCAGCCACCAGCTTTTATTTGCTCTGTATTCTATTTGCATATGTTAGCTATTCCTTGCAAATTCTACACCTACATTTTCCAGTGACATAGATGTGGTCTGAGAAGATTGATTATAAGTCATGAGATTTGTAATGCTGACAAGAAGGAAAAGAAAGTGTAGCTGTCCCAGATGATTCAAGGATGGACTCAGCTCAGATACCTCATTTTTTAAAATTTTATTTATGTCTTTTTTACATCATTGTTTATTTTTGTACAATGTTTGATTCCCCTCTCAGGTGTAATCCCCATAAAATTACCACCACCAAGACATCTGTGAACTGTCACCATATTCCCTCATGCTCTTACCTCCCCTGTTTTGATCCCTTGATGACTGTCTCAATTTATACTTTCCCTGATAGTTTTTTCTTTCTTTTTTCTTTAACCTGGTCTCTTATTTGCTTTCCCTGTGTTCCTCCTATAAATGAAACCATCTGATATTTTTCTCTTTGTTTCTGACTTATTCCACTGTGCATAATCCCTTCTAGTTCCACCCATGTTCCTGTGATTGGCATGAGTTTATCTTTTTTGATTGCTGAATAGTATTCCATTGTGTATATAGACCACATCTTTTTGATCCAATCATCTGTTTTGGGGCATTTAGATTGTCTCCATATCTTGCCTATTGTAAATAGTGCTGCAGTAAACATGGGAGTGCAGGTTTCCTTTTGAATTAATGTTTTTGTGAACTTTGGGTAGATTCCTAGGAATGGAATTGCTGGGTCATATGGTAGTTCAATTTTTAGTAGTTTGAGGGTCTTCCATACAGCTTTCCACAATGGTTGGACCATTTTGCATTCTCACAAGCAGTGTAAGAGAGTTCCATTACTCCATCCGCTCTTCAGCATTTGGGCCATTCTCACTAGTGTGAAGTGGAGATACCTCATATTTGAACCATAAATTGATATGATTCACACATAGCAGTGAAGAATCTGATGCATGTAGGCTACTTCTCTTGATAATAACACAGAGCTAATCATAGAAATAAGTCATTCTCATACCAGGGTGTGGATTAAATGCTCCACTTTGAATAGGCATTTATTATATTCTAGAGTCTTTACCTGTTGATAAAGTAATAGAATTTCCCATTCACATCTTCAGTCAAAATGTTGTTTCTCAAACCCAGTCAGTAGTGATCACTTGAGCTCAACAGCGTGACCCAGGTACCAAGAAGGGCTTGAGATTTGAAACTGAGGGTTTTCTTGTGTGCTATATAATGAGATGACCTTGCCTAGAGATGGGAGATGATGTGCTCTAGTGCCAGCTCATGAACAGGACACTGTAGTTGGCCCTCCTAACCTTAGGGTATTTATGTGGACACTCATTATTGATGGATACCTGAAAGCGTCATTGTACATACTATGGTTTTTTCCTATCCATACACATCTATGCTAAAGTTTAATTAATAAATTAGGTATAGTAAGGGATCAACAACAATAACTAATACTAATGACGGACATTCAGTATATCATAATGATATATTTTATTAACAGTTATGCAGATGTGGTCTCTTTTTTGCTTTCTAAAAATATCTTATTGTACATGGTATTTTTGGACCACCGTTAACTGAAACCATAGAAAGTGAAACAATATAAAGGGGAGGAGTCTTGTGCTTTATGCTTTATATTCCTATGGGACATCCAGAGGCACTGAAAGAGCATTACTTTTCACCCCATTTCCCCCCATGAGTGTAACACAGTCAGTGGAGTAGCCATTATCCTGTGAAGTCAGCTCACATGAACAAAAGTGTTGAGATCAGTGAAATATAACCATACACCACAGGAAGCCACATAACCACCTCAAGAACTCAAGTTGCAGGGAAGAACTTTAGCAGTCTTCATGACGAGCTTGAGAAGCTAAGTATTAGTTTCTCATTTTCCCACTGATTATTTACTGAGTATAAACTCCATGTCAGGTAATGGATATGAATACAACTGGACGGACACAACCCCTGTGAATTACAACCAAATAGTTTTGTGACTGCAATGTTTTAACACTATAATAGAGGCATACAAAGTGCTTGGAAAATTTACAAAAATGGGGATGGCCTGCTGTAGGGTGGAGTGGGGTTTGAGGCATGAACGTTCCCTTCAGGAAATGATATTTAAGTTGCAATCTGAGGGGTGACTAGAAATAAGGCTGAGTGTATATGTACCACATATACTTAGCCATGGAATATTACTCAGCATTCAGAAAAGATAAACACATGCAATTTGCAGCAACATGGATGGAGCTGGAAGGGATCATGCTCAGCGAAATAAGCCAGAAAGAAAAAGAAAAATACCGGATGGTCTCACTCATAGCAGGAATCTAGAAAACTTAAATAAGGGGCCAGGAAAATGAATAACTACAAGAAAGTGAAAATCAAAATCAACAAACAACTATGAACCAGAGACACCCTTTGAGGGGTGGGGGCCGGGGAAAGGAGGAATTGGGGTCAAAATAAGGGGGTTGTAATTGTATGGGGAATATAAAAATAAAATTTATATTGAAAAATGAAAGAAATAAGGCTAAGTGTAGGTGACACCAGGGGGCCAGTGTTGCAGTGATAGGAAGATAATCTTGAGTGCTTAATATGAATGTGATAAGATTTGGGATCTACAAGAATGCTGGTTTGCCTTAGAACTGGATTAGGTCAAATTACATTATTTTTTTCTGAAGGAATGACACAACAGAATGTTCACACTGTACCATATATCCCCAGCTCCCTATAGTATAAAGCCAAAGATGCTCTCCTTTCTCATTTTGGTTTTTCTAATTATTATACTTTCAACTCCATGTTTATAATTATCACTATAATTGCATAATGTTTTAAACTCTGAAGTATTTTTGCATATTTATATTATCATTCAGTTCTCACAATAGACATGACTAAGATTATGGATCCTAGGATACTTCTCAAAGGGGGTGGATGGTGTTAGCACAAATTTCAGTCATGTCTTAGGTCAATTACAGTGTGTACAGTAAAAATCAGACATGCATTAATCAAAACCATTTTTGGCTTTTAAGCCAACCACAGGAGGTTCTTATTTTTTTCAGGGGGTAGAGGGAGGAGTTATAAATGAGTCCTATCACTGAGAATCATCTTTTTTGTAGAGAATCATCTTTATTGCAGAATATATCTTTAAGAAATGTCATTTTCCTGACGACATATGATGTTGAGCACATTTTCCTATGCCTGTTGGCTATCTGTATGTCTTCTTTGGAGAAGTGTCTATTCTAATCCTCTGCCCATTTTATTGCGGTTTTATTGAAATACAGTTGATGTATATAGCAAGATGTAAGTTTAAGGTTTGCGATGTATTGATTTGATTTCCTTGAATATTGAAAAAATAATTGCCACCATGGCATTAGTTTTTTCCCATTTTTAATCCAATTATTATTTTATTGTATATGTTTCTTACATTTACATATTTTGGATATTAATCCCTTACAGATATGTGGTTTGCATTTATTTTGTCCATTCTGTAGATTACTTTTTCCCACTGCTGTTTCATTTGCCAGGCAGAAACATTTTAGTTTGATATAGACTCACTTGCCTATTTTTGCTTTTGTTTATTACCTAAGATTTTGGTGTCATATCCAAGAAATTGTTTCTCAGACTAATGTCATGAAGGGTTTTCTTCTATGTTTTATTCTAGTAATTTTAGTTTCAGTTCTTAAGTTTCAATCCATTTTGAGCTGATTTTTGTGTAGAGTATAAAGAGCTCAATTTCAGTTTTTATGTGTGGCTATCCAGTTTTCTCAATACCATTTTTTTCACATTGAAGTAATATCAGTTTATAACATGTACAGTAACATCAGTTTATAACATATTTATAACATGAAGTAACATTAGTTTATAACATGAACGGCCTTGTAAATTGACATCTGCAAACCACTAGAATTCTAGTTTCCATCCATTACTATAAAATTGACCCCTTTTACCTGATTAACATTTCCTTCTCTCCATCTGGTAACCACTACTCTGTCTTATAGTCTGTGTTTTGTCTTGTTTTATTCTGTTCATTCATTTGTTTTATTTCTTTTTAATATATTACATGGCATTTGTCTTTCTTCATCAGACTTTATTCAATAAGCATATCACCTTTAGACCCATCTATGCTCTTGAAAATGGCAGAATATTACCTTTTTTATAGGTGAGCAGTATTCCGTTGTATTTATATACCACGTCTTCTTTATCTAGTCATCTGTTGATGGGCACTTAGGTTATTTCCAACTTTTGGTTATTGTGAATAATGCTGTGACGAATGTTGGAGTTCATATCTTTTTGAATCAGTGTTTTTGTTATGTTTGGATACATACCCAGCAGTGGGATAGCCCGATCATGATATTTCTATTCTTAATTTTTGGAGGGATCTTCCTGTTACTTTGTATAAGGATGGTACCAATTTATTGAATACATTTCCACCAGGAGTGTGTACTTCTATTTCTCCACACCCAAAACTGGTGTTCTTTCTTCTAACACCATTTGTTGAATATACTATCCATTCCCCACTGTTTATTTTATGTCCTTTGTTGAAGATCAGCTGACCTTATATATGTGACTTTTTCTGGACTTTGTATTCTTTTTAATTTGTCTCTATTTAATTATCTTTATACCAGTGCCATACTGAAAATCCGGAGTGACCTCTACCCCATACCAGTTAGAATGACAATTATCAAAAACCAAAAACCAGCATTGCTAATGAGTATGTGAAGAAATTGAAACCATTGTGCACTGTTGGTGGGACTGTAAATTAGTTTCACTACTATGGAAAACAGTAAGGAGAGTTCTTAAAATTTTAAAATAGAACGACAAGATGATACAGCAGTCTCGCTCCTGTGTATAAATTCAAAAGAACTGAAAATGATTTGAAGGATGGTCTTTCATGTTCATTGCCACATTATTCATTATAACCAAGATGTGGAAATAATGTAAGTGTACAATAAACATTGAAGAATGGATAAAGAAGATGAGGTATATACATGGGGTGGAATATTATTCAGCCTTAAAAAGGTGATGTCCTTTTGAGTGCAACATGTGGGTGAATTTGGGGAGCATTATGCTTACATGAAATAAGCCAATCAAAGAAAAACAAATATTGTGTGATTTCATTTATATCAGGTATATAAAGCATTTAAACCCATAGAAGCAAAATAAAGAATAGTATTTGCCAGAGACTGGGCAAGGTAAAAATGGGAGTTGGTCTTTAACAGGTATAAAGTTTCAGTTTTGCAAGAGGCAGACTTCTGGAGGTCTGTGTAAAACATTGAACTTACAGTTAATTATACTGTAATGTACACTGACAACTGGTTAATAGTAGAGCTCATGTTATATTTTTTACACAATAATAATACATAAATATCACTAACTCATTCTTTTATCTTGGATGCTGCTGATAGACAGAACCAGCCGAGAGAGAAATGAGAATAAATTGCCAGTGAGAAAATTGATTATTATTGAAAGAAGGTATATAAACTAGATTCTTTTTACATTGGGTTTCTATACTATAAGAATTTCTCTCTTTGAAGACATAGTGAGTAGTTTGTATTTCACTATACATGATTTAGAAATAATGTAGTTAGTATACAGATGATTTAGTGATGCTAATTTACTAACAGAGTGTATCAATATACTAATGGAAGCATTTAAAGAGCTTGTGGATAAAAATAATCTAGGAGAATGAAAAGCAAAGCATAAAAAGACCTACTTTCACTGTGTCACTTATGATATATTGTGGTCCTTATTTGATCCATGAGTATAATAAAGCATTGCCATTCAATTAGACTAAGTTAACTTTAAAATTAATATTGTGCCTGTGCTTGATTCCATTTAAAGGGCTGCAGAAAGGGAAGAGGATTTTGAGCCATTCACTATGCATTAGCTTCAATGACAGAATATAAATCATAGTGAGTCATGGGCCTCTGCCCAGTTCTGATCTCTGTGTGGTGCATGTCAATGTCAAACTTTGAAAATGTCTGCCTCGGTTAGAATGGCATGCATTTTGTAATTGGACAGAAATAAGTAGAATGAATTGGAGGCTAAAATCTGGCCTTTTGGAAATGTTTTGACACTTTACCCAGGAGCCTACATTTATTAATAGTAATGGCTCCTAAATTTTTATTTTGTCTGGCTTACTGATTATATAGAAAGCTCCAGAAAGAAGGAAATGCATTAGTGAAAAGTATTAAAAAATTATCTTTGACATCTCTAACATGAGGGCAGATCCAGGTGGTTGATGAAAGAGCATAAATCAATTGATAAGAACATCCATTTTAATATTTTTCTTTTGTGTCCAATATTTAATCTTTCTCATTCTTTTTAGGAAGATACATCAGGATTTCCATTATTAGTAAGAAAATCCATCTTGTGGGTATCTGTGTCAATTTTTCTCAAAATTCATTCATTATCTGTTAATGAACAGAATGAATTAGGGAAAGAACATGCACATATGTGCATACATATAAAGATATTCAACTAGAGAACAAAAGAGAAAAGAAATGAAAATTTAAAAGTTCCTACCATGTTGAAGGGACTCTGTTAGAAACTTTATCTCATTCATAAAAAAACTAATAAATAAATATTATTTATTTGTCTGAAAGCATGTGATTTTTTTTTTATATTGACATGCCATTATGTTTTCCTATCAGTCATGGGATCTTATCAAGACTGGCTAATTCATTAGTTA
Source organism: Talpa occidentalis (assembly GCF_014898055.3). Classification (NCBI taxonomy): domain Eukaryota; kingdom Metazoa; phylum Chordata; class Mammalia; order Eulipotyphla; family Talpidae; genus Talpa; species Talpa occidentalis. Next base: position 43,630,257 of record NW_023601653.1, on the reverse strand, counting down.
AGACATCACCAGCTGATCAGCTTTTCTTTGTGGGGCTGGGGTCAAGTCAAAAACCATATTGTTCTGGCATAAAGTAATTTGCATCACCTCATTTCACCCTTTCCTCACTACTTTTACAATGCAAGAGAGTATTTGTCTGTACTATGTATATGCAAGTGTTATGTACAACTAGCATTGCACAGATACCTGCAAGTATTTTAGTAAGAGTCTGATCTTGAACTGCAACATAATATTTTTGCCTTTTAGTGTATAGAATCTTTAAAACCAATACTTCCTTGGCAATAACAATGAAAAATATGCAGACTCATAAAGTGACTAAGATTGGAAGTCATCTTGTACAATGTTCACGTGGAAAATGGGTTTTGATCGATTTCCAGGTGGAATTTTGACTGAACCATATGCAAATAAGTAGGAAAGTGGGAGGAGAAATGGAAATTATTTCTTGAAAGTAGAATGAAATGGAGGTTGGACAGTGAGTATGTCATTATAGCAGTGGAAAGGAAAATGAAAGCATTCCTTTAGATTAAAGAATGTTGAGGAGGAAAGATGAAGAGGGAAAAGACTCAATTCAGTTACCACTTAGAACTTACTTACGATTTAGATGTTAATTCCCATTATTCAAAAATGCTCCCAGATCTTCACCAGTGGACAAATTGGAAATGTGCTAACCAAAAATAAAATGGAATAGATCAAATCAGTATTGCTGATGCTTGGGGACAGTTATGATATCATCCATAAAGAATTTTAAAATAAAGAATGTAAGACGTAACTCCTAATGTCCATGTTTAATATATAGCAGCAGAGAAGGGTAAGGTCAACCTTAGAATAAAATGCTCCCCAGACCAGTGTTTTCTGTAGTAACTTGAATTCATTTAGTCACCAAACACATACTGAATCCCTACTAGGTGGCAGACATAGAGTACAATGATGAACAGATAGACAATGTCAGCTCAGAAGACTTAAAATCACAGAGGTCAATGTTGACATGTCATGACCAAGCATTTCCCAGGAGAGATGGTGTTCATTGCCCAGATCACCTCTCTGTTAAAGATAGAGGCACCAGGCATTTTTTTGTCTTTTGTTATTAAAGAATTGAATCATCCAGGTCCTTCCTGGTGGCGCAGGGGTTAAAGTCTCAGTGCTATAAGCTATCATCAGCCACTACAGCATGAGTTTGAGCCCTGGCCAAGGACTCCCATGATGCAGCACACCTCTCCTGTTTTGCCCGCTGCTCCCCTCAGCAGTGGATTTCAGTGGATCTGCCTGTTCTGCTCCCTACTCTGTCTCTGGTGAATCCTCTTATGCCCTCCCCACCCACCACACCTCTGGCCTATACCCCTGTTCTGGTATGCATAAAAAAAAAATCTTAAAAAAGCATCCATTTAACATCCCCTTTTCTGGTCCACACTAAATACGGAAGTTTCTGATAATGATTTAGAGTTCCAGATATGTCTGCTTATTGGAAGAAATACTCTGGTCAAGAAAATATGAAGATTTTAGTTCTTATGATGTTTATGTATCTCTTTCTTATTGTAGTCATTAATAGTCAGTGTTTTATATCAGTCTACTGTGAGTCCATCCCAAAGAGATGGATCACTTTCCAAAATGCTGCCAAAATGTTTTCTGATCTTGAAGTCAGGGAGCAGATCCAAGTCTATCATCAGTTCCTATGTCTCATGAAAAACCGTCATCTTGGTGATCCTGAGTCTCTGTTACCTATTCTTTTCCTGTCTTCAAATTTCTACAAGGAATAGGTCTTATTAAATTCTTTCAAATAATATTGAGCATAGATGGGAGAGATACTACCTTCACAGCAGTGATGAAACAGATAAGCTCTTTTTTTTTCTTACCTCCTCATAGTATTTCCCTGGTGTCATTTCTCAATCTCATCTTCCCCAGACATCTCCTGCCTCAGGTATGGCTGGCAAAGGGCCAGCCCATCATCTCATCAGATGTCTTTCTACTATTCAGGGAGTGGGGCAGTCTCATACGTGTTAATTTGCTTTTGACGTCTGGTTCTTGTCCATCTGTTTAGAAGTCTGCTGTCATTATCTGGTTACTGGCAAAGCCAACCTGAGGCTATCTTTTAAAAAGTCATAAAAAAAAGAAATCAACCTGAAATTACCCCTCCTTTTCTACAGAGACCTTAAGAAGAATAGGAGCTAGGAGCCAGTTACGCCTTAACAAAATCAGCCTTTTCTGGATATCAGCATTTTTCTTTTCTACTTGTTTTTAAAACCCTTTGGTACAAAATCCTTACATTTCTGCCTGATGACTAATAATCTGTTTTTACCATTGTCCTATGCAGATCTCAGTGATATTTTACTTTTTATGCCTCGGATAATATTGTACCTCACAGTTGACTTGGTTGAAGAAATTAGTATTCTGCACTATACATTTTTCATCCAAAGTTGAAATGGGAAAATCATAGTGAACACTTTTCCTTAGGATAGTGTAAGTATATGTGTATGGGGTTGTTTAATTTTGTTGCAATTACTTAGATTTATAAAAAATAATAGGATGTTTAAAACTTTATGGTAGTATTTTTGTTTCTAACCTTTTGAATTAGTAGTTCAGCCCTGTTTCTTCATGAAATATGGAGAGCCTGATTAAAAAGATAGTCTGGGGCCTCCCTGGTGGCCTAGGGGTTAATTCCCCACACTGTCACCACTGCGGCATGAGTTCGATCCCTGGCCAGGAAGCTGACTCACATGGTATAGCAGACCTTTCCTGTCTCTCCCACTGCTCCCCTCAGCAATGAATTTCAGTAGATCTGTCTGTTCTGTTCCCCACTCTGTCTCTGGTGCATCCTCTCACCATCCCTGCACCTCTGGCATATACCCCAGTTCTTCTAAAAAAGAAAAAAAGAGATAGTCTGTTTCTTTCTGACTTATTTCGCTGAGCATGATCCCTTCTAGCTCCATCCATGTTGCTGCAAACTGCATGTGTTTATCTTTTTTGATTGCTGAGTAATATTCCATTGTGTATATGTACCACATCTTCTTGATCCAGTCATCTATTTTTGGGCATTTGGGTTGTTTCCATAGCTTAACTGTTGTAAATAGTGCTACTATACACATAAGAATTATATAAAATAAAATATTAATAAAAAAGAGATAGTCTGGATGGGCAGGTTAATTAGGGGGCATCCTGGTTTCCAACATCATAGAACAATTTCAGGAAGTAAAGATCAGGATTCCAAGTATTATTCCAAGTATTACTGGTGAAGAGGAGAATGAGGGGAAAAAAAGGATCATTTTTCCATATGTGTTTGGAAGAGCACTTTGAAAATGCCTACCAAGAGAAATGAAGTATTAGTAAAAAAGACTAAAATGGATAGTTGTCATGGCAAATTGGGAGTTGAATCAGCCAGGTGCCATGGCTGGAAGGGAGTTTGAATATATGTATATATACACATACAGAAACCAATAAATTTCATCTAAACATCCTACCTGTCTTTAGATTGATTGTACATTTTAATGCTTATATACTTCATGTCATGGGAATAATTAGTGTGGATTTATTCTATTTTTGTTTTATTTATTTATATATATTTTTTGCATAGAAGAACTGGGGTGTAGGCAAGAGGTGTGGGCAGTAAGAGGATTCACCAGAGACAGTGTAAGGAGCGGAACAGATGGATCCACTGAAATATACTGCTAAGGGGAGCAGCGGGCAAAATAGCAGTCTGCTGTGCCATTTGGTCAGGTACCTGGCTGGGGATCGAACTCAGGCCATAGTGGTGATAGCTCTGAGACTTAACCCCTACCCCACCAAAGAGGTCCCTATTCTATTTTTAACTCAGGCTCATTCATTGCCAGATGATGACGTGTTTTTACCCAGAAAAATATAATGCTTGATGATGCTTTGGTTATAGTCTGCTTATTCTCTTCTGTCCATCATGTTGCCCAAAGCAAAAGTCCTCTGCCTTTCCAGATTTCCTCAAATTTATCTCTTTCTTTACCAGCACTGTAACACTTCCACTTGTTTTAATCCCTTAGTACTTACTTCCAACATGGCAGTTTGTCTTCTGCTCTCACGCTCAGCACGGGCAGCCCCTCGGGCTCCATGGTACCCTATCAGTCCCTGGTTCCAGTGCTTCTTGGCAGTCTCTGTGCTGTGGCTTGTCCTCTTGGAACACGTGGTGCTGTTTGCTGTGGGTGTCACTGTTCCCGCTGCTGTGACTACTTCCTTTTAGTCTCTTTCATGGATTCTCCTGCCTCTGTTCTTTCATGGCTACTGATTGTGGGGACCTCTCACCTATTCCATTCTGAGGGTCTCCCAGTACCTTCCCAGATTATTGGGAACCAGCTAGTCCCATCAGCTCCAGATCACATGGTCCATAGTGGCCATTCACATTAAAACAGGTCTGACCCTGTACTTGCTTCCTTAAAACAGCCAGTGAGGGACTCCCTGGTGGCCAGGAGTTAAGTCTCAGCACTGACACCTCTATGGACTGAGTTTGATCCCCACCCTGGAAGCTGACCCACATGGTACAGCAGACCTCTCCTGTCTTGCCTGTTGCTCCCCTCAGCAAACAGTGAATTTCAGTAGACCCACCTGTTCTGCTCCCCACTCTGTCTCTGGTGAGGCCAGTCACCCCTTACACCTCTGGCCTACACCCCAGTTCTTCTATACACAAATACATAAAAAAATCTTAAAAAATAAAACAGATGGCCCAATGGATAAAATAAAATCTCTTGCCGTGGCACAGACACCCTCAGAATCTGACTTCTATCTTCCTTATTTCTCTTTTGTTTAATCTACTGCTTTTGATGTTTCTTAGGTTTTATAAAAACTGTACTTTTTCCCTTAAGTAAAAGCATTATCTTAATACTACTATCAAATAAACTAAACATTCATTAATAAGAAAATATTCTGATCTTTATTTTTGCACATTATTCTCAAGTACCCAGTTACAATGAGATTGCATATCCCTTTATGATTTCCTTTTCTTGTATTTTACATTTTTTACAAAGTGTACAGAGGGACATACAATATTTAATAGGCTATTTCTTCAGATCAACAACTTGCATTATATCCTGTAAAAATCTGTACCTCTTTAAAACATTTAACCGACACATCCTTGTTTTTGGCTTTGTTAGCCAAAATAGCTTAAAGAATTAACTAATGTCAGTATGTAACAGTGACTGTGAGTTCATTTTCTTTATATAGACAAATGTGTCTTATCCATGAGCCTCGTTTTCTGTTCCTGGTTCACATCCCTCTGCTTTCCTCCCTGCACCAAGCAGGAGCCGGCTGGCTCTGGGCTGGAGTACCACGTCCCGCCTCTGCCTGGTAATCTCCAGTGTGTTGAATCTTTTGATGCCTTTTCCCCATTGATACAATAAGGGTAACTTCGATGTCTATATTAAGAGGAGACCGTGACGGTTGCAGGAAAGGAAGCCCACAGCTGCTGCATCGGGTGCTGTCCGCCTTTGTCGTGGCTCTTGTTATTACATCAATTTGCGGTGGGCTCAGGGGGGATTTGCAGAGAAAGCTCGGGAAACCAATAAAGATAATTAAAAGTTTGGAAAATTACAACCATGGAAAACAGGTAAAGGAACAATTATTCAGCCAACAGAAGAAAAAGCCCAAGGGGAGATATAAGAAAGAAAAATGATTTCCTAGAGGATACACTCAGACCATTCTCCATTAGTATTGAGATGAAAGCCCAGGGCAGCATATAGGATTTATATTTGCCATAGGAACATTTCCCAGGCAGTGATAGGCTAGCCAGAAAACTTTGCTCTTAAAACTCCCCATTTTTTGTAGGTCTAAAACTTATGCTTGCTCCTGTCCAGCCAATCTAGGTATGAGGTGGCAGAGTGCAGAGAAGTGAGTTAGGCTCAAAATCCTTTTCTCTTTTCCTCTGTAAGTCAGTCTCTCTCAAGCTCTTTTCTTGCTCCATCCATCTCTTTAACTATCTCTGTGTCCCCCCACTGCCATTTTTCTTTCTTTTTGTTCTCTTCTTTCTCTTGCCAGCCCTCCGGGCTCCTGCTCTGTCCTCCCAGCCCCAAGACAAGCAGGTGTTTTTCAGAAACGTTCCCCAAACTGCTGTTCTGCCTTCTTTCACATTCATTGTATCTTTTGGCTGGCGTTACGGTCGTTTGGAGAAGAGGAAGATTTCCACTTCCCTAATGAATGAAGACACAAAAGTTTTTAGGATCACTTACCCTGACTGTATGATTTTCTTTCGTCGTCTTCCTTTATTGATGGTACATGACAAGGCAGCTCCCTACGCCCTCCCCTTCTCCAGGGATTTGGGATGGAACTGTGACAGGTCTAGGGATTCTCAGGGTGGATGAGTCGGGGAAGGACTGCCCCGCAGCTGAAAGTTCCTCTCTTCCTCTTCCGCTCTCTCTGGGGCTGGTGGTGTAGGGGTGGGGGCTGTTACTCCTTGGAGGCCATTTGGGTCCAGCACCCTGTTGCTGTAGCCAACTTCATCATCATACCAGGAGATAAGCTGGACAGAGCGGTCACTGAGGGCAGTGACAACCCCACCATCGGAGGTAGAGGGCTGGGCATCACTGTTAAAATCACAGGACACAACCTGGTCCTCAGTGTAGCCCAGGATTCCCTTGAGGGGGCCCTGTGATGCCCACTTCAATACTTTCTTGATGTCATTGTATTCGGCAGCTTTCTCCACACAGCAGTTCGGACATGTAGGGGTGCGGACATGGCACTGGACAGCTTCCTGCTTAACTCAGGGAGGACCTTGCCCACAGCCCAGGCAGCGCCAGTAGAGCAGGGATGATGTTCTGGGCAGTCCCTTGACCATCACCACAACTCCCCAGAGGGGCCATCATGGTCTGCTGGGTGGCGGTGATGGGCTGAACTGTTTTCATCAGTCCTTCCATGATGCCAAAGTTGTCACAGATGACCTTGACCAGGGGGCCAAGCATCTAACTATATGAATTTCTAAGATCTTCTTTCTCCTGCAATGTGCTTCTCTTTATCTTCCTTTTGAATTGAATTTTTCCTATAATTTGTGGACAGCACATTCTACCAGAGAATCTTCAAATTCCTTTTTTTAGCCAATATTAGAAGTTCGGGTTGAGGGGGACATCATTCAGCAGCACTGTTTAGAGAAGGGAGTGCCCCCAGAATGCTTTCTTTGAGCAATATCTTGCAGGTCCCATTTCTGACTATTGAATGCAGTAGACTGTCATCATTTGTTACAGTATCTCTTTATATATGTGTGCACCATTTTGTTGATGCTGTTAGTAGTTTTCTGTTTGCTCTGTTTCCTCATATTTCTTCTCTGTAATTTTTTTCTGTCTTTTAATTCCTTTTCACTTGTCATTGTATCTTTTTTTTTTTTTTCTGCATTGGCTCTTCATGATACAACCTGTCCTCTCACTGGGCTTGTGAGAATCGTAAGCAGAATCCATTCAGCACCAAGGTGGCAGACTGAAGCTCATGTTATTTGAGAGAAAGTTGCATGACCGAATTGCTGCAACCATTTTTCTTTTTCTCCCAAGTAGGCACAGTGCCTCATCCTTAACTTTTTTATCTGGTACTAGATTTTCCCTTAAGTGCTTTAGAAGATACCACGTAATTTCATTTTTTTTTTTTTTAAACTAACACCCATAGTTGAAGGGAATGATGTTCTTTCTCCTATCACAAGTTCATTGTGACCCAATGAACCCCAGAACTAAAGCTGTACTATAAACTCCAGTGAGGTGACTGAAATGGGCACTTTTCTCAAGGGTGCCGTGGAGGGATTCAAGGTAACAAGAAAGAGCAGTGGTTGTTGTTAGCAAGGTTTCAAGTTGCCAGTTTATAAAATTGTTAGTTTATAAATTTATAAATGCCACTCGGGTATTTTCAATTTAGCTTAGGTTTAGATTAGTTTTAGTTATAATGCACACATATGTATCAAATTTGTACTATTTATGAGGTGCTACTAAATTATTTTATTCAGTTAAGCCCCCCAAAGACCCTTTGTGTCATCATATTATCTCCATTTAAAATATGTGAAAGCAGACATAGTTTTGAAGAGGCTGAAAAGCTTTCCTGAGGTGAAACACGACTCTCAGTGACAGTCTAAGATTTTTTGAAATTGAACTACAATTTTCTTTCTATTATACTCTAACTATTTCATTTGGCCTCTTGCTTTGAATGATAATTATAGATTGCTATTACTTTGAATAGCAATTAAATATTTGGAAAAATACATTTACAGCCTGGAAACTTTCCTTTATAAGTTACATCGTCCAACTTAATAATTGATATCAAATTAATAATTGACAAAGTAATGGGCATTGCATATTTTGCATGTGGAATAAAAGATACATTCTAATTATCATGCATGGTGAATGCCTAGTCTCTTCCACAAAAATGTAAAGTTTCTTACATTAAATGGAGCTTATACAGTATTTTGTTTATTGCTCTTAAATCCCTTTTTTTTCCTTTTCATGCTATTTTTAGTATATTACATTTGTAATCTAAATGATCTTTCTTCAGATGACAATCAGGATAAATCATTATGTGGCCGCCTGTCAGTAAAGTTGAGGATATTATAATGAAAGACCAACTACAGACATTTATTGATAGCTTATTGGGAGTCAGACACAGTGCTAAATGCTTCATAAGAATTTATCTCACGTAGCCCTCAAAATAACTTTATGCAGAAATTGCCATCAAGATTCTCTTATAAAAATAAGAAAATTGAAGTCAAGAGAAGTTAAGTAGCTGCTTCCTTGTTCCCCAGGACTGGTAGACTGTGATGTTAGGCATTGAAATTGGACTTCCTAGCTCTGGAACTCAGGAATATCAATGGTTAAATTAAAAAAAAAGAAATTAAAAAAATCATAAACTCAAAAAAGCAAAGAAATTTAAAAACTCTTTGGATATTTTTCCATTAACATATTCTCTTTTTAAATAAATATTAAAATTAAAATTAACTTTTATAAAAACAGTCTTATTTGCTGTGTGGACAGATAACAGGAATTATACCCATCATTTTTTTTTTTTTTTTATCTTGGAGAAGTAGTGTGCAATCACTATAAGGTTAAGGAGTCCAAAAATTGCTCATTCCCTTGCTAAGCCAATTTAATAACACAAAGAAAGAGCTGTTAGTTTCTGACCAAATTTCTAGGGGTAATTAGTCTTTTTTGGTATTTGTTTATTAAGGTCTATAACTCCTTTTGCTTGTTATTTATTTATTTATTTATTTATTTTGTGGGAACCTCGCTGGCGGCCAGAGAATGAACCGGCACTGCAGAGGCTGCGGGCAGCCTCACAGCCCAGCGCTCAACTGTGTGCCACCAGGGAAGGCCCCTTGATTGTTTATTTTTTATCCTAACACTTTATAGTAAGATAAGTAAAATCTTCTCTAGAGTTAAGACTAGAATAAGCTATATGGTGTCAGTCTCATTTTGTGTAGGTCTCATTTTGTTTGGGTATCAGAGGATTCTTTAAGCTTTCTGGATTTGTATATTTAGTCAGTTTTCCATCTTCAGGAAGTTCTCCTCTATTATTATTACCTAAATACATTTTCTGCTCCATTCTCTCTCTTCCCCCTCGGTATAACTATTATTCTTATATTGCCTTTCTTCATGGAGTTAGGTAATTCTTGGAGTGTTTATTCATATTTTTTTTCTTTGTGTCTCTCTTTCCTTTCCTACCTAGCATCTTTTTTCAGTTGCATCTTCAAGTTCACTAATTTGTTCTTCCACTTGGTCCATTCTACTTCCATAGCTTTCTTCTGAATTTTTTTTATCTCCTCTGTTGTTCTTTTCATACCCTGAATCTGTATAGTTTTCTTATTTATGATTTCAGTTTTTATTTCCCAGTATATTCATTTGTTTTTCTGAATTTTCTTCCATTTCTTTGGTGTTTTCATCATGGCAGTTTTGAGTTCTGTTTCTAATAGGAAGATAGATCTTCCATGCATTTGTGATTGGGTTCTGGAGCTTTTTTCCTCCCTCCTCTTTGGTGTGATGTTCCCCTGAGGACTCATATTGCTGTTTGCTGTAGTTTTCCATCTCCCCATTTTTTTTTTTCTTTTGAGAAGAAAGAAAACTACTGTGGTGATGTTTCCATTGAGTATGGGTCCTCCCTCTCATGCTTGGCCAAGAGTGGTCCTACTAGGGCCATGCAGGCCTCAGAGGCTGCCTTGGGGGATTTTGCTGCTGCCTTGGGGTTTTCACCAGCTTTTGAATTGTATCTGGCCCCTCCAACCCACACTGGTCCTGGGGTGGTTTTACCAGGGTCAGGCATATCTCTGCTGCTACCTTGGGGTCTCTGGTGGTAGCTTCCACACTGAGCACACTAACATACATAATTTTTAAGTCCATCTATGGGTTTATTAGACAATTCTTGTACTTTATTATCCTGTTTCAGGCAGTCATTAACAAAGAGACTTAAAGTAATATTTAGTGGCTCATCACTTCATAACTTATGTTTCTCAGTGATTTTTTTTTTTGAGGGGAGAGAATGTACTTTAAAGTGAACAAGACCAGTTTGGGTGAGGTTTTATTGACTTATCATGCTCCACTTTGAATGCAGTGCCAGGCACATCACCTTATAATTGCATCTTATTTCAACCAGAAGTTCTCTAATTTAAATAAATTCTGGTGTTGTTAATCACCACAGATATAATTGTGTCAGCATATGCTGAGTGCTTTAGAATCAGTGATTCTGAAGCAGATTGTTCTTTGATAATTCCATCATTTTTTATGAGCTTACATAGGGAATTTGGGTAGTTAAAAATTGAGTACTTTGAGCAGACTTTAGATGCCTCCTGATGATAGGGTTTTTGTGGATTTTTTGAATGAGAGGTTGGCTGTTAATCTGGGAAACTCCCAATCTAATGAATAAGTGAAACCCTTTGTTAAACCAGAAGGCCCGAGATATTTCCTTTCATGAGTCCCAGCTTTGATCATGTCCTATCTAGTCAACTCTACTTAATTGTGTCTTTTTATTGCTTATAATTCTGAGTGCTTATGATTCTCAGAGCATATTCTGCTTATTATAGCATATTCTGCTTTTCTTTTTATTTTTAAATATTTATTTATTTATGCATACAAGAGTTGGGGTACAGGCCAGAGGTGTGTGTATGTGGGGGGTGAGAGGATTCACCGGAGACAGAGTGGAGAACAGAACAGGCAGATTGACTGAAGTACACTGCTGAGGGGAGCAGTGGGTGAGACAGGAGAGGTCTGCTGCGCCATGTGGGTAGCTCCCTGGCCAGGGATTGAACTTGTGCTGCAGAGGCTGTGGACAGCTTCATAGGTTACATCTTAACCACTTGTGCCGCCAGGGAGGCCCCATATTCTGCTTTTCAATGTTTGGTTTCAGTGGCTTCTGAGACCTTCTGTAATTTAGTATGGCAACTCTTGCACCAAATTACCTTCCAGGCCACCAGGGTTAGTATGTGGATGCTTCAGTTACAAGAGTGGTTCCTCAGGCTGACTGTGTATAGTATTACCACGGGGGCTTAAAAAACCCCTGATGCCTGTATCTTGTATCAGCTTAATTAAGAATTTACTGAGAAGGGACCCAGGGAATCGTGCATCTTACATAATCCCCAGGTAAATCTACTGTGTAACCTGGATTGAAACTGAGCAGATCTTGGACCAGGACTGAATAAAGGGCAAGTATATTCACATTTGGAAATGAGAAAGGGAGCTGAAATCTGGGAGTAGTGTTTGGGGGAAGAGGGAAGTGAAAATTCAGGCAACCTCTTTAAGGAAGTCAGTCAGGACAGAAAGGAAGAGTCAGGTATTAGGTCTATAGAACGGGAACTGGGAAATCAAAGACAGGAAAGTAAGAGCACTGTGTAAGAGATGGGGCCTGGAATAGCTGCTGTGTGGGTCACCTGCCATCCATGAAGGTGTGTGCCCAGAACAGAAAAGTCATATTATGAAGAGGACTGGGGAAAAAATGCACTACTCAGTTACATAGGCAGCACTTCAAATTGGTGGAAATTATGCTTTTTCTTTTTGCTATCGTCTGTTCTCAATTTTGTGTACTATTGATTTGCAAGTGGATTGTTAGGCAACAAAAACCCCTGAGTTTTTTAATCAAGGTAACATTAAGTGAAAGATGTCATCCACCTGTTTTCCTTGCAGTGTGCACTCCTGCCTTCTCTATAAAAACCAGATAAGGTTCACCAGATTCAGACACTGATATTTATCTGGAGGCCTCCCTTCAGCTTGTCCTTTTGCCCTTTTAACCGCTCTGAGCATAGCTCTAGGAGCTGCGTAAAAAGCTAATCGTGTGTGACCAGAGGTCCTGCTTTTTAAATCTGGGGTTGTCCTAGCTTCTCTTGTGCCTGCTTATGGAGAGTGCATTTGTGCCCTGGTGCCCACATTTCTATTAAATCACTTCCCTGAGTTTTGTTGATTTAATTTTCCAACTGACTGAGCAGTTGTAAATAGACCTCAGTTGTCTACTTAGATGTGGGATCCCAAAACAGACTCTGCTAGCCCAGGCCCCTGTCCTGGTTCCTGGTTGTTGGGACATACACATACCCTGTGAGGAGGCACAGTGGTGTGTCCCAACCCCCTTGTCCTGTCCTCTAAGCTCTCTGTTCGCAGGTAATAAAGCTCCTCAGTTAAAGACCCTATGAACATGTCTAAATGTGTATTTTTGATTATGCGTGAATCTAAAATATGCAATAAATATATGCTTTTCTATTAATAAATTGAGCATAAATATATACTATGTTCAGTCTTGCTTGACATCAACTTCTAGTTCTTCCTCACCTATCTAACTTAGAAGGTTGCATTTCTCCAGAGCGTGGAATTTCTCTTCCTTTCTCTCCAGATCTAACAAATATACATGGAATGCCTACAGCATCAGGTACTTCTACCAGTCTTTAGATAATGCCCAGCACTCCATAACTTGTGTCCTGGTCTATAGGATTCTGGCTGGTGGTGATTTCATGTGTTATTAAATATTCCATGGTGCTTCTCACAGGCTGGGGACTGGCTGCTTAGAGCGGATGCGAGGTGCAGTATGTGGAAAGGACAGCCCAGTCAAGGCTTAGTCTATTTTTGATTAAAAAAATAGGCCATCTGATAAAAATACCCAATCTACACATGACCTCTACATTCAAGAGGAATTAAAAGTGCATACATTTGGGTTTCAAAGGAATGATTTATAGGTTGAGCACAAATGTGAGTAACTTAGTTAACATGCAGTTGTTACCATAAGAACACAAAGTTGATACTTGACAGCAAAAATGATCCTAGTGTAAGAACTTCAGAAAAGACAGATGAAAAAGAGATTATAGATTCTTGTATTGAAGAAGCAAAACAAAGCTCCTTACAGATTAAGGTACAGGTGAGGAATTATGGAAATTGAATGAAAACTTCAGCAATACTGTGAAATCCTAAGTTTGCTTTATAAAATATTAAGGTATAGCTAAGTCACATTTGATTAATCCAATTAAAATATTGATGAGAAGTATCATTTCTTTTTGGTAAGGTACTATTTTATGTGGGGTGTGTGTGTGTGTGTGTGTGTGTTTTGGAGAATGTGGAGGCAATGTTATGGGAATTCTATATTAAATTCTAAGTCAGGATCATTGGGATTTTTAAAAGTTGTATTAGATGTTGATGGGAGCTGTATTTTTTATTTACTTATTTATTTATTTATACAAGCACTGGGTTCAGTCAGAAGTGTGGGAGGGTGAGAGAATTCACCAGAGCCAGAGCAGGGAACAGAACAGGACTGACAAAGTACACTGCTGAGGGGAGCAGCGGGCATGGCAGGAGAGGTCTGCATGACATGTGGGACCTTCGCCGGAGGCTGGGGATCGAACCGGTGCTGCAGAGGCTGTGGGCAGCTTCGCAGCCCTGCGCTCAACTGCTGTGCCACCAGGGGAGGCCCTGAACAGTATTTTTTTAATTCTTTTTTTTTGGTGTAGAAGAACTGGGGAGTAAGCCAAAGGGACGGGATGTGAGAGGACTCACCAGAATCAGAGTTGGAAGCAGAACAGGCAGATCAACTGAAATACACTGCTGAGGGGAGCTCAGGCGAGACAGGAGAGGTCTGCTGCACCCTTTGTGGGTCAGCTACCTTGTTGGGATTGAACTCAGGCCTTGGTGGTGATAGCACTGAGACTTAACCCTTAGGCCACCAGGTAGGCTCTCAGGACTTGTGTTTTTGAATGTAAAAACAAGCATATTTTTATTTTTTTATTTTTTAAAAAGATTTATTTCTTTATTTATGCATACAAGAGCTGGGGTACAAGCCAGAGGTATGGGGTGGGGTTGAGAGGATTCACCAGAGACAGAGTGGGAAAAGAACAGGCAGATTGACCAAAGTACACTGCTGAGGGGAGCAGCAGGTGAGACAGGAGAGGTCTGCTGCACCATGTGGGTATCTCCACAGCTGGCAGGGATCAAACCAGCACTGCAGAGGCTGTGGACAGCTTCACAGCAGTGCACTCAACCGCCTGCACCACCAGGGAGGCCCAAGCATATTTTTAAATCTGACTTTGTAGTGTAGCTTCTGTGATGGCTCCTTTTATGTGTGCACTTTGTCAGGCCATTATACCCAGATGTTTAATCAAATATGAACCTAAGTACCTCTCTGAGGGTCTCTTGAAGATGCAGTTAACATCTGCAATTAGTTCACTTTTAGAAAGGGAGCTTAAGCTGGGTAATGTGAATGGGCCCATCCAATCAGTTGAAAAGCCGTAAGAGTAGAAACAGTTTCCTGGAGAAAGAAGGAATTCTTTCTAAGGATGGCAACAGCAGTGACTACCAAAGGGAGCCAGGCCTTTCAGCTCACCCTCCCGATTTCAGACTTGCCAGCCCCCACAATTGCACAAGCCAATTCCTTGAAAGAATCTTTTGAATTATGTGTCCATGATGTATGTATCTGTTTATCTGCATCCTGCTGGTTCTGGTTCTCTGGAGATGACTTACTGATAGAGCTTCCTAAATGGAAAATGTTTTGAAGAGTTGGAGCAGGTAGTATTGGTAGATGTTGGACTAGGAGACTGGGGCTTGTTGCTCTGGTGTTCCCATCTCAGTGAGTGGTTTTTCTTTTTTATATTTTAATGAATTTATTTTTTTCTTACATCATTGTAGTCTCCATAGTTCTCCCACCAACATATCACCTGTGACCCATCACCATATTTCCTTGTGTTCATCCCTCCCCTGGTTTGACCCACCCCCCTTTTACTGGATGCCTCAGATATATTGTCAGCTGCTAGTTTTGACTTTTTCTTGACCTTTTTTTTTTTGTTTCTCTATATTCCACATGTAAGTGAGACCATCTGGTATTTATCTTTTTCCTTCTGACTTATTTTGGCCAGCATCATCCCTTCCAGCTCCATCTATGTTGCTGTAAATGGCATGAGATTTTTTTTGATTGCTGACTAATATTCCATCGTATAAATATGCCACAACTTTTTGATCCATTTGTCTATTTTGGGGCATTTGGGTTGTTTCCATATCTTGGCTGTTGTAGATTGTACTGAAATAGCCATATAGAGGTGCAGGTTTTCTTTTGAATGGATGTTTTTGTGTCCTTTGCATAGATTCCTAGGGGTGGAATCGCTGAGTCATAGGGTAGATCTGTTTTAGTAATTTGAGGAACCTCCACACAGCTTTCCAAAATGGAGGTGTCCCAACAATATTTTTGAAAGAGTAAATGAACAGTGGACCCTGCCCCTCAGTTAAGTGTCTGAAGTGGCTGTTCTTTCAGTGCTGGTGTGTCCCTTGTCCCAGGGTTACTGAATAGAACTCCCTAGGCAGACAGACCTTTTGCTTGTACCCAAATATTGTTTATGGGGGTGATCCATGAGCCAGCAGATTTAAGTCAATTATGCAGAAATTTCTGGCATCGTATGTTGGTGGCATGAATGTGTCACAAACTCAGAGTACAATGTGAGCTGATCCACTTTAACTTTTCTGATCAGTGAGGAGTGGTTCTACGTTCTACCTACATTCATCAGCACCTACCTTCTGTCTGAAATGTTACCCATCTAATCACACTTAAACTTGGTGACTAACCTAGTCCAAAATGGGGTCCTTGGGATATTTCTCAAACACCAGCCACAGAGAAAGTTGCACTATCTGATTATTCTACTTCACGTGTCTTGCTGCAAACCTGGTGTCACCTTTGCAGTTTGCACCTGCAGAGCTTCAAGGCCTCCTGTCCAGTCCCAGACCCAGACTCTGCACAACCTAGACCCTGCACAGCCACAGGAGCACTTCTCACCCCAGTATGGCGTGATTCACAGGAGCTCCCTTCAGTACTACTGGGTACTAATAACGGTTCTCCCTCCCATGCCCCAGAGTAGGAAGGAACAAGCCAGTAGTTTTGACACTCACTTTTCTTGCAGTAATTGTTTGAAGAGCCTCCATTTTTCTTACACACTGCTGAGCTCAGTCATATCCCCCTCAACTGGTCTGTATTCTTCCTGTCCTAAGCGATGGTCAACTCATTTTCTCTTTTGTGAGTGTCTTGTTTATTATACACTATCCCTTTTCCTTCCCCACCTTGTCTTAACCCAGGGAGATACTAGGAAATTTCCCTGGAGACTTTTCATGGAACCATGGTAATTTCTGCTTTGAGGTGACATTCTGTTTCACCCCTTGAAATAAATGAAACAGTTTTTTTTTTTTTTTTTGCCTTCTCATTGCACTTGATTTAATCTCAAGATTTAAAAAGCTACTTGACTTCATATCTATCTCAGGCATTATATATGTAAAGTGGTCACCCCTGCCTTGGGTAAGGAGTATCATCACTTTTCCATTAAGAGATGCCAAGAAGCATGGTTAGTTAAAAAGGCGAAAGATGCTTAAAATGCAGGAACTTACGAAAGCAAAGCAAACAATCTAAATTCCAAATATAAATTGTCCACAAGACTTAGAACAGGGACTAAAGTGCATTCTGGGCACTCAGTGTCTTACCCATCATCTCTAATTTTCAGCTTCATTTTTTATTTTTCCTTTCTATGGTCTTCTTTCTACCCAGAAGAGTTTCACTGCTCCAGCCCGCCCACAGCTTTGATCAAATTTCAGGAATCTTCCATGTACCTCACCTCTCTGGGGGCCCCTTCCAATCTGACAGAAGATGATTTGCTCCCCAAGGTTACGTTAATCTTTTATGATTGATCCCAGGGTTCTCCCACAATGACCACAATAGTGCCATTTTTTTTTTTTTCTATAATAGTTTGGAGAGGAAGGGAGGCATCTGAGGAGTTGAGCAAAGTTTATTCATTAAGCACTAGCTTTACGTTCAGATTTCAGCCTGAGCTGACTTCCTCACTGCCTCAAGGTAAGGCAGTTTGACCTGTGGAGCTGTTTGGCCTGTCTTTATAGAAGTGTATGTTTTCCCAGCTTGAATGACCTTGGCCGTGGCTGAGCATTGCATTTAGCCTGATCTCTATGCCCCTCATGGACAGGCACCCTTGGACATACTGTAGTTCAGTTCCAGGCCACTGCAATAAAGCAAGTATCACATATAGTGAGTCACATGGGATTTTAGTTCCCCCAGTGCATGTAAAAGTGTAATCTATTTAAGTGTCAACAGCGTTGTGTCTAAAATGAGCATGTGCATGACTTAGTTAAATAATGCTTTATTGCTAAAAATGCTCACCATCATCTGAGCTTTCAATGACTTGAATTGCTAGGAGAAACTCTTGCAAAAATAGAGTAACTGTGAAGCACAATGAGGCAAAGCACAGTGAAATGAGGTACAATTAAAAAATAAAACAAATGAGAGGTACTTAATTTTTTCTGTAAATTTCAAAAATATGGAAATGACACACAACTACACAAAAGTACATAGAAAACATATATGTATAGCATGATTATTACAAAGTGTATCCTTACAAAGTATTTTTAAGTGAAAACCCATATTAACCATGGTACCGTTCATGTTAAGGAAAACAAACATCAGGGCCTCGCTGGTGCCTTAGGGGTTAAGTCTCAACACTGTCACTGCTATGGCCTGCGTTTAATCCTCATCTAGGGAGCTGACCTACACAGGGCACAGCAGACCTCTCTTGTCTCGCCTGCTGCTCCCTTTAACAGTGTATTTCAGTAGATCTGCCTGTTCTGTTCCCCACTCTGTCTCTAGTGACTCCTCTTGCCCCCGCAACTCTGGCCTATACCCCAGTTTTTTATGCATACACACACGAAAAAAATCCCAGCACCCCAGAAGCTCTCTATTTTTATAAAAACCTCTCTCCCTCCAAAGTGACTACTCCCTCAGTTTTTTGCTGTTCACTTTCTTGCTTTTCTTTATAATTTTACCAATTTTAATACTTCCCTTACAGTCATTTAAATAACTATAGTTTGCCTGTTTTTGAGTTTTATGTAGTTTTAATCATACACTATATTCTCTTTTTTGGTCTGTCTTCTTTTGTACAATAGTTTTCTGAGATCCATCCTGGCTTTGTATGATAATACTTTGTTCATTTCCATTGTAGAATAGTCTGCATTGTGTGACTGTTCTATGATATATTTATCCGTTCTTCTGTTAATAGACATTCAGGCTGCTTCCAGTTTCAGGCTGTTACAAATAATGATCCTATCACCATCCTTGCACATTTCTCTGGATGCTTGTATTCACATCTGGTCCAGGAATTTTCTTATGGGAAAGTTTCTAATAATAAATTCAATTTTGTGAATAGTTATGGGTCTGTTTTATTAATTCCTTTTTATTATGTACATTTTGCTAGCTTGTGAATGATTTTCTAGAAAGGTGTTGATTTCATCTGTGTTTCTTAAAATTCACTCAACACCTGTTTTAATCTCTATGTGACCCCATCGCTTGAGACTGGTTAGTATACGGTCTTTTCCTCAGACCACCTTTGTTCATTCTCTTGCACTGTATGATACCATTTTTTCTTATTGCTTGTTTAAATCCTATTTCATTTTTTAAAATTATTCCTATCTTTCGGGGTTTATTTTTCCCTATTTCTTGAGAGATAATCTTCATTTATTAATTTAATATTTTCTAATATATTTATTTAAAACTAAAAGCTCAAGAATGAATTTAGGTATATCTTGCACTATTTTCAGTGCTATCAACTTCAAAATATTTTCTCTTTTTAATGACATTTCAGTTTTAAGTCACATGTTATTTGGAAAGGTAGGTCTTAATTTCCAAAGATACAGGAATTGTCAAGTTATGTTTTTATTGTTGATTTATAGTTTAGTTACACTGTGTTCAAATAACATCCTCTATGTGATTCTGTCATTTAAAATCTTTTGAGACTTGCTTTATGACCTTGTTAATGGTCAGTATTTTAAATGTTCCGTTTCCTTATTCTGTAGTGTGGAGTGAGTTATTCTCACCATCACATAGAGTTTGCTAATCCTTTCATTCAAAATTTTATGTTCTTATTGGTGGTTTTTTGTCTGACTGCTTTATTAGTATTGATAAAAATGTGTTAATATCTCACTTTTTGGTGAATTTCACCCATTTTTTTCTCAGCATTTTGTAAACCTATTTTAATCTCTTTATCTTGAGGGTACATTTTACCTCCCTGGTCATATAGTTACATCAAATGCCTTTTTGCTGTTGTTTGAATTTTATCTTTTAAAATTTTTTAATAGTATTTTACTTTCAGCCTTTATAAAGCCCCAGTTTTAGATGCATTTTTAATGGAAAGCATATAATTGAGTTTTGACTATTGAGGTCTGAAAAGTGTCTTTATTCTGTCTCCTACCTCCTCTGCTTTCTGCATTGTCTGTTTCCTTTGCCTGCTTCGTTTTCTTAAGTATTTATTTTTTCTTGTTAGAGATTTTCATCAAATACATGCTATGTCTGAAGTCTGTTCATTTTAAGAGTAGGCAATAAAAAGATGATTGGGAAGTCCCTATATAGAGACAGTTTATGGCTGTAAATCTTGTTTTTTTTTTTTTTAAGATTTATTTATTTATATAAGCACTGGGTACAGTCAGAAGGGTGGGAAGGTGAGAGAATTCACCAGAGCCAGAGAGGGGAGCAGAACAGGCAGACTGATGAAACACACTGCTGAGGAGAGCAGTGGGCATGGAAGGAGAGGTCTGTCGTGCCATATGGGACCCTCACCGGTGGCTGGGGATCGAACCGGTGCTGCAGAGGCTGCGGGCAGCTTCACAGCCCAGCGCTCAACCACTGCACCACGAGGGGGGGGGGGCCCATGGTTGTAAATCTTGAGGGGAGGGATCGCAGTTGCTGGGAAATTGCCTATTTCACTGGAGCACCCCCAAAAGCCTTTTGGGGAGGGCGGGCCTGGTTGGTTTTCTTTGAGCCAAATTTCTGTCTTCAACCTAGGCAAGCAGCATTGTGTGTAACAGGTCTCACAGTTTGATATTTAAATTTCCTTATAATTTTGAAATTCTAAATTCACTAAGGCGTCCAAGGCCCTGCTTGAGTTTCTCTAGACATCAAATGTCCATCTAGCTTAGGTGGGGTGGGAGTCATTTCCTGGCTTCATTGGCTAAAGGAGGGTACCGGGGGATCTAACTACTCATCAGGGGAGATTTCCAAATCCCATGTCCAGTTTCAGCCTTTACTAGTGATATTGGAGTGTGGTGGCTCAAAATACAGTAATGTCAGAGTGCTGGTTACTGACCTCAGAACTGGTGAGAGTGGTATAGGTTACAATAATAGAATTTGTTCTGTTCTATCAGAAACAACAACAACAACAACAACAGAATCTCCCTTGTCCTTGGCACAGATGTTCAGGTCTTGGCACACACATTGACAACCTACACACCAGTCACAGTGACTTTGTTGGATGTCAGTGACTTTGGAAACATCTTTTATATCAGTATTAACTGGGCTTCATTCCAGGGAGTGGAGAAAGAATAAAATAGCACTGTGGTAGCTGAACGTTCCAGTTCTAACAACATAAATAAAACTCTGAAAATTCATTGACTCATTTGGGAGGAACTTGATGGATCTGAAATACTCACAAGGTGGGTGGAAACATGGCTTTCTTTTTCTTTTTCTTTTTTCTTCCACAGGCCAGTGTGGTAGGGACAGTGAAGCACACAGAGCAAAAAAAGAGCATAAAATTCTTTGTAATTAAATCAAATGAAGCTGTATAATTAGTGTTATTGTGAGCAAATTTATGGAGCTATAAGAACCATCTCACTTCTAATTTGAAGAGCATTTGATAATAATTAGGCATTGTGACCATGTATTTGGCTCCTACCCAGAGGATTCCTGTCGAGGACTGGCTGAGGGTGAAAAGCATGAGCTGGTTAGCACCCCAGTCACATTTAAAACCACAAAGTATTTCAGAGACCTTTTTTATCTCTTCTTCAGAATTTCTCATGTCGTTAGCAAACTTTATTCTAAGGTTTCTGGAAACTCTCTCCAGCTCTCTAGTCTACACTAAGCAATGTCTGCTTAATCTGATATTTTTGTTACCTTCTCCTAACACATTGTAGCAGACCTATAAAAATCCTTTACCTGTCAGAAATTCAGCCTCCACTCTCTCTGAGCAACACTTTATCTGTCGTTATTTTTTTCTTTGTCAACACTTTTTATTTCTAAAGCATGTTCCCTGTAGACTAGCAAGCTAAGCGATGTAATTTCTTTATCTAGCTTTGTATCTATTAAATGCACAGATTCCCCTACTTATTGTCACTTATTTGACACACTTTGGTGGGGTGTGCCACAACTCACAGAGTAAAGACACATTCTAACAGATTTGTTTTAACTAGAACCTGTATGTATATTTTTTAGCTGAGGTGAATACTGTTCCAAACTTTAGCACACTTATGCAACTCCTAGATGTAAATATTATATTAATATTTTTAATTAAAAATTATTTTTGTGAATTATTTTATATAATTATTACATCATTTTTTATTTTTGCACAATGTATACATTTTCATTTTGGTTATATTCCCCATACATTCCCACCCCCTTTTTCTGACTCTAATCCCTCTTCTACCCTTGCTGGCCCCCCACTGTAGTGTGTCTCTGGTCTATAGTTGCTTGTTGATTTTGATTTTTTCTTTATTATACTTATTCTTTTTTCTGGTCCTTATTTAGGTTTTCTAAACTCCTGCTATGAGTGAGACCATCCTAGATTTTTCTTTTTCTTTCTGGCTTATTTCACTGAGCATGATCCCTTCCAGCTCCATCTATGTTGTTGCAAATTGCATGAGTTTATCTTTTTTGATTGCTGAGTAATATTCCATTTTGTATATATACCACATCTTCTTGATCCAGTCATCTATTTTTGGGCATTTGGGTTGTTTCCATAGCTTAGCTATTGTAAATAGTGCTGCTCTAAACATCGGGGTGCAGGTGCCCTTTTGAATTAATGTTTCTGTGTCCTTTGGGTAAATATCTAGGAGTGGAATTGCTGGATCATGTGGAAGCTCTATGTTTAGTAGGCCAAGAAATCACACAGCTTTCTATAGTGGTTGGACCATTTTGCCGTCCCACCAGCAGTGCAGGAGAGTTCCATTTTCTCCACATCCTCGCCAACATTTGTTGCTAGTTTTTTTTTTTTTTTTAATATGTGTCATTCTCACTGGTGTAAGATGGTATCTCATTATAGTTTTGATTTGCATTTCCCTGATTACAAGTGATGTTGAACATTTTTTCATATGCCTGTTGGCCAGTTGCATTTCCTCCCTGGAGAATTTACTTTTTAGTTCTTCTGCCCATTTTTGACTGGGTTATTTACTTTGTTTTTGTTGAGTCTCATCAGCTCTTTGCAGAATTTTGTGATCAGTCCTTTATCATTAGTGTTGTGTGCAAAAATTTTCTCCCAATCAGTGGGGTGTCTCTTTGTTTTGGTTACTGTCTCTTTTGCTGTACAGAAGCTCTTTAATTTGATGTAGTTCCATCTGTTTATCTTTTCCTTCACTCTCACTGCTTTGGGTGATGTGTCTTTAAAGATGTTACTGAGGTGTATGTCATGAAGCATTTTAGCTATATTTCCTTCTATATATTTTATGGTTTCAGGTCTTATGTCTAGTTCTTTAATCCATTTTGAGTTGATTTTTGTGCATGGTGTTAGGTAGTAGTCAAGCTTCATTCTTTTGCATGTAGCAACTCAGTTTTCCCACACCTATTGAACAAACTTTCTTTATTCCATTGCATATTCTTTGCTACTTTGTCAAAGTTTAGCTGATCATAGATTTGTGGGTTTATTTCTTTTTTTTTAAAGATTTATTTTATTTATACAAGAGCTGGGGTACACTCCAGATGCGAGGGAGGGTGAGAGGATTCACCGGAGACAGAGCAGGGAACAGAACAGGCAGACTGATGAAATCCACTGCTGAGGGGAGCAGCGGGTGAGGCAGGAGAGGTCTGCTCACTATGTGGGTTTCTCCAAGGCTGGTGGGGGTTGAACTGGCACTACAGAGGCTGCGGACAGATTCACAGTGCTATGCTCAACTGCCTGCACCACCAGGGAGGCCCTGTGGGTTTATTTCTGAATCTTCTATTTGGTTCCATTGGTCTGTGTGTCTGTTCTTGTTCCAATACAATGCAGTTTTGATTATTATGGCTTTGCAGTATAGCTTGAAGTCTGGGAGTGTGATACCTCCATTCCCTTCTTTTATTTTTTTTTCAGGAGAGCTTTGGCTATTCGGGGTTTTTGGTGGCTCCATATGAATTTCATCAATATTCTTCTATTCGTTTGAGGAATGTCATTGAAATTTTTATTGGAATAGCATTAAATCTGTAAATTGCTTTTGGTAGGATGGACATTTTGATACTGTTAATTCTTCCAATCCATGAGCAGGGGATGTCTTTCCATTTCTTTGTGTCTTCTTTTATTTCTTTTAATATTGTTTTATAGTTTTCTTTGTATAGGTCCTTTACCTCTTTTGTTTGGTTTATTCCCATGTATTTGATTTTTTTTTGTTTCAATAATAAAAGGGATGGTTTTCTTGATTTCTTATTCTTCAGATTTATTATTTGTGTATAGGAAGACTACTGATTTTTGCATGTTGATTTTGTATCCTGCTTCTTTTCTAAACTGGTTGATAAGTTTGATTAGTTTTTTCTGTGGAGTTTTTGGGGTTCCCTATGTATATTATCATATCATTTGTGAATAGTGATAGTCTTACTTCTTCCTTCCCTATTTGGATTCCTTGTATTTCTTTCTCTTGTCCTACCGCTCTGGCTAGGATTTCCAGTATTATATTGAAAAGTAGTGGTGAGAGTGAACATCCTTGTCTTGTTCCAGATCTTAATGGAAGTGCTTTTCAACTTTTCACCATTGAGAATGATATTGGCTATGGGTTTGTCATATATGGCCTTTATGATATTAAGGTATGTTCCTTGTATCCCGAAAATTTCAAGGGCCTTTATCATAAATGGGTGTTGTACTTTGTCGAAAGTTTTCTCAGCATCTATTTATATTATCATATAGTTTTTATATTTCTTTTTGTTGATATGTTGGATTATATTGATTGATTTTCAGATGTTAAACCATCCTTGTATCCCTGGAATAAATCCTACTTGGTTGTGGTGAATAATCTTAGGGATACATTGTTGGATTCTGTTAGCTAAAATTTTATAGAGGATTTTTGCATCAGTGTTTACCTTCACTCACACACACCCATGCAAATCAAACTTGCTTCTTAAGCTACTTTGAGCAGCATCTGGATCTTAGCCAAATTATTAAGTTATTTTATGCCTTTCTAATTAGTTTGGAAGGAAGCATCATTATGTAGGATAACTTAATGCCACGTGGGCTCAACTTACAATTCACTTTTACAATTCAGATATGTTTCATGTGGATATTTACAGACACAAAGAAACTTGGGAGGATAGCCACAAAAATTCTGTAACTTTAACATTAGTGTTGAGGCTGTAGTGTTATATAAACTTGTGAGCCTCTGAATTTTGACTGTGAAAGACAAGCAATGAATATAGTTTGGCAGTATTCATTCAAAGGACAGTGAAATTTTTTTTTCTTTTTCACAGCAATAAATTAATGTATTTTTAGTATGTAACTATTATTTGTGAAGGCAAAATAGTACACAAAGTTATGTATTATGTATAGTGTCATTGTAAAGAATTCCTTTAAAACAATTAAGATTCACTATATACCATGCAGAGGTTTTACACTATCTTTTATAAGTCAACTAACTTGTATTCAAATTAAATAAATTTGAGACATGTGACTGCAGAAATTCAAGGATTTTTTAATTCTTATATTTGTATGTTTTAACCTTTTCCTAGCTTGGCCCTGATGTCAGATATTTAACTAATCTTAATCAATTGGCTACTTAATTCATTTAGATATCTATTGCATTCCTAAATCATGTTATATACAGAACAGGAATTCCACTTGCCTATGTGAATGAAATGTCTTTACCCTTGACTCACTGTCTTGTGGGAGAGAGGGGTAGGGTGAGAAAATCATTAAACTAATTTGGGAAAATTATTTGATGTAGAAATATTGTCAAAATGTTACATTACCACTAGGAAACACATGATTTTCAAGGGTAAAGGCAGGCAATTTCTCAGGGGACAGACTGAGTTATTAATCTCAGTTTGGAGGAAAGGAGATGACATTCTAGACAAAGAGACCATTGTACACAAAGATGTCAAATACACTATAGGATAGTGGGGTTCTGGGTGAGGCAGGTTTCTTGGTGGGAGAAAGTCTGACAGAAGGTGATCATGAGAGGAAAGATGAAAGATTTTTTATGAATCTGAAAAAGAAGATGGTTTTGCAGGGGAGTCTTCATATCCATGCTGCACTCCGTGACAATGGGAACTATTATATAATTTTAGAAAGTGGGAGTAGTAGTCCAAAGGTTATAATTTTTTTGCATGCTTATTATGAAAGTGTACTAGAAGCTTTATAAACTTTATTTCATAGAATCCTCAGGAAACTCTTGTGAAGAAGGGAAAGTATTTTTATCCTCATTCTACAAAAAAGATATTGGAGAACTATTGAATTTTTGTCCCAGGTGGTTGCAAACCCAGTACTTTCTGGTCCCACAGGACCAGCTTCTCTGCTTTACCGTATCACTTTCCCAGAAGTTGCCATAGTGGCAATAAAATGATTATAATAAAGGAAAGACAATGAAATAGGAAGCTATTGCTTCAGTACAGATTCAAGATGAGTTTAAAGAGAATTAAGACATTGGTAGTAGTGGTAACAGAAAGATAGAAAACAGCACTGAGTGCCTTTCAGAAGTAACCCCAGTGATGAATCAAATCTTGACAGTAAAACAGAGGGAGGAATTGATGTTGTTCTAATCTCTGCATCTAATGCAAATTAATTTCACTGAGTGGTTTGAAGCAAGGAAGGAATGACAGAAGAATTGATGTAGGTTGGCTGTGTACAGTCAGAGTAGGTTTGTTCTATGAAAGCATCTACAGTTTTCTCATAGACCTTTTCCTTATAGAATTAAAGAATGTGAATGGCTAAAGTTGGGGAACTTGAGATGGATGTTTCTGTGAGTTTTGCTTGATTGAGCAATTTTAGCTATTCTAGTATATTGCTTTCTAAAAAAATCTTTTATTTTATCTTTTTATTTTTTTTGTAGGAGAACTGGAGTGTAGGCTAGAAGTGTGGGGTTGTGCATGAAAGGATTCACCAGAGACAGAGTGGGGAGCAGTACAGGCAGATCTACTGAAATCCACTGCTGAGGGGAGCAGCGGGAGAGACAGGAGAGGTCTGCTATGCCCTATGTGGTTCAGCTACCTGACAGGGGATCCAACTTGGGCTGTAGCGGTGATAGCTCTGACCCTTAACCCCCAGGCCACCAGGGTGGCCCCTATTCTAGGATATTTCTTTCTTTTTTTTAACTTTTATTTTTTATTTTTTAAGATTTATACAAGATTTATTTATACGGGAACCGGGGTACAGGCCAGATTCTCAGGAGGGTGAGAGGATTCACCAGAGACAGAGTGGGGAACAGAACAGGCAGACTGACAAAATATACTGCTGAGGAGAGCGCAGGCAAGACAGAAGGATCTGCACTGCCATGTGGGACCCTCGTTGGCTGGCTAGGATAGAACCGGCACTGCAGAGGCTGCGGACAGCATCACAGTGTGGCACTCAACCGCCTGCGCCACCAGGGGAGGCCCTATTCTAGGATATTTCTCATAAAGTTCTGAAGTACTTTTTATATTCTATTGAATCTCATTCTATAGCTTCATACTTTAGGTCTTGCTTAGAAGATCTATACTCATATATTGAGCTCCACCAAAGTCTTTTAGTAGTCAAGAATTTGGAATTTTGAGCACAAATACTATAATGCAGTTTTTTGGATATTAGTTACTAAATGATTGGATTATAAGCTGTTAATCACTTTATCACAAATACAAAAAGATTGAGAAGTTCATATTCTATGTCTAGCTTTAATTGCTAGAGTTTTGTAGTAAACCTTTAGAGTTTTTGCTTTAATTTCAGTGTTTAATATTGGTCTAAGCTTATGTAAGTCAGTCTCTTATTCTTGATTTATTTGAAGCCCCCAATCTTGTTTATGTTGCCCAAATATGACTGATAGAGACATCTGTGGCGTTATGAATCCACTGGCCCCAGATTTGTCTTCAGCGAAGCGTGAACCCACATTGGGTTGGTGAAGTATGTTTACTCCTCCTATAAAGTTTCAGAGATTCAACTTCTAAATTACCTATCCTTGGGTCATCCACTGATATATAAATAATAGATTGAAGTAAGCTGGAGCTTTTGTTGCACGTGACCAAGACTCTCACCTATAAGACATGTTCTTTATATTAGGGTTTTATTGATTGTTTTGCCCACTTAGAGTCTGTTTAGTTTATGGCTATTTAGCACTTAACTTTTAGTAGATAGGGTAGTCTTAGTAGCTCATGTTTTTCAGACTGTTGTGATATTTATGGACCCTATCAAGATCCTGTATATTGAGGTTTTCTCACATTTCTTGTGGATTTGACAGTTGAGATTGGGATACCGAGATAAAGTAAAAACTGAAGTTACAACATGAAAAGAAATTAATTTAGAATTTTTAAAGGAAATAGCAATGATCTATATTTACTTAAAAAGCTGGTAGTATGACAATATCTTCTAACACAAATAAAACAAGCAGATAATGGATGTATAGTTGAAATAATGAGCTAAGTCTGAACAAAACTTTAATGACGCCCTTACCAAATAAAAGTTAATTCTGAATTGCTTCCCAATGCCATTGTGCATGAAGCTCTACAATCACACATATTTTAAAGAATCCAGTGGATATTTAAACTGACTAAATGGCTGATGTCAATGCAACCTGAGCAGAAAATATTGTTAAATGTTAATGGTTGTGCAAATCAGGGAACTCGTAGGTGACATTTTTGTAATGACAGGTCTTTTTATTTGTAATTCTTTATATTTGTGCAAAGTAGCAGAAATAAGGATAACTACTAACTTTTCTACATCATCCCTCACTTTAAATCTATTAGTTATTTCTTCCGTTGTCAGTGATACCTCATCTGCATTGTTACCAGTAACACCAGTAGCCATCACAGTCACAGAATTAGAGTCAAGAGGAGGGACATTTATTACTTTGTGCTGACATATCAGTCTAGAGGAATAAAGAACAGCTATTTTGCAGTTAAGAAGATGCAAATGTAGTTGGAGAAATAAGATGGACTCAGAGAACAGTTTCAAACATCTTTAATGTTTTGGTGGAAAAAATTTTCCTGATTCAATCTCCTTTTATTAGTGTTTCTAGGATTTAATGTGTGTGTGTGTGTGTGTGTGTCTACCCACACCATACAGAAATACTTAAAATAGTTCGGGTCATTTCATTAACTCACTAAGCAAATGTTTTAATGATCACTTACTATCTGCAGGCAGTTCTGGAGGTACTGAGGAGTCAGTAGTGAAAAGGACAGACTCCTTATCCTCATGGAGCCTCTTCTCTAGTTTTAGATAACAAATAAAATTCAATTTTATTGTTTACCTTGGTTTTCAATGATTAGATTCTGTTCCTGCATGTTGTAGCAATTTTTTTAAACAAAAGATGGGTGTTATTAATAAAAATATGTAGAGGATATAGATGATATTTTGTCTTTCAGAAAAGGTTCCTTTCCTCTGTTAGGTGGGAAGAGTAGAAGCTGATCGCCTTGAAACTGGTCACAGGAGGACTGGGAAAGGACTGATACATATTTTCACTCATGATCCACCCACTTCCCATGTTCTCCAGTTTCTCATAGCCCTGTGGATTCTCTCCAAGGCCATAGCCTTTGGCAGCTTCTGAATTATAATAGTCTTGTCAGCATTGTCAAGTCGCCAAACATCTGCTACGTTTTCCTGAGGCTTTTTGCTTTGTCCTTCATTTTGGCAAATGTCTTGAAAGAGATCGTGTCCTCCCGGGCCCCTCCTTTTCACTTGTCTGTTGGCTCCTTACACTTCTGGTGTTGTCTCTCTAGCTCACTGAGACTGCCTTCTGCCCAGCTGAGGCTACGTTCTCCTCCTTCAGTCTTGCAATGCAAAATCAATAAATGTCCCCAGAGACAATATAGCTTGCTTTTCCACAGCCGTCTCCAAGCTGGTATCTTGGTCTTTCTGGCCTCATGGATTCGTCATAAATCATATGCCTTTAAGTGGATTTTGGGGTTCATTTTACTGTTTGATTTCATTATTTAGTTCTCTGCTGAGTTATTGATCTGTTGAAAGTATATCCTTTTCCTTCCTGTTTTTAGATACAGAAATGAAAGAATAATGACTTCTTCCATACATATCTATACAAACACAAGGAATGTGCCCTGAAATTTCTACCCTATTTCAAAGTATTCTAGAACTATTTGGAGAAGTGAGCAGGTAGGGATGGGGCCTTGAGGAAATTCTTTAGTATAGGAGCTGGACTTCTTCTTTGAAGGAGCTGGACCATTACCACAGCAAATACTCTATGAGGCACTGATCTCATTGCCCAAGAACTGTCCCACAATGGTAGAACACGCTGTCCAGGTTAACACGGGGGTTTTCAAGTAGACACTGCTTAGAGTAGTGAACTCCATATAAGTGGGAGATAGAGACTTAAAGGAAGCCTTGGTGAGCTGCAGCTTTTGACTGCTCTTCCAGAATTCTGAATCAGCCTCAAAGAAAATAATTCCTGATCTTCACTACCCACCAAAATACTGGGGGGCAAGGTGGGTGTTCTTTTTTTGCTATACCCCTATACTGGGGTGTAGGCCAGAGATGCAGGGGTTGAGAGGGTTCCCCAGAGACAGAGTGAAGAGCAGAACAGGTGGGTCTACTGAAATCCACTGCAAAGGGGAGCAGTGGGCAAGACAGGAGAGGTCTGCTGTGCCATGTGGGGTTAGCTCCCTGGCTGAAGATGGAACTTAAGCTGTAGGGGTGATAACACTGAGACTCAACACCTAGGCCACCAGGGAGGCCCAGTGTTCTTTTTTTAAATATGTCATTGCTTGTAGTAAGATAGTACAGCAAAGTGGTTAATTTCATAGATTGGGCAGTAAAAAAAATTTAGATTCATATCTTGTCCATTTCCTATGTGCCCGACCATGAGCAAGTTGCAGAAACTCTTTAATGTCTTAATTCCATATTTGTGAAATGGGAATAATGCTGCATTTCACTGTGCTGAGATGAAAGCTGACAGCAGCCATGATATTTAAAGTGTTATTAGTGATCTCTGACACATCGCAAATATGCGATTTATGGTAGCTATACATTTTTTGGTAATTGTGGAAATACATAAAATTGGAGACACAGAATTTTGAGATGAGATGTTAAAATATTTACCTATGCTGCCCAAGTTGGTGAATGAAGCTTATAGAAAAAAAGTAGTTAGAAGTTCATGAGTTAGTTTGGTGTTAAATAAAGCCATTTAAATACCTGTTTCTTTTATAGATAACAAACCATCTGAAAAAACTTGAGGAAAAGCTATCAATAATTGAATTAGAGCTGATTTACTGCCAAGTGACTTCAAAATTGTGCTTCTTCATAATTTTAGTAGAGACATAATAAACATTATTCTATTATATTAATGTGAATCTGGGGAGAATCAAATTTAGCTACTACTCTAAGTTGTACAGGAATTTTCATATTTAAGAAAAGGGACAAACTTTAAGAATAAAAAAAAATTGAGTGGAAAAAACAGAATTAAAAAAAGGAAGATATTTGGTTCTTAACTACTATTTATATGTTATATGGTAGTGATTGGGCAACTTAAGTGATCTCCCTTAGTCCCAGTTTTCTCAGAGAATTTGCAAGTAGTAAACATATGCTTATGATTTCCTTGACTAACAAATAGGAAAATGGAAATGAAAATGCTTAATGAACAATACACATGGTCTTGTTACTTATATTTAATTATAATTTGTATCTTTGAATTTCTTCCTGAGCTTTAAAGAATATGAATTGGTGTCACAGGAAGCAAATAAAAAAAGTGATGAAATTAAATATTCTGGTTATTGTTATATAAGTAACAATATAAGCCACATGTATTTGAATCAACCTTTACCTTGCTTCATAGTATGGGATTTTTTTTTTTTTTCAAATCTTGACTTGATTCTGAACACTATTCATATGTGTGATTTTTATTGTTGTTGTAGTATAGAAGAACTGAGGTATAGGCCAGAGGTGCAGGGGGGTGAGAGGACTCACCAGAGACAGAGTAGGGAGCAGAACAGGCAGATCTACTGAAATCCACTGCTGAGGGGAGCAGTGGGCAAAACAGGAGAGGTCTGCTGCGCCATGTGGGTCAGCTCCCTGGCCAAAGATCAGACTCAGGCCATAGAGGCAATAGTGCTGTGACTTAACTCCTAGGCCAGCAGGGAAGCCTATTCAGGTGTGATATTATATCCAAAGCCTTGCCCTGGTGCCTGATCTGACTAGGCAGAACCGAAGGAGAGTTAGCCCTTCACCAGTCAGTCTAATTCGGGAATTGATTCCACATTGCATACTTGAGTAAGCATGAAATGATGCCTTTGCTGAGTATTTCTGTTTGATTTCCCAATACCTATTGTCAAGTGTAGAGCTCAAAAACGAAATGCAAATGGTAACTGGTATAACCATAATAAGCCCTTAAATCTAATCGGAATTGATCCAGGCACCCCCAGAGCTCTTCCTGGCCTTTCAGGTTTGTAAGCATAGGTCAAGTTTGTTGAAAAGGGGACAGAGTCCCTCTGCGTGTTGCTGAATTAGAAGGCTTTATTTAAATGGTGCTCTGAATCTGGACAACCTCTTGTGTGTTTGTTTTCACAGAGCATATATCATCACGGACTATATGGGCATCCGAAACGAAAGTTTCATGAAACTAGCTGCGGTGGGAACCTGGATGGGGGACTTTGTCACTGCTTGGATGGTAAACAATTTTAACTTCATCTATTTTGGAAGACATATTTAGAATGTTGACTAGATAGACACTTCTTTTGATGGTTTTGTCATTACCTTTCTTTTGAAGTGAAAGAATTCATGGGCATAGATAAATCCACAGGTTATATGCAATACGTGTTTGCCCCCCCCCAAAAAAATCAATGCAATTATAATGTTAAAGATGACTGCCAAACTGTATTGATTCATAAAATACCTATATGTATGTGTACAGATACATGTATAAAATATCTACATATGTTTGTATGTGTGGGCATATAAAATATATGTAATAATGAAATTAACAGAACATTCATCCCTGTGAAGTTCTAAACAATTCAGTAAAGATTGATTTTTGATACAGGTGCTTTCCAGGTAGGAATGTTGGCTAGCCTGCCTTAGAAAACCATATGAAAAATTCTTTAAGAACTTCTAAAATAGCTTTCTATATTTGTCTGCTTTATTGAACCTGCAAACTTAGTGGTAATTAAGATTTTTGAGAGTTGTTCATTTTCATCTCTTTTGTGCATTATTACTAGCCTTTATTATTTTAAGCCTGCAACAAATAGAGACACAATATTTCATACTGGCTCATCTGTTAAGAGACATTTCACTTTTTAACCACTATTGGGTTAATTAAATACAGTGTGTAGCTAGAGGGGTCTAGTTCCTATAAGCTTGTAAGAGACTATCTGGGTACACAACATAGGACATTCATAAATATGGAGAACTTTAATTCACCGATACCTTTCATAGGTACAACTAAGCTTAGTTAGCTTTATCCATCCATTCACTGGAAGATGAGGAGACCTACAAAAAAGAAACGATACCCAGCCTCACTTGGCAAACACTTGCCCAGAAGATGTGTTCCCATTATCTCAGGTGTTGTCACAACAGTTGCTGCCAATTCTATTGCTACAACTTGCTTCTTTTCTAGAACAAGTGTGTGCAGGGAGCAGGACTCAGTTTTACCCTATTTACTACCATTGTATTCATCCTGTGAGAGGCAACCATGAAGGGTTCACATAACCTATTTTTTTATTTTCCTGTAGAGAAACTGGGGTGCAGGCCAGAGGTGAGAAATGGGTGGTGAGATGATTCACCAGAGACAAAGTGGGGAGCAGAACAGGCAGATCTACTGAAATCCACTGCTGAGGGGAGCAGCAGGAGAGACAGGAGAGGTCTGTTACACCATTTGGGTCATCAACTCCCAGGCCAGAGATCGAACTCAGGCATGCTGAGACTTAACCCTTAGGCCACCATGGAGGCCCTTGCTTAATCTGTTTGAGCTTCCTTTCACTTCTGTTTAATTTTGGGTTGTTAACAGAACAAATTGCTAAATATATCCCATTCCATGAGTTTGAAAATCTAAATTTGAAAAGTGATTCATTTTATTTGTAATCACTAGAAATACCTGCTAAAATAAACCAGACATTGAGACCAGGATGCTTAGTGTCAAAAATTTCTACTTCCACTGGGAAAAATATTTAGAAGGAAATATATGAACTTCAACATTTAATTTCCTGCAACTTTGAGGTAACACTTTTTGAAAAATTTCTGCAGTAATTGTGGATTCTTATTTTGACTCCATTTGGTCAGGAATTTGCTTGATAAAATGCAAAAGAGAACTGGACTGAAAGTTCAGAAATTCAGGTATTTCTCACCTTGTGCCTGTCATTTGATGTTCCACAAATAATATATCATCCTCTGAGTCTCGCTTTGCGTATTTCTTTAAAGGACTGAGTTCCTAATGTTACTACCATTAAAATTATTAAATAAAATTTTAAACTTTAAAATCATACATTTTGGGGCCTCCCCTGGTGGGGCAGTGATTGAGCACTGGGCTGCGAAGCTGCCCGCAGCCTCTGCAGTGCTGGTTCGATCCCCCCCGCACCAGCGAGGGTCCCACATGGTGCGCAGACCTCTCCTGCCACACCCGCTGCTTCCCTCAGCAGTGTATTTCGTCAGTCTACCTGTTCTGTTCCCTGCTGTGGTCTGGTGAATTCTCTCACCCTCCCTCGCTTCTGGCTATACCCAGTGCTTGTATAAATAAATAAATAAATCTTAAGGGGGGAAAAAAAAAACTTTAAAAAAATAAATTAAAAAAATCATACATTTTTAATAAAATGAAAAAATAAGCAGGTTTGGGTAATAAGATTCAAAGAAGTGATAGACATTTGACATAAAATATTATGAATGCATTCGATAAAAGTTTTATAATCTGTTGTTTATTCTGCAAAAGTTAAAATGATGATAATAATGAGAAGAATGGGGGCCCTCCCTGGTGGCCTAGATGTATGTCTCAGTACTCTAAACACTATCGACTGTGTTTGATCCCCAGCCAGGGGGCTGACCAACATAGGGTGGATCAGACCTCTCCTGTGTCGCCCGCTGCTCCTCTCAGCAGTATATTTCAATAGATCCTCCTGTTGTGCTCCCCACTTTGTCTCTGGTGCATCCTCTCACCCTGCACCTCTGGTCTACACCCCAGTTCTTCTATGCAAAAATAAATAAATAAAATATTTTAAAATTAAGAAGACTGTGACAAGACTTAAAATATTGACATGTAAGGTGGACATAGTGCTTTATCGTTCATTATTTTGGAACCATAAACCATTGGCTGGGGCCAGTCCCTTGAAGTGGTGGTCAGTGGTTCAGATCTAGGAAGTGACTACTTCCTGACCCCTCTATGGAGGCCCATGAGCAGGAGCACCTTACCGTATTCCATCTTAATCCATCTTAATCCAAACTTCAGGAAACTGAAGTTTCCTCCCAATTATCCATTTTAAAATAGACTGAGATAATATGGTGTCCTGCTTTCTGACTTCTACCTCAGTCTGATTCTGATAAAAGGCAGGGGAAAAATAACAAACAAAGCCTAGAGCTTCCTCTGTAGTTTGCAGGCTCACACCATCCATCTGATACATGAATCATTTTCTTATCTGTGATGACGTCATTATTTGTGATCTCATTCATCCAACTCCTTCCCAGGCTTTCCCTTAATGTTTCATTCATATGTGTGTGTGTGTGTATCTTTCTGTTTCTAATATATGTGTATGTATGTCCAATATATAAGTATGTATGTTTAATATATATGTATATATCAGTGTGTGTGTGTATATATATATATATATACACACACACACATATGTTTATAGACTGGGTTGTCAGAAAAGTCATGGTAAATTTTCTTCTGTTTTTCAAGCAAAAATGCATTGTGACATTTCCGACAACCCAATATTTATTCAATGTTTGCGTAGGTATTATTTTTTTTATTAAGATTTAAAAAATTTTGAACCATAACTTGGAGTCCAGTTTCTAGGGCAGCCTTGAGGCAAATGCATTGTTAAGCTTTGGCCAGAGACCTTCAGCCTTTCCTAGTTGAATTTCTAACAGGTACTTCTCTGCTCTACTCTTGTGGTTTAGAAGAATCCAAGTAATTCTGCAGTGTGGTCTGTGCCTTTCATCTTTCTCCCCAACATCTGGTTGCCTTCACAGATTTTCCTAAATTTACTACAGTATTTTAGTGTCTTCTATTCCTACTAGCTAACCTCGGGACTTTTTACCTTTTCTAATACCTTAGATTATGACTTTGGTCAGTAATCTCAACAATATAGAAGTAGGATAGAGCAAAAATTTTGAAAACTATGTAACAAGTTTAACCTGGCAATGTGATCTTCAATCTACTTAACCCTCAGGTGATGCCTGTCTTTTTTGTTCTGTATACTGGTAGAGGATCCAAAGTCCATTTCTGCTTATATTATATGAAATGTTGACCTTTGTCCATTAGTGAAGATAGAAATGGCAAAAAGAAACACAGTGTTTTCCAGATTTGAAAGGATAGTCACCCAGAAAGGATTCCAGAGCATGCCATTTTCATTCCCATTTCTATTCACTGACTAGGAGGTTTAAGTTTCTGTATAAATATTTGTATGTCTGCATATGTGTGCATTGATAACATTTTAAAAAATAATAGCTTTTCTCATGAGAGGAGTCTGAGAGAGCTTTGACCTTTGTTTGTGTCTAGAATTCTAATCGTGAAATGCATATAAATGATAAAGGTGATTGTCTTGGAAAAGCAAGTGGCTATTTACATTTCCAATAAAAGTGTGCCTTTTAATGCATTTCTGAATTGGAGGATTTTTCTCTTATTGGAAATCATTCAGAAGTTTTCCATGGTTTTGAAAAGCAATACCAGGACTGATGTGATCCACAGCCAAGGCTGATCTTAACCAATCCAAATAAAAATATCTTTGGCTCTCACATCCCTGGGCTTCAAGCTCTAGTAGATTCAGTTTCCTGAGCAGTCCTATCTTTTCCTAACTCAGTGAGTCATCTTGTACACAGGACAAACAATTATACCTCAGGGTTATAATTACTCATATTTTTTAAGAGTAGACTTCAATTTTTTTTTAATTTATTAAGCAGGTAGCTATTCGCTACTTCTCTTTCTTTTATATTTTTTTAAGATTTATTTATTTATACAAGAACTGGGGTATAGGTCAGAGTCACGGGAGGGGGAGAGAATTCACCAGAGACAGAGCAGGAAGCAGAACAGGCAGACGGACCAAAGACACTGCTGAGGGGAGCAGTGGACGAGGCAGGAGAGGTCTGCTGTGCCATGTGGGTTGCTCCCTGGCAGGCTGGGAATTGAACCCATGCTGGAGAGGCTGTGGACAGCGTCACAGCTGTTCACAGCAGCGCTCAACCCGCTGTGCCACTGGGGAGGCCCCCCAATTTTTTTTTAAAGATTTATTTTTGGGGGTCCTCCCTTGTGGCCAGGGGATTAAGACGCAACCTATGAAACTATCTGCAGCCACTGCAGCACTAGTTTGATCCCTGGCCAGGGAACTACCCACATGGCTCAGCAGACCTCTCCTGTCTTGTTCGCTGTTCCCCTCAGCAGTGAATTTAAGAACATCTGCCTGTTCTGCTCCCCACTCTGTCTCTGGTGAATCTTCTCACCCCTGCACCTCAGGCCTACACCCCAGCTCTTGTATACATAGATAGCTAAAAATAAATCTTTTTTAAAAAAATATTTATTCATTTATGCATACAAGAACTAGGATACAGGCCAGAGGTGTAGGGGGTGAGAGGATTCACCAGAGACAGAGTGGGGAGCGGAACAGGCAGATAGACTGAAATACACTGCTGAGGGGAGCAGTGGGCGAGGCAGGAGAGGTCTGCTGTGCCATGTGGGTCAGCTCCCTGGCCAGGGATCGAACTCATGCTGCAGTGGCTGCAGACAGTTTTATAGTGCTGAAACTTAACCCTGGCGCCCCCAGGGAATTCCCAGATTTCAAAAATTTTTATGGGCCTCCCCAGTGGCGCAGCAGGTTGAGAGCAGCACTGTGGGGCTGTCTACAGCCTCTGCAGTGCGGGTTCGGTTCCCAGCCAGCTGGGGAGATACCCACATGGCACAGTGGACCTCTCCTGTCTCTCCCACTGCTCCCCTTAGCAGTGTTTTCCGTCTATCTGCCTGTTCTGCTCCCTGCTCTGTCTCTGGTGAATCCTTTCGCCCTCCCGCACTTCTGTCCTGTGCCCCGGTTCTTGTATGAATAAATGGATCTTAAAAAAAAAAAATGTTTGTAAAAATTATGTAAGACAGTGAGTGATGTGACCCAGTGTTGAGTCAGTCCTTTATGTTGACAAAGGCAGATAATGGAGTTCTGAATCAGACAAGAACACTGAGTGGAGCGATGCCACGGTTCCTTCTCCACTCATTTACCCACTCTCTATACCGTAAAGCCAGTAGCCAAGGTGGACTAGTGAGTCCGTGGCGCATTGCTCCAGTTTTACCAACCTCCCACTTGACAAAACAGAGGTCACAGCCTCCTCTGCTGTGGCAGGGGATGCTGAAGATATAATGGTGGCTCTGGCTTCAGTCCCTCATTTAATGCTGGGAAGCAGCCATCACTTCCTGTCTTCCTACTTCTTAGTGCCCCTTCCCCGACCCCGGCTTCCTCCACTCACCACCTCCTCTGCTGCAGTAAATGGTATTTGGCTCATGATGGAGATGGGAAATCAGAGCTGAGTTCTGAGCTTCATGGTTGTGGGGAGGTGAGGGAAAGTCACAAATGAGGTGGTCATTCTTTCAAGAAGACAATTCTAATGGTAAATGCCTTAGGCGTCATAAAACCTCCTTCACCAGAAAACCATTTACTGTATGGAAAACTCCCAGTGAATGGCCCAGGACTTTGGTTACCTTCAACCCTGACATTTGCTTTGAGACACTGTTCGTTTAAGAGGCAGAACTGAGGGAGGGGCGGAGCAACATGGCGGCGAGGAGACGCTGCGAGTAAGATCTCCCATTAAAAAAAGTGAATAGGGAGGAAAAGCGGCAGGTCCCAGTGAGAAGTGGGACACGGAAGATAAACGGGTGACGCCAGCAAACTGCCCGAAGAAGAAAGTGGCCATAAAAGAGGACCAGAAGGGAGGGAAGCGCAGAACCCTGCTCCCCTCCCCCGCCCACAGAGGAGGCACTCTCCGACCTGCAGAGAGGAGGAAAACAACAAACCAAAACGACCCACAAGAACAAAGGACGCAGCAAGCGGGACTGGGAGTGGAAAGGAACTATCTCAGCCACCACACCCCGTGAACGGGAGCTGTGGAGAACCCTGCAGGATCCGCCGCGGCGGTGAGCGAACGGCTCCGGGTGCCATTAAAGAGAGACCCCGCCCAGGAGGAGACCAGCACCAGCACACACAGCCCCGGCCGCCCGGTAAGCTTGCGTGGAAAGCGGCGCGCTGAAAAGCAGACGCGGATCGGGATTGCGCGGAAAAGTGGCGCGGATCACGCTGAAAAGCAGTGCGGTTGAAAAGCAAACGCGGATCCAGATTGGATCGCAGCTGCCCAGGTCCCCGCGCCTGCGACCTAGGCTTGCGGGGAGACGCGCGGAGGCCCTCACCGTGTGAGCAGGAACCAGGCGCCCAGGCACGGGAGCGGGATTCAAAAGGCGCCATTCCCGCGCCACTGAACTGGGCTACAGCCCGCGTCCTGGAACTGAGGGCTTTGGAACTGAGACCCGGGGCACGAAATTAGGGGCGTGCGTTCCCCACGACGTTGGGGCACAAGGCAGACACAGCACCCCAAAGCCGTTGAGGTGTACCCTACCATCCCCGCTCTGTTCCCTGTCCCACGGGGTGGATAATCAGCTCCCCAAGGGCTCTAGGAGAGATCTCTGGCACCACCTAGCGACTTGAAACCAGCAGAGGCTCCTGAAGGAGCTAGTGGCCAGCTGGGGAGTTAGCCCACGCCGGGCCCCTTCCGACCAGTAGTCTGAGCCCACAGGGGGAGCGAGCACCCACAGCCGGGGCAGACCAGGTGCGCAGAAGAGTGTGCCTGAGACTGGACGCTCAGGGAGTGTGTCCCACATCACCATTTTAGAACAGGGACATTTCTTCAGTAAAGACTACCTGCAGAAGGCTTCCTCAGGAGCCAGAGGTGAGCGAGGGAAGTTCGCCCACGCCAGACCCCCTCTGGCCTGCAGTCCAAGCCCAGAGGGGGAGCAGGAACCCACCGCCGGGGCAGACCAGGTGCACAGGGGAGTGTGTCCCCACATCGGCATTTTAGAACAGGGACCTTTCTCCAGTAAAAACTGCTTGAAACTGACAGATGA
Source organism: Talpa occidentalis (assembly GCF_014898055.3). NCBI lineage: Eukaryota > Metazoa > Chordata > Mammalia > Eulipotyphla > Talpidae > Talpa > Talpa occidentalis. Next base: position 43,590,430 of record NW_023601653.1, on the reverse strand, counting down.
CTCCTGGAGGAACCAGAGGGGAGCAGAGAAGCTCACCCAAGATGCCAGCCAGTCCCAACTACACAGTGTCCCAACGCATACGGCAAATTAGAAAACAGACAGTAGTGAGGAGAAGAACCACACGCAACCTAGCTACTCCCCAGGGAAAAGGCACACCACAAAAAGAAAACCAGCCCCCAGATTGCAACGACAGTAACTTGGAAGAACTTCTGAGCCTTCCAGAAAGAGAATTTAAAATTGCCGTGATTAAAAAACTGACAGAAGTCATAAAGGAAAACAATGATAAGGGAAAAATAATCAACGATCAGAAGAATGAAATTGAGTCCCTAAAGAAGGAAGTAAAAGAAATGCAGGAGATCAAAGAATTAATGGAAGAACTAAAGAATTCTGGGAAAAGCAATGAAAGCAGAATAGATGAAATGGAAGAACGAATAAGTTCTTTTGAAGACACAGAAATAAAAAGAACCAAAACAGAAAAGGAAAGAGAAGTACGAAGGAAAAAGAACGAAGAAAGACTACGGAAACTATCTGACTCCATGAGGAAAGGAAATATAAGAGTGATAGGAATACCAGAAGGAGAGGAGAGAGAAGTAGGAACAGAGAAAATTTTCAAAGAGATAATTGAAGAGAACTTCCCAAATGTGAAGAAGGAGCTGAAAATTGATATACAAGAAGCAAGAAGAACACCAAACTTCCACGACGAAAGGAAAAATACAGCAAGACACATAATAGTAAAGCTCCCAAGAATCCAGGACAAGGAAAAAATAATGAAGCTGACAAGAGGAAAGAAACAAATAACATTCAAAGGAAAGCCAATCAGGCTGACATCAGACTTCTCCGAAGAAACACTACGGGCAAGGAGAGAGTGGAGGGACATAGTCAACAGACTCCAAGAAAACAGATGCCAACCAAGAATACTCTATCCCGCAAAGCTCTCCTTCCTCTTTGAAGAAAGAATATGGACCTTCTCAGACAAACAGATACTCCGGAATTTCATTACAACTAAACCCCCACTCCAAAAAATACTACAAGGAGTCCTAAAGCCAGAACCTCAGAGGGATGAATAACAATGAAAGAAGGCCAAAAAAAAAAAGGTTATTAAAAGAATAAATAAATAAAATCAAAGGAAAGACAAACACAATGGCAAATACAGATGTTAACATATCAATATTAACTCTAAATGTAAATGGACTAAACTCTTCAATAAAAAGACACAGAGTTGCAGCCTGGATTAAGAAACAAAATCCAACCTTTTGCTGTCTCCAGGAAACACATTTAGCTACAAAAGATAAAAATAGGCTCAAAGTTAAAGGATGGAAAACAATCCTACAAGCAAATGGACCAAAAAAGAAAGCAGGAACAGCTATACTTATATCAGAAAAAACAGATTTCAAACTCAAAAAGATAAAAAGAGACCCCAATGGTCACTACATTATGATCAAGGGGACAATACTTCAAGAAGAAATAACACTCATTAACATATACTCACCAAACGAAGGAGCACCAAAATATATCAGACAACTGTTGTCCTCTCTGAAAACAGACATCAGAGAAAACACATACGTAGTGGGAGACTTCAACACACCACTATCAACAATGGATAGATCAACAAGACAAAAAATAAGTAAAGAAACCAAAGCTCTAAATAAGGACCTAGAGCAATTGGGCTTAACAGACATCTATAGAACACTAAACCCAAAAAAAAAACGGAGTACACATTTTTCTCAAGCGCACACGGATCATTCTCCAGGATCGATCACATACTGGGGCACAAGACAAACATCAACAGATACACTAAGATTGAAATCATATCAACCATCTTTTCTGACCATGAAGGCATCAAACTAGAAATAAACCATAAAAAGAAGGCAAGGAACTTTCCTATCTCATGGAGATTAAAAACCACACTACTGGAAGACCACTGGACTAATGAGGAGATCAAAGAAGAAATTAAAAAATTCTTTAAATTGAACGACAAGGAGGACACCAATATCCTAAATGTATGGGATGCAGCAAAAGCAGTAATAAGAGGAAAATATATAGCAATAGAAGCTCACATCAAGAAACAAGAAAGAACTCAAAGAAACAACCTAATCTCGAAGCTCAAAGATCTAGAAAAAGAACAACAAAAAAACCCAAAACCAGTAGAAGAAAAGAAATAATAAAAACCAAAGCAGAAATAAATGAAATTGAAACTAAAAAAACAATCGAAAAGATCAATGAAACCAAGAGCTGGTTCTTTGAAAAAAAATCAATAAAATAGACAAACCCCTAGCCAGGCTCACAAAGGAAAAAAGGGAGAAAGCACAAATAAACAGAATCATCAATGAAAGAGGAGAAATCACAACGGACACAGCAGAAATCAAAAGAATAATCAGTAACTACTATGAACAGTTATATGGAAACAAGTTTAACAATCTAGAGGAGATGGACAAATTCCTACAACTCTACAATCACCCAAAGCTAGATAAAGAAGAAATAGAACACCTAAACAGACCAATTACAAGCAGCGAAATTGAAATGGTAATCAAAAACCTCCCCAAAAACAAAAGCCCAGGACCTGATGGATTTACAAATGAATTCTACCAAACATTCAGAGACGAATTAGTGCCTATCCTTCACAAACTCTTCCAAAAAATTGAGAAGGAAGGGACAATACCAAACACGTTCTATGAAGCCAACATTACACTAATACCAAACCGAACAAGGACAACACAAAAATGGAAAACTACAGGCCAATCTCCCTAATGAACACTGATGCAAAAATCCTCAATAAAATTTTAGCTATCAGAATCCAACAATGTATCCATAAGATAATTCACCACGACCAAGTAGGATTCATTCCAGGGACACAAGGATGGTTTAACATCCGAAAATCAATCAACGTTATCCAACACATCAACAAAAAGAAATATAAAAACCATATGATAATATCAATAGATGCTGAGAAAGCTTTCGACAAAGTGCAACACCCATTCATGATAAAGCCCTTGAAATTCTTGGGATACAAGGAACATACCTCAACATCATAAAGGCCATCTATGACAAGCCAACAGCCAGTATAATTCTCAATGGTGAAAAGCTGAAATCAATTCCATTAAGATCTGGAACAAGACAAGGATGCCCACTCTCACCACTGCTTTTCAATATAATACTGGAAGTCCTAGCCAGAGCAATAAGACAAGAGAAAGACATCCAAGGAATCCAAATAGTAAAAGAAGAAGTCAAACTATCACTATTTGCAGATGATATGATATTATACATAGAGAACCCCAAAAACTCCACAGAAAAACTAATTCAACTCGTCAGTCAGTTCAGTAAAGTGGCAGGATACAAAATCAACACGCAAAAGTCAGTAGCCTTCCTATACACAAATAATAAATCTGAAGAAGAAGAAATCAAAAAAAAACCATCCCTTTTGTTATTGAAACAAAAAAAATCAAATATTTGGGAATAAATCTAACAAAAGAGGTAAAGGACCTATACAAAGAAAACTATAAAACACTGTTAAAAGAAATAGAAGAAGACACAAAGAAATGGAAAGACATCCCCTGCTCATGGATTGGAAGAATAAACATTATTAAAATGGCCATCCTACCAAAAGCAATATACAGATTCAATGCTATTCCAATCAAAATTTCAATGTCATTCTTCAAAGAAATAGAACAATTATTGATGAAATTCATATGGAATCACAAAAAACCCCGAATAGCCAAAGCTCTCCTGAAAAAAAAAGAAGGGAATGGAGGCATCACACTCCCAGACTTCAAACTATACTACAAAGCCATAATCATCAAAACTGCATGGTATTGGAACAAGAACAGACATACAGACCAATGGAATCGAATAGAAAATCCAGAAATAAACCCACAGATTTATGGTCAACTAATCTTTGACAAAGGAGCAAAGACTATGCATTGGAGCAAAGAAAGTTTATTCAATAAATGGTGCTGGGAAAAACTGGTCGCTACATGCAAAAGAATGAAGCTTGACCACTACCTCACACCATACACAAAAATCAACTCAAAATGGATTAAAGAACTAGACATAAGACCTGAAACCATAAAATACATAGAAGGAAATATAGGCAAAACACTACGTGATTTGCACATCAAAGACATCTTTACAGACACATCACCCAAAGCAGTGATAGTGAAGGCAAAGATAAACACCTGGGACTACATCAAATTAAAGAGCTTCTGCACAGCAAAAGAGACAATAACAAAAATAAAGAGAAACCCCACCAACTGGGAGAACATTTTTGCACCCAACACTAATGATAAAGGACTCATCACAAAAATCTGGAAAGAGCTGACGAGACTCAACAACAACAAAGAAAATAATCCAGTCAAAAAATGGGCAGAAGAGCTAAAAAGAAACTTCTCTGAAGAGGAAATGCAAATGGCCAACAGGCATATGAAAAAATGTTCAACATCACTTGTCATCAGGGAAATGCAAATCAAAACTACCATGAGATACCATCTTACACCAGTGAGAATGGCACATACTAAAAAAACTAGCAACAACAAATGTTGGCGAGGGTGTGGAGAAAAAGGAACTCTTCTGCACTGTTGGTGGGAGTGCAAACTGGTCCAACCACTATGGAGAGCTGTGTGGAGATTTCTGGACCTACTAAACATAGAACTTCCATATGATCCAGCAATTCCACTCCTAGGTATTTACCCAAAAGACACAGAAACATCAATTCCAAAGAGCACCTGCACCCCTGTGTTTACAGCAGCACTGTTTACAATAGCTAAGCTTTGGAAACAACTCAAATGCCCAAAAATAGATGACTGGATCAAGAAGATGTGGTACATATATACCATGGAATATTACTCAGCATTCAAAAAAGATAAACACATGCAATTTGCAGCAACATGGATGGCGCTGGAAGGGATCATGCTCAGCGAACTAAGCCAAAAAGAAAAAGAAAAATACCGGATGGTCTCACTCATAACAGGAATCTAGAAAACTTAAATAAGGGACCAGGAAAATGAATAACTTTAAGAAAGTGAAAATCAAAATCAACAAAAAACTATGAACCAGAGACACTTTTAGGGGGGCGGCGGCGGGAGGGAAGGGATTGGGGTCAGAATGGGGGGGCTGCAATTGTATGGGGAATATAACAATAAAATTTATTATTTAAAAAAAAAAGGTAAATTGTTCAAATATGCAGAAAAAATATAAATTGAGAATGGATCAAGCAAAAAAAAAAATAAGAGGCAGAACTGAGAACTCTATCTTTTTTTTTAAAGATTGATTTATTTATACAAGAACTGGGGTACAGGTCACAGGCACGGAAGGGTGAGAGAATTCAACAGAGACAGAGCAGGGAGCAGAACAGGCAGATGGACTGAAATACACTGCTGAGGGGAGCAGCGGGAGAGGCAGGAGAGGTCTGCCGTGCCATGTGGGTAGCTCCCTGGCTGGTTGGGAATTGAACCCGTGCTGCAGAGGCTGCAGACAGCTTCACAGCACAGCGCTCAACCTGCTGCGCCACCGGGGAGGCCCAGAGCCTAGAACTCTTTCTCCCATATTTGACTATAAACCTTTTATTGAGGGGTCATTTTGGTGCCAATCACGTTCACATCTGTTTTCCTAGTCCCCAGCAACACCAGACTCAGGTAGTATTTATTGAAGAATAAATAGAGCATGAGAACACAAAGCACTAAGCTCCTTTATTTTTTCCTGGTTCAGTTTTGGGTGTTCTAGAATGCTAGGAAATTGCAGTCAGGCAGTACCAGTGCATAGCAGTCAGCTTTCTTCCCATCCCCCTTCTCCCCATAAGGCGTGCTCCTACTGAGTTTGTTCCCACAATCAGGACACATGATTGTGAAACACCCTTTATAAGAAATATTAGATGGTTCTTGTAATTCTCCAGAGTGATGATGTCACCTTTGAGAACCAAAGACTTCCCTTGATAAGACAAAGGTTGAATGAATGGCGTGAATCCTGGGGCAGTTCCTTAAATGGTCAATGTTGCTGTCAGGGCCACAGTTATGCTCTTGGCTCTGGGGACACAGGGAAGCCAGGGTGAGGTACATCCCTTCAGCCACTTAAACAAAGAGCTGTTATGACACAAGATGGAGAGATGGTTAAACATCAGTGCACTGAGGCAGAGAGAGTTAAAGTATGATGTATACTTGAGAATAATTTGTACTGCATCTGAATTTCTATTTAGAAATCTAAAAGAAAATACAGGGAAGAAATATTCCTGTAGTATTATAGGATCAATTATTCCTTCTAGATTAAATTTAGAAAATGTGAAATAAATTTTGCAATTTGGTGAATTTTGTATTATTATCCCATGCTTGCTGTACATTTTAAAGAAAGGATTTGATTATTTCTATTATTTTCATGTCACCAAATTAAAAATAGTTCACTTCAAATTTTTCTATTACATGCTTGTCATGATTTTGTGAACTGTTCTACAAATGTGAAGTTTGTCAATGAACAATAACCTGGAATATCACTGACATACCATCTAGCTAGTTATTCTGTCTGGAATTGAGCTTGATAATTCATATTATGATTAATGCCAGTTTTCTAATTATTTCTCTTCCACTCATATTTCAAAATGACAGACTAAAAATCATCATTGAATTGATTTAGTATCTGAAATAAAGTAGCAATAATAGCTTTACTGAACTTCATCATAAAAAGGAATTTAAGCTGATTAACTTAGAGTAGAAGAAACAGAGACAGCAAGCCCAATGAGTAAGATTATATGACAAATGAATAGAACACAAAGAAGATATTTAACAGTTGGACCTAAGAGCCCAAAGTTCCTCTGCGTTTTCTCTTTTACTCTCTTTTTCTATCTGAGTTCTTCCTGATCTACTTCTTGTTAGTGAACCTCGTGTTTGGTAAATTTACCACATTGCATTTCATTATTTTGTATGGTGAAAATGGATGCTGAGTTGAGTACTTAATATACTATCTCTCTGCAAAGAATCTTTTTTTTAAATTTTTATGTGGAAGAACTGGGGTATAGGCCAGAGGTATGGATGTGAGAGAATTCCCCAGAGACAGAATGGAGAGCAGAACAGTCAGATCTACTGAAATCTACTGCTGAGGGGAACAGCAGCAGGCAGGACAGGAGAGGTCTGCTGCGTCATGTAGGTCAGCTCCCTGGCTGGGGATTGAACTCAGGCCATAGGGGTGATAGCGCTCCCTAGGCTACCAGGGAGGCTCTCTTTGCGAACATTCTGTTTAAAGTGAGATGGCTTAGAAAACATTGTGCATCAGGATTTGGGGGCATGTGATTTATTGATGAAGTGCTCTGCAGGGGAATCTCTAAGGACATGAGAGAAGTGGTGGATCGAAGGAAAAGGAGAACAAAGATGAGGCCTTATGATCCTAAATGTTTACCTTTGGCCCGATTCACAGGACTGATCTGATGCTCTTGGGGCAAGCAGTACCTCAGGAACAGGTGAAGGAGATCTGGGAAAAACACCAAAACTTACTTCTGCACAGACAAGATTCAAGGACAGTAGACCCCTTGGCATCCGTCTTCGCCAAGAAGCATTGTCTGTTTGATCATTTCATTGAAATAAAGAGTATAAGAGAGGAATTAGTTTTGACACTTCCTTTTTATTCACTAGAAAATTTAGAGGGACCCAAATATGGTCATTCTACTTTTGCTCATATAAATATTTTAATGTCTCTATAAATATTTTAGCCTTGTGTTTCATGTTCCTTCAGAATAATAAGTTCTCACTTAAAAATTAATAAGACAGGAGAGTCGAACCTCCTCGTTCCAGATCACATGGCAAATGGTGATCAAGTCTTTTTAAGTTTGAGGATTCTTGGATTTTAAATTATTGAAAGCCTGTGACATCATTTAAAAAAGGATTTCTGAGTAAAAAGGATGTAGTTTTCCATACCCGTTTTGAAAAATAGAAACACAAATTCTGGCTCTGCTGTGATTCTCCTAAATATAGCATTTATCGGAAATGCCATAGTATATTATATGTATATTGTAGATGATTTTATATTCATTTATTAAAATTTTATGGAATATATTATTCTGAAAGGCACCTAGGGAAAATATATTGAATTGAACTACATTAAGATATGAAAGACACTAAGGGAATCTCTTACAGAAAGATATGCCCACCAGAGACAGGAGAAGCTCTTTCTCATCTTTTCCATCTCTGACTCAATTTTTGTGCTTTTCAATTCTATTATACTTTATTTCTTTACTTCCCCAAGGCAGGTGTTATTGTCCATGCGTTCTTTTTGATTTTTCTAACATTATGTTCCACAACTTTTAAAGTACCAAATATCAATCATTTACCTGAAAATGTTTCAATAGAAGCCAGGAGACATGGATAATTAGCTTGTTTTCCCTCTGGAAGTCAGAGACATAATGAAATGAGTGTGGGTTTTTTGGTTGTTAATAGCAGATTAGCAACTTGAAAAATGTGGCTCTGTGCTGCTTTTTATACTGATTCTAGAAGTACTTGGATTATTCCCTATACACATTTCCCCATCCTCTCTTCCTCCTTCCCCCCACCACCTCTCTCCCCTACCATACTATGTAACTTTCTTGGAAATCATAGCTCTTTATAAGATATGGACTAGAGATGTAGAAATTGGTCTGATGTTTTTATTTTCTGCCAGTATGGCCACAAGATGTGTTGAACTTTATCATCATGTGGAGGGAGGGGAATGCATATCTTTACACTGAGAGCATCACATTCCAATCAAGTGATTACTTTTAAACTTTAGAAAAGGAAGCTATTTACTCATGCCCCCTTTTGATAAATATAGGTGGTTGAAAACATCTTATTTCTCGGACTGGAAAAAAGGTAAAAAGAACAGCTTTATATTACACTACCCCTGAGAGAGACACTACCATTCCAGGTTAAGTTATAAGTGTCTTTGTTGATAGGAAATTGCTATCCTTTAGCTGCCGTTTGCCCGAGGGAATTTTTGGAGCAGTGAAGATGTTTATATTCGTAGTTTATGTCACATTTGTAGTTAAATGTTCTGTAAACATCAAAAGAAATTGATAGCAATGAAGTGCTTAGTCCTTAGGTTTTGTTGCTGCTTTTTAAGAACTACCAGATCACGTTTCAGAAGATTGAAGTATTTGAGTGAACAGAGGGGAGTATTTTTTCTTCTTCTCCTAAATCTATTCCAGTTTATTCAATATGACTATTTTTACTCTAGTTTTAAATTAATGAATTGTCTTACATCGTTGTTCATTTTCAAAGTATCTGATTTTCCCCTCGGGGATAGTCCCCCTAGTTCTGTTACCACCACAGCCTCCTGACCCATCACCACAGTCCCTTGTGCTCTCCCCTACCCAGTTTCAACCCTTCTTCCAGCCCCTCCCCTGCTGCATACATCAGAGGGATTTTCTTTACTTCTTTTTAAAAATTTCTATCTTTTACATCATTGTGTATTCCCTGTAAAATTCCCACCACCAATTCACCTGTGAACCATCACCATAGTCCCTTGTGCTCTTCTCTCCTCTGTTTTGTTCCTTTTTCCTCTCCCTTCCTCTCAGAATGTCTCAGATTTGTTGCCTGCTATTTTTTTATTATTGTTAATTTTTTTTTCCTGATTCCTTATTTGGTTCCCCTATATTCCTCCTGTAAGTGAAACTATCCCATATGTTTCCTTTCCTTCTGGCTAATTTCACTGAGCATAGTCCCTTCCAGCTCTATCCATGTTGCTGCAAATGGCATGAGTTTATCTTTTTTGATTGCTGAGTAATATTCCACTGTGCATATGTACCACATCTTTTTGATCTAGTTATCTATTTTTGAGGGAATATTTTTAAATAAATCATTAAGTAAATTGTGTTTGATATATGACCTTCTCTGTTCTTGCATATCTGAAGGTTGACTGGGAAATAGGGAACATCCCACAAAATTAGTTTTTTTTTTATTTTAAAGATTTATTTTTATTTATTTATACAAGCACTGGGTACAGTCAGAAGCGCGGGAGGGTGAGAGAATTCACCAGAGCCAGAGCGGGGAGCAGAGCAGGCAGAAGGCCCGAAGTACACTGCTGAGGGGAGCAGTGGGCGGCAGAAGTAGTCTGCGCGCCATGTGGGACCCTCCTCTGGTGGCCGGGGAGCAGCCGGGGATCGAACTGGTGCTGCAGAGGCTGCGGGCAGCTTCACTACCCAGCGCTCAACCGCTGCGCCACCGGGGAGGCCCCAAAATTAGGTATTTTTTATCCCGGGTCTGGGCTTTATTCAATTCAATACTGTTCACTAACTAGACTCCCAGGTTGTCCATTGAACCACCTTAAATATCATTATGTGGGCCCCCCTGGGTAGCCTAGGGGTTAAGTCTCAGTGCTATCACTGCTAAGGTCTGAGTTCGATCCCTGACCAGGGAGATGACCCACATAGGGCACACCAGACCGCTCCTGTCTCTCCCGCTGTTCCCCTCAGCAGTGGATTTCAGGTGATCCACTTGTTCTGCTCCCCATGCTGTCTATGGGGAGTCCCCTCCCCTCCCCACACACCTCTGGCCTATACCCCAGTTCTTCTACCCCCTCCCAAATAAATAAATGCATCATTGTGAACGTGATATTGCATAAGAAGTCAATGAAGCAGCCAATAGTAATGTTGCTGATGAGGTAACTGTAAGAACGAGTAAGTTACCTTTGACTTTTCCAAAGATATCAGAAGATTAAGTTCACATGAGTGGTTTCTGTGAGACCAGGACTCACAGAGAGAAAGTCGGTACACCACATGCACCCGATGAAAAATTCCAAATTGTTCTTAACTGCTAAGCTGAGGAGTAATGCCCAAAGGAGCCAAGTGCTTGAGATGAAACAGGAACCAGAATAAGCCATATGTTTTCACTGAAATGAGCACCACCTCTCATAAAGATTTTAAAATATGTTATAAAAGATCCTGTGAGCCTGTTGCTACTGAAGACAAATGAAAGCCATAATTCTTAAGATCTGAGTACATTTTCCCTTGACTTTTGTTATAATTATCCTAATTTCTATTTGGCATTTTCAATTTCAACTAGAGGTGCTAGAATTAATGGAATATTTTCATCAAATCTAAATGCAGGTTTAAAAAAATGTGTATTTTATTTTGCTTAAATAAAAATTTAGTAAAAGTAACCATTTTTTTTATAGCCAGATGCTAGATATCTATCTTTTTTTAAATATTTATTTATTTATTTATGCATACAAGAGCTGAGGTATAGGACAGAGTTACAGGGAATGAGAGGATTCCCCAGAGACAGAGTGGGGCGGGAATAGAACTTGTGCTGTAGTGGCTACCGATAGCTTCGAAGTGCTGAGACTTAACCCCTTGTGCCACCAGGGAGGCCCAATATCTGACATTTCATTGAATGTAAATTTATTTTTATTGTGCCTATATAATTTATTATACAAGTTTATTTTTATTAAAATTATAGAATTGCTGAAATATTTATTGTTTATTTATTTTTGGTTTTGCATAGGAGAACTGGGGTGTAGGCCAGAGGTGCAGGGGTGACAGGATTCCCCAGAGACAGAGTAGGGAGCAGAACAAGCGGATTGACTGAAATCCACTGCTGAGGGGAGCACCGCATGAGACAGGAGAGGTCTGCTGTGCCCTATGTGGATCAGCTCCCTGGCCGGGGGATCAAACTCAGGCTATGGGGGTGATAGTGCTGAGACTTAACTCTAGGCCAGCAGGGAGGACCTTAAATATTTATTGACAGACAAATTGAAATACCATTTAAAAATGAATTTTTTCCTAAAATATGAAAATGGCATTTATGCATCTATAGTAAGGCATTTTTTTTTTGCATATCCTACATTTGTTTTTGTGAGCACTTAACACAATGAGCAGAATAGTCAGTCCTGGCACCCTGTTCTGTTCCTGCGCTGTGCTTCCTTTGCTTTGCATGCCTCAAAGCTGCTGTCATTGACATCTTTCTAAAACTGCTGACATCTCCACTGGACTATCTCAGAAATACTTCTGAGATCCTTTTTTCTTTAATGTCAAAGGACTTGTGAAACTCAGAACTTAGTCTAGGAATGGAGGATAGTACAAAATTATTTTTAGCACTATTTTAGCCCAGATAGTTCCTCAGATATCATCTTTCTTCTCTATTCAAACTATCATTTCTCCATAAATATTTTTACATGACAGAATTCAGCTCTCCCTATGCACCACTTTGGAATATTTTACTAATTTTGTGTGCTGCAAATTGACAGACCTTGAGAAGTCCAAGATCCTTCTGAGGGTCTTGTTCATGGTACTCATTAATCTAGTTAATAAATATATTCTAGTCAATGTATATCTTTATGCATATATATACTACTAGAGAATAATAACAGGGATGAGCAGAATGATATACACAATAATGAGATGAGGGAATAAATATCAGAATATATTAAATTTGGGGCCTCCCTAGTGGCCAAGGGGTTGAGTATCAGCACTATCACCACTGCAGCCTGAGTTTGATCCCCGGCCAGGGAGCTAACCCACATGGCGCAGTAGACCTCTCCCGTCTCACCCTCTGCTCCCCTCTGCAGTGGATTTCAGTAGATCAGCTTGTTCTGCTCCCCACTCTGTCTCTGGGGAATCCTGTCACCCCTGCACCTCTGGCCTACACCCCAGTTCTTCTACACAAAAATAAAAATATATATTCAATATGGTAAAAAGTTATAATATCTTTGCATTTAAAGTTAGCTTCCTTTTACTAAAGGAACATCCTCAGAGCCCTTGCCCCAGCCAGATCCCCACAAGGTTTACTGGGCTGTCGAGCACCAATACTCTTGTTCCTTTTGGTTAATTCAAATCTTCCCAACCTCCTCTCAATGGCCTAAGTCATCTATTTGCAGTGAGGTTTTAATGAGTGACATTGGCTTTCTGTATTAAACTTGCAGAAATAATAACCACTAGAGTTGCAAATTCAAATGCCCTGAGGGCTACAGCAAGCTAGTAAATATGTGAAGGAAGCATCTGCTATGAGGTGAAGGTCTTGGGGGGCTCCCAGAGCTGTGTTGAGTCAGAGAGCATATTCTCTACAAAGAACTCAAAATTTCAGTCTTGGCCATAAATGTCAGGAATGTGACATAGAATGTAATCCTACCACTGGTCATCTGTTTTGCGCTTTATAAACAGGGACTTAACTGACACAAGGTAAGCCTAAAGAATGCATTTTGGGCAACCGCCATTTTGAAATATCTTGAAAATATTTTGAAATATTTTGAAATATCTCTGTCATACCTCATGGACTTAGCCATCCTTTGAAGGGTTAGTTCTTTCTATTTTGTTATGGCCACAAAAATACAGGCAAGACATGAACTCCCTGTGCTGTCGTTTCAGCCTATGAACTACCTAAGTCCTTGTACCACTTAGCAGTCATTCCACCCAAGTATATTAAGAACATTCCCATAATTACACTTTAAGAAGTGTTAATGAAATGCCTGTGATTGTGGCAAGTTTGCCATTGCCAGCATGTGTGCTAAGACCTCAGCTCATGCTGTATTCGTTGATTGACAAATGATAGGCAGGAAATGGTGTGCGGGTGGCTATTCACTGGGCATGCATCATGAAAATCTTAAATGAGTACAATGTCATTAACATGTCAGTATTTAGGAACCTCTCAGGCAGTTTCTAGATAGGTCTAATGAATCAGGTGTATTATTTCATGGGTTGTCCCAAATAATTTTTACCTCAATTCCATCAAGCACAGTTCCCCAAATTTGTCTTTACCTAGCAATCTCCTGGAAGCTTCAGAGGTTACTGATCTCGATGTCCCACTCCTGAAGATAGTGTTTTAATTTGTTTGGATTGTAACCAGTATATTGGAATTTTTAAAAGGTTCCCAGAGATTCCAATAGACAGACAAGTTTGGGACCATATCTCTAAAGTGATTCCAGAAAGTTCAGCATGTAATATTTTCTATGGGATCATAGCCATCAGATATTAAAAATGAAGGGAAAGCGAGGGAAAGGATCCATTGGTACTGAGAGATTCTGTAACAGAGAAACAAGCATGAAAGAAAAGATGGATGAGAGGAAGACCAACTTCCTCCACTGAGTCACAGCACCCCAAGGGCCCACACATCACTGTGGGACATTGTAAGTGCTCAATAAAATTTTTACCATAATCTCCTTTTATTTATTTACTTTATTAATTGATTAAAATTTTTTTCTTACTTCGTTTTGTACCCATAGTTCTCCCACCACTATATCACCTGTAAACCATAACCATATTCCCTTGTTTTCTTCTCTCTCCTGTTTTGCCCACCCTCCCTCCCTTTGTTGTATGATTCAGTCCTATGGTCAGCTTGCTAGTTTTCACTATTTCTTGACCTTTTGTTTGTTTTCTCTAGATTCCACATGTAAGTGAGACCATCTGGTATTTATCTTTCTCCTTTTGACTAATTTCGGCTAGCATAATCTCTTCCAGCTCCAGCTATGCTGCCACAAGTGGTATGTTTGTCTTTTTTGATTGCTGAGTAATATTCCATTGTGTAAATGTACCACAACAATAAGTTTTAACCAGCCTCCAGTGCTAAATTTTGAACTTGAATTGGGCTTCTTATAGAAAAGCTTTGACTGTTAATTCCTTGTAATACTACAGTGGACTCCTTTAAAAATCTACCAGTCTTTCTGAAGAGTTGACCAGTATCACTTATACCTTAGGGACTTTGGCTTAAATGACTCAAGAAGTTTTCCTCTCCAGATAGCAGGGCATGCATCCTCCTACTCTTTTCTACCTTGAAGGAGAAAAATCATATTGTAATTGTGCCTATTCTGTAATAATACAGCTCATCTATATAAATTTCCTTTGGTCCACTCTCCCATCAGCAAATGACCTGCCCCAATTCTCCATGTATTTAATTTGATTCTTTACCTGTGAGTAAAGATAAAAAATTGTTACCATTTGCACAGGCAGTGGCTTAATTCTATCATTTATTATGGTTTTGAACTGCTGTGAGTTAAAGATAACACATGTAAAATGACTATTAGTATTGTTAATGTTACTTGATTTAAAAAAAAATACAGTGCTTCATAAGTGAGAATATATTAAAATATCATTTATAATTTGCATTTTCTGAATGAAGACTTTTTCCTAATTTAAACATCTTTTTTATTTTTGTTATACAGTCATTCCCTCAGCTCTGCCAAATGTAAGCTAATACCCTTCACTATTTTGCAAAGCAACCTGGTAGTGTGAGACATTTTTAAAAATGAGGTCAGGGCCTCCCCTGGTGGTGTAGGCAGTTGAGTGATGCACTGTGAAGCTGTCTGCAGCCTCTGCAGTGCCAGTTCAATCCCTGCCAGCCAGCGAGGGTCCCACATGGTGCGGCAGACCTCTCCTGTCTCGCCTGCTGCTCCCCTCAGCAGTGTATTTCGTCAGTCTGCCTGTTCTGTTCCCTGCTCTGTCTCTGGTGAATCCTCTCACTCTCCCGTGCATCTGGCCTGTACCCCAGTTCTTGTAAATAAATGAATAAATCTTTAAAAAATAAAAAATAAAAATAAAAATGAGATCAGCTTTAAGTAGGCAATTCTAAATTGTAAATATACCTGATATTAATGTTATTTGTTATGATTTCTCCCTGATTATAGAAATTAAGGTATGAATTATGTTTAGTGATGAAAATTCAGAGTGAAAAGTTTAAATTCCCTAAGAACTATTTGTAATATCTCAGGTAAATTTTTCAAATAGTAGGAAGACAATCTTGAGTGAATATATCATAGTCCTTACTTATTAAAATAAATGATGAAAAGGTAGTCTTGAAAAATATTGAACTTTACAGTCTTGATACAAAGTAAGTAATTTGAATTTTTAATTGCTATTCCACATGGCATTGGACTTGTGCTGCAAGAATTAGAGGCAAAAGTAAGACATCATTAAAAGTGTTTTTACCATAAGATTATTTATTTTAGTAGTGTCCAAGTCAGAGATTTTATTATACTTCTAATTTCATATTCTCTAGTATGGATTCTATGCAGAAAAACACAAAGGGGAGGGAGTTTAAGCCAGATATGCCATTCAAAAAGCCAACTTGGAAAGCAGATGAGTAAACATGACTTTTTCCTCGTCAGTGGCAGTTATTGGGAGCCTCTTATCTGATTTTCCTGCTGTGTTATGTTTCCACAGCAGTTCATTGACTTGTCTGTAAAAGTAAGGCTTGGAGTCAATTAAGGTGTGACAACAATGGAATTCACTGGAAAACCCAGGGGATTCATAAGGTAAGATATGTGTAGATTTTAATTCAGAAGTTTTGAGCAAACAATTTCACAAGAACAACAACTTTTGATGGGAAGTAGATCTTGACAGAAGCTCAGATCCCTGATATTTCAGTCCTGTTCATTTGTCAACATAAAGGCAGAGTAGAGTCTTATGGGATTAAGCAAACTTCATGGCTAAAAATATAGTTTGACACTTCTTGAATGCACTTGACAAGACTCCACATAAAATTATATTAGTATTCTTTCCAGCTAAGAGAAGATTTTTTTGGGAAACTGTGTTCTTTTATTCAAATTCAAACTTAATCTTTGGTTGCCATGACATCTTTAAAATTAATCTTATATTTTGAGTTTTAAGTGTTAGGTATTGGGTGTTTCAGTACAGCTGGAAAATAATAAACTTTAGAAATTTATTATAAAAATTAAATTGAATTTTGGGTCTTTAGAAAATTATCACAACCTGAGCACACAATACAACTGATAAGGGACTGATCACAAAGATCTAAAAAGAGCTCACATGACTCAACAAAAACAAACAGTGCAGTCAAAAAATGGGCAGATAAGCCAAAAAGACACTTCTCCAAAGAGGAAATGCAAATGGCCAACAGCTATATGAAAAAATGTTCAATCCCTTATAATCAGGGAAATGCAAATCAAAAACCACAATGAGATACCACTTCACACCGGTGAGAATGGTCCATATTAAAAAAAAAAAAAAAAAAACCACAGGCAACAACAAATGTTGGTGAGGAACTTCTGGTAAGAATGCACACTGGTCCAGCCACTATGGAAAGCTTTGTGGAGGATTCTCAAAGTACTGAAAATGGAGCTACTCTATGACCCAGCCATTCCACTCCTAGAAATCTACCCAAAGGACACAAATACATTAATTACAAAGGGTTTCTGCATCCCTATGTTTATTGCAGCACTATTTACAATAGGTAAGATATGGAAACAACCCAAATGCCCCAAAATAGATGACTGGATCAAGATGTGGTCTATATACACAATGGAATACTATTCAACATTCAAAAAAGATAAACTCATGCCATTTGCAGCAACATGGATGGAGCTGGAAGGGATCGTGCTCAGCGAAATAAGTCAGAAGGAAAAAGAAAAATATCTAATGGTTTTATTTATAGGAGGAATATAGGGGAGCCAAAGAAGGAATTAGGAAAATAATAATAATAATAAATAAAAAGCCAAAATTAACTGGCAACTATAAATCACTGACATTCTGAGGGCAGGGGAGGGGAAGGTAGAGGAATCAAACCTGGGAGGGAAGAGTACAAAGGACTATGATGATGGTCCACAGTAGTGTATTGGTAGTGGGAATTTTACAGGGACTACACCTGAAAAGAGAAAGCATACATTGCCACAAATGAACAATGATGTAATATATATAATTATATATTATTTCATATATAATTATATATAATATATTAGATATTAGATATAATTATATATAATGTATAATTATATATAATGTATAATTATATAATATATAATGTATAATATATATTATTTTATATATAAAAGATAAAGTCATTGTATGTAATAGGAAACAAAAATCATTAGTCGTGTTGTCAATAGCTGAGAGTGTCCACTCCACTCTTGGGCATCCTTGCTGTGGTCCAGGTGGCCGACAGATTGCAGCTAATGTGCAAGTAGAGTAGAAAGGTGGTGAGGAGGATCAAGGGTTGCATAATAAAAGATGCCAGCAGCCGAGCAGATTAGGGTGATGTACGTGTGGTGGCTAGTGCTGCTGAGGGGAAGGGGTCTGCTGGGCAAATCCTGTGATAATTATGAATGGGCAAGAGATATATTTAATACCAGTAAAACTGAAGGGAATTGTTTAGGTTCTGAAGGACATTTCTCCAGAGGGGTTAGTGAATGGCAGTTGTTGGTAATCACTGGATATTGTAACTATGGTTTGTTGAAGAGCAGTAGCTATAGAGCTTCAATGCAGACCCCACCAACAACATGGTGGAACAGCAAGATTTTCATCAATTTCTCCTCTAAGTACAGCTCAGAAAAACTAAATTTTGCTTTCAGGAAATTTCACCAGTTCATCACCCATAAAGGGAGACTGCCCCATGGATGTGTTTGCTCCGGGCTTAGTGATTCATTGAGCGGGTGAAACAGGAAGAGTCAGAGAGGGTGGCTGCCATTCTGTTCAGAGCTGGGGTCTCTGGTTCAGTCACCGAGAATTTAGCTCCCAGCAGTGTGCGTGCCAGGGACTTCTCCCCTCTCCCTGATTAGAGATCAGAGTCTGGCTGTGTGCCGCTGAGCAGAGTGGCGGTGAGTAAGCCTCAGAGATCAGTAATCACTGTAGATGTGAATGTTATGAACTCACCAATTACAAGCCACATACTGACAGTGTGGATACAAAAAGCACAAACTTTCTCCATCATGTATACAAGAGTCTCACTTTAGATGGAAAGACAAGCATAGACTCAAAATGAAAGGCTGGAGCAACAACACAGATTTCAAGTCATCAACGCAGGGAAAAAGGTAGGAGCTGCTGTCCTCATATCTGATAAATTGATAAACTAGCCTTTCAGCTAGAAAAGATAATCAGTGACAACTGTGGGAACCATATGATCTCAAGGGAACAATTCATCAAGAAGATATAACTGTCCAGCCACTCTGGTGGCCTATGAGTTAAGTTGCAGTGCTATCACCCCTGAAGCCTGAGTTTGATCCACGGCCAGGTAGCTGACCCACATGGCACAGCAAACCTCTCCTGTCTTACCCACTGCTCCCCTTCGCAGTGAATTTCAGTCAGTCTGCCTGTTCTACTCCCCATTCTGTCTCTGGTAAATCTTCTCACTCACCCTCATACCTCTGGCCTACACTCCAGTTTTCCTAAGCAAAAATAAATAAAATCTTTAGAAAAAAAGAGAGAAGATGCCTTGACCTACTAAAGATAGAGCTTCCATATGATCCAGCAATTCCACTCCTAGGTATTTACCCAAATGACACAGGAACATTAATTCCAAAGGGCACCTGCAACCCTATGTTTATAGCAGCACTGTTTACAATAGCTAAGCTATGGAAACAACCCAAATGCCCAAAAAATAGATGACTGGATCAAGAAGATGTGGTACATATAAACCATGGAATATTACTCAGCAATCAAAAAAAGATAAACACATGCAGTTTACAGCAACATGGATGGAGCTAGAAGGGATCATGCTCAGTGAAATAAGTCAGAAAGAAAAAGAAAAATACCAGATGGTCTCACTCATAGCAGGAATTTAGAAAACCTACATAAGGGACCAGGAAAAATTAATACACAGTAAAAGTTAATACACAATAAAATACACACTAATTAATACACAGTAAAAATCAAAATCAACAAGCAACTGTAAACCAGAGACACACTATGGGGCGGGTCGGGGCGGGGAGAGAAAGGACTAGGTCAAAATAAGAGGGGTGTGCAATTGTATGGGGAATATAACCAAAATGAAAATGCATACATTGTGCAAAAATGAAAAATGATGTAAGAATTTATGAACCCAACACAGGCAGAATGATGAACAGACCTAAAGCAACACAAGTAGGTAAAACACCAAAATTAATGCTTGGGTTGTATGAAGATCATCGGTGGCCACCCAAGGGGATTGGGCCATGGAGGAGGAGGTAGGGCAGGGCCCTGAACCTGCTTGGGCTTTGGCACTGGAGCTTTGTGGGGGGGGGGGGATGAGGGCAGCAGGTGCACATGTGTGTGAAGCTGTACTTGTAATATTATGACTTAATTTGAAAAAGAAATGTTTGGCGCTTCTCTTGCCTTGTAGTACCTGCTCCTGCTTTGAACACACCTGCCTTCTTTGCTTTTCTTCCCCTTTGGGGAATAGTAGTGGCCAACCTGTTGTGCTCCAGCTTTTGTTGTCTTTACATGCAGAAAGATCAGACTATATTGTCTAACCCCATTATTTACTCTTACAACCCATCTTTAAAAAGCAAAAACTGCAGATGGTTTTCTAAAACAAAGGTGAAGGTATGAATGGCCAGTCAAGCTGAAACAATTGCAGAGCTGTGCTTTTGAAATCATACCAAATGACAGTATCACTTTTGATGCTAACAAATTTTTCCCTAAACAGTGGGTCCCTGATTTTTAATGAAGTCTTTGCCCAGCCATGCTTAAAATTCACGTGTGTGTGTCATGCGCAGCCAGATAATTGCAAGATCTGGTGTCAACTGTGAGGCCTATAATTTCAACACACCTATGAATTAGCGCTTGATACCCTAAATATGTCCTGTTTACAGTTCTCCAGAAAGAGACCACTAAAAATTAAAATACTGGGAAAATCATTATTAATTACCTTGTAATTCCTTGAAATGATCAATTGAATGAACTTAATCAGGATGGTTCTTGAGGTACTGAAAGTAACTTCAGGAATGCAAACTACTGAATACTCGGTGAGAGAAACCAAGTGCTGATGTGGACAAAACAATGCAGGCACTGAAACCAATGGAGGCAATTTAGGATAATACAAATCTCCACCCAGGTTCCTAGTTTCTAATCAGAGAGCAGATGAAAGTACAAAAACTGGGGCTAAAGGAAAACTGAGAGAAGTGGCAGATTGTTAATTAGCAGAGCCCTGCCACTAACCTGCAAAGCAACATGAGGTTTCCTGGAAGTGTTCCAAGGATGAAAATAACTACTGGGAATGTGTAGCTGTCCAAAGCCCTCCCTGGTGTAAGGTTCATGCATTTGTGATCAACGTTAACTCTTTCATGTCACCAGATCAATTGTGTTATTTTGTTGAGCATTAACTTACGTTGTTCATATATTAAGTAAATTCCACATACAGTTTATATGTATTTATTCATATAAAACTTAGATATATATTGCACATTCAGAAAAGTTAGTATATTAAAATCTAGGTTTCTTCAGCCTAATTGCCCAAAAACAAATGACTGGATCAAGAAGATAATGGTCTAATATCACCCAAAGCAGTGATAGTGAAGGCAAAGATAAACAGCTGGGACTACATCAAATTAAAGAGCTTCCGCACAGCAAAAGAGACAATAACAAAAACAAAGAGAAACCCCACTGACTGGGAGAAAATTTTTGCACACAACACTAACGATAAAGGACTGACCACAAAAATCTACAAAGAGCTGATGAGACTCAACAAAAACAAAGAAAATAATCCAGTCAAAAAATGGGCAGAAGAGCTAAAAAGAAACTTCTCTGAAGAGGAAATGCAAATAGCCAACAGGCATATGAAAAATTGTTCAACATCAGTTGTAATCAGGGAAATGCAAATCAAAACTACAATGAGATACCATCTTACACCAGTGAGACTGGCACATATTAAAAAAACTAGCAACAACAAATGTTGGCGAGGTTGTGGAGAAAAAGGAACTCTCCTGCACTGCTAGTGGGAGTGCAAACTGGTCCAACCACTATGGAGAGCTGTGAGGAGATTTCTTGACCTACTAAACATAGAGCTTCCATTTGATCCAGCAATTCCACTTCTAGGTATTTACCCAAAGGACACAGAAACATCAATTCCAAAGAACACCTGCACCCCTATGTTTATAGCAGCACTGTTTACAATAGCTAAGCTATGGAAGCAACCCAAATGCCCAAAAATAGATGACTGAATCAAGAAGATGTGGTACATATACACAATGGATTATTACTCAGCAATCAAAAGAGATAAACCCATGCAGTTTGTAGCAACATGTATGGAGCTAGAAGGGATCATGCTCAGCGAAATAAGTCAGAAAGAATAAGAAAAATACCAGAAGGTCTCACTCATAGCAGGAATTTAGGAAACCTAAATAAGAGACCAGGAAAAAGGCTAATCAATACAAAGTAAAAATCAAAATCAACAAGCAACTATTACCAGAGACACACTACTGGATGTGGGGGAAGGGGAGAGAGAGGCAGGGAAAGGAAGGACTAGAGTCAAAATAAGGGGGGGGGGGTGCAATTGTATGGGGAATATAACCAAAATGAAAATGCATACATTGTGCAAAGATGAAAAAAGATGTAAGAATTATGTAAAATAAAATATTTTAAAAAAAGAAGATATGGTCTATATACACAATGGAATACTATTCAGCAATCGAATAGGATAAACTCATGCCATTCACAGCAACATGGATGGAGCTGGAAGTGATAATGCTCAATGAAATAAGTCAGAAGGAAAGAGAAAAATATTAGATGGTTTCACTGAGAGGAGGAATATAAAGAAAATGAGCAAGGGGTCAGGAAATAAAAAGACAAAACTTGCAGGCAAACTATAGAACTGAGCTCTACCACAGGGGAAGGGAGAGGGTTATAAAGGGGAGGGATGAGCACAAGTGATCATGATGATGGTTCCTGGGTGATTTGGGGAACTGATCTATTTCTCATATAAAGTTAAAAAATAAAAAAAAAAATTTGTGAAACTAATATAAAAACCTAGGTTTCTCTATTTTCCCTTACCTTTTAATAATAAAAGGAAGTGATTGGTTACAGTGCAAAATAATCTAGCAAAAAAACTTATTTTTAGAACAATTTTTTTTTATTTTCACTCAGTCATCCTGCAGGCAAGAAGACAACTTACTACACTACTTTAAAAAACATGGGTAAGAACAAAAATTATTTATTTTATGAAGAATTTGAATGGTACGTAATTTTCTAGGAATACAACCATTAAATAATCTTGAGTTTTACTATACTGTTTAAAAACTACTGTTCATACCCTGATTTGTATTGGTGAGTTCAAAGGAATTATTGTACTGCCATAATAACGATAGTAAAATTTGAAATGTATTGAGCCCAGATATCAGCACTGCTTTTACATTTTTTAAATCAATTTATTTATTCCCTTGCTATTGGACGTACTATTATCCCTATTTTATAGTTGAAGAATGGAGGCAATGCGTGCCAAAGGTTACACATTTACAAAGTGATTATAATGAGGAGGTTTCATGAGCCTCTTAGGCAGTGGGTTATCATGGGTATGAAGACTTCGTGTATTTGAACGTGTAGAGTCAATGAGTTACTGTAGACAGAACACTTAGGAAAGTGCCTGCCACACAGGAGGCCTTATTTCAAGTTAGTTCTTTCTATGTTATCAGTTTGTTTCCATGTTTCAGTTTGCTATTCTGTTATACTTACTCCCTGTTATTGTTGATTTATAGCTAGGTAAATTCAGCCACTAATTTCTATGCAATGCCCAGTTGTCCAAAGTGCTGTATTAAATTCCAATCACCAAAACCTGTGATTTAAAAAAGTGAGAAGTGTGTGTTAAATGTGGTGCTGTTGTCATTTACACCTGCTGATTTGGGGCAACTATGGAATATCAGGTAGAGGAGTACAAACAGTAACTAGGTATAGAAATTAAATTAGACTCTACCATTGTCTGAAATATCAGTATGTGCCTATGTGTTGAAACCTCTAAATACAGCTTAAAGAGCAAGAAAAGGGATATGCTGTTTTGGAGCTACAGAGAACATGGGCTATATGTAAAATAGTGAAGTATCTGTAAAAATAACTCAAGATAAATCTGAGGATGAATAGTCAGAGACATAAGGAGAACCACAGCCACTTTGGGAACTGTGTGTGGTCAAGGCCTTTGTGACCAGCCTCATCTTCAAGTGCCTGTTCTCTTACTCTACAGCAGTTGACATGGGGGTCCCCTCTTTAGGACTTCAGACATCCTCATCTTCTCCTAGGTGACATAATCTGCATTTGCTCCAGGGGTGTCAGACAGGTACATTGTCTTCGGGTTGTACTTTTCCTCCCACCGCAGAGCTAAATAGTGTGGACGAAAGAAGTCTCTGATCTTTTCCATTCAAACTACTTCCACATCTGTCACTCTATTAGGGGTAAAGTTTGTCCTGACCAAACTCCATACAGGCTTTGTGGACTCCACCCCCACTCCATCAAGACAATGGGAACTACAAATCCCATGATTACTGAAGGGAGAGTTGCGAGGACCTGAGGGCAGAGTTAAGCAGCCATGTTCTCTGTTTGTGTATTTAACCAGCCATGTGAGTGGATCTCGCTCTCTTGGCCAGGCAGCACTTGGTCTTGGTGGGTCATTTGAGATTCCAGGTCAGCGGAATGGGTAGGATGCATTTAAGAATTAATCTCCCTCTTTTTCTCCCTGAGTTACTCATTTCCTCATTTCCCCTTTCCTTGTAAATAAACCTTTGATTAACCTTTTATGTGTGCCTGCAGTTT
The DNA here is from genome assembly GCF_014898055.3 of Talpa occidentalis. Classification (NCBI taxonomy): domain Eukaryota; kingdom Metazoa; phylum Chordata; class Mammalia; order Eulipotyphla; family Talpidae; genus Talpa; species Talpa occidentalis. The sequence goes on along the minus strand of NW_023601653.1, from coordinate 43,566,054 downwards.
AAGTCCCCTTTAAGTGCATGGGTGAGGACCCACAGTCAGGCAACCTGTTTTATATCAGGGTTTCCCTGTAACAACTCCACTTGTCTCTCATATCTGAACTCACCATCTGACCAAATACATCTCCATTAACAGATTGCTGAGCTGCCCTTGTCCAGAATCTTATATTGCCAAAACATTGCTGCTTTCACGAGTTGCTACTATATCTTCTCCTCTCTTGCTCCCTCTAGATGCACTTCCTTACTGTAGCATTAAGATGGAATGAAATGACCACATGAATTCTCTGAATGCACACTGATCATTCACTTGTAACTTTGATGTTATCTTATCCTCATTTTATAAAGGTAGACTAGTGTGCATTTAGTGTGTGATTTTTTTATTTTATTTATTTTTTTAAAGATATATTTATTTATGTCTACAAGAGCTGGGGCACAGGCCAGAGATGCGGGAGGTGAGAGGATTCACTAGAGACAGAGTGGGGAACAGAACAGGAAGACTGACTGAAAATACACTGCTGAGGGGAGCAGCAGGTGAGACAGGAGAGGTCTGCTTTGCCATGTGGGTTGCTCTTTGGCCAGTTGGGGATCGAACTCATGCTGCAGAGGCTGCGGATTGCTTCATAGTGTGGTGCTTTAACCCCTTACGCCACCAGGGAGGCCCTGATTTTTTTTTAAATGGGTATCTTGCACTTGCCTTTTAAAATTTTACTATTGAATTAAAAATTCAAAAGCAACAGCCTCTTCAAAGTGAAGTTTTTTACCATACAAAAAATCTTACTGATGCCGTCAGCATATTTTTACTGGTCCACAGCATCAGGTGGGTGTATATGGGGGATTTCTGTATTACCAGTCTATGGACCAAAGATACCTCCTGGCCAGCCTCAACTCTTTCTTCTGATTTGTAGTCTGTTGAAGAGTCTCAAAGAAGGTGTTTTCCATTTGAAGAAATCAGCTAGGGAACTTTAGAGACAGCGTGCCATAAAGTTTGTATATTCTTCCTTGGGAGAAAGAGAACGATTTAATATGCCTATAATATGGCATCTTGAAGTCTAGATACTAGCCACATTTAAAAAATAAGATTGGGCCTCCCCGGTGGCGCAGCGGTTGAGCTCTGGGCTGTGAAGCTGCTCGCAGCCTCTGAAACGCCGGTTCCATCCCTGGCCACTGGCGAGGGTCCCAAATGGCATGCAGACCTCTCCTGCCGCTCCCTCTGCTCTCCTCAGCAATGTATTTTGTTGGTCTGCCTGTTCTGTTCCCCTCTCTGGCTCTGGTGAATTCTTTCTCCCTCCCACGCTTCTGACTTTATGTACCCAGTGCTTGTATAAATAAATAAATAAATATTTTTTAAAAAAAGATTAAAATCGTTCAGCAGTGAATGCATCATTTTTAAATTGTTCACTAAGGCTTCTCATACATTTGTAATACCTTTTGTCCCAAAAATGATTCTACACATAACATTTAGGGACATGGAAAGTTAAAAATGCTCTAAAATCAGGTTTTTTTTTTCCCCCAAGGTGACTTTTACATTTATCTGGCAATAGTATATGATTTCTGTTTTTAGCTAAGTCTGCATTTCTGAAATGATCTTTCACTGAATTTACAAAAAGGTAATAGAATCAGTAAATAAATTTTTATCTTTGCATGTTTTGTCTTAGAAGCAATAGGTAAATATGTGACACTTTCAAAATCTCTGTGTTTTTTACAGTTTTATTTGTGAGAATTTAGAGCATTGAACATGAAAGTGCATAATGGGCTTTATTTTACTTAAATTTTAAATTGGAGTGACGATTAGAAAAACGATTTCACAGACTCCTCCTTCAGCGTCTCCACAATGGGCTAGTTTCAGTAGCATTGTTGAGCTGCTATTGGTTAGCTAGTTCTCAGAAATGGAAGCTTCAAAATGCATTATTTTAGGTAGTATCTTGATTGCTTTTTAAGACAAAAATATCTTCTTTTTGAAGATTTATATATTTATGCATGCAAGAACTGGAGTACAGGCCAGAAGTCTGGGGTTGGGGTGAGAGGATTCACCAGAGAGAGTGGAGAGAAGAACAGGCAGATATACTGAAATTCACTGCAGAGGGGAGCAGCAAGTGAGAAGGGAGAGGTCTGCTGCGCTGTGTGGGTCAGTTCCCTGGCTGGGTATCTAACTCAAGCCACAGTGACTGGTGATAGCTTGATAGCGCTGAGACTTTAACCCCTGCGACACCAGGGAGGCCCCCTATCTGTACCTTCTGACCAGCTTCTGACTATACATCATTTCCTGTGAGGTTCAAAGCCCAGTCCAAGTGTCTTGAAGGAGAAATGGATGTTGTCACTATTTTTTTAAGATTTATTTATTTATGCATACAATAGTTAGGGTGCAGGCCAGAGGTTCAGGGGTGTGAGACAATTCACCAGAGACAGAGTGGGGAGCAGAACAGGTGGATCTACTGAAATCCACTGCTGAGGGGAGCAGTGGGTGAGACAGGAGAAATCTGGTGCACCATGTGGGTCACCTCCCTGGCTGGCCGGGGATCGAACTCTGCTGCAGTGGCTGGCAATAGCTCGATAGTGCTGTGTCTTTAACCCCTGCACCACAAGGAAGGCCCAGAAATATCTAATCTAATGGCATTTAGAATTGTTGAAATGACTTACCATAGTATACACCAGTTCAACTAGGTTTCTTTTCAAGTGTTTTCTTGTTTTTATTTAACATTAAGCTCTAGCTTGGAACAAATTCTTGTTTTTCTCTCTTTCTAGATGAGAGTAATCCCAAGTTAATTGAACTGGCTCCCACTGATCCTGGGGACAGGCGTAGGCACTAGGGTGGGATTAGGCCTAATGCCTCCCTAGCCTCGATAGAGCTGAAATGAATGGACTTTGTGAATAAGAGAGAGGACCAGGGAGTAAAAACATAGACCAGAGCTACCCAACCATATCTTGCTAAGGGGCTGGACAAAACAACTGCTCAACGACAGTGTTACGAAAATACACAACAGGAGGTTAGAAATGGAAGGAATAACAACCTAGGGCCATTGCTTAAACTCTGAATTATAATAAGAGGATTTCTGCAGTAAGAGGCTAGCAACGGAAACAAAAGGTATAAACACAATGACCCTGTCAATATTCCAAGAATCACTTTCACCAGGGTCTGGAGGGTGTGTTTAACCACATTCACAAGTAGTAGCACAACATCTTAAGTTATGTAAATCTATGAAAATGAACATTTTGTGGGATATTACCAATATTTTTAGAAGAAATGAGGTTTCACATTGTACTTGGACCAGATATGCTGAAGTCAACTTAAATCTTAACATGAACAGTCTTCAGAGAACAGCCAACCCAACCTTTGGAAATGCACGAAGTTCAACAATGAATTCAGTACTTATGGAGTGAATTCTACATGACTGGTCTGTTTCTAACTGGACAAATCAAATAATCTAAAACAAACATGTTTTGCTATTTAAGTAGTCACACTGCTATAAACCTTGAAGTTAGAAGATCGTATTTATTAGCTATCTGCTCAGGTGCTTATGTTCACACAAATGGAAGCATTTTGCCAAATCATCCTTTTTGAATGGATGAGAGCAATTTTGATGCATAGTTCTCCAAGTGCTGTCTTCACTTTAGCCTCCATACCCACATGTACAAGGTTTCATATAATATATGGAAATAATTTAAAATATAACCAGAGCCTGCCAAACTTTAAAACTAATATTTTTGGTCCCATAATAGTATTGAGTCTAGCCTACTGTAAGTTGCTTAATCAATTTTTTTTCAATAAACATTCTAATAAAGATTACCACTTCTCTTGTAGGATTATTACCTTTTCTATTTTTAGTTTGCCAGAAGTTTGGGATCCATGCACTAAGAAAACTCTTAGAGCAGTTTTTTCAGAATGTTTATTTAACTGAAATTTTATGCAGTGAAATAGACTTTATTGTATTTGAGATTAATATGCTATATATTAGTATGACTATGTCTATGGATAGTTCTCCTATTAAATGCTTGATAATAAGAAATACTAGATGCATTGTGGCCCTTTTGGATATATAGAATGTATCTTACAATAAATTACCCCCACTCAGAGACCATTACAATTTTTTGGAAGCCAAGTATTAGGGATTTACAGTGCTGAAAAAAAAATGCAAACTGTGGAATGAGAATGCATAAAAGTTTCCAATTTTAGTGAAGTCCAACTTAGCTATTTTTTCTTTTGTTACTGTGCTGTAGGCTTCTGATCCAAGAAATCATTGCCAAGTCAGATGTCATGCAGTTTCCCCCCTATGTTTTCTTCTAAAAGTTTTATAGTTTTAGCTCTTATATATCTAGGTATTTGGTCCATTTGTAATTAATTTTTGTATATGACATAACATAAAGGTCTGACTTCATCCTGTTGCATATAAATATTCAGTTCTTTCCATATGGAGTGGTGATGGCACCCTTTCCAACGAGGACTTGTTCAGAAAAGCAAGTATTTATTTGTAGATTCTCCCCTCAAGACTCAGGTTGCTGTTTGTTGTGTCATTTCATTTCTCTGTGACTTGCTTTGTGGGTCAGTTTCACGTTGACAGGGTGGGTGAGTCCTGGGCCTGTGTAGGTGGCTAACCTTTCCAAGTGTGGGGGCCTTGCTAGTGGTAGTGGCTGCAGGCTTCCGCTGGGCATGAATGGTCCCCTGCCCCCATGTAAGGAGCTGGCCAGAACCTTTTCTGGGTTTGGCGGTGTCATCTGCAGAGGCAACTGGACTTTTGCTGGCCATGGCTGGGCCCCTGCACCCAGGCAGGGAGCTTCCTCGCACTGGCTCTGGGGTTGTTGTCAGCTGAAGGGGTGGAGGTTATTTCTTCACTGGACGTTTTGGCCCCCTATGCCTATGCATGGAACTGATTGGAGTATATGTTTCATTTTTTTTTTCTTTAAAATTTCTTTTAATAAATGTTGATCATAGAAACTCCTACTTTATCAAGAGATCAGATAAAGGTTCTCGCCAACTTTTTTTATTTAAAACAGAATTTTTTGCATTGAACTATCTCTTAATGCTTAGTTTACTTAACTATTATAGTGATCATGCCATATCTATTTCTAAATCTAAAAGAAACGCTTCATGGTTACGACACTTCACAGAAGCTCAAGAGAAATTTTTCATACATCTGTGAACCACCGGTAACTGCTTTTCCCATTTAGCTTATTTATTTTCAGAATTTTCTCTATGCAACTATTTTAATCTATCAAATATAAGGCAATTTGCAAAGCCTCATTACTTTTGATATTATGATCCCAGCATGTTTTTTAACACACTTTGCAAATATTTTTAAAGATTGCCAAATGTACCATCATATGGACTTACCTTAATGAAAGACCAGATAACTGTGGCCTGTGAACCAAATTCAACCTACTGTTGGTTTTTGTACTTAAATTTCTGTTGGAACACGGCTGTGCTCCTTTGTTTACACATTATATATGGCTGTGTTTATGATACAATGGCAGCATACAGAAACTGTAAGAGACCTCAAACCCTAAAATATTTTCTATTTATTCCTTTACAGAAAATATTTGCCAAGATGCTCTAATATATTGAACTATCCCTTACATTTTGTGCTTCAGGTATTTTATTCTTTTTTGTTCTTATATAATGGACAATGAAATTTTTGTATTTATTTTCTTTATCTTGGGTTTTGTTAGAACAGAATTTTGAATATCCTAATAGAGCCATTCCTTCATTCTCTCTTTTAATCAACAAAATTGTTTCAAGGATCTATTTTATAATCAATGCAGTGGTAGTTTCTGAGTATACACTTACAAACAAGATACACGTGACACATGGCTCATACCAAGGAGTTACAAATTAGCAGGGAAAATAAATATATTAAAATGTGTTGTCCATTTTGATGAGCATTTTGATAAGTACTGTCCAAAACATATTTAATGAGCTTTATCACGCCCAGAAAATCCTGGTTTAAAGTGAAGAGATCTAGTAAGGACTTTTTCAAAAAAATAGCAGTGACTCTTGAAGAATGAAAATCAGTCAACAGGTTGAAAAGGAGCAACAGGAAATAGGGGAAGATATAGTAGGGAAGTTTGTTTCTTTTTCTTTTTTTTTAAGATTTATTTATTTATTTATACAAGCACTGGGTACAGTCAGAAGTGCTGGAGGGTGAGAGAATTCACCAGAGCCAGAGCGGGGAACAGAACAGGCAGACTGAGGAAATACACTGCTGAGGGGAGCAGCGGGTGTGGCAGGAGAGGTCTACAGTCCATGTGGGACCCTCGCTGGCAGCCAGGGATTGAACTGGCGCTGCAGAGGCTGCGGGCAGCTTCACAGCCCAGCGCTCAACCACTGCGCCACCAGGGGAGGCCCTATAATAGGGAAGTTTGCATAAATGGTTTTAAAGATATTTCTTCAAAATCCATAGTAACGCTTTTGAATTCATTATAAGAAACTATTGAAGCAGATTTTACTTTGACTGGAAAATGGAAAATGTTTTGGAAAAAATGAAAAGTTGAGGCAGTTAGAGTTCAGACCAGAAAGGATGAAGTTCTTACTTAGGTAGTTACAGTAGAGACAGAGAAAAGGACACATATTTGAGAAATATTTTGAAGTTGGATTAGCAAGATCTTTTGATAAGTAGTGGTAGAAGTTAAGAATGAGGAATAGTCAAGATGACCGATTTTCTGGCTTGTGAAACTGGGTCAGCTTTCGTGTCACTACTGAGTCTGGCAACATTGGAGAAGATGTTGGGTTGAGAGCATGAGGATTATGATGTTAACTTTGACATGACTGAAGAATGTGTAAAGTGTCAAATAAGAAGTCAGTTAGGCTGACCTGGGCCCATACTCTAGGTGAAAGCACAGTGTTGGGACACATCTTAGACATGGGTGGCCGGTGGAAGATACAGACACCATGGGAATCAATGAACTTAGAGGAACATGAGCTGAACTTGGTGATGGCCTATGATAAACCCAAGGAATGCCACCAATTTTGGTCAGATGAGTGAGGTAGACTGTAAAATGTAGATTAATAAGACTGACAACACACATGGCAGGAGATGAGAAGAATGGAGTCATAAATCAAGGGAAAGATAATTTTAAAGAGGAAGGTGTGGCCGGCAGTGACAAATGCTGCTGAGAAGTCATGCAAGCAAAATCCTGGGAAAGGGATTATTAGTTTGATTAAAATGGATGGTTCTTAGTACTATGTATGAAGTTAGTGCAGAGGCGTTATGATATAAAAATGATTTAGTTAGTTGTGTTAAGTGAAAGGTTAAGATAAAGACCACTAAGTATAAATGATTTATTTAAGAAATTTGTGAAAGAAGATAGAAGCTCAGTGAAGAGATATGGGGCAAAGGGAGGTTTTTTAATTTGTTTGATTTTTAAGGTAGAAGAAGCTTAATCTTATACATATTAAAAAATTTCTTCTTGAACATTACTAACTGATGTTCCCACGACTGGCATATGAAAGTGCTTGCTTCACGTTGGTCTTACTAAGACTATAATATCACCATCTGCAGTAGAATTTACACTCTACTAGACTATGGATTTAAAAATAAATCTTTTTTGTTCTTTCCTGTAGACCAGCATATGGAACAGTCTTTGCAACATAGTAGGTGTTCAATAAATATCTGTGGAATGAGTGAGTAATTAATGTCTTTGTCATATTAAGGTGGATAAATAGTATCTCATTATTGCTTTAGTATACAAATCTTTATTAACTAGTGATCTCATGTGTAGAGATCCCCATTAAACTGTGAAAAGCTGATTCATTAGTCTAAGAATCCCTATTGTCATGCAAAGAAATTAGCACTTAATAAATTCTCACATAATTTTTGTGCAGAATGATTAATTTTCTGCCTTGCATGTAGGATGAGGGAAAGATATCTATTTCAACTAACTTAACCCAGAGCCCAAGGCACATTGGACAGAGACCTTCTTTTCAGCCTTTAAATTTTGGTTTATTAAACCAAAAGGAAGTATTTTCCCTTTTAAAACAGCCCTGTAATCCTAGTTCTTCTACACCAAAATAAAAATATAAAATAAAATAAAATTCTTACAAAAAGAAAAGAAAAATAATGATAACTGTGCAAGTGAAAATGGGTTAAAAGTATATGGTCAAAGGCAGGCCATATAAGGAATAAAATCATGAAAGATCAACATGCAGCTAAGAAGTGTGCTGGGAGAAGGGGAGGGAAAGAGAGACTGTGGTGTTGACACATGGAAAGTCAGGGAGTTGATAGGAGCCACATTTGATAAAATTTGATCCTGCTCATGTATTCATTTCCTAACTACTTCCTTCATACTAAGCATGAACTTCACAAGCCAAAGACCAAAAGCATGTATCCTTACAATAGATGGAATCCTAACAGTGTTCTTTGAAGATTCCTAGTCCACCCTTACTTGAACACTGAAGTACTGCTTAAAGGAACTTTCCAGATGGAACTAAGGTTATTAATCAGTTGATATTAAAATAGGGAATTATTTAATGAAAATAATCATAACTTGGATTATCTGGATGGCCTGGTGCAGAGCAAAAATAAAATCTGGTTAATATTTGAGATACAGCAGTTCATTAGATCACTTGCTCTTTCTCAGACCTACCTAAAAGAAATATATAAGTTCCCACTTTCTTACAGTGTTACTATTAATACCTTTTCCCACATGCTATATACCACCCATTCTAACACAAGGCAGCACTTTTAAAACAGGTCACCAAGGTGTTCTGTATTGATCTGAATCAGAAAGTGATACATATCCGGTAGGAACTCCAGAGAGCATTCCAGCAGGCAGAGAGCAGAATAATCAGCAGATGATTTGGCAAGAATCTCTGCCAAAACCTCCACTTTTGAGAAACAGACCTTTGGGAGTCATGATAATGAAGAATGGTTAGATTTTGACAGCAGTTTTACAGATATCATGGAAAACCCTCACCCTTTCAGTAGCAGCTCTGACAGTTGAGTCAAGAACCCCTGTTGATTTCCCTTCCTACTGAACATTATGCCTCGAGAAAGTAATCAGAACATTTTATCCTCTGGAGAATGAGGGTTGGCAAACCAAGAAAAATTAGTCTAGTGAGAGCAGTACCTTTCTCTGCAACTTGTTTGTTTAATTGATAGTCAACTTTGCAACTTCTCTCTTAGCTGTTAAATGCACAAGGAAAGATGCAGAAAGAAAGATGTGTGTGTGTGAATTGCTTAGCGCCAAACATCCCCATATGTTGTGTCACACTGAGCCAGCTTTCCTATGGAATGGGGGTAGGTGAAAATGAGAATTATTTACTATCTTAATAGCCTGTTTTTGAAAGAAACATATGTTTTTTAAAATCTAGCAATGTTCACAATCTCTGCTCAGTTTTACATAATTTGAAGTAACCACTTTGTTTACCTAGACATAAGGGCTATTGCTGTCCTGAATAGAAGGACTTGCTCTGCATCCTTCATTTTATAAAGATTTTGTGGAAAAAAAGTAGAAGGAACAATAGTTTAAAAATTAGGTACGGCTGGCTAGGGAGATACCCACGTGGCCCTGCAGACCTCTCCTGTCTCGCCTGCTGCTCCCCTCAGAAGTGTATTTTAGTCAGTCCGCCAGTGTTTTGTTCCCCGCTCTCTCTCTGGTGAATCCTCTCACCCTCCCACGCCTCTGGCCTGTACCCCAGCTCTTGTATGAATAAATAAAATCTTAAAAAGATAAAAATAAAAATTAGGTAATAACAGTAATAGAGAAGAACATTAGTTTTATCTCTAATTTCTTTTTTTAAAATATTTTATTTTATGTAATTCTTACATCATTTTTCATTTTTTGCACAATGTATACATTTTCATTTTGGTTATATTCCCCATACAATTGCACCCCCCCCCCTTATTTTGACCCTAGTCCTTCCTCTCCTCACCCCCCACCCCAGTGTGTCTCTGGTTTATAGTTGTTTGTTGATTTTGATTTTTACTTTGTATTAATTAGTCTTTTTTCCTGGTCCCTTATTTAGGTTTTCTAAATTCCTGCTATGAGTGAGACCATCCGGTTTTATCTCTAATTTCTAATACCAGTTTCATTTCCCAAAGCATTAGGTCTCTGTTCATGTGTGTTGAGTGCTGTGATGCACATTAAAATTACAGTTTACCAGAGTGTAACTTGGTAGTGGTTCTCTTGTGAACTGAATGTTACCTTGTCTTTAATATGCCTAATATACTCCTTGGGGTTGGTTTGAACAGTGAGAGAACCTGGGAGTGTGTATAAAATAATCTTAAACTAAAGAGATAATTTTTTATTTTGATATCCTCTTTAATTCTCAAGGCAGTCAAGTTTTTTAGTACACATTAGTTTCTTGCACAGATGGAGTCTCACTAGGGAATTGTTTTAAAACTACTTAATGTACATGTGCTTTTTTATTGTATTCAGACACATATATTTGCATATTTATTTCTCCCCTATCCTTCTGATGCAGATGGACAGCGGTACATAAGAAAAAATTTAAGGTCATCATGACCTTTAATATTTTATTGCATAGTCACACACGCATGCCTCCTTCTCTGTGTTTTTCTGTGTGCATTTAACAGCTCAGAGAAAAACTGCAAAGGTGACTATCAAACAAACAAGTGGTAGAATGATGGATATTGTTCTCACTCATTAATTCCTTAGTTTACCAACTCAAGGTTTTTGGAGGTTATTTTCAATTAAGTGCACCAGTTTTGTGTCACTGTATCAATTGGTTTAAATAGAAAATGGTTAATTTATTAAGTTGATTTTTAAAATACTACTAAAATTTTTTTCAAAAAATTTGTCTGCATTCTCTATATGTGAAGACCTTTTTCCTTCATAATCTGTTGGACAGCCATCTAGTATAGAGAGTCTCTACTGTCAGATTTTATTATTATGTATTTTGATTATATGATTCCATTCTCTGCTTGACCATAGTTTTTCTGCAGTGAAAAATGTCAGATGTTAAATTGTTCTGGGTTCCTTTGTAGGTTATGTACTTCTTCCCCTTACCAGCTTCAATAATTTTCTTTGCATTGAATTCTTGGAAGTGTCACTACTCTTTGTCTTGGTATAGGTTTCATTTTGCTTAGTTACCCTGGTGTTCTTTTATCATCCTGTATTTTTATATTTAGCTCCTTCTCCAAGTTTGGGAAGATTTCCTCTATTTTTTCTTTAAATAAGTTCTGGATTTCCTTCTCTCTCTTTCCCTTATGAGATATTCATTATTCTTATCTTACCTTTCTTCATGGAGTCAGTAATTCTTGAGGTGTCTCCTAATTCTTTTACTTTGTTTCTCTCTTTCTTTTTTTTTAAGATGTATTTATTTATTTATTTATTTATTTATTTATTTATTTATTTATTTATACAAGCACTGGGTAGAGTCAGAAATGCGGGAGTGTGTGAGAATTCACCAGAGCCAGAGCAGAGAACAGAACAGGCAGAGTGATGAAATACACTACTGAGGGGAGCAGCGGGCCTTGCAGGAGAGGTCTGTTGCACCATGTGGGACCCTCGCTGGTGGCCGGGGATCGAACTGGCACTACAGAGGTTGTGGGCAGCCAGGGATCGAACCGGCATTGCAGAGGCTGCGGGCAGCTTCGCAGCCCAACGCTCAACTGCTGTGCCACCAGGGGAGGCCCTGTTTCTCTCTTTCTTATTCTACTTTGATTCTTTGTACATTCACATCTTCAAAATCAGGAACTCACTCTTCCATTCGGTCCTATTCAATGTCTGTGATGTCTGTAGCTTTAAAAAAATCTCTTCTATTGATCTTTTTACATCTTGCATCTCTGTTATTTTCTTGTTTAAAACTTGAATTCTGATGTTCTGTTCTTTGATTTTGTTACTCAGAAAATTCATTCTTCTGAATTTTCTTGTATATATTTCATCTGCCTTTCTGTGTTTTTTCAAGTTTCTTAATGGCTATTATTGTCTTTTTTGTTTGTTTTGCTTATGTTTTGCTTTTGTTTGTTTTGCTTATGTTCCACCTATAAATGAATCCATCAAATATTTTTCTTTTTCCTTCTGACTTATTTCACTGAACATAATCCCTTCCAGGTCCATCCATGTTGATGCGAATGGCATGAGTTATCGTTTTTGATTGCATAAAAAATAATTTTCTTAATGGCAATTTTGAGTTCTATAGCTGAGAAGAAGAAAAGATTTTCCATGTCTTTTTGATTGGGTTTTTGAGATTTGTATTCTGTCTAATGTATAGTATTTCCCTGGGGACTCATTTGGCCATTTGCTCTGTTTTCCACCTCCTTTTTTATTTGCTTTCAGGGCCATACTGTTGGAGGTGAGGCTTTTACTGGGGTGGCTCTGAACTACTCCCCACATGGTATGGGCTATCATTGGTACCTTGTGGTGTCTTGTTGGCCCTAACTCTAACCCCTGTGCTGGTCAATAGCCTTATCTCTGGGTCTCAGGGTTTCTGGTGTCTCACACCACCCCCCACCGTCATTTTTTGAAGAGACTTTCCTTTCTCCCTGGCATGCTCTTAACTCCTTTATTATAAATTAGTTGTCCATATATCTGTGATTTTATTTCTGGTCTCTCAGTTTTACTCCACTGTTCTCTGTGCTTATTTCCTTTTCTAGTACCATACATACTATATTGCTTAAGGTCACTTTGTGATATAAATTGAATTCAGTGAGTATAATGGCTCCATTTTTGTTCTTTTTTCATCAGGATTGTTTATGCTATATGAGATCTTTTGTTGTTCCATAAAAATTTTAGGATATTTTTGGTATATATCTGTGAAGATTGTCATTATGATCTTGATAGATCTGTGTCTCTATATTGCTTAATATAAAATGATCATATTGACACTATTAATTCTTTTAGTCCATGAGCATGAAATATCGTTCCATTTCTTTTTATCTTCAATTTTTTTTTCCTAAGGGTCTTACAGTTTTTAGTGTATAGGTTTTTTACATCCTTGGTTAAATTTATTCCTGAGTATTTAATTCATTTTTGCTGTTATCATAAATAGTGTTGTTTTCATCTTTTCCTGCTGATTTATTGTTTTCATTTAGAAAGAAAATATTTTTATATATTAATTTTATGAGCTATAACTTTATTGTATTTGTTTATTGTCTCTAGCAGGTTTTTTTTTTTTTGGTGGAGCATTTAGGATTTTCTGTATGTCATCTATATATAGTGATAATTTTACAATTTTACTTCTCTTCAGTCAACACTTGGTAATGTTTTTTGAATTCATACCATATGTCAAAGTTAGTGTGCAGGAATTCAGGTTGGATATAATAGAATCTTCGACCTAAAGTATATCCTAGTGGGAGGGAAGCAGAAATTTTGCATTTGAGTTAGGTCTTGAGAAATAGAATTAAATCAAAAAAAGATGTTGATAGCTTTTCAAACAAAGCTGTATGTCCTAATATTTGAGAATCAATCATCTGAGTCCCTTAAATGCCCCCATTTTACTATTAAATGCTTAGTTTCTGAGATGACTGCATCATGTAAGGACTATAGTCTGTAAGTGTTGAGAAGAGAGGACTTTTGTAATATCCTAAGTGACTCATGGAGCTCTAACCCATGATTTAATTAACATTGATTTGTCTATGCACTTGGTCTAAAGAAAAGTCAATATAGCTAACTTTCTATTTCAAGAGGCAGCTAATGAAATTAAATCCTTTGTTTTAAAGGTGTATCTAAAAGTATAGATTAAGCAGTGAAGTAAAGGAATCCAACCTTGCATTTGGGGGGAGCCTCTTCCAGAATATATTTGAAAGGGAGCTATAAAAAATTGGCAACACCGTAGTGAGGCAGAAAGGGGTATATCCAGGCTTTCATGGTCACACTAGATTTCCTGGCCTATATGAGCTTCTTACATATCCATATCTGATTTTACTTAGTACTGATTTGGGTTCTTTTTTTAGGCCTCCATTTCTGTTTTCTCTTTAAATGACTCTGGTTGTTTTTCATTTGAAATTCCAGTGAATAATGTTGGTTTTGCTTTTCTGCTTGTAAATCCTGATTATTTCTCTGTATTGTTTTTCTGTTATTGGTTTCAGTCTCTATGCATTTTATTGCTTAACTGATTCAAGAGCTGCTTAATTTGGTCAAGAGGCAGAATTTGAGAGTATTGGTAAATAGCCATGGTTTATAATACAACTCAGCCCTTGATGTGTCTTTCCTGGGAGCCATAGGACCAAAGAGTTCCTCATCTGGTATCAGTTACTTTTTGTTTTTTATCTTTAATGGTCAGTGGATAAATAGAGGGAATCAGCAGTCTCCCTGTTCCTGCTACTCTCCTTTCTGTACATAACAAATATGTCCTGTCCATTTTGCTCAAATGTCACCTTCTCACTGGAACCTATCCTTACCACCTCAGGTACAATTGCATCCATGTCTACCTTCTGCTGCCACCTACAGTTGGCACTCCCATTCGCCTTCAGTGATTATTTCTCTCTTTTTTTATATATCACTTATTGCCTTGTGACATATTTTTCATAATTTAAACAATACTTATTGCTTAAATTTTGTTTTTCCCCACTGGGATAAAGAGTCTTGAATTTAAGTGCATTACCACTTAATAATTCTTGATAAAGGCTTATTATATAAATGAGTGAGTGACTCCCATATCTACATCATACCATAATTAGGAAAAAATTATTTTGTATGCATGATTAATACTTACTGCACATATCTATTTGCTGGGAATCTTTCTTTCAACCAAGTGTTGTAGAAAATAGTATTTCTCTTTACAAGATCAGTTCTCACTGTTAAAAATATATATATAAAGTTTTGGAAAATGGCTTTACAAGTAGAAATGCTAAAAGAATGTTAGATTTGCTTCTGTACAATAGTACACTCTGGGAAATAAAGGTTTTTTTTTTTTTTAAAGATTTATATATTTATTTATACAAGCACTGGGTACAGTCAGAAGCACAAGAGGGTAAGAGAATTCACCAGATACAGAGCGGGGAATGGAACAGGCAGACTGACCAAATACACTGCTGAGGGGAGCAGCGGGCATGGCAGAAGAGGTCTGTTGCACCATGTGAGGCCCTCGCCAGAGGCTGGGGTTCAAACCGGTGCTGCAGAGGCTGTGGGCAGCTTCACAGCCCAGCGTGCAACTGCTGCACCATCGAGAAGTCCCTGGGAAATAAAGGTATTTACCTTAGGCTTATGTTATCATGAACATAAATTTCATTAATTTGTTTGTATTGTACAAAGGGATGACCATATGATATACTAGAAAGAAGAAAGAATCATCTTGCTACTCCTCCAAAACAACAAAATATTCTCAGTATTTGTAGTATTTACAGGTCTGTTGTGTAAAAGGAAAAAAGGGCACAGGAATCTTAAGTAGTCAAAAAAAGTTATTACTGCAATTCTTCAACACTTAAGGAAATAACTAAGAAGTGCTATCAAAATGAACTTATGTTCACTGTAAGAGGGTGTACAAGTGATTTTATAGAAATTGTGTCATTTTATAAATAAAAGCCCATAGTTTTAAATCATTCCTTCAAAATACTTAGACAGTATATGCTAGATGAGATGGCTAAAAATTGTATGCAACTCCTGGTTTACCTGTTTTTACATGAATAGTCACCAAGTATGATTTTTTGACAGAGTATTCACAGGCCTGTGATAAAAAATGATTAAATTGCTTAATTAAGTGAGCAAAGACCACATACAGAACCATCTGAAGATCAGATTTTTTTGCTTGAAATTATGCTTATTTTGCTTGAAATTATGTTTATTGAAATATAGAAGGTTTAAATTTTGTATCTGCTCCGAGGGTTATAGGTGCAAACTTTTTCATGTGTACTTTAACACCCTGTCCATCACCAGTGCCCCCAATTAACTCCACCATGTCTCACTGGGCCCTGTCCGTCCCTCTTCCAACCCCACCCTATCACCCTCCCCTTCTGACTGCCTCTGTTTGTGGTCAGGTATTAAGACATTATTATTTATTTGGCTTTAACTGACCCTTTGCTAAGTTCTGTATTTTCCCACATATAAGTGACACCATCTGATATTTGTCTTTCTCTTGATTTATTTTGGTTAGAATTACACTCTCCAGTTCCCTTTGTGTTGTAGTAAATGACAGCAATTCATCTCTTTTTTTATAGCTGAGTAGTATTCCAGTGTATGTACGCACATTTTTTCTGATCCACTCTGCTATCCTTGGGCACTTATACTATTTCCATAACTTAGCTATTTATAAACAGGGCTGTAATGAATATGGGAGTACACATATTGCTTCCAATTAGTGTATTTGCATTCCTCAGATAGATACCTAGGAGTGGAATAGCTGGGTCATATGGTAGATTCATTTTTATTATCTTGAGAATCCTGCATACTGTTTGCCATAAGGGCTAGTCAGTCTTCAATCCTGCCAACAGTGCATTAGGGTTCCTTTTTCTCTGCATCCTCATCTTTGCCATCACTTGCTTTGTGTATGTGAGAGTGTGTGTGTGTGTGTGTGTGTGCGTGTCACACTTCAAAATGATGGTATCTCATTGTGGTTATGATTTGCGTTTCATGTGCCTATTGGCCATCTGTATGTTAAACTAAAAAGTTTCTGAAGAACCAAAGAAAATATCAGTAAAACAAAAGACACCCTATTTATTGGGAGAAAATGCTTTTAACATAACACATTTGACAAGAGCTGAGATCTAAAATACATAAAAAACTGATGCAACTCAACAAAAAGAAAGCAATTAACCTAATCAAAAAATGGGCAGAAGAGCTAAATTATATACAAATCTTTATCCATTTTGAGTTAATTTTTTATGGTGGTAGATAGTGTTCTAGTTTCATTTTTTTTTTGGCATGTGGCTGTCAGGTTCTCCAACACTATTTATTAAAGAGATTTTTCTTGTTCTATTGTGAGCTTTTGGCTCCTTTGTTATAACTTAGTTATTTTATGTATGAGATTTTATTTCTGAGCTCTCAGTTATGTCCCATTGACTTGTTTGTCCATTTCTATTTCAATAACATACCGTTTTAATTACTATTTCTCTGGAGTATAGTTTGAAATTGGGAAGCATGATACCTCTACTCTTATTCTTTTTTTCTCATAGTATTTTTGCTATTTAGGGTCATTTAAAGCTCCAAATAAATTCCATCATTTTTTCTTGTTATTCTGTGAATAATACCACTGGGATTTTCATAGGGATTGTATCAAATCTATTGCTTTAGGTAATATAACTATTTTATTTATTTAATTTATTTATTTATGCTTGCAAGAGCTGGGGTACAGGCCAGAGGTGTGGGGTGGGAGGATCCACCAAAGACAAGAGACAAAGTGGGGAACAGAACAGGCAGATTGACTGAAATACACTGCTGAGGGGAGCAGCAGGCAAGTCAGGAGAGGTCTGCTGCTCCCTGGCCAGCCGGAGATCGAACTTGTGCTGCAGAGGCTACAGATAGCTTCAGAGTGTAGTGCTCAACCCCTTGCGCCACCAGGGAGACCCAGTATAGCTATTTTAAATATGTTTATTCCTCCAAACCATGAGCATGAATCATCTTACTGTCTTTTTGAGAGTCTTCATTTCTTTCCAACAAGGCCTTAGAGTTTTCACTATACAGGGTTATCACATCTTTGATTAAATTTATTCCAAGGCATTTTTTCTTTTGATTATGATTCTAGATGGGATTGTTTTCCTGATTTCTCTTTCTGCAAGTTTGTTATTTGGGTATAGAAGCACAACATATCTTGCATATTGATTTTTAGCCTGTTACTTTACTGTAGTTGTTTATTATTTCTAATAACTTTTTATTAGCATCTGCTATTTTCTGCATTATGTTATCTGTAAGTAGTAATAGTTCTACTTCTTCCTTTCCAGCTTGGCTACCTTTTGTGTCCTTTCCTAATTGTTCTCACCAGGATGTCCTACATGGTATTGAAAAAGTAGTGGTGATAGTATATATCCTTGTCTTTTATCTGATCTAGAGGAAATCCTTTTAGTTTTTATTTTTTTCACTATCAAGTGCCATTTTAACTGTGTGTTTGTCATCGGTCACCTTTGTTATCTCGAGGCCTTTTCCTTCTTACCCATTCCGTGAGGCTTTTTAATGAAAAAGGGTGCTGACTCTTGTCAGCTGCTTTTTCTGCATTATTGAGATGATACTTAGATTTTTGTTCTTCCTCTTGTTGATGTGGTGTGTTGTGTTTATCAGTTTGTTTTATGTTGCATCCGTGGAATAAATCCCACTTGATAATGGTGTATGATACTTTCAATATATTGTTGATTTTGTCTTGCTAGCATTTTGTTGAGGATTTTTACATCTGTATTCATAAATGCTATTGGTCTGTAGTTTTCCCTTTTTTGTGATGTCCTTGTCTGTTTTCAGAATGAGTGTAATGTTGGCATCGTGGAAAATGCTTGAATTTTTTTCCTACTGAGTTTTAGAAGGACAGATATTAATTCCTCTTTGAAATTTTTGGTAGAATTCATGAGTGAAATCATCTAATCCTGGGATTCTGTTGTTTGGGAGACTTAATTGCTATTTAAGTTTTCTAACTCAGGTTGGATCTGT
The DNA here is from genome assembly GCF_014898055.3 of Talpa occidentalis. Classification (NCBI taxonomy): domain Eukaryota; kingdom Metazoa; phylum Chordata; class Mammalia; order Eulipotyphla; family Talpidae; genus Talpa; species Talpa occidentalis. The sequence goes on along the minus strand of NW_023601653.1, from coordinate 43,547,596 downwards.
TCAGTTTTCTTATTTCCTTTTAAGTCAGATTTGAATTTGTCACATCTTTTAGATTGTCCAAATGGTTGCATATAATTGTTCATAATATTCTCTTACCATTCTCTGTATTTCTGTAGTCCATCCTCTTTCAATTGTGATTTGTTTGTTTTTGCGTTCTCATTCTTTGGGAGTCTGGCTACAGGGCTGTCTATTTTGTAAAAAAAGAACAGCTCTTGGTTGTACTGATCTTTTGAATTGTCTCTTTGATCTCCAACTCCTCAATATCTTCTCTAATTTCTTACTTCCTTTCTTCTGCTGACATTTGGTTTTGATTTTTCTCCTTTTTCTATTTCCTTTGGGAATAAGCTTATATTACTTGTGAATCTTATTTCCTGAGGTAGTCTGTATTGCAGTAACTTTCCCTCCTAGTACTGCTTCTGATTATTTCTGATAAGCCATGTCTTCATTTTCATTAATCTCCAAGCATTTCTTTTATTTACTCTTTGACCCTGGAGTTGTTCAATAGCAACTGTATATTCTCCACAAATTTTTGGTTTCTTTCCTTTCTTCTTTTTGTTGATTTCTGTTTTCATGTCATTATGATCCAAAAATAAATCTTGATATAATTTCAATCTTCATAAATATCTTGAGACTAATTTTATGTCTCTAAATATGGTTTATCCATAGGAATGTTCCATGAACACTTGAAAAGAATGTATATTCTGCTTTTCTGAGGTGGAATGCTCTGTAAATGTGTACCTATTATACCTCATATCACTTGTCATTTAAGGCCATTATTTCCTTATTTTCTGTCTAGATTATGTGTCCATTGCTGTAAAGACAAGACCAAGTTGAGCTTTTCAGAAAAATAAAAGTAAGCTATCCCTAACAGACCCTCCCTAAAGAAAATACGCCAGGCAATAGTAATAATAAGATAAAAAGAAAAATATTAGAAAAATATTAGAAAGGCAATCCAGGATCATGAATTTGTGGAAAATTTAATGCTTTAACTATAATAAAAAATGAGTACATGAAACAGTAACCACAGTGACTTATTTGTTGAAAATAAACAAGTGCTAATAAAAGACAGGTGGAATGAATATCCAGGAAAATTTGGGAACGTATATAGAAGGTTCAAAGGTCTTTGCTTTCATTCCATTTTTTTCAAGGTAGGTTTTGAGAATCTGCTCTATTATTTATTTTTACATTATATGCTCTTTGAGATCATAGGTAGAATTGCAATAATTTTAACGAACACATCTTGAATATGTAGCTATAAAAATATGACAAATCCACAAAAGACAGCTGTTTGACTCAAGTGCACTTACACAGTCTAATTTTTTAAATATGACCTAAAACCTAGATTTTACTTGCATTTGAAATGGAAACATATGACTCCATTTTTAGACACTGAATGCTAAGATAATCTTGTTGCAAAGAAACACATTTTGTTTATTGTTTTAGAATGTCTAAGCTTGCTGCTGTTATATTACCCAAACTTTTAGTTCATAGGGTAGTTATGTTTGTCTTCAGGCCACAAGAATATATAGAAATAATGCTTACTTAGATTTATAAGAATATTATTTTGGGGTTGGCTTACTTTATAATTTCTCAAAAATTATCTTATCAGATGACTGACTTATCAGCCTTGTCATGGACTTAACAGTAGGAAGTCAAAACAATTGAAGTACCTCTCACCCCACTGGCCTATATCTTGGGATTTGCCACCTGATGGGATTGACTGAAACATTTTTTTATTTTAGATCCTGCTTCCAATATCACACATTCAGCCTCATTTTGGATGCCTAATTCTTTTTTCTCCATCATCCCTTTTATTCCCTTGTCCCTTTCTTTATACACCCCTCCCTAAACTCAGAGGTCTCATAGTGTCATTTAATGTTCACTAATTTTTCATCTGGAACATAAATGTCCAGCATTTGTTTTTGTCATTCTGACTTGCTTTACTACATATAATTCCCTGAAATGCCTACCATTTTGCTTAAAATATCTGCATTTCATTTTTCAATGGCAAATAGTATTCTATAATGTGGACATACCACATCTTTGTAAATCAATCATCTTTGATGGACATTGAAGTTACTTCCATGTCCTCGATATTATTAATAGCACTACAATAAACATTGTAGAGCATATAGTGGTTTTGTTATTGTTGGGTTGATGATGATGAAGTTGGTTTCATATTGAGTGGGATTGAGTGGGATTATTGGAATTGAGTGGGATTATTGGGTTCACATGGTATTTCCATTTTAAGTTTTTAAAGGTAAATCCAGATCATTTTTCATAAAGACTGCAACAGATTACATTCCACCAACAATGCAATAGGGGCCCTCTTTCTCTCCTTTCTTTCCATCACTAGTTGGAAATCTTTCAAGTGGGTAATATAATATCTTATTGTGGTTTTAAACTGTGTCTCATTGGAAACTCAGTGAACATTTTTTTTTCGTATATCTGTTTTTATATATCTGGATATGCTCTTTGACAATTTGCTCACATCTGCTGCCCATTTATTAATTGAGTTGTTTTACTTTTATATTGTTGAATTGTATTTACCTCTTGTTAGTTGTATGTTGTGGAATATTTCTGCCCATTCAGTAGGAAGTCTTTTTAATCTTCTTCAACATTATGAAAGCTTTTTAAATTTAAGTAATCCCAATTGTTTATTTTTTTGGATTTATTTACCTTGCCATAGGAATTGCATTTCCAAAAACATCTTTATCATTCTTGTCATAGAGCATATCACCAGTGTTTTCTCCTATACATTTTATTATTACAGATTTATAAATCTAGATCTTTAATCCATTTTGAATTTATTTTTTTAATTAATTTATTTATACAAGCACTGGGTACAGTCAGAAGCACGGGAGGGTGAGAGAACTCACCAGAGCCAGAGCGGGGAACAGAACAGGCAGACTGACGAAGTACACTGCTGAAAGGAGCAGCGGGATGGCAGGAGAGGTCTGTACACCATGTGGGACCCTCACTGGTGACCAGGGATTGAACCGGCACTGCAGAGGCTGCGGGCAGCTTCGCAGCCCAGTGCTCAACCTCTGTGCCACCAGGGGAGGCCCTTGAATTTATTTTTGTGTATGGAGTTGGAGAGTGATCCATTTTCTTTCATGTGTGACTTTCCAGTTTTCTATTTTATGAAAGAGACTGTCCTTTCCCCATTGTATGGTCATGGCTGTATTATCATAGATTGGGTGCTGATATGTACATGCGCATTATACCTGCGCATTTTTTTTGTTTCTGTTCCATTGACCCATGAGTCTGTTTTTATGCCAGTACCATATTGTTTTTATACTAATGTTTTACAGTCAATCTTGAAGTCAAATAGTGTTTCTCTGCTCTTTTTCAGCCTTGCTTTTTCTAGTCAAGGTCCTTTGTCATTGAATATAAATTTCAGGTATTTTTGTTTAACTTCTTTGTAAGTTATTGCTGATATTTTAATGGGGAGTATATAAAATTTATATGTTGTGTTAGACAAGATAGTCATTTTGATTGTATGGATTCTCCCTGTTCATAAGCATGAAATATTTTTCAATCTCTTTATGTCACTATTTAAGTCCTTTAATAAAGTCTTATTTTTCTCATTTATAGGTCCCTTACTTCAGTTATGTTATTCCCAGATATCTAATTTTTTTTGAAGCAACTATAAATGGAGTTATTTTCTTGATGATTTACCATTCATAATGTATAAAAAGCTATGGGCTTTTGTGTGGCAGTTTGGCAACCTGTTCCTAGTTTATAATAGATAGCCTTTATTATATTGAGATAAGTTCATTGTTTTACCATCATGTTTAGATTTTTTTTATTGTACATGGGTGCTTAATTGGATCAAATGATTCCTCTGCATCTATTTATATTGTGTTTTTGATCTGTTGTGTTACATTGTTTGATTTACATATATTAAGCCATCCTTATATCCCTAAAATATATCTTACTTGATTATGATGTATAACCCTTGTGATCTAATGTTGAATTTGATTTGCTAGTATTGTGGAAATTTTCTTCATCATTGTTCATCAGTTATTGATATATAGTTTTTTCTTGTGCCATAATTTTTTCTTCTCTATTTTAGAAAAATAGAGCACTTAATAGGATATTTAAATGGTATTTATTTTTCCTTTGAGGTGATATTTGTTGTGTCTATGTTCCAAGGGCTCCTTGGTAGACAGTGGTTCTTACAATCATGTTTCTAAAAATGTCCTTTTACTTCCCTTCAGCTGGCTCTCCATTCATATATTTAAGTTACAAAGCCAATGTGTTTTGGTATATTTTGTATAATTTGTTTCTCTAGTAACAATCACTTTTTTATGTTAACAATACAGAGAAGGAATAATACTGAAAACTACTACTTGTTTCAAGCCATAAGACAGAAAATAAATGCTTAAACATGTAATATTGGGCTACTGTCATCAATACTATCATGATAACTCAGCTAACATAAGGAATAGCACATCAGAAGATGGTATAAATGTTGTTCTGCTGATTTCTTGCTCAGAAAAACCAGTAATAAGTCCCATTCTTTCCTCTTAGTCTAAATTGTAATTCAATGTGGTGGAAAGCAAATTGTACGGGGGGTACATCATATTTATTCTGCATTTGTTAACAGTATTTGAAACCTTTTCTGGGAAGGTCCTTTTTGTGTATATTTCCGTATTCAGGTGATTCAGGAATATTTCCCTAAATACTTCTATATTCTGAGACATGCCCAATTTTCTTAATAATAAAACAGTCCATGACTCATTGTAAATCAGCTGGGACCCGGCAATAAGGTACAATACATCACAAAAGCAGTGCAGGCTATCATTGGAGATAATAAGGAGGTGCATTAATATTCATGCTTTGTGAAAGCCTTGTTGTGCTTTTAAAAAGCTGTAGAACACATACCAGATTTAATGTTTACCGGTAGATGTTGCCAGTGATTTTCCAGATACGTTCTATAGCAATTCATTCATGGTATCACTAAGTAATTTAGAGAACTTTCATACATGGTTTCCATTTACTTAATTGTATACTCAGCTGATGTTCCTCGCTGAGTATGTATAATTCCTTCTGGCTGGATCCAGGGTTCTTTTTGTTTCAGCTGAAAATTATGTTGTGAGAGGCTGATCATATATGTGTGGCTGTGTATGTGATACGGTGTATATGATGAGGGTGAGGGAGCGGCCAAAAGGCAAAATTACATATATTTTCCTATATAGCACAGTATTTTCCTAGTGTCAAGGAAAAGCAATTTAGACTTTTTTCTTTATAGAGTGACTGCTGAAAGAGGATTAAAAAATCATGCTATCAACAATGGATGCAGAAGTACCAACAAAATAGAAACACCGCCTAAGGAGGGTTCACCCCAGAGTTGTACAATATGTCAACACCACAAATAAGCATGTGAAAATACACCACAATTCAGTCTTTGAGATATGTCCTTAATATGTCCTTACTGAGCTCATCTGTAAATAAATTTACAATAAAGGAAATGCACCGTGTATGTATAATGTAAGCACACATCTTGGGCTTCATATCCCTCTTGTTTGAAATCATATTTGTTTTTTGTTTTGCTAGGTGTTGACAAAGACCATTTCTACCTCTTTCAGCATCTTAATTTTACATCTCCTGAATTTTCCTACTTTTCAGGTAGTGAGGGGACGTGGTTGTGTAGGAAAGGAATACACTGTCACCATATGCTGCTATAGCAGTACAGCATCAGCATCACCACTAGTCACCACTGTCAGCATCAGTATCACCATTGGTCCCAAAAAAGGGTTTAAATAGTTGCCACTGACCAGGCTACCTGGAACATGATGCTTATCCCAGCCTTTCACATGGGTCTGTTCTGCCTCCCATGCCCCTCTTGATTCCTTGTGTTCACCCATTCATTCACTTACCTTTTCTCATTCATTCAGTAGCTGTTCACTGAAATCTTTCCGTGTCCTAGATACAATAGTAGAGGATGTGTGGCCCAAATGGACAGGATCACTGCAATCATGAAACTGACATTCTGGCAGCGAGTATGTTTGCAGGGTTCATTCAGTTGCTTTAGATCTTCTTCATTTTGTAGAGTTTTTCTTTATGTTCAGAGTATAGTTGCTACAGCTGAAACTTCTGCTGTCTCCATAGTGTATGCAACATTAGTTTTTGGCTTTTCATACTACCAATCTTTGATGCATGGAGTTTGTGATTCAGGAAGTTTCCATGATGGAATGGCTCAGTTCACGGAGGTCTTTTGCAGCACTGTTGGGTAATGAGGACATATTTGCATTGTACAATGCCAAGATTCCATGAGAAAAAAAAGTAGGATCCCAAATAAGACTTGAGTGATAATTATCACAAAATCTTCACTCATCACGATGATGTCAGGTTTGTTACGATGTCACCACTCCAGAGTTTGAGGATGGATCCTCATGCAAATGTGTTCAGATGGTGAGAATGATGATGTCACATTTGTGCCAAAAGAACATGAAACACTTTATCCCTCACATAATGAAATTTTTGGAGAGTGCATGGCTCCCAAACAGGTCCGAAATGAATGAAGGAGCCAGGAAAAAATGCTGGCTTGGGATTTTATGGTGGATATGGACAATGCCAGGTTGGGCTCCGTGCATGGGTTTTGAACTTACTGCTGGTGCCAAGGGAAGGGGCACCAGGGTTTTCTTGTCAGCCCTCTCAGAAATGGGGTATAGGGACACAAGGGAGAATTGAAAGTTGTAGGAATATCAAATAATGATATTTTAAAATATGAAAAAATGATGTCAGATGCCTTATTACAGAGTTGATGATGTTAGTAGGGATTTTGGGGTTCATGGCTATAGCGTGAATAAGCAAGTTATATCAATCTGATTAGAGAAGTAAAATGAACAATTGAAGAAATACCGAAGCCTGCACCCCACCCTCTCCTCTTCTCCAGTTTGTGTTGATTTTTTGTGGTTATGACCAGTGACTCTTAACTTATTGTCAGTATTCACATTATTCATAATAAGAGTCTCACCCTTTGGCTCTGGTATGTGAAGATGTTTTGATGTTGGTTCTGGCTATGGGTAAGTTAATGTATCCAGAACCACAGTTCTTTGGGAAACAAATGTCCTCAAACAAGTTTGCTTTTAAAATTGTCACTTCCATTCTGTCCCTGAATGAACTGCCATGGGGCTTCAAATCACATACAAAATATGGGTTTTCTTAGTTTTTAAAACTTGACATTATTACTTATTTGTGCCTAGTAAGTGCCAAATACTGACTTATAACCTCATCTAATTGCTTTTTTTGCAATTGATATGTGTGTGTGTATACATATATATATATATATATATATATATATATATAGAGAGAGAGAGAGAGAGAGAGAGAGAGAGAGAGAGAGAGAGAGAGAGAGAGATTTGTGTGTGTGTAGAAGAACTGGGGTGTAGGCCACAGGTTTAGGGAGTGAGAGGATTCGCCAGAGATAGAGTGGGGAGCAGAGCAGAGAGATCTACTGAAATAAACTGCTAAGGGTAGCAGCAGGAGAGACAGGAGAGGTCTGCTGCGTCCTTTGTTGGTCAGCTCCCTGGCCAGGGATTGAACTCAGGCCACAGTGGTGATAACACTGAGACTTAACCCCTAGGCCACCAGGGAGGTCCCAATGAATTCTGCATAAAAGTGTCATCAGCAAAGTTAGGAAGAGTATTTCAGTGATGGAGAGATACTCCTCTAACAGTATAATGGTATTGATAACAATTTTACAAAGACTGTTATTAAGTGTTTAGGAAGTGATTTCATAAATTGATGAAAGTCATTTGTTGTTGTTGGCTTATGTTGTTATGATTTTCATGAGATGGAAGACTACCAAATTTAAACAATCATCACTATTGTCTTTTAAAGATGAAAATTCTACCTGCTAAATGCTTTTACAGAATACTTAGCATTCCATTGACTAAATACTTTTCACATTTTAATTTCATAATAAATATGGGTAGTCAGATAACCTAATTAAATTTTTATATTACCACATATGCTGAATATAAATCCAAACTTCTCTTCAAAATCATCTCTAAGAAAATCTGAAAATGCCTATGTTCAAATTCCTACAGAATCTCACATTATGTTTATTTTGTGTATTTTATTTCCTTACACACTTTATGACTTTATTAACATGAAACTCAAAAAGAGTAAAAACAAGTCAATGATAGTAGAATTCAAGATAGACTGGAAATAAAAGTCAGAATAGTGGGTACCCATGGCTGCCGTGGGGAGGGAGGCCAGAGGGAGATGGAGAGGTGCTGTATTGTCTAGGAGGAGACTCAGAGGAGTCTGTAATTCTGGTAATAGAAATTTCATATTTCTTGGAGGCCTCCTTGGTGGTACAGGGGTTCAGTCTCAGGGCTATCAAGCTATTGCTAGCCACTGGGGCCTAAGTTTGATCCCCCGGCTAGGGAGCTGACCCTCATGGTGCAGCAGACCTCTCCTGTCCCGCCTACTGTTCCCCTCAGCAGTGGATTTCAGTGCATCTGCCTGTTCTGCTCCCCATGCTGTCTCTCACACCCCATCCCCGCACCTCTGGCCTACACCCCATTTCTATGGAAAAATATATTTTTAAAAAATCAAAAAACAAAACATTACTCTTCTGTCCATTTTTTTAAAGATTTATTTTTATTTACTTATGCATAAAAGAACTGTAGGCCACAGGTGTGGGGGTGGGAGTGAGAGGATTCACCAGAGACAGAGTGGGAAGCAAAACAGGCAGATTGACTGAAATACACTGCTGGGGGAGCAGCAATCAAGACACGAGAGTTCTGATGAGCCATGTGAGTCAACTCTCTGGCCAGGGATCCAACTCACACTGCAGCATTGACAGTGCTGAGATTTAACCCCTAGGCCATCAGGGAGGCCTTCTGCCCATTTTATAAATTAAATTGTTTTCTGTTTATTGAGTTGTACGAAACTCCTTGTAAATCTTTGCTATCAACCCCTTGTCAGATCTATGGCACGCAAAAATTGTCTCCCATTTAATAGCGTGTTTTTCTGTCTTGGTTATGGTTTCTTTCACCCTGCAGAAGCTTTTTATTTGGATGCAGTCCCAATTATTTCTGTTCCTTTTTGTTTTACTTGCAGCTGGAACTTCAAAGACATCTCTGAAGCCTATGGCATGGAGTGTTTTGCCTATGTTTTCTTCTATGTATTGTTTGGTTTCAGGTCTTAAATCCCTGTCTTTTATTCATTTTGAGTTGATTTTTGTATAAGGTATAAGATAGTGATCTATTGATAGTTTCATTCTTTTGCAAGTGGCTGTCCAGTTTTCCCAACATCATTTAATGGAGAGCCTGTCATTATGCCAATGTATGTTCTTGGCTCCTTAGTCACATATTTACTTTTCATATCAGTGTCAGTTTATTTCTGGGTTTTCAATTCTACTCCATTGTTCCATGTCTGTTTTTTTTTTTTTTTTTTCCCCAGTGCTCTTCTGTTTTAATTATTAGTGCTTTATAGGAGAGATGAAGTCTGGAAGTATAATGCCCATTCTTTCTCTTTTTTGACAAAATTCTCCGGCTCTTAGTTTTCTTTTGGGTTTCCATATGAATTTCAGTTTCTACTCTATTGCTTTAAAGTATGCCATGAAATTTTAGTATAGATTTCATTGAATCTGTATATTGTTTTGGGTAGCATGGGCGTTTTGGCTGTGTTGAGTCTTTCAATCCATGATCAAGGGATATCTGTCCATTGCTTTGTGTCTTCTATTTTCCTTTAACAATGCCTTTATATTTTTCTTTGTACAGGTCCCTCCTTTGTTATTACCTTGTAAACATCTCCTGTTTATTTTTTTGGTGTGATTATAAATGGCATATTTTTAAAATGTTTTTTTCCACTTCTACCTCATTGTCTATATATACGAATACAACTGATTTTTATATGTTGATTTTATAGCTTGCTACTTTGCTGAATTGGTTGATTATTTCAATTTGTAGGCTGTCTTGTTCTCATGAACCTTCCTGAAGATTGTATTATAGAACAAAATGTGGGCATTGGACATAAAGCCAAAACTCTAGAAGTGCTACTGGTAAAGATCATTGAGTCCACTTTATTTTAGGATTGAGTTTAAAAGAAATGTGTAGCTTCTTTCAAAGATTTGGAAGTCAATGTTCTTTATCAATTATAGTGTTTTTTTAAAATATTTTATTTTATAAAATTCTTACATAATTTTTCATCTTTGTACAATGTATGCATTTTCATTTTGGTTATATTCCCCATACAATTGCACCCCCCCCCTTATTTTGGCTCTAGTTCTTCCTCTCCCCGCCTAAGTCACAAAGGCAGTCTTTAATTTCGAAACTTTTTTTTGCTGTTAATTAGGCTTGAATAAATAAGAAAATGATTAGTAAATACAATTGATAAAAAGTTTTAATTTCAGCAGAGAGATGCATACCTTTTTATGGGAAAGGTGATTTTAGGTAAAAGATATGATCTATTTTAAAAATAGAGATAATACCTTAGAAAACATTGAAAAACATGGCATTAAACTTACAAAATTCCTTAACATCTTTCTTGTGCATGAATATTATTTTTCTTCTATGTTGTAAAACGCTTGAAACCTTAACAGAATTAAAATATAGCTATAAAAAAAAAAGAACTGTGTAGCTTCTAACTTTAAATGAGAATGAGAAATATTCCCAAACTCTAACAACACAGAAGTGATAGGTGGCATAATAGTATATTATTCTAATTTTTTCTCATCTTTTATAGATATAGAAAGATGATATTATTGAAGGATGGTTAAAAAATAAGAGTAGGATATTAAAAAAGTCAAAAATTAATAAAAAAGTAATATAATAAGTACAGCAGGGTGGTAGAGGGGAAAAGAGAGAGGGAGAAGAAGCAAAATAATTTTGTTAATACCCATAAGAGGGAGTAATAAAATTTAAAGAAGTAGCAGACACATATTACATAAAGTTTAATTATAAAAGTAATATAAACCTTTTATAGTTCAAAAGAATGCCCATGAGAAAAATATGGTGGATGAAAAAATGAGGAGAAACTATTTAAGCAGCTCTATATGTTCAGGTATATAATGATTTTCAAAATATTCTGCTAACTAGAAAGAAGTTGTAAAATAACATGCTAGCATTTAAAGAAAATTATGTATGTGTCATTAATATCCTTAATGTATGTACTTGTTTATTAATAGAATAGTTTCTCTTAAATGGTGCTTCACTAAATAGTGCTATCCTTTTTTTTAAATCCTGTGTGTGTGTGTGTGTGTGTGTAAGAACCGGGGTGTAGGACAGAGTTGTGGGGGGTGGTGAGAGGATTCACCAGAGACAGAGCAGGGAGCAGAACAGATGGATCTACTGAAATCCACTGCTGAGGGGAGCAGCAGGCGAGAAAACAGAGGTCTGCTGCACCTGGGGGTCAGCTCCCTGGCCAGGGATCAAACTCAGGCCGTAGCGGTGATAGCACTGAGATCAGGGCCACCAGGGAGATCCAGGAATCTATTGCTTTTATATCATTTACTGAGTTTTCAATCCCAACATTTATGTCCTTGTTCAGATCGCTCAATACACTTGGCTTGAATTGGTTTATATTCTGTTGAGAAAGACCACCTGACAAGATACGTGTTAAGGACCCTGATGAAATTCTGAGTTCTGCGCAAAGACTTACTGAAGTGAAAAATGGAAGGGAATGATTCTGAGATACAAAGAGTTAAATTTCTCCCTGTTCAGAATGCAGGATCTGCAATTTCAAATTCTCATAATCTTCCTCTGGAAAATGCATCAACAGGTTTGGTATTGTATTCCAGCTGCAAAGCAACTTTTTTACATCATCTTCTATCCTCACTTTTCTACACATTTTCCCACAAAGACTGTCCTTGACTAATATCAAATGAATTTGATTTCTCTAACTCAGAAGGTAATTGGATTTTTCTTTATTGAATGTGTTCCTTTAATGACTGTTTCTGCTCCTGTCAATTTAACTGCAAGTGACCTGACATTGATCTGACGCCATGACTTATAAAGAGTTGAAACAAGGGGTGAAAAAGGGCAAATGTCTGGCATCGGAAGAAAATGTTTTTGTTTTTGTTTTGCCGTATCTGACCATTTTCCTGAGAAAATCCTTTATGCTTGAATTGAATGTCATTTTTGCAAATCACACTGCTGTAATAATTGGACATATAACAGCAGATTGCCTTCTACCAGAAAATATAATAAGTATTTCCCAGAAAGTTCCCCGGAGAAAACATTGAAAATTGAATAAAATCCATCCAGTAATCATTTTGTTCCTTGAAAATATTTATTATCATGCAGATTTTTTTTAAAAAACTGCATAACTGTTGCTGAGCAGAATTAATTAAATCTTTTAAAGAGCTGGGAGAACATGAAACATTTGAGTATCCATTAACTTAAATTTGAGGTTTTATAAAAACAAAATTTGACACAAAAGTTATTCAAGAATGGTATGGAGAAATAGTGGATGAAATTGTTGTATTTAGAAGAATAGTAGTTTTTCTTCAAGGGACTTTATGATCCATAAATCTCTTTATGGATTTTAATGTCTTTACTTTTTCCTCATTCATTTTTGGTAACAATGTAACTCACTTGATTCATGTTAATTTTTATTTTTTCATCTCCCCTTTGTTCATTTTGATAAGTATCATGAGTCTGTTTTGATTAGTATAGGCATTAGTCTGACTGAGAAAATAAAATCCTGTGATTCTAAACTGTCAAGAGAAAACAAATAAATGAGAAAATCATCAATAAGCAAGTTTCCTCTTAAAACTAAGTAAAACAAGTTTTATTGCTTTTAGGATTAATATTAGTTGCTTCCATATTTATCAAAGTAATTAACAGTTTAAAAAAATTAAGAGTTTATATTAAACAACTTATGGTTGTTAGTTGTTTTTTTTTAATTGTAAAACCTAAATTAAATAGAACTGGTGTAAATCTTCAGGGTTACTCATTGAAGGTGAATGAATTTTCTTTGTATCTCATCAACCAAGTCAAGATTGAGAGTTCTCTACATAGAAATGATGTTGAGAAAGAATAGAAAGAATTAAGGTAAATTATTTCCTGGTGACTGGACTCCTCCCCCACTCTTCTAATTGTATCTTGTGTGACTGTGTAAAGCCTTGATACCCCAGTGAAAGTTTCAGAGACTACTTCTTCGACACCACATGACCCAACAAGATCAGCTTGCTTGAGAATTGATGTGCCTTGCAGAGGAAGTTCAGAAAGAACCCCCGCTGAATCAAGTCTTTCATCATGGATGATTAAAACTCAGCAAATCAAAAAAAAAAACAAACAAACAAAAAAAAAAAAAACTCAGCAAATCAAGCCCAGGCCAGTGTTGGAAGTTATACTTAAACACAATGTCAGAAGCTTTATCTATTTATGGTACTTTGGACATTTGCTGAAACTATTAATAGGTGATGTGACCGATGCAGTGTTTACTTTGTTAATGCATCTTTAAAAACGAACTTGGATAGCCTAACTCATTTCATCATTTCTTCCTTGAGCAAATATTTTAAGTAATTTATATAAAAGAACCTTGGACATTGGAAGGAGTACAAAAATAGATGTTCGCTTTCAAGATTTTATAAACTAGCAGAGAGAAAAACTGAATATAAATAAGTCAAGGTAAAAGGTAGAAAGTGATAGGTAACACGAGAAAGAGGATTGAGAGCTATGTTGGGGGGCAATTAATTCATCACAGTGGTAAAGGACTTTACCTAGGACTTAGAAGGTGGCAAAAATCTATGTATGTGAGAAATGGAGGTAGAATATTTTCAGAAGAAGGGATAGAATTACTAATGACAAGGAGAAAATTCTAGGTAATTAGATCAAATTTCAATAAAACAGGGTTCCAGTGCTGTAGCTCATTAATATTGAAAGGAAAAAAAGGAGAGAAGATACAATTTTATATATATATATATATTTAAAGATTTATTTATTTATACAAGAACAGGGGTACAGGCCAGAGGTGTGGGAGGGTGAGAGAATTCACCAGAGACAGAGCAGGGAGCAGAACAGGCAGATGGACTGAAAATACTGCTGAGGGGAGCAGCGGGCCAGACATGCCGCACCATGTAGTTATCTCCCTGGCCTGTGGGAAATGGAATCCACGCTGCAGAGGCTGCAGACAGCTTCACAGCACTGCGCTCAACCCGCTGCGCCACCAGGGAGGCCCTAAGTGCTATTTTGGCTAGTGATATAGGTAAATATCTAGACCTACCAGAAAATACTTGGATTTTGGGGTTTCTGAAAATATTTGAAAAATATGGGGTAATATTTTTTTTTCAAGATTTTAATTTATTTATTTACACAAGAACCAGGGTACAGGCCAGATTCGCAGGAGGGTGAGAGTATTCACTAGAGACAGAGTGGGGAACAGAACAGGCAGACTGACTGAAATACACTGCTGAGGGGAGCAGCAGGCGAGACAGGAGAGGTCTGCCAAGCCATGTGGGATCCTCACCGGCTGGCCGGGATCGAACTGGCGTTGCAGAGGCTGTGGACAGCTTCACAGCACTGCGCTCAAATGCCTGCGCCACAGGGGAGGCTCTATAGGTACTTTGTTTCTATGGAGAGCTTAGTATCTGCCTCCTTCTGTAAAGCAAACTCCTTTGATATTTAAAAAGTCTCAATATCTGATTAAATGGGCTCATTTATTATGTAAAGTCAAATGAGTTTTTAAAGTTTTTAAGTGAAGGCAGTGCATTTTTTGCATATACTCTAATGTTAAAATTCCTATTTGATCTTCAATAAAATAGGAATTATCTACATACTTACACCTTAATGTAAGATTTCTGAAAACACTAAATAAGGCCCTTTCTTTACTTCAGGTCACAGATATGATGCTTCAGGACAAACCCTATCCTGACTGGGCAAAGTCTGCAAGAGCATTCTGGAAGAAAGGAAATGTTAGGATCATTTTATTCTGGTAAGAGAATCTCTCATTTATTGATTTTTCCCCCTTGCTTCACTTATTTAAATACTTTAGTTTGATATAATTTTCCTTAGATATGTGGAATTCTAATTAGAGAAGTATATTCATTGGCTGTTATACTCCATTAAAAATGATTAAGACCATTATACTAATTATTTTATGAATTAATCTCTGCTTATATACTATTGCATAGACACATTTAGAAGAGATACGTCTTGAAAATATAGTGAGGCATATCAGATTCTACCAGGGGTAAGTTGATTTTTGACTCAACAAATACAAGCTCTGTCGTCATTAATGAAGTCTGACATAAAAACATTTCTGGTAAACACTAAATTCCACTATGCTTGACAAGTTATAATTTTGCTTTGTAGAAGTAATATAAAGTGAGAATCTCTTCACTAATTGGATCTGGTTCATTGACATTTCTCCTTTATACAGTTCCCTTTTGATCTCCAACCCAATCTTTGCCATCAAGAAACAATCCATGTCTTAGAGGACTTACACACGGGTGATTCAACCAGACTTAGGCAAAGTGAGGTGTACGAACACTCAGAAACATAACTGTTGATGATTTGTAGCTGATAGATTCCTTCCTGTTCATCTGCCTTTTGAAATAAAAGAAAAAAATATGTTTATTTTTGGATTGAATTTGGGGGAGGTGTGTTATTTTTGTCATATACAATCCTAGTAACTAAGTAATTGGGGGAAATGTGTATTTGGAGCTATCTTTGTGCACCAGCATTATTATAAAGTGTTGCTAGAGACATACGGCCTTTTGAACTCAATCTTAAGCAAATAATGAAAGGCAGATTTTTAGTAATGTGGTAAAAATGAATATGACTTTTTAGATGTTTACTCCTTGTCTTTGGGAGTCTATGGTGGCCTGTTTATATGGAACTGTTTAGCTTCCATATTTCCCAGTTTTAAACCCCCCATGCAGTAGGTCTATACATTATAATACACATTATAATAATGTACTTTATAATAATTATAGAAAATTATCAAGGATATGTTCTGCACTAAGTACTTAGAGCTAAGTACTTGACCTCTATATTTACTCATTTAATTCTAACAACCCTCTAAGTTAGGTGCTATTATTGTAAGTATGGATGTGTGACTCCAGGACCGAGGTTCTTAATCATCACAACAGGTTACCTTCAAAAGAATAGAGGTACATCTCTATGCATATTTCCAAATGATTATATTTAAAACATTTTTAATAATTAGTTGGAGAAGAATATATTTTTCCAGGGAACCATTTCACCCTGGTGAATTCTCTATAGGACTTTTAGATGATAATTTAAAAGGAGATAGATTCTAACATTACAAGTCTTTATGGACTGTCTTTCTTAAAACAATATCCACTTGCTGTTTACAGACATTTTGTATTGTTTAACTTCTCTTCATAGGCAGTCCATTACTTAATGTGGCCAGACACTGAGCTCTCATGAAGATAATTTGCACAGATGAGCCATTTATAGTCATCTGAAATCTCCTATGATTCTTGTCATTAGTTGCATTTAATCAAATTACTGTTTCTAAGAGGAATACATGCGAGATTTTTCCTGAAGCATCTTAGAACACTTTTTCTTGAAGATTATTATTCAGGTCTATGTTTTACCAATTCGTAGGCAAATAGGTTTAATTTTTCATATCTGATACTACAGCCACAATGGCTATTCTAAAACATATTTTAAATGTTGTGAAATAATTTAATCACTGACAAATAGATATTTTTGAATTGAAAGTGAAACTCAAATTCATACTCTTTTGTTCATGGTTTCCGTAAAAATCTTGATAATGTAATTTGAAAGATGAATTTTCATTGTTATATTGCAATCCATGGAGAACATAAAATAAATGGGCACTTTTTTAAATTTAATTTTTGGACAGTGTATGATTTTTCCCCTCCGGTGTGGTCCCCTTAGTTCTCCCACCACCATAGCACCCATAGGTCCAGCACTATATTCCCTTCTGCTCTTCCCTGACCCTGTTTCACCCTTTCCTCCCCATACCCACCCCTCCCCTCGTGGATGCCTCCTAGCTATTAGGTTTGCCTTTGACCCTTTGTTTGTTTTTTCTATATTCCACATATAAGTGAAACCATCTGATATTATTCTTTTTCCATCTGATTATTTTGCTTACCATCATCCCTTCCAGCTCCATTCATGTTGATGCAAATGGCATGAGTTATCCTTTTTGAACTCTCAGTAGTATTGTTATATAAATATACCACATCTTTTTGATCCGTTCCCCTTTGGGGGGCATTCAGGTTGTTTCCATATCTTGACTATTTTAAATAGTGCTGCAATAAATATAAGGATGCAGGTTTTCTTATTTTTTTAAGATTTTTTATTTATACATACAAGAACTGGGGTACAGGCCAGAGATGTAGGGGGTGAGAGGATTCACCAGAGACAGAGTGGGGAACAGAACAGGCAGATTGACTGAAATCCACTGCGGAGGGGAGCAACAGGTGAGTCAGGAGAGGTCTGCTGTGCCATATGGGTCAGCTCCCTGGCTGGGGATCAAACTTGTACTGCAGTGGCTGCGGATAGCTTCATAGGCTGTCTTTATTTTTTTTTTTAATAAATTTTATTTTTATATTCCCCATACAATTGCAATCCCCTTATTTTGACCCCAATCCCTCCCCTCCCCGCCCCTCACCCCCAAAGAGTGTCTCTGGTTCATAGTTTTTTTGTTGATTTTGATTTTCACATTCTTATAGTTATTCATTTTCCTGGTCCCTTATTTAAGTTTTCTAGATTCCTGCTATGAGTGAGACCATCCGGTATTTTTCTTTTTCTTTCTGGTTTATTTCGCTGAGCATGATCCCTTCCAGCGCCATCCATGTTGCTGCAAATTGCATGTGTTTATCTTTTTTGAATGTTGAGTAATATTCCATGGTATATATGTACCACATCTTCTTGATCCAGTCATCTATTTTTGGGCATTTGGGTTGTTTCCAAAGCCCCTTGTGCCACCAGGGAGGCCCCACAGGTTCTCTTTTGAATTAATGTTTTTGTATTCTTTGGTAATAACTGGATCATATGGCAGATCCATTTCTAGTGTGTTTTTTTTTTAAAGATTGATTGATTTATTTATCTATCTATTTATTTATTTATTTATACAAGCATTAGGTACAGTCAGAAGCGCGGGAGGGTGAGAGAATTCACCAGAGCCAGAGCGGGGAGCAGAGCAGGCAGAAGGACCAAAGTACACTGCTGAGGGGAGCAGCGGGTGTGACAGGAGAGGTCTGCACGCCATGTGGGACCCTCACCGGCTGGCTGCGGATCGAACTGGCACTGCAGAGGCTGTGGGCAGATTCGCAGCCCAGCCCTCAACCACTGCACCACCAGGGGAGGCCCCACACAGTTTTCCATAGAGGATGGACCAGTTTACATTCCCATCAGCAGAGTTAGAAAATAGCATTTTCACCACATCTTTACTAGCACTTTTTGTTTCTGGTTTTGTTTTTTGTTTTTTGTTTTTGTTAATGTGGGCCATTCTCACAGGTGTGAGGTGGGATCTCAGTGTGGTTTTGATTTGCATTTCCTGATAACAAGTGATGATGAAAATTTTTTCATAGGCCTGTTGACCATTTGCATTTCTTCTTTGGAGAATGGTCTGTGTAGCTCTTCTGCCCACTTTTGGATTGGGTTGTTTAATTTGCTTTTGTTGAGTTGTGTGAGCTCTTTGTAGATCTTCAATATCAACATCTTATCAGGTGTATGGTGTATAAATACTTTCCCCCATTCAATGGGTGTCTCTTCAATTTGATTACTGTGTCTTTGCTGTACAGTGGACAAAAATTTAAATGCAAGGCCTCCACTGGTGGCGCAGGTGGTTGAGCGCTGTGCTGTGAAGCTGTCTGCAGCCTGCAGCACCAGTTCGATCCTGGCCGGCTAGCGAGAGTCCCACATGGTGCGGCAGACATCTCCTGTCTCGCCCGCTGCTCCCCTCAGCAGTGTATTTCGTCAGTCTGCCTGTTCTGTTCCCTACTCAGTCTCTGGTGAATCCTCTCACCCTCCCGCTCATCTGGCCTATACCCCAGTTCTTGTATAAAATAAATAAATAAATCTTTAAAAAATTTAAATGCAACTTCAAACATATTTTTTCCTAATTCATTCATTTCTATACAGTTAAATGATCTTAATAACAGTATGGTTTTTAAAAAGGAGAATATGCAAAAACATGAATATGAAAATCATGTGGGAAGCAGGGCATCCCTGGTGGTGCAAGGGGTTAAGACACAATTTATGAAGCTGTTCACAGCCACTGCAGCATGAGTTCAATCCCCAGCCAGGGAGCTACCCACATGGCACAGCAGACCTCTCCTGACTCACCCACTGCTCCCCTCAGCAGTGTATTTCAGTATATCTGTCTGTTCTGTTCCTCATTCTGTCTCTAGTGAATCCTCTCACCCCCCCACACCTTTGACCTGTACCCCAGTTCTTGTATGCATAAATAAATAAATCTTTAAAAAAAAAGGAAAATCATGTGGGAAGCAAAGAAATCTTCCTTTTTGTTCATACTTTTTAGAAAAAGGGATTTAGCAAGTATAAGGTGTATTTTTTTATCTTTAAGATAAAATACAGAATTCATTTACATACTATGTATTACCCACTCAAAAAGACATATTTTCAATTGATCTTGTCATAAGAGAGATTTTAATTTGTAAGATCTATGATGGAGAAGAAATTTTATAAAGGAAAATTTCCATAAATTGCAGTGTTATTATGTGTAGCTGTTTAAACAGTACAGCATGGGGTTTTTTCCTAGTAAATTTACCTCTTACCTATGTGCAGCTGCTTTAATTCACAAATTCTTCTTTGAAACTGTATCATTTTCTACTGTGTAGCTGAGTTCTCCCTGATTCTTAGTGATAGATGTCTCTACATTGAGGAAAATGGTTTCTGTTTTTCTGTAATTGTGCAAAGATGAGACTGCTGTAGCAATGGGCTTTTATGTCTGGGAGGAGACTAAATTTTGGCTGTATATGAAAACACTAAAAGGAAAACAGAAGAATATACATAGATCTTTCCTTCCAAAGCCATTTCCCCAGACCTTTTAATGTAATTAGAAACAATACAGATCTCAGAACCTAAATCCTAGGTGATATCCTGCCCCCTTTTCCAGAGGGGCTATCAACACCTATTTTCACTTACTTTTGTCTGAAGGGAATGTATACCTAAACCCAGTTATAGAAAACTGTGTGATATTTATGTTCATGCCTATCTCCCTGTTTATTTTACTTGTTAGAGACATAATTTGAGTACTTTTAATGCGAGTTATCTTGGGATGATGTCTCACAAAGGACTAATCTTTTATTATTTTTTAAAAAGGCAGATGGTCTTCAGGGAGGAAGGAAGGGGTTGGGGGATCTGCTGGTCATTAAGGCTTCTCAGATACTCCAGTTCTTCATCTTCCAGACCCATCAGAGGTCTGCATTTTTTCCCCCTGCTTTCTTTGATCACAGTGTTATTGACAAATAGAATTGCATTGACCAAAAGAATGTGAGTTAAAGTGTCATATGTCATATCTAGGTAGTAGCATTTAATTGTCAGTGAAAAATGCTACAGGGAAATCTATACTCAGTAGCAACTTTGGAAGAATGTGTCTAAGTGAAGCCAGGGTAAGCTAAGTGTCTTTAAACAACAGAGTGATCCTATAATGTGAGTAAGAAATACTCTTTGCTTAGCTATTGTAGTCCAAATATACTAAGACATGTACCCTTGAGTGTAGGAGTGATGGAACTTCATATATGAATGAACTCCCTTACCATGTGAGTTTCTCAACCAATACTTAATAAGCCTGTCTGATGAAGTCCTGAATTCCCCATCAGTTGTGGTATTCCTGCAAAGGCTAGAAAATCTTTCAGGGATGCCATAAATGGATTTTCATATTGAATGTGGGGGAAAAAATCACTTTTAAATTCTTCCAACACTTGAAGATTCTGTGACTACTTTACCTTTTAAACTAGACAAGTATTGCTTATATTTGCATATTTGTATTTCAGAAAGAGGGGGATACTAATTATAATTTAATAGAACTTTGTATAATTCAGTCATCATTATGAGCAAAATTCTTACACTAGGCAATAATTCTCAAAAGGTTCCAGGGCAACTATGGTATTAAAAGCTTTTAGCAACACTCCCCAAATAACAAATGAGCCCATATCGTTCCTCTGGATGAGTTTTATCTTCTTGCCTTCAGCCTCCCTTCCATCTCAAAATGTCTCTTTAAGTAGTCCTCTATACTTAAATAAAAACTGATGAAAAACAGAGCAGTTTAAGTCTAGATGAGAAAACTATACCTATTGAATCAGTCACCTTAACTTTAACTTTAAGCACTACACTGTTAGCAGACAGTAATGTTAGTCTGTCTGCTTTCAAGTAGAAAATTCAAGGATATGCTTCAATTGTTTTTCCACTAAATGTAAGTTTTATGATCCTGGATAAAAATGGTGGCCATTGTTGCAATATTGTGTTGCCATTTCATTATGTTGGAAATTTTCATTTAAGAAATGATATATTTATGTCAGAGATTTAATTCCTGAGCATTAACATGGCCCCATGCCCTTCTAGATTTATTTTTCTTGAATTAAAAATAGACTTGTTTTTATAACTTATTTAAGTAAATACTTATAAAGTTCTGGGTACAATGTGAAATAGTGGCTAGGAGCACAGACTCTCAGGCCCCATGCCTGATTTCTGGTCCTGGCTTCACTACTTAATGCTGTGCATTAGTTCTTACTATTTTGTTTTCACAGGTATTGTGATCACTGCTACTTAGCACCACATGCTTTACATGGTATGAGATTATAACTTTGGAAGGGAAATTTACTGCCTGCATCATTTCTGCCAAACAAAGGGAGCTCCAGGGATGTTCCCGCAAAGGAGCAAAAGCTGGAGTGTGATTGCAGATTAACAGGGGCCGAAGGGAGAAACCATGTGATTGTTTGGTACAGAGAGTGTGGCAGAGGGAGAAGTCAAGGGAGCATTGAGCGTTTGGGCTTCAGCAGCTGAACAGAAGGTCATTCTGTCCATTGAGACACGAAATGATGGAGGACTAGGTCTTAAGTGGAGGCATGATGGGTCAGACCTGGACATGCAGAGCGAATGTGCTCGTTGAGATACCTGATAAGCAGCTCCTGTATGGCTGTGGCACTGAGAAGGATTAAAGTTTCAGACAGAAGTACAGCTAAAAATGATGTTTTGGTTTATATGTTTACCTTCTTATGGAGGTTTTTTTACTTATAGATGGCATTTGAAGGAACATCAGTGGTGTAGAAAGAGAATAAAACATCTGCAAAGATAAGACCTGTGGAGTTCTTTTATTTGAAAACAGGCAAAAGAGACATCTACAATGTAGACAGAAAAATAGGAGAAAGAAAGAATGGAAAATACAAAAAGTTTGTGATATAGATGCCCAGCA
Organism: Talpa occidentalis; assembly: GCF_014898055.3. NCBI lineage: Eukaryota > Metazoa > Chordata > Mammalia > Eulipotyphla > Talpidae > Talpa > Talpa occidentalis. The sequence continues at coordinate 43,525,252 of NW_023601653.1, read as the reverse complement.
AATAGAGTTTATCTAAAGATATGGCTCATCACATTACTTAAAAGTGAGAATAACATTCTCTTCACCATATCCTTAGGACTTGAAAATGGTGCCTGGCACATAATAAGCATTAAATACGTTCTTACTGAATGAATTCTTCTGGTGAAAACATTTAAATCTACTGTATTCTGTGATGTTTCTGAAAATTCTTCATCTAGAAGACTTCCTTGAAAATGATAGAAGAGGAACTTCTGGTGGCCTAGGGCTTACGTCTCAGCACTGTTACCATGACACCCTGAGTTCGATCCCTGGCCAGGGACCTGACCTTCACAGGGTGCAGCAGACCTCTCCTGTCCACCTACTTCTCCCCTTACCAGTGGATTTTAGTCATTCTGCCTGTTCTGCTCCCCACTCTATTTCTGGGTAATCCTTTCATTCCCTGCACCTTTGGCCTACACCTATGCATAAATAAATAAATAAATCTTTTTTTAAAAAAATTATAGGATAATTTATTTTTCTTACATTGTTATTCACTTTGTAAAACAAATGAATAAATCCCCATAAATCTCCCACCACCTGTGAAACATCACTGTAACCCCTTGTGCTGTTCCCTCCCCTGTTTTGACGGATCTCCTTCCTCCTCCCCTGGTGGATGTCGCAGAGCTAGTTTTCCTGCAAGTTTGTATAGAAGAATAACTTAAAAAGTATTTTGACTTTGTGATGAATAGGGACTCTCTAATGCTTATGAGTTATTTTTTTTCTAAAAAATGTAGAAATATTTATTGTAAATATATTTTTTTTAAATCATCTTGGTCCCAAGTTATGTGTTCTACTTACAATTAGAAAGTTCATTAAAATATAGTTTGGGGCTTCCCTTGTGGTGCAGGGGTTAAAGTCTCAGTGCTGTCAAGCTATCACCAGCCACTGCAGAATGAGTTTGATCCCTGGCCAGGGAGCTAACCAACATGGTGCAGCAGACCTCTCCTGACTAGCCCATTGCTCCCCTCAGCAGTGGATTTCAGTAGGTCTGCCTTTTCTGCTCCCCACTCTGTCTCTGGTGAATCCTCTCACCCCCTACACCTCTTGCCTATACCCCAGTTCTTATATGTATAAATAAAAATATATAAATCTTTAAAAAAATAAAATAAAATGTGATTTGATGTATGTCTGTAACGAGACAACATCTTCCACATATGACCCTGAAAATTTTATATATATAGTGCACACATACACACACACACACATATGCATGTATGTAACATCATAGTTTATTTTTGTACAATGTCTGCTTTCTCCTCTCAGGTGTAGTCCCTGTAAAATTCCCACCACCAAATTCACCTGTGAACCATCTACATAGTCCCTTGTGTTCTTCCCTCCCCTATTTTGATCCTCTCCCTCCCACTCCTCTAGTGAATGTCTCTGATTTGTAGTTTGCCTGCTAGTTTTATCTTTTTTTGTTTCCTGATCCCTTGTATGGTTTCCCTACATTCCTCCTATGAGTGAAATCATGTGATATTTTTCTTTTTCCTTCTGGCTTATTTCACTGAGAATATCCCTTCCAGCTCCATCCATGTTGTTGTGAATGGCATGAGTTTATCATTTTTGATTGTTGAATAGTATTCCATTGTGTATATATACCGCCTCTTCTTGATCCAGTCATCTGTTTTTGGGCATTTTGGGTTGTTTCCATATCTTACCTATTGTAAATAGTGCTGCAATAAACATAGGGTGCAGGTATCCTTTTCAATTAATGTTTTTATGGTATATTCCTTTAGGAGAGGAGTTGTTGGGTCATGTGGTATATGCATGGCTTTATTTCTGGGTTTTCCATTAGATTCCATTTGACCTGAAAAATTTTACCTTAGTACCTTACCTTGTTTCTTTCTTTTTTTTTAATAGAGGCATGTTATTTATTTATTTGTTTGTTTTTTTGTTTGTTTTGTTTTTGTTTTGTTTATACGTGCACTGGGTACAGTCAGAAGCACGGGAGGGTGAGAGAATTCACCAGAGCCAGAGCAGGGAGCAGAGCAGGCAGAAGGACCGAAGTACACTGCTGAGGGGAGCAACGGGCGGCAGGAGAGGTCTGCGTGCCATGTGGGACCCTCCTCAGGTGGCCGGGGAGCAGCCGGGGATCGAACCAGCGCCACAGAGGCCGCGGGCAGCTTCGCAACCCAGCACTCAACTGCTGCACCACTGGGGAGGCCCACCTTACCTTGTTTCTTAAAGATAAGTGAAATTTGAGGAAAAATGATTAAATTGCTTAGTAGTACCTCCCTGATATAGGAAGCATCGCTAAAGACTGGAATAGCAGCTTTGACCCCAAGAACACTCCATGGATTTGTGAATCTTTGAAGGGAATGCCCTTTAATAAAGACATGGACTACTGTCCAGTTTGTGTAACATTTATTGGCAATACATTGTTCTTCTTTAATCTTAAATTTTCTGGTTGAATATAATATTCCCTAGAGCTACTAAGCATAAGTTATATACATGAATGAAGTTTCTAGTGTGTAAGTCATGTTTTCAGTGCTGAGTTCAAATATAAGTGTATATTGCACGAATTTAAAATAGAAACAGTAAATTCTAGAAGTGAGAAAGCAGCATTTAAACAAGTTCCAGCATTGTGGGAAATGTTTGCTCCTCTTTTCATTCCTTCTTGTTATCTATGTCTCTACTCTTATGATCTCTAGTAGATTAAAATGCAAGTCTTTCCTACTAGCACAACAACAGATATTTCTATGACTTGTCCTGTTAGAATGCACAGATATTTTCACTCTTCCTATTTCTCCACATCCCTAACCATTGTAGGGATATCTTGAGATATTTATCTTCATCCTGCCAGTGTTTACAAAGTGGCCACTGTGTAAGTCTCAGTGTAAAAAAGGCTGTTTTGATAACTTCTTTTGCTGGCACAAATGCCCTCCTTAATAACAGTGATTTCTTTTGTGTGCTTTGATCAAAACCTGTCTATTAAGATTTCCTTTTCAAGTAACAATTGACTTATCAGAGTAGCTGTCATTATTTATTTCAATCACTCTGATTATAGCTGCGCCTCAGTTTTTTGCAGATTGAATGGAAGAAAAGCAAAGTCTTCATGTCACCCGTGGTTGTGTAGTGCCCATGATTCATTCTGGTTCACATCTGTCTTTGAGATTGGTGATCCACAAACTCAATTTTGTGGTACATTAGTCACTGTTGGAAAGAAACAACTCATTGGTTTTTAAACCCAAATTGCTGGTAACTAATACTGTGATGTACTCTGTAAGACGGCTCTTTTACCATTTTCTAAGTGAAAGTTAATCACTGTTTATTTCATGAGTTACTGATAAAAACTAAGGGAGGTGGAGAGTGCAAGGGAGTGTTCATCCACAGCAGGGTGAGGTCTGTGGCAGGGTGAGGTCTGTGGCAGTACCCATCAATGAGCAGCTTCCTTCTGAGATGAGACTGTTACTGTCACCTAGATGCATTGTGAGTTACTCTTGGCATAGCCCCACCCCTTTGCTTATAGAATATCCTCTTTCTGTTTTTCCCTGCTGACCAGAACGCCCTGTGCGATGCTGTCTTTCTTAAGAAGAAGGTTGAAGTGCTTTGATGTTTGTCATTGCACCTAGCAAGCTTTCTGATGAACAGCAGGTAGAGTGTGGACAGGTGTCACAGGTCTGATGAAGCACTCAGAGCTTTTACTTACATGTTTATTGATTTAATCTGAAGGTTAAATAAGATCTGATGAAATGGCTGGGTCATTTGAGTGACCCACCATCTGCAAATGAGTGACCCACCATCTGCAAATCCAGTAAGAACCAAGGTCTCTGTGTACAAGCTGAACCCAGTTTTGCTACTGAGTCAGAGAAAAATGCAAGCTTGCCTCGTTCATTTGTACAGTTGACCGTGTTATTAGTCTACCCGAAATGCAGCAGGAAACAGGAAACATACATAGTTCTTGTTCCCATGTCAGACTTTCTTAGCAACCAAACTGTTAATGAAACAGAAATAAGTAATTGAGCAAATTAAATATCACAAACAATAATTTGCTTAAATGACTCAATAAAAAAAATAATGAGGAAACAAATATCAGTAATTGATTCTCTTCTCAGTCTCTTTTTTGAGGTCACATTTTTTGAGAGGCTTGTCCACACTCTCCATTTTGCTATTTACCAGTTACATTTTCATCACTGCTCCTGGTAGTTTCTTGCTGTTAATTCCCCTGAATTTCAGCTTGGGCAACATTCTCCTACACAAACCAGTACTGTTTTGGAGGTTCAACATGAACTGGGGACCTTGGTGCTCTTATTTAGGGTGGGTGGTTGTAGAAGACATGTTTGAAGAGCATTATCTTGACCTATTTTTTTTTTAAAGATTTATTTATTTATACAAGCACTGGGTACAGTCAGAAGCACGGGAGGGTGAGAGAATTCACCAGAGCAAGAACATGGAACAGAACAGGCAGACTGACGAAATACACTGCTGAGGGGAGCAGCGGATGCAGCAGGAGAGGTATGCGCACCATGTGGCACCCACGCCCAGCAGCCAGGAATCGAACCGGCGCTGCAGAGGCTGTGGGCAGCTTCGCAGCCCAGCGCTCAACTGCTGTGCCACCAGTGGAGGATTTCTTGACCTATTTTGATGACGTTTAAATCCAACAATGGAGAGCAGCTTTCTCAAATGTGTACACCCCGTATTATTATCTTATGTATAGAACATTTTAACAAAATTGTCAATTTGTACTAGATAAGGACAACTTTTCCATCTTTTATTGAGTCAGAATGGTACTCTAGAAAGGTCTTTTCTCTCATTTCTTAACTAATGAATGTGTTGCATGTCCACTTACTTTGTACAAGTTTTGTATTTTAGGACTAATTATGACTGTTAGAAATCCAATAAGGGGCCATCCCTGGCCAGGTTGCTGACCCACATGGTGTGTGCGCAGCAGACCTCTCCTGTCTTCACCCGCTGCTCCTCTCAGCAGTAGATTTCAGTAGATCCACCTCTTCTGCACCCCACTCTGTCTCTAGGGAGTCCTCTCACTTCCCACACCTCTGGCCTATACCCCAGATCTTTATAAATAAATAAACCTTTATTTAAAAAAAAATGCAATAAAGACTTTACATTTCTAGTGGAAGTGGAGTAGGGAAGGATTTGAATGTCTCAACCACACAGCAGAATATGGAAAGCAGCCCTCATGGGGTAAATAGGCTTGTGATGGGAATTTAGAAGAGCGATTAAAGAAAAATGTAATACAGAGTGAATATTTGTGTCTCCCCAAAATTTATATATTGAAACGTAATCTCCATGTGACAGTATTTGGAGGTGAAATATTTGGGAGGAGATTAAGTCATGAGGGTGGAGTTCTCATAGATGCTTTTGTGCTCTTATAAGAGAATCCCTAAAAATCCCCTCTGGCCTTTCACCATGAGAGAACACAATGAGACCTTGTCAAAGTAGGAAGCAAACTCTACAGGATACTGAATCTGTTGACTTCTTGATCTTGGATTTCCCAGCCTTTGGAACTGTGAAAAATTCCATCTGTGGTGTTACAGTAACGCAAACAGTTGATGAAGACAGTGTGTCCGGAATAAATAATACTTTAAATATTTGCTTGTTTGAATTAAAAGTATAATATTTTTATTTTAAAATACTTTCCAGCTATGAAAAGTTACAAGTGTATATAAAGAATCCTTTTATACCTTCATCCATGTTCCCCAAATGACGTTTCCTTGTTTTTTTTCTCTATCTAATTAAATAGTGGCAATGTATCAATATTAATATACTGAGTTTGATAACTAGAATCCACTGAGAGAATGTGAAAGAATGTCCTTCCTTTAGGAATAAATATTTGATTGTATTTTCTAAAATATTTTTGTTTCGGAAAGAGTAAATATTCTCTGTATACCCTAAAACAAGGATAATCTCCGTCATAACCCTGGTTCAGTTGTCAAAATCAGGAGGTTAATCGACTTAATACTTTACACACCTTATGCAGAATTTGCTAATAGTCTCAATAATGTCCTTTAAAGCAAGAAAAATAGAGAGAGGGAAATAATAAAAACTAAAAACATTTTTTTTGTTATTTTTCATTGGGTTCAGTGCTCAGTAAAGAAACATGGATTCATCACATCTAGTTGTCAAACCTCTCATCCTTCTGTTAATCTAGAACAGAAAGCTTCTTTTATAAAGTATTTTTAGATGCCTATTCTTTTCTAGAAACTGAGCTGAAATATTTTCATTCATTAATGAAGATGTATCAGAACTCTTTCAAAATTTGATGGCCTTTAGACAACACATTACACAGCATGAGTATTTCCTTCTCATGCGCAGGTTCAGGAATTGATATTCCCGAATAACACATTTGCAGTCTGGCTCAGTGACTTTTGAAAAATAAATGTTTCTCTCTGCCACTCTCCTTTAAATCTGTTCTTTTGTTTGTTTTATGTAGTTCAGGATCAGCAGTACCTTAAGCAAACATTCAATAAGTTCCTAAAATAGATTCCATGTTAGGCTAGCACTGTGGAAGAAAGAAAAAACACACTCCATGACCCTGGCTCCCAAGTCTGTGCAAATAATCTGGGCAAACAGAAGATGGCAGGTACCCCAAGATGGATTGTGACCCCAAATAAAGCCATTTCATGCTGATGCTGTGTGCTGTTCGGAAGTGGAACATTACCAAGAGTATTGGGTAGTCATGGTGATAATTATGGAGGAAGTTGGATCTAGTTAAGCCCTTGAAGGATGCAAAGGTTAAGAAGGAGCCCAGGGAAGTAGAACCTTCAGGCAACCTGTATTCCAGCAAGAAGCAGTCAGAGTTCCCTTATAGGAGGATTGTGCAGTCAGTCTCCCCAAGTCCAAATGGGTGCCGGCAACAAGAAGCTTTTTTCCAGATAGTAAGAATCAGTCACCAGGTTGTGTGTCAGGCCAGGAACTACCTCCACTTCTATGAGTCCCTGTGGTTCTGGAAAGGCAGATGATATACAAGGACTTCCTGCAAAGGTAAGACTGCTTTTCAAAAGCTGTCAAAAGTCTGTTGACCATAACTTGGCTCTGATTTCAGAGCTAGACAACTGTGGACTCAACCATCTGATGTTGAGTCCTCTGGGGTTGAGCTAAAGGTCATGAAATACCTCTGATTTCCATGAGAGATGAAAATTCACAGCTTGGGCTTTTCTTCCAAACTATGCTGTGAAAAGCTGTATTTCTGTACTTTTTTCACCGTGCTTCGCCCACTCTGAACTTACGGAATAGTCGACATTATATTTTTCTCACTATTCCTCGGATCTACTAGCTATTTAATAAATATTTGTTGAGGGCCTCCCCTAGTGGCATAGGTGGTTGAGGGCCGGGCTGTGAAGTTGTCTGCAGCCTCTGCAGTATCGGTTCGATCCCGGCCGGCCAGCAAGGGTCCCACATGGCGCTGCAGACCTCTCCTGTCATGCCCGCCGCTCCTCTCAGCAGTGTATTCGTCAGTCTGTCTGTTCTGTTCCCCACTCTGTCTCTGGTGAATCCTCTCACCCTCCCGCGCATCTGGCCTGTACTCCAGTTCTTGTATAAATAATTAAATAAATAAATAAATAGATAAATAAATAAATAAATAAATATCTGTTGAATGGTTGATGCCAGAATAAATTAATACAGTTGCCCCTAAGAAACAAAACTAGAACCATCTAGTATTTTAGTGGAGAGTTGCTGTGGAATGAGGTGGTGGCGGGGAGGGCTCATCTGAATAACTAGCCCTAATTTGGACAAAGCAGTTGTCTTATTTGTGTGACTGCTTCCATTAAAACCTGGACCAACCTCAACAAGAAATACCTTTCTTTGTTTCTCATTGTCATAGTTAATAGTGGTCAAAATGTTCCAAAACAATACTAAACACTGAAAATTTAAAAAAAAAAAAAACAACCTCCCAAAACAAATATTTCCAGGATCCACGGATATAAACGGTCTGTGATCATCTGCTATCACCTCACCCCAAGCATTCGAACAATTTCAGGGGTGTCAGGCTGGGTCATCTCTCATCCCCTTACCCACTCCTGTGTGGGTGGAGCTGCCATATTTCTGGCAATAATGAAATCCTTTCTGAACAAATTCAGTCTAATAGAATATCACCATCACCTTTCTAGTTAGAGGTCTGAGTTTTTGACAGATTATGGTGATTAACTGAGGAATGAGTCTGTCCCTGTAGAGTCTGTTACTCTACCTAGAATATTACGTATGAACAATACAGGTACCCAGACGTACATATAAAAATAAGTGCTGCTCTGAGTCATTTCTATATGATATTCAAACACATTACCTTTTCAGCCATTTCATAGCCATTAAACACCCTTTTACTTCTATTCCCAAAAGACTGTTATTTATTGAGTGCTCCCAGTGTGCCCAGCACTGGGGTCTTTACAGCCGTTTATTCATTTAATCGACACCACTGCTCTACAAAGTAATTATCACATATATTTCACAGATGAAAACCTGTGGCTTAGAGTGGTTGTGTGGCTGGTGAACAGCAAAGCCAAAGCTGGGATGTGTGTACAGGGAGCTGATTACTGAGGCTGCACAAGACTGTACCAAACAGCTTTGCTTATTTCCAGATTTAAAAAATTGAACACACTTAACAATGGGATTAGTGATATGTTTTACATAGACACTTATCATTATCCTGCCTCCTTACAAACGTATTTGGGTTGACTAGAGAAAGACATAATGTCTTAGAATCCTTTAGTTTTCCTACTTTCATTCCAGTAATGTCATATTATTGACAAAGAAATTTAAACAAAAGCCAGTTGAGTGACCTAGTCCAGGCCCCCAAATTAAATGCTATCTCTGCATTGATGGACACTCAGGGCTATTGGTCATGGCTCCTGGTTTAATATTCTTTTAGCTATATCACATTGCCTCCCTGATTTAAAAATAAATAAAAATCAAACTAAAATAATTTACTGATGAGTGGATATTTTGAGGTAATAGCTCGTATAAGTCAATAGTAATAATCAGAACATTCTGTGTAGTTTAAATGGATGTAATTGCATATCATTTTCTCTCAATTATGGAAATTAGGTAGGCAAGAAAAATTATAATAAATAGTTTAATGTGCTAATAACACTAATAATGCATTAAAAGAAGCTTCACCTAAGTTCTCATATGAAAAGCCAATTGTTATTTTTCTTGGTTGTTTTCTTTTCTTTCTCTCTCTTTTTTTTTTTTTTTACCTCTCGGAGTATCAAGGATTTAATTTCTTTAAAATAGCAAAGATTCTTTAAAATGGCAAGGTTGAAAATAAAGATTACAGTTGATATCTTAAATGCCAGCACTAATGATCACAACAAAAGCCTGGCATTTTACTAGGGGATTATACTCTTTAGAAAATAGTGAATTCAATATTCCTGCAAAAAATATTTACCAGACAGAATATTCCAGCACTGATTGCAAGACTAGATTGTGTTATATCTAAAGTTTTGGCATCCTAAAATTCTGTAATTCTCTGTTGACTGATTTTTTTATGTGTTTAGAAGGCATGAGATGCCCAGAATAATGATCAAAGCAACTCAAATATATATCCTAAGGTCATGTTGAATTAGTTTTTGCAGGCGTGCTTATTTTATGAAACACGACCTGGCCATTAGAAACTATAATTTGGCATGATATTTATTTATTTTTGTCAGTTTCAAGATACGTGGGGTGTTGTTGGGGGTAGGTGAAGCCCACAGAGGTGCTGAGGGCCACCAAGACCTTTTTGTCTGAGCCATTGACTAAATGTTGTGCCAGTCTGAGACATCATAGAGAGGAGCTCAAGAAATCCATTTTGGACACGTAACTCTCATGTGTCCCGTAGAGACTCAAGTGGACATGAGAGTCGGCGTAGACTCCAGAGTACTGAGCACACCCAGTGCCCAGATCTTAGTTCCTATTGGGAGCTTATGGACTTTGTACTTATGGGAGAGAGTGGTGCTGATGGCAAACATTTGAAGCTTGTCAATACCTACATGTTATAGGATCAAATGAGACCAATTCAAGAGTGAATGTAGAAGGAGATGTGAGGAAGTTGGAAGACCAAACTTTAGGAATTCCAATTTTCAGAACTTAGGAAGAGAAGAAGAAGCCAGGAAGGAGACTGAAGTTTCAGGCTAAACCTGGAGAGTGTGATATGCGTGATTGTTTTCCTCTTCAGGATGATCATCTAGTTCAGCTGCTGCTGAAAATTATTATTCTTTTTTAATTACACTGCCTCCTAAACTTTTGTACTTTAAGTGGGTGATACACATTATAGGAACATTCTTGAAAAAGAAGAGACCTTAATATCTATTCCTTTGTAAATGCGATATTAAAATAATGAATTGACTGACTCTGATATTTATTATATATAAGAATCCTGGAGGGGGGATACAGACATTTTCAGTCAATCCTACTCACTTGCTCTGAGGTGATCTTTGGTATATGGACATGAAGATGCCAATTTCAATAACCTTGGGGAATGATGTTTTGACTGGAAACTGAAAGACTAAAGATAGAGGGAACTAGACATGAGTAGCTGTATTCTAGTTGATAAAGATTTTTCTCAGGGGGATGTAGGTTAATGATGCTGTGTGCTCTATATGTGCACTGGGATTGATCCATGAATCAGTGTATGGTGGATGATGGAAACCAGACTTCCGATAGTACAAGAAGTAAGTTACAGGGAAATAGGGTCCAGGGCAGGTTCCAGTGAACAACGTATTACTGTATTAGAGAAGAAAAAAACTCTTGTCCAACTTAATATAGAGACAGATGTATCATTACAGAAATACACGTAGACATGTTTGTGTGCATGGATAAGAATATGCACATGTATGTTCTAGCTCTCTCTGTGGAAAGGGCTTAGATGGAATGATATTCTGTAGCACCAAGCACACCAGGGTGCCTGGGAGAAATGACTGATTCTAGATCTGGGGCAGAGAACATGTAAGATGATACTGGAACATCTTGTGTCAGAAAGTAAGGAAGTGCTCAAAAACAAAATAAGGAGACATGGCAAAGGGGCTTAAGAGTCCATTTGAGCATTAGACACATAAACCAGACACACGAAGTGCACACACACATAAGCACATATATACATATGCTCACACATGGTGCACACACAAACTTAACTGAGGTGATAGTAATCCTTGTCTCTTTACACTTTCATTATCAACCCATGCGAGATCGTCTGTTATCTGTGCATCTATATGTTCCTTTTAAACTTGACAGATTTCAGCAACTGTCAATCTGCCTACGACCCCACAAAATACAAATGCGTTAGACTCTTATTTGAGCCACCACAAATCAACACATCCCTTGATTTCCTTTCTCTACTCCCTCTGTCTAGGACAAGTCCAACACAAAGGAGAGCCAAGAATGAGTAACCCTTTTTCAAAGTTTGTACATTTTTTTTTTAATAATAAATTTTATTTTTATATTCCCCATACAATTGCAACCCCCTTATTTTGACCCCAATCCCTCCCCTCCTGCCCCCTACCCCCCATAGAGTGTCTCTGGTTCATAGTTTTTTGTTGATTTTGATTTTCACTTTCTTATAGTTATTCATTTTCCTGGTCCCTTATTTAAGTTTTCTAGATTCCTGCTATGAGTGAGACCATCCGGTATTTTTCTTGTTCTTTCTGGCTTATTTCGCTGAGCATGGTCCCTTCCAGTGCCATCCATGTTGCTGCAAATTGCATGTGTTTATCTTTTTTGAATGCTGAGTAATATTCCATGGTATATATGTACCACATCTTCTTGATCCAGTCATCTATTTTTGGGCATTTGGGTTGTTTCCAAAGCTTAGCTATTGTAAATAGTGCTGCTATAAACATAGGGGTGCAGGTGTTCTTTGGAATTGATGTTTCTGTGTCCTTTGGGTAAATACCTAGGAGTGGAATTGCTGGATCATATGGAAGCTCTATGTTTAGTAGGTTGAGGAATCTCCACACAGCTTTCCATAGTGGTTGGACTAGTTTGCACTCCCACCAACAGTGCAGAAGAGTTCCTTTTTCTCCACACCCTCCCCAACATTTGTTCAAGTCTTAATCTCTAAGGAAATTACCTTTGGCAAAATGTCAAGTATTAGAAACAGTGTGAAATGAGATTTAGAAGTTTTGGGGAACTTCGTTTTTAAAAGAATTATTTATTTTCTCTCATCTTTCTTAATTTTTGGACAGTGTTTGATTTCTCCCCTCCGGTATGGTCCCCGTAGCTTCATTTTTGACTGTGAACCCCTACTAGGTAAAATGTGACCCCATAGCCTGTAAAGCTAGTCTTGTTTCCAAATACTCATTTGGTAACCAGTCCATGATAAAAGCAGTGAGACTGACTCTGATAAATCAATAAGCACATCTGCCATTGTAAGGGAAATGGTGAATATATTTTTTGGAACAAGACAAGGATGTCCACTCTCACCACTGCTTTTCAATATAATACTGGAAGTCCTAGCCAGAGCAATAAGACAAGAGAAAGACATCCAAGGAATCCAAATAGGAAAAGAAGAAGTCAAACTATCACTATTTGCAGACGATATGATATTATACATAGAGAACCCCAAAAACTCCACAGAAAAGCTAATTCAACTCATCAATCAGTTCAGTAAAGTGGCAGGATACAAAATCAACATGCAAAAGTCAGTAGCCTTCCTATACACAAACAATAAATCTGAAGAAGAAGAAATAAAAAAAACCATCCCTTTTGTTATTGAAACAAAAAAAATCAAATATTTGGGAATAAATCTAACAAAAGAGATAAAGGACCTATACAAAGAAAACTATAAAACACTGTTAAAAGAAATAGAAGAAGACACAAAGAAATGGAGAGACATCCCCTGCTCGTGGATTGGAAGAATAAACATTATTAAAATGGCCATCCTTCCAAAAGCAATATACAGATTCAATGCTATTCCAATCAAAATTTCAATGTCATTCTTCAAAGAAATAGAACAATTATTGATGAAATTCATATGGAATCACAAAAAACCCCGAATAGCCAAAGCTCTCCTGAAAAAAAAAGAAAGGAATGGAGGCATCACACTCCCAGACTTCAAACTATACTACAAAGCCATAATCATCAAAACTGCATGGTATTGGAACAAGAACAGACATACAGTCCAATGGAATCGAATAGAAAATCCAGAAATAAATCCACAGATTTATGGTCAACTAATCTTTGACAAAGGAGCAAAGACTATGCATTGGAGCAAAGAAAGTTTGTTCAATAAATGGTGCTGGGAAAACTGGGTCGCTACATGCAAAAGAATGAAGCTTGACCACTACCTCACACCATACACAAAAATCAACTCAAAATGGATTAAAGAACTAGACATAAGACCTGAAACCATAAAATATATAGAAGGAAATATAGGCGAAACACTACGTGATCTGCACATCAAAGACATCTTTACAGACACATCACCCAAAGCAGTGATAGTGAAGGCAAAGATAAACAGCTGGGACTACATCAAATTAAAGAGCTTCTGCACAGCAAAAGAGACAATAACAAAAACAAAGAGAAACCCCACCAACTGGGAGAACATTTTTGCACCCAACACTAATGATAAAGGACTGATCACAAAAATCTGCAAAGAACTGATGAGACTCAGCAACAACAAAGAAAATAATCCAGTCAAAAAATGGGCAGAAGAGCTAAAAAGAAACTTCTCTGAAGAGGAAATGCAAATGGCCAACAGGCATATGAAAAAATGTTCAACATCACTTGCCATCAGGGAAATGCAAATCAAAACTACCATGAGATACCATCTTACACCAGTGAGAATGGCACATATTAAAAAAACTAGCAACAACAAATGCTGGCGAGGGTGTGGAGAAAAAGGAACTCTTCTGCACTGTTGGTGGGAGTGCAAACTGGTCCAACCACTGTGGAGAGCTGTGTGGAGATTTCTGGACCTACTAAACATAGAGCTTCCATATGATCCAGCAATTCCACTCCTAGGTATTTACCCAAAGGACACAGAAACATCAATTCCAAAGAACACCTGCACCCCTATGTTTATAGCAGCACTGTTTACAATAGCTAAGCTTTGGAAACAACCCAAATGCCCAAAAATAGATGACTGGATCAAGAAGATGTGGTACATATATACCATGGAATATTACTCAGCATTCAAAAAAGATAAACACATGCAATTTGCAGCAACATGGATGGCGCTGGAAGGGATCATGCTCAGTGAAATAAGCCAAAAAGAAAAAGAAAAATACCGGATGGTCTCACTCATAGCAGGAATCTAGAAAACTTAAATAAGGGACCAGGAAAATGAATAACTATAAGAAAGTGAAAATCAAAATCAACAAAAAACTATGAACCAGAGACACTTTTAGGGGGGCAGGGGCGGGAGGGGAGGGATTGGGGTCAGAATGGGGGCGCTGCAATTGTATGGGGAATATAACAATAAAATTTATAAAAAAATAAAAAAAAATAAAAAAAAAAAAAAAAGTAAAAAAAAAAAAAAAGAATGAATTAGATTTAGTGTGAGATAAGCACATGTTGTTCATGGTTCATGGACACATATTATTTAAATTACACACAAGCCTTTAAAGTTTCCTTCTTAAAAATATATTAACAGGGCCTCCCAGGTGGCGCAGCGGTTGAGCCCTGGGTTGCGAAGCTGCCCGCAGCCTCTGCAGCTCCGGTTCATTCCCCGGCTGCTCCCCGGCCACCGGAGGAGGGTCCCACATGGCGCGCAGACCTCTCCTGCCGCCCGCTGCTCCCCTCAGCAGTGTGCCTCGGTCCTTCTGCCTGCTCTGCTCCCCGCTCTGGCTCTGGTGAATTCTCTCACCCTCCTGCGCTTCTGACTGTACCCAGTGCATGTATAAATAAATAAATAAATCTTTAAAAAAAAAAAAAAATATATTAACAAAAAAAAAAAAAAAAAAAAAAAATCGCGATAGCTTTGCTATTCCCAGGCCCACTTCATTCCAGCCTTCCAGGTCCTCCCCAACCTCATCTTCCCAAAGGTCTCCGGAACCTTGAAAAGCAGAACAGCCACCTCTAAACTTCTAAGCCCCGGGGTCCATCCTCTCCCTTATCTTTAAGTGATAGGGGTGCTGGCGCCCCAAGATAAGGATAATTTATTCATATCTTCAGCTCTGGTTTGATAGAATTGGTGCCAGCTACATTTTCAGTACAATATTTTGGTGTGTCTTGTGGAGTTGTACAGAGGGGTAAGAGGTGTAACAAAGAACATGGGTCAAAGAAAAAAACCCTGTTTGTTTTATCCTGTTGAGAAAGAAGAAAGAACACACCAGTTTGGGGTTTCCCCTCACATTTCTAAAATACAGCTAACTGGGTTTCTCTTGCAATAGACCATGAAGTAACTTAGTACTTAATGAAATGAAATTTGAGTATCACAGAGAGGAAATGACAGTCCAAAAACCTGCCATGAAACCACATTAAAATGTACTTGGCATACATTGGAATTACCTCAGTTGAATTACCAAAATAGTGCCGTGAGAGAGTTGCTGGAATTAAAAGAAGAGAACCATGCCAAGGTTGAAACTATCAAAGGCAATTTAGTATATTTTTTCCCATCCTGTGAATAAATGAGCTGATTTTTTTCCCTTTCAGCATGAGATGTATCTCTTGATAAACATAGTATAATATACAATGAAATCTTATGGAAATATAAATTAAAAATAAATACATACATTTCAAGATGGGCTACATACAAATTCATATACTCTTCGACTGAATTGCCATTTCACATCACATCTACATTGTATGAAGGTATTTGGTTATTTGTTTATATTAAAGCAGTTTTAGAATATAAATAGTGCCATTATCACATTACCACGGTATAACTCTTCTGTGCAAAATATTGTAGTGCCACATACACATGTCTGAGGGGAATGAATTGGATGCTGAGCATCACTGCTTATTGTGAGTCCATGCAGTTGTAGCAAACTACACTTAAGCGACCCCTGATTTTCTATACTACAGGAATGTTCTTAAGCCATTTGTGCCCACAGTGAGTTAAAGTTACTGGTTTGGGGGAAGGAGGAAGGTACTAATATCTGACACTCTATCAAGGTTGATGTTTTAACATAGTAGCATCCTTAACTTTTATAAAATCCTGTGAGCTGGTGTCACTGTCCCTTTTATATCCAGGAAGAAACTCAGGTTGATTTGAACAATATCATAGAAACAGTTTTAATTTCCCATACACCTTTGTTTCAACCCATCACGCTACTTATAGACTCTGCATTTACAGGGATGACCACTAAATGTTTAATGAAAGAAGAGGAAGAAATAATAAAGCTCCTATGAGAAGCAATTTTATCCTTATGATCAAGTAGAACTACTACTAATGTTTGAGAAGTTTTCCTTGTTGCACCTAACTCACAATGTGTTCATCGTCATGGCCATCTTTTCCAAGAAGTAGCCTCTCTTTCTGTCTAGGAATAGGAGGAGGGTGCAGAGATAAAGGTTGTTGAAAATGCCTTTAAATATATAGATAGAATGAATTATCTCTTTCTAAACAAGGTATCACATGCAACCAGCAGACACCCTGGATTCAGTATCATAAATTTAATAACTAAATTATAAATACATTTTGATTCCAAATGTCTGTGCTTGAATGTGTATTTCTAGATAAAGCTATCTATATATTATATCATGTAAAATATATTTCATGTGCAATATATATCATATTCATATTCAACATATATACATATAATATATTTTGCATATGAAATGTATATTACATCTTCTTTTGGACTGATATTCTCCCCAGATTTATATTTTGAAGTCCTAAGCTCCAGTACTCAAAATGGGACCGTGTTTGGAGGTAGAGTCATTACATGAAAATGAGATCATTGGAAGCAGCGGGCAAGGGGGGTGGTGCGTAATCCACTATGACTGGTCTCCTTATAAGAGATACTAGCAAAAACTAAGAGACAGAAACACTCAAAAGCAAGACCATGTGGAGACACAGGGAGAAGACAAAGAATGACCTCAGAAGAAACACCTCTGCAGATACCTTGGTCTCATTGTTCTAGCCTCCAGAATTGAGAGAAAATAATCTATTATGTAAGCCACCAATTCTGTGGCACTTTGTTAAGACAGCCCTAACAAACTAACATGCACAAATAATAAACATAATAGAAATCAGCCCAACTAATCTCAATCCCCAATTAGTTGTTTTTTTTTTTTTTCCAAAAAATAGGGTAAAATAATACAATATCAACCTAATGACACAGATTTTTACAAAGGCAGTTTCTGGGACCTGAATGTCTTTGCCTCATTACATGTTCTGCCCAATCTCCCACATATTCAATATTTGCATTGCAGAGACACAGCAGTAGTTGATTTGCAGAAACATAACCCTGGGGCACTTTATTATTTGTAGTCATGAAAGAAAAGATTCAATCATGTTTAGTCTATTACATTTACAAAGGCAAGAAATGGATTATTAGATTTTAGAAATATTTGCAAGTTGGAATAAAATGGGTTTTGAAGTTTGCTAGAAATTCAGTTTACTCAAAAAG
Organism: Talpa occidentalis; assembly: GCF_014898055.3. Taxonomy (NCBI): domain Eukaryota; kingdom Metazoa; phylum Chordata; class Mammalia; order Eulipotyphla; family Talpidae; genus Talpa; species Talpa occidentalis. The sequence continues at coordinate 43,507,787 of NW_023601653.1, read as the reverse complement.
CATTTTCTACCTAATCATGTGTTAAGGCAAAGTCTACTTTACAGAAAGCAAACCTCATACTTACTTCTAGACTCAACAATAATACTATTTCACACCCTTTGCATTTCCAGTTCACTTTGCAATCTGTGCAGGACCTTCCCAAGCATCTCCTTTTCTGTGACACCTTCAGGGCTTAACAGTAGATCTGCACCATTTGATCTCACATCACTCAGTTTTCCCCACTGCGGCTTTCACCACCTTGCAGTGTCGTTTGTTTATATGTTGACCTGGTCTTCCAAGGCAGCAACTAAGCCAGTTTAGAACATGTTCCGAGGGCCCAGCGTAGTCTCTGGCATACAGCAGGTATCCAGTAAACGTTTATGAGGCTTCTCATACCTCCCCCTAAATATTATTTTTACAACCAAAGAACCCAAGATCCAGAAAGTTTAATTGGCAAGTAAGATTAGGGACAGCCACAGAACCCAGAGGTTGAGTTGGGGGAGGGAGGGAAAAAGGCAGAGTCAGAGGCTGGGTCATCGTAGGTATTGAGACTTTGTTCTAATAGACATGGAAAGTCATGAACTGTTTTAAACAGATGCATGATACGATTTAATTTACATTTTTAAAGATTGTTGCAGCTGCTGACAGAGCAAAGAGACCAATTAAATGGACATTGCAGTCACCCTTGAGAAACACATTGGTGACTTGGGCTATAGAGAATCAAGGAGATGAAAAGATTGATTCTACATATGTTTTGGAAGGAAATTTGGCAGGATTTGCTGAAACTTGGGGCATGAGGGGATTTTTCACTAATTATCAACAAATATTTATTACCTACTTTGTGTCCGTTACTGTTTTAGCCACTGAACGTCTCTGAGAAAAACCAGACAAAGTACCTATTGTCAGGAACTGTTTATGTTCTGATGGGCTTATATGGATAAAACAAATAAATAAATAAAAAGTCTATGTTGGTTTTTGCCATAAAGAAGATAAAGCTGGATGTGACTTGAAGAGGTCACTTTAAATCGAATGGCCTGGGAAATTTCCTTGGATACTTAGCTAGAGAACTGAATACCAAGAACAGATGCATGAGGATATATGAAAAAAACATCCCATGAGAGGAAATGATTAATTTAAAAGCCCTGAGATGGGAACAAGTTTGGCATGTTCCAAGAATAGAAAGAAGGGCAGTTTGCAGGAAGTGAAAAAGTTGGAGGCTTATTTGAGATGAAGTAGGTTCAAGAGGCAGTTGGGGGGTGGAGGTTGACAGGTAGACATAATGTAAAGCCTTATAGATTACCCTAAGGAGTTTAGCAGGAAGCCCTTGTGTAATTTTAGTCAATTTTTAGAAATAATTGCTCTAATTACTATATGGAGAAACCCTTGTAGGAAGACAATATGAGAAACAGTGATTTGGACAAGATGATGTTGGCTTGGACCAAATTGCTAGTGGTGGAGATGGAGGGATAGGTGTGGATTCAGAATATGTCTTGGAGGGGAAATCAACATGAAAGGTACTGGAGAGATATTAACAGATATTTAGATCTGACCTTGAGCACCTAAGCAGGTGATGATGTCACTTAGAGATGGAAAATCAGAAAATCAGCAGAATTGCAGATCTGGAGATGAGCATCAAAACTTCTTGGACAGCTATCTGTTAAATACCCAGGTATGATGTCAGATAGGACACTTATCCATTGAATATGGGGGTAGGGAGAGGGCAAAGTGGCTTCCAAAGTTTCTGGATTGAGCGGTGAAATAGTTAAGATGTTGATCAGACATCATTTTGGATATAGGAATGAAGCATGGTACCTTAGTTGAGACCGTTTTACCTTAGACAAATAAAAATCAAATAAACCTAGATTCCTAAACCTTGTATTTATGAGTGGGTAGAGCCCCACACTCCCTCATCTCCCAGTGGCTAAGATGTGGTCACAGTTCCTGGTGTGGGGTTCCTGGGAGGGGCACATGCTGTTGGAACCCAGGTGAGCTACCACATATAACACATGTGCACAAAGGGGTCCTGTGTCACCTGGAAGGGTGGCAGCCCTGGGAGTGGCTCAGGGTGAGAGAGATCACTCAAAGTCCATGTGGAGCAATGAGAAGGCTAGAGGGAATGCCCCGATTCAAGGGCAGTCACATATTTATTAGAATTAGGTACAAAAGTGGGTCAGGGCCTCCCCTGGTGGCGCAGTGGTTGAGCGCTGGGCTGCAAAGCTGCCCACAGCCTCTGCAGTGCCCGTTCGATCCCTAGCCTCCAGCGAGGATCCCACATGTAGCGCAGACCTCTCCTGCCGTGCCCGCTGCTCCCCTCAGCAGTGTATTTCGTCGGTCTGCCTGTTCTGTTCCCTGCTCTGTCTCTGGTGAATTCTTTCACCCTCTCACGCTTCTGACTGTACCCAGTGCTTGTATAAATAAATAAATAAATCTTTAAAAAAAAAAAGTGGGTCAAACACATAGGGAGTGTACATGCATTGGGGATGCATTGTGGGGATATGAGCTGGGGTGGGGTGACCAGACCAGGGGCTATTGCCTGGGGGATCTATTGTCCTGCTGGTCAAAGCATATTATCTCTATTCCCTATTCTTACCTAACTCTATGCTAATCCTTACAAGTGAGGTATATTGGCTGATCTTGCTAATCTGGCCATAATATCTGCCTGCTGTTTTCAACAGATACTGGTTTCCCAGTATGTTCAGAGACCAGGACTTTTGCCATGGGTGTGGGGCCTCCTGCCTGGCTGTACATTTACCTTGACCAGCAAGAACTTTGAGCATGAAGACAATAGCCCTGAGAACAAGTAGGGCCGGGGATCCCACAATCCTGGAAAACTCACTCCTAGATTCATTCCCCCTTCATTTCTCCCTTTTCCAGAAATATATTTAACCCCTCCAATCTCTAGGAGCCTTTCCCTGACATTTGCCTATTTGTGGAGACAATAGACAGTTTGTGCTTGTGTTTCTACCAATTCCACAGTTTAAGGTAGCCTTTGGGAACAGTAAGCTGTGACACCATCAAGTGTTAGCTTTAACTGCATGTGGAGAAAATCGCTTTGTGTGTTCCATGTGTAGGTTTGAGGGAAAAATGTCCCTCATTATTCTAAGACTTTTAACAAAGAGCCACGTCCAGCACACAACTCAACAGAAACACTCATAAAATTAAGATGAAACAAACTAATTTTACATTTAAAAGTTCATCGTTCCATTTTACGAGCCACTTCACTCTGTAGTATTATTCCTGATATAATAGGATTTAAAGCGTCCTGTGACCCTGGTTTCAGGTCCGATTCAGTGCCCCTATTATGACCTCAGCAGAGTGTTCTTACACCACCTCATTCTATCAGCATATGTCCTCTGTGGAATAGCACTGTTGCTCCAGTTTTGTTTTTGCAGAAACAAAGTGGTCATGACAGGCCAGAATATCATGTAGGTGTAAGTGGAACAGCCAACACCCAGTGTTTACCATTTCCTTCTTTCAAATCATCATCAGTTTCTCAATTTGGTTTAAAACCATGATATTTATTCTTTTAGCTCACTATTTATTATCCAGTGTACTGAATCATGTGCTATCGTAAACAACCAAAGCCAGTATTTTGCTGGTGCCCCAAAAGGCAAAGTCTGAACCATAAGAAATATCTTTACACAGAGGAGTTTATTAAAGTTTATTCAAGTTTATGGTCATCAAGGGAGTCAGTGGGACAGGCACCAAGATGTCCCTGATCTCTGAAAGGCGGGGGAGCTGGGGTTGTATGAGGGGGGACGGACTGTGAGGGCATGCAGGCTTCCCATTTCCAGGTCCCAGGAGGTGTGGGTACCTAGGTGAGAGGAGCCAAGGTGTTTGACTGGCCCAGCAGGTATGTTCTCAGCAATCAGTAGGTGTTGGTTCTGATGCCACTGTCGACTCAAGAGAGACACTCAGGATTTTATTGGAGATGAAACACAACCAACTCTCCGAGTTCTCAGGAATGGGCCAGATTTAAAAAGGTTAATCATGAGCAGGGGAAGAGAGAACAAAGAGTAGTTGGAGGTTAATTCCACATATTCCTAATTTTTAGTTGGGGGTGAGGGTTGTTGCAAAATGGAGAGGAACTGGCTACATTACGATTTTATAGAAATATTTACTTTTATTCACTAATAATTTTCATATTAGAAAAATATAAAGGGCTTCCTTGCCCCTCCCTGGCCTGGTTTCATAGCCGGAGAGTCCCACTTTATTTCTGTTCCTTTTCTCCTCAATAAACTTTCTTTCTCTAAACAAACAAACAAAAAAGAAACATATGAAGTGTGAAACAAATAGTGGCTTCTAATTCTATCTCCACTGTAGCTTGTACCTGGGTTTCACAAAAGCAGGGTCTCTATTGTTGCACCTGTTTTTCCAGTGCAGAGAATAGAAGACACTCAGTAAATTTCTATCAAATGGATGATAAACTCTTTTTTTTTAATAGAGGCATGTTTTATTTATTTATTTGTTTGTTTGTTTTGTTTATACAAGCACTGGGTATAGTCAGAAGCGCGGGAGGGTGAGAGCATTCACCAGAGCCAGAGCGGGGAGCAGAGCAGGCAGAAGGACCGAAGTACACTGCTGAGGGGAGCAGCGGGCGGCAGGAGAGGTCTGCGCGCCATGTGGGACCCTCCTCTGGTGGCCAGGGAGCAGTCGGGGATTGAACCAGCGCCGCTGAGGCCTCGGGCAGCTTCGCAACCCAGCGCTCAACCTCTGCGCCACCGGGGAGGCCCTGGATGATAAACTCTTATTGTTTCCTAGGTGTCTCATCTTGAGTGTCCCATAGGTGCCCAAAGAACTCATTGTTTTCTTCTTAATTCTAATCTTCCCTCCACTCTGTGTCTCCTTCTCTTTTTTTCCCCTCTCTCCCTGCCCCATTGTACTATCATCAGTTTAGTTTCATTTTCTCAAGGTATGTATGTATGTATGTATGTATGTATGTATGTATATAAGTATGTATGTAGAAGAACCAGGGTGTAGGCCAGAAGTACAGGGAGGTCAGAGGATTCACCAGAGACAGAGTGGGGAACAGAACTGGCAGATCTACTGAAATCCACTGCTGAGGGGAGCGGCAGGCGAGACAGGGGAGGTCTGCTGCTCCCTATGTGGGTCATCTTCCAGGCCAGGGTTCGAACTCAGCCATTGAGCGCTGAGACTCAATCAGTATACCACCAGGGAGGCCCAGTTTAGTTTCATTTTCTGCTTGTCACCTCCCCCTCCAACAATTCAAATCATGGAAATCCATCCTGTCTATAACTGTGGAATCTGTCCAGTATTTGCTGTCCTCCCTGCCACTTCCTCAATGCCGATTGTCACCCTCTTTCTGTAGAAATACCACAAGAGTGGCCTGACTTACCTCCCTGCCTCCATCCTTGCCTCATCTTTATCCATGCTTCACTCAACAGTCAGAATGAAACAACTTCCCTCTTATAAAGATGTTTTGTGGCTCCCCCTTAAGAAAATTCTAATAGCTTCAATTTTTTTTTTTCTTGTTGTTGAGGTAACAAATCGAACAACACTGTGTTGCCATACCACACCCACCACCAAAGCACTAATACTCCTCCACCATAGACCATAGAACTCTCTCCCTCTTTTTTCCCCTATAAAATTTCTGTTTATTGATATTAATTTTTAATTGAGGTAATATTTGGATTCCCTCAACAGGTATTACCTCCATAGTGTACCCACCACCAACTCGCCCATATTCCACTATCATAGTCAATTATGCTTGCTCCCCTCTTTGTTCTTACCTCTCCCCTGCCTCTTTCTCCCTTGGCTTTTCAGTTTTGTAGTCAGCTTTCAAGGCTTAGCTAATCCTTTTCTGATTCTGAATTTATTTACTTTATATCCACATATTAGGAAAAGTAAAAATCACACAGTTATATCAACAGATGCAGAGAAAGCATTTGACAAGATTCAACATCCATTCATGATTTAAAAAAAAAACTTCAAAAAATGAGGATAGAAGAAACATCTCAACATAATAAAGGCCATAGCTGACAAACCTGCAGCTAACATTATATACTCAATGTTGAAAAACAGAAAGATTTTCCTATAAGATAAGGTTCAAGACAAGGCCGTTCACTTTCAGTACTATTTGCAAAATAGTATCGGAAGTCGTACACAGAGCAAGAGAAGGATATAAAATATCCAAGCTGGGAAAGAAGAAGCCTAACTATCACTCTTTGCTGATGACACAATAATATACATAGAAAACCATGAATATTCCACTAAAAAAATAATTGGAAGTAAATAAGTGAGTATAATAAATTTACAGGCTACAAAAATCAAATTACAAAAATTTAGTTGCATTCTTATATGCAAATAATGAACTAAAAAAAAAGTAAACAATCCCAGTTACTTTGCATCAAGAAGTATTAAATACCTGGTAATAAACTTAATAATAGAGGTGAAGTACCTATACAATGAAAATTGTAAGTCATTGTTAATAGAAATAGAAGCACAAAGAAATGGACAATTATGCTGTTTATGGTTTGGAGGAATTAACATTGTTAAAATGGCCATCTTACCATTTTAAGTAATGCAATCCCTATCAGAGGTGCAACAGTATTCTCAAGAAATAAAACAAGTATTACTAAAATTTATATAGGGCCACAAAAGACACTGAATAGTCAAAGCAATAATGAAAAATATAAGGAGGAGCAGAGGTATCACACATCCAGGTATCAAATCATATTACAAACCTATAGTAAACAAAAAGGTATGATAGTGGAATGAACACAGCACACTTGAAATTTTAAAACTGAAGCTTTCTTTCCCCCCCTACTATTGTGCATTCTTGATATTTTGTTTTTTTGCATATCTGGGCATCATTAACACTATAATAAGCATTGCAAATTTGCAAGATAATTCATAGAAATAATTTGATGCTTAGTTCCTTTCTATTGAGTAGTCTTTTTTTTTTTTCTTCTGCAAGGTACTTCAGAAATTTCTCAGTATGAGATCAAGACTTGACATATCAGGAGCTACCCAGAAATAAGTAATAAAGCTTAGGTTTTTCCTGTCTTAAGAGTAGAGTTTCATGTTCCCCACATAAATCCAGGGTTAATTCAGCTGAGTCCCCACCCTTCTGGGTGACTTGGCTTTCTTTCAAATTACAGTTTGCTCAAGGTTGCCAATTTAAAATAAGGGGGGGGGTGCAATTGTATGGGGAATATAACCAAAATGAAAATGCATACATTGTGCAAAAATGAAAAATGATGTAAGAATTATATAAAATAAAATATTAAAAAATTAAAAAATAAATAAATTAAAATAAAATTGATCAGCATAGCAATTCCAACCAAAACCCACTTTGATTGCAGGTTTACCTCTCTGGAGTATCTTTCTATTACATTTTATCCCAATGATTTCTTTGTGCATTGTTAGTTCTTTGATGCATTTAAAGAATATATTATTTAAAGATTTATTTTTTATTTATTTATGCATACAAGAATTGGGGTATAGGCCAGAGGTGCAGAGGGTGAGATGATTCACCAGAGACAGCTTAGGGAGCAGACAGGTGGATCCCCTGAAATACAGGGGAACAGCAAGCAAGACAGGAGATGTTTGCTGCACCATGTGGGTCAGCTCCCTGACTGGGAACTGAACTCAGATTGCAGTGGATGGCAATAGCCTTATAGCACTAAGACTTAACCCATGTGCCACTAGGAAGGCCCCTTAAAAAATATTTCTTTATATGTTTAAGATTTTAAGTCTTTAAGATTTTCTAAGTGATTGTAGCATATATTCTACATTGTGAATGGCTCATTTATATACTCCGCAAGTATGTAGTCAGCAAGCTCCTTGAAGATAGGAGCTATTTTTTGATCCGGATCCAGTACTAGTACATAGTAGACATTAAATAGATATCTGTTGAATAAATAAATGATCTAGAACTTTAAGATACAAAGTATAATTTGAAAATAGGTTAACGAATTTTAAGTGTAAAAATATAGAAGTATTATTTCCATATACATTGAAACCATGCTGAACCAAGAGGTGATATCTGCAGTATTTACTGAGCATTGTGGGTGCTGAATTCCATACTGCAAATAGGGCACTAAACCTCATATGTAGACTCACAAGGAAGACCTTCCATGAAAGTAATTGTTTGACTCCACCAGTAAAACATTCTGAAACTTTGACCTTCTTGCTTCAAAATTAAGTGTAATTTAATTCAAAAGGACACCTGCATGCCTGTGTTTATTGCAACACTATTTATAATAGGTAAACTATGGAAACAACCCAAATGCCCAAAAATAGATGACTGAATCAAGAAGATGTGGTATATATACACAATGGAATATTACTTAGCAATCAAAAAGGATAAACTCATGCCATTCGCAGCAACATGGATGGGGCTGGAAGGGATTATACTCAGCAAAATAAGCCAAAAAAGAAAGAAAAATATTGGATGGTTTCACTTATAGGACAAATGTAGAGGAACCAAATGAGGGATCAGGAAAAATAACTATAATACAGTAAAAATCAAAATCAACAGGTAAGCATAGACCTGAGACATTCTGTAGGGAAGGAGGAGGGAGAGATACCAGGGAAGGGGTGGGAAGAGCACAAGGGACTATGATGATGGTGCATGGGAGTGTGAATTGGTGGTGGGAATTTCATGGGAAATCATACAGTGTACAAAAATGAAGGAAGATGTTATATATATATATATATATAACAAAATTAAATGTAAAGAAATTATATAGAAGAAGAAATGTGTGTGTTTTACATCATGACACAAGAAAAGTCAAAAGAAGTTGATATTATGCAATAGGAGGAAGCATTACTTAATTAAATAGTTTAAAATAGGTAGAGCATATTTGCAAGGATTGTAAGACTCTCTGCAAAGGTGCTTTTTAGATTGAGTTTGCATCTTGAATGCCAATTTACTTATACATAACAGTAACTCTTAACAAACAATTATGAAGGGGAGCCAGGAGAAGAATGGGAAGAAGTATCAGGCAAGAGTGCATTATATTTTTTTACATGCATGACTATACATGTATGACCATAAAAAATCAGTCCAATTGTAATTCTGTTCTCAATAGTGAATCTTATAATAGCTAAAAACAAAGATTTGTTTTCCTGACATTGGTGGAGTTACAGGATTATTTCAACTTGGCTCCTACTGACATATTGATTGGAATATTTTTAAGAGAGGTGCCCAAAATTGATCATACACCATATGTGATCACATCAACTCCATGACTCTCTTATTCTAGATTTTGTACCCTTTTTTACTTCCTGAAGTTTCTTTCGATTGTTTTGAAAATCATGACATACTGTACATCCAAATTGAGCTTACTATCAATAGTATCTATATTAATATTAGTGTCCTTCTTTTAAGATCTTAGTATAAGGTTTTTTATTTAACCCTTTTAATTTTATTCTTTCTTTGTTTACAGATTTGTACAATAATTTCCAGCTGGTAATAATTTTAAGTCATAATTTTATCATTCAAGATGTTGTAACTCATAACATTTTATTAATCACAAATTCTTTAAACAGATGCTTTTAATGTTTATCTATGTAGTTAATGAAAATGTTGGACAAGGAAGTTAGAGCACAGACCTGACAATTTGACACTACTGGTTCTTCACCCCGGGGCAGGCGTCATAGCTCTTACTATCAGTATTTATGACTTTAAGGAAATGGTAATTGAATAATCTACCCCTCCTCCAGCTGCATGAAGGATTGTCTTAACAGAAAATTTTATCAAAAGAACTGAAATGAAGATTCTTCCTGGCATGACATTACTCTCTCTTATCAACATAAAAATCTCTGATCAAAATAGGACTTGTTAATATGTATGACTTCCTCCTCTTGAGTCATATTGGCTCCTAATAATTTCCATATTTTTCATAAATAGTCCTAATCTGTTCGATAACCCATTACAGAAAAGTTTCAATTGATGGTGTCTTATTTACTAGATGTAGTTTTTCAAAGGTGTAAATGAAACTTAGAGAAAATTGGGGTATTTGATGCTTTTCATTTCTTTAGTTTTTTTCCCCTCCATAAATCTATCAAGGCATGTCAGCAATACCTGGATAATTTATATCCCAGGTGCTTGGTACTTGAGATATACACACACATGCACACACACACATATCTATATACTCACAAGCATGCATGCACATAGAACTATACATAGCCGCTATGCTACAGTTTAATTCTACAAATGTCTGAGATAAAACCTCATGTCTTTGTCAAAAGTTTCATCTTATAGACCATTATTGATTCACAAAATACATTCACCAAATAGATACTGATAATTTCTGCTTTCCATCTGATAAAATAATATGCTGTCATTTCAATGATACAATTATTTTGGATAGGAATTAGTTTGAAATATTATTTTGAATAGGAAATGCATGTGCTTGAAACAAAATTTAAGTGAAAATATTTTGTGTAAAAATAACTCTCCCTGGGTGTTAGAGCCTGTTTTTCTGTTACTTTTTTATAATTGAATTAACATTAGGATCCTTCCTATCAAGCATTGCCACTAAATCGCACCCACCACCAAATCTCCCCAAATCATGTTTAACTGCGAATAAAAGGAACCTAAGAATCACTGTGACTTTAAAGGACTCCTCAAGGGGGAGTGTAGAATCACGATCACAATCCTGTGATTTGCAGATTTCCAGCTTCTTTATATTTCCCTTTTCTAACGCGTAAGCCAAGCTAGATGCTAGAAATGTACTTTGAATCTTTACATTGCAGCTTGTGGAAAAGGAGGGAGCAATTACAGGTCATTCATTTCGAAGGACACTTTCCAATAGCTGCAATGTGAATGATCTTTCTGTCCTAATGGAATGTCTTTTGATTTAGCTTAAAAAAAAAAATCTGCCGTGACTGCTTTTTTAAACTGACAATCCAGTTGTCCTTCCCCCGGTCCCCCCTGGAACATGCGATGAGTGATCCAACCTTAAATGCCATGGTGAGTTTCTGATTTGGTAGAATTGTTGGATGTGTTCTGACCCAGCACCATTTTTGAAATGGGCTCTCCTTTCCTCACATGGCCGCGGCTGCTTTCACATAGATATGTATGCTGCGTGCTAGATGTAGCACAGAACACAGGTTGCTCCTAAGCCACGGTTCCATTCTGGAAGTTGTTTTCTTTTCCAGTCTAGAGCCTTGTACTGGGGTGTTTGCTGTCGTCACTAGGTTTTATATATTCTGGTTAGTGACAGTATACAGTTGTGGTATTGGTTTTGGCCTGGGAGACCCTGGGAGGTCCTTTTAATATCCCACCTCTGGCTGCAAATAGCAGCCTCTGGTAGGAGAAGACACAGGTGACCCTACCTGACTCTTCCTGCCAATTCAGGATCTAGCTGTATCTGGAGGCATCAGAGTTAACCAGTAATCACACCCAGCACCCCTCACACAGCTCGGCACCCCACGCATAGCTCTATACCCCTCACGCAGCTCTGCACCCCTCACATAGCTCTGCACCCCTCACAGCAGCTCTCCCACAGCTCACTCAGTCCTCCCACCAGCTCTGTACACCCCTACTTGAGCACAGTGCAGGGGCTCCAAATGCCCCTGACTGTTGGTTATGCCCAACACCTGCATCCAGTACCTGACCCTCCTTCTCCAGGGTCATTTCCCATGACACTGGAAATGCAAGTCCACTCAAGATTCTCCTCCACCTTCCTGCAGGACCCTCGCTCATGTGTGTGCCGTAGTCGTCTGTTTTCTTCTAGGGCTTATTGACTTAGTTCTGTTACAATTTAGCTGTGAGTATGTAGAGAAGATGGCCCAGCATTTCCACTCTCCCACCATCTGCTCAGACCCCTCTTCGAATTTTAGAATGAGTTTATGTTACCTAAAACTTTTTGTTGAAATTTTCTCAGGAATCTATCAATATATTCTTTTACCAGCACCTCAAAACTTTTCTTGGTCTGCATATCGTTAAGATTCCTTGGATTCTCTAACATTTTCATCAAGTATCATCCAACCCAAACCATGTTTTCTCTGAACTTTAGATAATTTTAGAAATTACAAGTTCTTAATACTCTTGTATTATTCCTTGATTTGGAGACCTTTAATTGATTATTTTATAACATTACTTTTAAGTGATGGTATCATCAGATTTAGGTCAAAGCAAAATTTATGCTTCACACAGTATACAGAATATAGAGAAATGGGCTGATAGGTGATTATCTTTTTTTTAATTAGTTAATTTATTGATTTATTTTTAGCTCATTGTTCATTTTTGTACAATATTTGCTTTCTCCTCTCAAGTGTGGTCCCCATAAAATTCCTACCACCAGGTCACCCGTGCACCATCACCATCATCCCTTGTGCTCTTCCCGCCCTGTTTTGATTCCTTTCCTTCCCCTCCCCTGCAGAATGTCTCTGATTTATAGTTGCTGTTAATTTTTTTTATTTTTTATTATTGTTTTTCCACTGATCCCTTATTTGATTCCCCTGTATTCCCCCTATAAGTGAAACCATCCGATATTTTTCTTTTTCCTTCTGGCTTATTTCACTGAGCATCATCCCCTCCAGCTCCATCCATGTTGCTGCAAATGGCATGAGTTTATCTTTTTTGATGGCTGAGTAGTATTCCATTATGCATATAGACCACATCTCCTTGAGCCACTGATCTGTTTGGGGGCATTCGGGTTGTTTCCATATCTTATGATAGGTGATTATCTTGTATGATTAAAGGGTGGGTTGAATTACTCAGAAAGCTATTCCTGAGAGGCCCTGTTCATTATTACAATTTAGAGTTTACTTATTTTGTAAGTTAAAAAAAATAAATAGTGGGCCTCCCCTGTGGCGCAGCGGGTTTAGCGTAGTGCTATGAAGCTGTCCGCAGCCTCTGCAGTTCAGGTTCGATTCCCGGCCAGCCAGGTTGATACCCACATGGGTAGACCGCTCCTGTCTCACCTGCTGCTCCCTTCAGCAGTATATTTCATCAGTCTGCCTGTTCTTTTCACTGCTCTGTCTCTTGTGAATCTCTCACCCTCCCGCACATCTGGCCTGTACCCCAGTTCTTCTATGTATAAATAAATAAATCTTTAAAAAATAAATACTAAATTTGCATGAATTCAAGCCACTTATTCATTAAGTTTAATTATTTAAGAAAACAACTTTGTGGTAAGCCAAGAATGTGCTGCTGACTGTAGTGCGAGGGCTGCAGACAACACTTTTGTCAAACACTGAGATGATTGTGAGGGGAAAGGTGGCAATATCAGGAAAACGTAACTCTAAAAATTCACTTACATTTTTAGATGGGAAATAACTATTTAAAAGAAATATATCATATATACAACACAAATAGCATTTCTATAGCTCCATATGCACAAACACAAGAACTATTAATGCATCATTTGTAGAAACTGATTTTACTCATTCTGCATTAGGCTAGAGGTGTAGGAATGTAATTTAATCCTGCTCTTTAGGGTAACAAAGAGGTGAATAAATGTGGGAATTATCAGCTTGGTTTCTCAGGATGAATCACATTAAGTTAACGTCAATTAGTTCTAATTTGTCTAGTAACCTCTAAAGGTAGAAATTTTCATTTGCTAGTAGTATTTTGTAACCTTCACCACTTTTCAGTCTGTTCATAAAAGATCTTCAAAAACATTTTAGTCTCCGTCCTGGGGAGACCACTTAGGTCTCCATCTTGGTAGAACTAAATAGGACTATATTCTAGGTTTAGCTTTACATGTTAGAATTCAAAGAATTTGTGTTTTCTCACAGCAAATATATTTACCACACAAAGGAGAGCTGGGAGCTGCCAGAAGAAGGTTTTAGGGTATCTACAAATGTTTATTCTCTTCTTCACATCTATCTGCTTTTGCATTGAAAAATCCATTTCTGCTGCTTTTTTCCCCAGCTTCTCTAACTTAGTTTGCTGTACACCATGTTTTCAAAAGCCAATTTAGATAAGACATTTAGTGTCATCATTTAGATGTGCCATCTCTTTCTACAAGGCATTTAAGTGACAGCAATATATTTTGAACAATTTCCGAAAACACTTTTTCTTTTAATCTATACACAAACTCAATTAGTGTTCAGGTCAGTAAGTGGGAAAGCATTTATAGAATCAATCATTTTGGGTTAAGGAGTAGACACCCTTCAAGCTTACTAATGGAATGGAAATAATGCCTGCCTGGAAACTCTCCAAACAGTAACAGTCTCAATGGAGCAATTAAATATGTATGAAAAATGTTCGCGGAGAAGTTCAAACACATCAACCTGGGGTTTATACTTTCCATTTAATTTATTCAATACCTTCCAGAGCTTGATGGTCTAAAAACACTTCTGGGTCTGGCATCTACCTTGCTCTGCACAGAACCTTAACTGACAGTCCCGTAGAAATAGTGGTTATTTTTAATCATCCCAAGAAGCCCAGGCACAGGGGTGAGAATGGGAGCCGGAGACTAGCATTCAGGTACCCAGCACTGCCTCATTCATAAATGTGGGACTATTAAGAGTATGACAGTCTTCAGACCTAAATTTAATGGAAAGGACCAGCATTAGCAAAACTCCCATTTCTTCTCACAGCAGTGGTATTTATTTATTTATTTATTTATTTATTGAAATTTATAATAGTATGTTTATTTTTTTAAATAATAAATTTTATTTTTATATTCCCCATACAATTGCAACCCCCCCATTCTGACCCCAATCCCTCCCCTCCCGCCTTAGCAGTGGTATTTAGACCTCCAAATTACAATTCAAATGTGTTATTGCTGCCCACATTATCTCCAGATCATGACTTTTCTTCCTCACAAAGAGAGGCCCATGTGGTCGTAAGTAGCTGCACTTCAGCCGTTATAAAAAATGGCACTATTAGAACATCGCTGATTAAATCAACTATAGAATATTTTCTTATGTTCTTGTTTGTTTGTTTGTTTGTTTGTTTGTTTGTTTGTTTGTTTGTTTGTTTTGATTGCCAAAAATGTGAACATAGGGTTTCCTTTTAGGTGCAAGGGGTTAAGACTCAGCACTGTCAAACTATTGCCAAGCCAATTCGGCCAGAGTTCTATCCCCAGCCAGGGAGCTGACTCACAAGATGGGGCAGAACCTTTCCTGTCTCACCTGCTGTGCCCCTGCACCCCTCAGCAGTGGATTTCAGTAGATCTGCCTGTTCTGTTTCCCACTCTGTCTCTGGTGAATCCTCTCACCGCCTGCCCCTATACCTCTGGCTTACACCCCAGTTCTTGTATGTATAAATAAATGAAAATAAATCTTTAAAAAAAAATGATGTGAAGATAGTTCATAGAAAGGCCATTGTATTTGTTTTTCTGGGAGTTAAGTTCAAATGTGTGGGGAACACTCATCATCTTTCTTGGGGTACCTTTGCTCATTGGTGATTGCAAGCTAAATTATCAAATAGAATTCACACAATGGGAACAATGTCCTGAAGCTGGTGTGTGCTGTTAATTTAGCCCTTGAATCACCACAGGTTGTTGAAGCCATAAAGAGGAATTTGCAGGCTTTTTAGATAAGTAAGCAGAGAGATGCAAACTTTATTCAAGAAAGTAAGAAAAAGTTTATTTAGAGGAACGAGAACAAAAGCAAAGACTACAAGGCAATGTTACCAAGACAGGGCAAAAGGTACTATTATGGGCCCATGTCTAGGGGATATTTAAACCCTTTTTTCTTTTCTAACATCTCATCATCCTGTTTTGTGATTGGCTCTTTCTCCCACTGGCCATACTCCCCCAGATAGATGTGCCCATTTTCCCAGCTCTTATTTCAGAGTTTCTCTTTTTATCTCCCCTGTCCAAGGTCTCTTAAAATTTACTGCCCCAATTAGCCTTAAATTTTAGCCTTAAAATGTACTGCCCTCGTTAGCCCTCCTGAATTTCTCTGCCCTCATCTCAGAAGCCTCTTTAACTCTCCTGAAGTCTCTGCCTGTGCTGTCCCTGAAGCTGCTTAATTAGCTCTAACTTGCCCTGGGACTCAGAGCGAGGGGTTAGATGCTAAGTGAGTTGTTAGGGACACACTTGCTCTGGTAGATGCCCCAGCACTGTCACCGTCCCATGTCATCACCTGGGAAGCAGCAGAGCGGGCGGTCCTCAGCCGGTGCCCCAGAGCCAGTGACCGCTTCGATGGATGTGACACGAAGCCCCAGCATTCATCTCTAAAATAGATTTATAACATTATTAAAAGAAAAGGATGAAGCATCACCATAATTTAACTGGTTATAAAATGAAAACAGGCCTTGTGAAATGGAAACCTGAAATCCCAGGGAGGCATTTAAAAAGTGGTTACTGACAGATCTGTCATGGCCAATTTATGAGCTGTGGAAGCGCTGGGCTTTCAAAGCCTCCTTCAGAACCCTGGCATTTAAGGCTTTGCAGCCATCAGCTGGATGCTTTCCTAACACAGAGGAAATCCGAAGGGTAGTTATAAGATGATAGATTCAGCTCCCCTGAGACCTGGCGTGCAATTGTCTGTGACAGCCACATGCCACCAGGTACAGCTTGACCACTATCCTAGGTCAGCAGAAAATGTTCCACAGTTCATTCCTTTAAAAGTGAGGTGGGGTTTAAAACTACATATTGAGGGGCCTCCCTGGTGGTGTAAGGGGTTAAGTCTCAGCACTAAGAAGATATCCACAGGCACTGCAGCATGAGTTCCATCCCTGCACAGGGAGGTGACCCACATAGCGCAGCAGATCTCTGCTGTCTCGCCCACTGCTCCCGCAGCAGTGGATTTCAGTACATCTGCCTGTTCTGTTCCCTACTGTGTCTCTGGTGAACCCTCCCACCCCCCCACACCTCTGGCCTGTACCCCAGTTCATGTACGCATAAGTAAATAAATCTTTGAAAAAAAAACTCTACATATTGAATTATCTTATACATTTGGCCACAGAATAATAGGAAATAATTTACAATTTTATTAGCTGACATGGAATCTACCAGCAGTCCTAACTAGGTTTTCAGTAAGTGGTTTAGGCTTAGGTAGGTATTACTTGCCCTAAACTAAATGGTATGAAAATGGTATTTAAAATGGTATGAAAGTCATTCACAACTTGATAAGAGAGGTGGCCATATCTGAGATCACACACACAAGAGACAAAGTAAAACACCCAACATTAGCCTCTTTAAAAAAATGTCTAATTGGGCCTCCCTGGTGGTGCAGGGTTTAAGTTATCTCTGGCCACTACAGCATGAGTTCGATCCCTGGCCAGGGAGCTGACCCACATGGCACAGCAGACCTCTCCTGTCTCTCTTGCTGATCCCCTCAACTGTGGGTTTCAGTAGATCTACCTGTTCTGCTCCCCACTCTGTCTCTGGGAAATCCTCTCATGGACTACACCCCAGTTCTTCTACAAAAAAATAAGAAAAAAAGAAAAATCTATGTAATGGGCTCCAAAGATTACAAATGATGGTTTGATTGGATAGATTGATTCTGCAGGCTAGTTGGTATTTTCCAGCACTTTCTGTATGTAGTTCATGTCATTCTCACAGCATATCTAGGAGGCCAACAGTGTGACCCACACTTTACTCTCAGAAAAGTCAGACATAGAGATTAAGTAATTTGTTGAAAGCCACACAACTAGTAGGTAGAAGAGCCACAGTTCTCTCTGATGTGACTTCAGAACATGCACAGAAGCCACTGTGCTAATTGACACTCCCAGATTCCAGCACACCCAGAGCTGCCAGAGGCATTCCAACACCAAGAGGAAGGGTTTTGTTATCAATAGAAAAACTTGGAAAATTCTCTTTTTAGGAAAAAATACTTAAATTTGAGCCTCCTTTCTTTCCCTCTTGCTCATTTGACTAAAAAAAAGGCAGGAAACTCAAAGCAATAACGACCACTGTGAGGCAAAATAATATACAGTTTTAAATGATGTGTTGAATAGTGAAGCAAACTCAGAATTGTGACAGATTTCTAGTCATGGAAAAAAAATCATGTATCAAAAGATGGATGTATTAATATTCTCTATACTTGTTAGAAAATAGTTATAAACAAAATTTTAAATGTCACGCTGGAAAAAAAATTGATTATTGTTGAAAGGAGAGGATTAATATTCTCATTAGCATTAATTTGAAAATCACAATTAAATAGTTTATAGAAAATTTTACAAAAATGTCTGCTGAACATATAAGCAACTTAATTACTGATCACAAAAATTCAAATGAAGACTATAAGATACCATTTCTACCTATTAAATTGGTCAAGATTTAAAGAAATTTCTACTAAGATAAAAATAGACACTCACATACTGCTGGTGGGAAGTAAAATTTGAATCAGACTTCCAAGAAATAAATTTTACAGTGTAGAAAGTACATACAATATAGTCATACCTTTTGCTTCAGTAATTATGTTCTCCTAGGAACACTTCTTAAAAAAGCACTAGATGTAAACTAGAATCTATAGTACTGACATTTTAGAAGCAACCTGATATCTAATAGCAAGTCCAAACAAGTTGTGTTGTGGAATATTTCATGGCAATTTAAGATGTTTGTGAAGAATGTTAAAATTTTCTGATTAAAAATACCCCTGGGCCTCACTGGTGGCACAGGGTTTTAAGATGCAACCTATGAAGCTATCCGTGGCCACTGCAGCACGAGTTCGATCCCCACCCAGGGAACTACCCCCATGGCACAGCAGACCTCTCCTGACTCGCCTGCTGCTCCCCTCAGCACTGTATTTCAGTCAATTCACCTGTTTTGTTCCCCACTCTGACTCTGGTGAATCCTTTCACCCCCCATACCTCTGGCCTGTACCCCAGTTCTTGTATGCATAAATAAATAAATCTTTTAAAAAATAAATAAAGTACAATTTAACGAGCTGGATATAAAAGCAAGATAGCTACCTGAACATGTCAAGATCACAATACAAACACAATGTGCACATGCACAGGCATGCATAGCTACAGAGGAAATCCTGGAGGGAAATACTAGTGAAGAATAACAGAACACTGGCAGGAAAATTGTCCATCAGATTATTGTAGGAGTAATTCTATTACACACTTTTCTATCATTTTTCTAAAAGTTTTTTTAAAAGGGATTTCAAAATGGGAAGTAAGTCCTGAAAAATAATCCTTATGTTTCAGAATGAGAATATATTTTTGGATGCTGCTGATGATATATCAGTGAAAGGGAAATATATCAGTGGTCAGAGAAAGGGAGGTCTTCATCATCTGCCTTACAGAACCAATCCAGACAATGCCTCAGATCCCCAAGGGCATTTGATATTAGACAATTTATATAAGTCACTATTAACTCCAGTTAAATTACTGAAAATGCTGGTAGAGACATCATTTGTGGTCAGTAGCTTTGCAAAACTGTTATTTGAAAAAAACATATAGTATACACACTAGATGCACAAATATATACCCACCTAAAGATGCATATATATCAGTATATAAAACTATGTTTATATTATATATTTAATAATTTATGCATACATGTAACTATATATTTGCAAAGAAAGAGAATATTTTTTCAAAAAATTTTATTTTTGTATATTTTTAAATCACAGAATTAGCCCCCTCCAGCCTATTATTTTAAGGTTCTATTGGTCAGTTATATGAAATATCATTAATATACTTAAACTAGTTAGTATTGAATGTAGGCCCCAAATGTCATGTTTTAACCTTTTAAACATGAAAAGGAAAAGAAATATGCAATCACATATTTCAATACATTTTAATCTCATTTTTGGCCTCATCTCATTATCGGTGATTTGATCAGAATCACAAGATGAAATTACCCTTATAAATAATACATGGGCATTTCATGTAGATTTCAATATAGATTTATAGAATGTGGATTATTACTGTGTTACATATTATGCATTCTTGAATTTTATACCAAAAGTTATGATCAGTAGTGAGATAATGCAAGAGCTTTTAGTATGATCTACCCATCCACCCAAACAAATTTACAGATACAACTAAAATATACAAATGACATGGGTTTTAATTTTACATGGTGTTTGCTTCTGAAAATAGTATTATTTGAGATAATTTCTATTTAAAAAATCAATGCTTGAAAGCTTTTTCATTACCCTTAAAATGCACAATTGTGTCTGCAGGCTATTGATTTTGCAACTCCAGTATGTGATGATAATTTGTTTGGTTTTAAGTCTTTTTCAGAAAGGTTTGTAACTTGGACATTATTTAGATAAATATCCCCATTCTATGCTTATCCTTTTCCCTCTTTCAGATCCCTTTTCCACTAACTGGTTCCCTGCTGTCACTGGCAAATGACCTCCATCTATCCTAGTTAACCTCTCCACATAGAAAGGGAAAAAGGAGTTTTGAAATATCTATTCTATACCAGATGCTGATACATATGCTTTTTCATTGACACTTCAAATAGCCCATGTACTAGTCATTTGAGAGGCCAACATTACTTGGGCAAAGAAAGGAGAGCCAAAGAGAATTTCCCTTTCCAAAATCAGCTCCTCCAGGCTAGATCCTACTAGAATCCCACATCTCTGGTTCTAATCAATGAAACAAACTCTTCCTACTGTAGAACTATTTTTTTCCTGCATTTTCTGCTCAGAACAAAGAGATATAATATGCAATAAGGAAGAAATCCATGAGACACTAGGGCGGTTCTATTTTAAATATATATTCTACACATATGTTTTTGGGTTGAGCCAGAGTTATTTCTGCCATGAAATTTCTCAACTTATTGATGAATAATTTGAATCCCAAATCTTTAAAATAAACCTAACCACAAAACCTGGAGATTGCTTACAAATTTTGAAAAATTAAAACATAATTTGAAATAGAGCTATGTTAGCCTAAGGGTACAAACAACATTTCTGTTATGCAGAATGAGTAAGTTCTGGAAGTCTAATGCACAGCATGATAACTGTAGTTAATTATAATGTATCATATACTTGAAATTTGCTGTAACCACAAAAAAAAAGTGAGCTTAAAATTGTTAATAAGTTGTGGTAATCGTTTCACGTTTGTTTATCAAAACATCAAGTTGTGTTGCAGCAGGCACCACCATACTAATAAAGAAATGGGAGTCTTGGAGCAGGCTGCATAATGCAGGATGCTGTCAGAAAGCAAGATCCTGGCCTATTTATTGATAGAAGAATTATACAGCGTCAGTTGAGAGGAAGGAAGACAAAGAGAAAAGGGAGGGGTGAAACTAGAAAAGGTGCTCTGTCATCTATAGTATGGGGGTTGTGAGTCTGCCCTACAGGCACTCCTCATCTGCTTGATGACTTGGTATTATAATTGAGGTAAAGCTCTAATTTCCCAGCCACGGTTTCAATCTTATCAACAAGGCTTTCCACTGATGAGCTTCTGGGGTCCTCAGCCCACCAGGCACTCTTGGTCATACCTCGTGATGCATAGCCTTCCCAGCATGATCCAGCTTTGTGCTCTTGATTGATTTGAAGGTACCTTGCAGTGTTGGGCTCCCGTGACTAACTGACTAGGCTGTTCTGACCTTGCTTACAATTTAGAACTGTAGGTAGCAAAATGGTAGCCAAACAGGCTGCTAGGGTTAGCAGGTGCACAAGGTTGTATATCATATACATGTAAATGTGTCAATAAAATTAGGAAAATAAAATAAACTACATTATATTTAAAAATAGTTTGAATATTACTTTCTTCACAATGAAAACCAATTACCTTTTCCCTAGGAACTTTCTTACCTTGCCTTTAGATTTTAGTTCAGCTCAGTAGGTACCAAAATATTAAGTCATATTGTCAACAAAATGAATCTTTGGCTAATATTTTATTCTAGACAGTGCAAACCTTCCCAAAGCATAAATGAAACTTCCCATTCATTCTATTAGTTTTAATATATATATTTATATTTTTGCTTTGACATTACCCTTATTAGCTAAGGAAGATACTGTCTGCAATTTATGAGCAGCAATGGACCCATTGAATAATAGTCACTCTATTTCTTTTAATAGTTTGAAAGACTTGTAGCTCACATAGCTGATTATGAAGTTTCATTCACTTACGAAAAAAAAAAAATTCTTCTTCCCTGATGACATATGGTGTGTATTCTAGGGAAATATTTTTAACATTAAAGTATCACCAGGGAAAAAAAGATTAGAGTGTTTTGACATTTCTTTTATTTAAACTCTTCCAGGAGAAAAATCAACCTTGTTAGATGAAAGAATCTATATTTATTCAAACTCTTTTGAAAAAACATTAAAGATGGGTTCAAAACATTTGTAATTACATTTTACCTTGGAAAGCTTTTCTCAATTCAATATTCAATGTTTCTTTTAAGGCATCTCAATGGAGAAGAGAGATCCCCTTCAGAATCACATCTAAAACTCACAGCATCAGCAAAATGTGTGGTAGTAGTGGTGGTGTCCACACATTGCAGGAACATTGATATGAATATTGATAAATTCACCCCATTCATTCATATCTTCCATCAATCTGCATTTTACAGCCAGCATAACACGGGGCTACCGAGCTTATGAACTATGAGTAATGTGAATTGATGTGTATGGTCAATGTAAAGTATACAGGATGTCAAGAATTTAGTAAGAGGACCTCCTTGGTGGCGCAGGGGTTAAAGTCTCAGTGCTGTCAAGCTATCACCAGCTACTCTGGCCTGAGTTCAATCCCTTGCCAGGGAGTTGACCCACATGGAGCAACAGACCTCTCCTGTCTCACCTGCTGCTCCCCTCAGTAGTGGATTTCAGTCAATCTGCCTGTTCTGCTTCTTACTCTGTCTCTGGTGAGTCCTCTCATCCCCTCACCCCCACATCTCTGACCTACACTCCGGTTCTTGTATGCATAAATAAATAAAAATAAATCCTACAAAAAGAATTTAGGAAGAAAAAAAAAAGAATGCAGAATCAAATTCATAATTTTACACTGACTTTATGTTGCGATATTCATTATGAATCATTTGTCTTTGTCTGATCCTTTGTTTGGCTTCTCTATATTCCATATGATTCTATTTTAGGTTTATTGAACTAAATATACAATTAAGATAAATTTCTCCATTTCACTTTTAAAAATGTGACTACTGGAAAATGTAGTTTTAATATGTGGCTCACATTTGTGACTTTTGTTATATCTCTTTGCATACAAAGCATTTTTGTACACATAAATGTTCCATTGGTATCCAGTGATCCTTACATATTTTCAAGTCAATGTTTCTACTAAATTACCTATGAATTATAGGTGTTCTACTGGAGTAAGCTAGGTCTTATCATAAAAATGACAAACCCTATCTTAAGTATTCTAGTTCTATAAAACAACAACTCACAATGAGTGTCAAAAATTTGCTGCGTGAGTTAGGACAATTATCTCATTTATTCTTTACAACATGCCATGATGTAGTTATTATATCCCTAGTTTTAAGATAATGAATGTGACTCTCGGAGGGCTCAAAAAATGTATCTACGATTACGAAATGACTAGGTAGCTGAGTCACAATTCAAAATAAAGTTTTTGTGTCTTTATAGTACATGTTTTTTTTTTCCACTGTGAGACTGACTTTATTTCTGATATCTCAAAGGCTTCCAGAAAATCTAAGTTTATTGATCTTTCGGTGGCCTAGGGGTTAAGTCTCAGCCCTACCATCACAACAGTGAAGGCCTGAGTTCAATCCCTGGCCAGGGAGCTGACCCAAATGGTGCAGTAGACCTCTCCTGTCTCACCTGTTGCTCCCCTCAGCAGTAAATTTCAGAAGATCCACCTGTTCTGCTCCCACTCTGTCTCTGTGGAATCCTCTTTACCCACCCCTGTTCTTCTATGCATAAATAAATAAAAATAAATCTTTTTTTAAAAAGAACATTTAGAACATTGTTTTGAAAACTACCTTGACTGTATATGCTGGCTTGTTTCAATAAATGAAGGACTTGCCTCTTTCCCTGCCTCCCCCAGGGCTAGGTAGGGAGTGGGTACTTGTGGAACCCTTCCACAATCCACAGTTCTTCTGTCCAGAAGACTTGCCTTTCAACCAAAATAATCCCCCAAATATTTGAAGACCAGAGGAAGTTCAAAGAATATGTTTTCAGGCCATTTGAAGTTACCTCTGTGTTAACAATGGTAATTCCTATGAGATTGTATCTAGAGATTCACTTGTGATTTTCTGACTTATCTCCTGACTAAGAAGAATCATAAGCTTTACAGAGATTCCCTCCTTCTCCATCAGGTATACACAGGTGAAGACTCCTTTTATGTTAATTGAGAAATCATCTGATATCAAAGAAATGGTAACTAAAGGGTGACATAATCCATACTTACCAAAAAGAAATTTGTAATAGTAAAGACCTTTCATTTTTGAATATGCTCTATTTTTAATCCCTTTGTCCTGTCATCAGTTATTATCTCATACATAATACAAAACCCAAAAAGGAGTGTACAGAATTTTTTACTTGATATTATGGAGAAAATACAATTCCAAGTAAATTATTGCAAAGCTGGCTATTTCCGTGATAATTACCTGTCATGACAATGTGTACTTTGGGTGATGCAAATTTAGAAGTAAAAACTGCAAATATCTGTTCATGGTAGGTGATTAATTCAGTCTAGTTTTGGTTTTTAAGCCGTCCTCCATCCTTCCCGGCACCCGTCTAGTCTTACAGTGAGAAATCATATGTATATCATAGATCCTGGCAGCCAAAGGAGAAGCAGATGGGCATAAATCTTGAGATTGAGCATCTTAATCAGGCTCCACAATTAAAAAGAGAAAGAAAAAAATTTACAGCAAGCTGCTTTAAAATATTCTGATATGTAATTATGATAGCACAATAGATATTCTATAGCATATCCCTCCTACTAGTATCGTCATTAATTGAATGAGTCCCTCGCAGTTTGTCTTGGAATTTTATATTTTTGCATAGTAAGCCTTTACAGATTACAGAAATCTACTGTATGTTTGATTCATCTTAAAATACAATTTTTAAAATAGAAACTAAGAACCAAATCCTTTTTTTCAGTCTTTGTTAAAATTTTATTTTTCCCTTTTTATTTTTTATTATTTTACATATTTTTACGTCATTCTTCATTTTTATACATGTATGCTTTATCATCTCAGGTATAGTCCCCATGGAATTCCCACCACCAATTCATCCATGTACCATCACCATAGTCCCTTGCACTCTTCCCACCCCTGAACCCCTGTTTTGATCCAACTCCCTCCCTTCCCCCATAGAATGTCTCTGGTTTATGCTTGCCTGTTGATTTTGATTTTTACTTTATAAAATTGCTTTTTTTTCCTGATCCCTTATTTGAATCCCCTACATTCCCCCTCTAAGTGAAACCATCTGGTATTTTTCTTTTTCTTTCTGGCTTATTTCACTGAGCAGTATCCCTTCCAGCTGAACCATGTTGCTGCAAATGGCATGAGTTTATCTTTGTGATTGCTGAGTAATATTCCATTGTTTATATATACCGCATCTTCTTGATCCAGTCATCTATTTTGGGGCATTTGGATTGTTCCTATAGCTCACCTATTGTAAATAGTACTGAAATAAACAGGGGTACAGGTGTGCTTTAAAAACCCTGAAGGGGAAGAAAATTCTATGGGGACTCAATCTGAGGGGGTGGGGGGAAGCAAATATTTTCTAAAAAATGTAAAAAAATTGATAAATGTTAAAATAAAAAAATTTAAAAAAATAAAAACCCTGAATAGCCAAAGCTCTCCTGAAAAGAAAAAGAAGGGAATGGCAGTATCACACTCCCAGACTTCAAACTATACTACAAAGCCATAATAATAAAAACTGTATGGTACTGGAACATAAACAGATGCATAGAACAATGGAATCGAATAGAAAATGCAGAAATAAACCCAGAGATTTACGGACAACTAATCTTTGATAAAGGAACAAAGAATATGCAATGGAACAAAGAAAATTTGTTCAATAAATGGTGCTGGGAAAACTGGGATGCTTCATGCAAAAGAATGAAGCTTGACTACTATCTCACACCATACACAAAAACCAATTCAAAAATGAACATAAGACCTGAAACCATAAAATATATAGAGGAAAATATAGGCAAAACACTACATGACATACAGCTTAGTAACATCTTCAAAGACACATCACCCAAGGCAAAGATAGTGAAGTAAAAGCTAAACAGCTGGGACTATATCTAATTGAAGAGCAAATGACACACTAAACAAACAAACAAAAATACCCTACTGATTGGGAGAAAAATTTTGCACACAATACTTATGATAAGGGACTGATCACAAAGATATACAAAGAATTGACAAAAATCAATAAAAACAAAGTAAATAACCCCATCAAGAAATGGGCAGAAGAGCTAAAAAGACACTTCTCCAAAGAGGAAATGCAAATGGCCAATAGGCACATGAGAAAATGTTCAGCATCCTTTGTAATCAGGGAAATGCAAATCAAAACCACAATGAAATATCATCTTACACCAGTAAGAATGGCACATATTAAAAAAACTAGCAACAACAAATGTTGGCGAGGATGTGTAGAAAAAGGAACTCTCCTACATTGCTGGTGGGAATGCAAATTGGCCAACCACTATAGAAAGCTGTGTGGCTGTTCCTCCAACTGCTAGAAATGAAGCTTCCATATGACCCAGCAATTCCAATTCTAGGTATTTACCCAAAGGACACAAAAACATTAGTTCATAGGAACAAAATCTTAAGACAATGAACATTTATGGAGCACCTCCATGTGACAGGCACTTTATATGATTTATATAGTGAGCACTTAGTAAAGGAGGAAGGTATTAGCTCTGTCTCCCACAGGAAGATGCAATGTTGATTATCACAGAATTACTAATTAGCAGAGGTGAGGTTTAAACCTAGTTCTGCCTAATTCAAAAGCTCATCTTCCATGCTATTTGATCAAAATATCATACTATAGTGTGTAAAGTGAAAGATATCTGAAATTTTTGATCATCATAGCACCAAAGTTCTGCATTTTGTGTATGAAAGAGAGAAAGCCTTTTGATATTACTGATGATTTAACTGGCAAATTGAGAAGTAGGCACTTTTGAAAAAGCCGACATTTTGAATGGAGTTGAGAACAAAGCATTAGAATAAAACTCAATTAAAAGGAAGCCAGGAATCCTCTTCTGGATGAAATTCACAGCAGCTTTTTCTTTACTTTGCACACTGTAAAATTCATCTTATTGTAATTGTCTATTGATTTGTGTTCAAATGACAAGATAGCGACCTTTTCTTAGTGCAGGAAAATTATCTCATTTAGTGGAAGAGAATGTAAACAGCAATGTCTCTGCTATTAAAAGAAAAACTATGTGGACGTTGTGAAAATAAAATCTTGTAAGGATTAATATAGAAAGGAATCAAATTATCTAGAGCATTTCCTGATATTTTCAAGCAAAAAATAAGCTCTGTTTTATTTAATTTTATTTTTTTATAAATTTTATTTTTTTTATTCCCCTTATTTTTTTTTTCTAATCCCCTTATTTTAACCCCAATCCCTCCCCTCCTGCCCCCTACCCCCCATAGAGTGTCTCTGGTTCATAGCTTTTTGTTGATTTTGATTTTCACTTTCTTATAGTTATTCAATTTCCTGGTCCCTTATTTAAGTTTTCTAGATTCCTGCTATGAGTGAGACCATCTGGTATTTTTCTTTTTCTTTCTGGCTTATTTCGCTGAGCATGGTCCCTTCCAGCGCCATCCATGTTGCTGCAAATTGCATGTGTTTATCTTTTTTGAATGCTGAGTAATATTCCATGGTATATATGCACCATATCTTCTTGATTCAGTCATCTATTTTTGGGCATTTGGGTTGTTTCCAAAGCTTAGCTATTGTAAATAGTGCTGCTATAAACATAGGGGTGCAGGTGCTCTTTGGAATTGATGTTTCTGTGTCCTTTGGGTAAATACCTAGGAGTGGAATTGCTGGATCATATGGAAGCTCTATGTTTAGTAGGTCCAGAAATCTCCACACAGCTCTCCATAGTGGTTGGACCAGTTTGCACTCCCACCAACAGTGCAGAAGAGTTCCTTTTTCTCCACACCCTCGCCAACATTTGTTGTTGCTAGTTTTTTTAGTATGTGCCATTCTCACTGGTGTAAGATGGTATCTCATGGTAGTTTTGATTTGCATTTCCCTGATTACAAGTGATGTTGAGCATTTTTTCAGATGCCTGTTGGCCATTTGCATTTCCTCTTCAGAGAAGTTTCTTTTTTAGCTCTTCTGCTCATTTTTTGAATGGATTATTTTCTTTGTTGTTGTTGAGTCTCATCAGCTCTTTGCAGATTTTTGTGATCAGTCCTTTATCATTAGTGTTGTGTGCAAAAATGTTCTGCAAGTTGGTGGGGTTTCTCTTTGTTTTTGTTATTGTCTCTTTTGCTGTGCGGAAGCTCTTTAATTTGATGTAGCCCCAGCTGTTTATCTTTGCCTTCACTATCACTGCTTTGGGTGATGTGTCTTTAAAGATGTCTTTGATGTGCATATCACGTAGTGTTTTGCCTATATTTCCTTCTATGTATTTTATGGTTTCAGGTCTTATGTCTAGTTCTTTAATCCATTTTGAGTTGATTTTTGTGTATGGTGTGAGGTAGTGGTCAAGCTTCATTCTTTTGCATGTAGTGACCCACTTTTCCCAGCACCATTATTGAACAAACTTTCTTTGCTCCAATTAATAGTCTTTGCTCCTTTGTCAAAGATTAGTTGACCATAAATCTGTGGGTTTATTTCTGGATTTTCTATTCAATTCCATTGGTCTGTATGTCTGTTCTTGTTCCAATACCATGCAGTTTTGATGATTATGGCTTTGTAGTATAGTTTGAAGTCTGGGAGTGTGATGCCTCCATTCCCTTCCTTTTTTATTGAGGAAAGCTTTGGCTATTCGGGGTTTTTGTGATTCCATATGATTTCATCAATAATTGTTCTGTTTCTTTGAAGAATGACGTTGAAATTTTGATTGGAATAGCATTGAATCTGTATATTGCTTTTGGTAGGATGGCCATTTTAATAATGTTTATTCTTCCAATCCATGAGCAGGGGATGTCTTTCCATTTCTTTGTGTCTTCTTCTATTTCTTTTAACAGTGTTTTATAGTTTTCTTTGTATAGGTCCTTTACCTCTTTTGTTAGATTTATTCCCAAATATTTGATTTTTTTTTTGTTTCGATAATAAAAGGGATGTTTTTATTTATTTCTTCTTCTTCAGATTTATTGTTGGTGTATAGGAAGGCTACTGACTTTTGCGTGTTGATTTTGTATCCTGCCACTTTACTGAACTGGTTGATGAGTTGAATTAGTTTTTCTGTGGAGTTTTTGGTGTTCTATATGTATATTATCATATCATCTGCAAATACTGATAGTTTGACTTCTTCTTTTCCTATTTGGATTCCTTGTATGTCTTTCTCTTGTCTTATTGCTCTGGCTAGGACTTCCAGTATTATATTGAAAAGCAGTAGTGAGAGTGGACATCCTTGTCTTGTTCCAGATCTTAATGGAATTGCTTTCAGCTTTTCACCATTGAGAATGATACTGGCTGTTGGCTTGTCATATATGGCCTTTATGATGTTGAGGTATGTTCCTTGTATCCCAAGAATTTCAAGGGCTTTTATCATGAATGGGTGTTGCACTTTGTTGAAAGCTTTCTCAGCATCTATTGATAGTATCATATGGTTATAATATTTCTTTTTGTTGATGTGTTGGATAACGTTGATTGATTTTCGGATGTTAAACCATCCTTGTGTCCCTGGAATGAATCCTACTTGGTCGTGTTGAATTATCTCATGGATACATTGTTGGATTCTGATAGCTAAAATTTTGTTGAGGATTTTTGCATCAGTGTTCATTAGGGAGATTGGCCTGTAGTTTTCCTTTTTTGTGTTGTCCTTATTTGGTTTTGGTATTAGTGTAATGTTGGCTTCATAGAATGTGTTTGGTATTGTCTCTTCCTTCTCAATTTTTTGGAAGAGCTTGTGAAGGATAGGCACTAATTCATCTCTGAATGTTTGGTAGAATTCATTTATAAATCCATCAGGTCCTGGGCTTTTGTTTTTGGGGAGGTTTTTGATTACCATTTCAATTTCGCTGCTTGTAATTGGTCTGTTGAGGTGTTCTATTTCTTCTTTATCTAGCTTTGAGTGATTGTAGAGTTGTAGGAATCTGTCCATCTCCTCCAGATTGTTGAACTTGTTTCCATATAACTGTTCATAGTAGTTACTGATTATTCTTTTGATTTCTGCTGTGTCTGTTGTGATTTCTCCT
The DNA here is from genome assembly GCF_014898055.3 of Talpa occidentalis. Taxonomy (NCBI): domain Eukaryota; kingdom Metazoa; phylum Chordata; class Mammalia; order Eulipotyphla; family Talpidae; genus Talpa; species Talpa occidentalis. The sequence goes on along the minus strand of NW_023601653.1, from coordinate 43,477,695 downwards.
GTGTCCGTTGTGATTTCTCCTCTTTCATTTATGATCCTGTTTATTTGTGCTTTCTCCCTTTTTTCCTTTGTGAGCCTGGCTAGGGGTTTGTCTATTTTATTGATTTTTTCGAAGAACCAGCTCTTGGTTCATTGATCTTTTGGATTTTTTTTTTTTAGTTTCAATTTCATTTATTTCTGCTTTGGTTTTTATTATTTCTTTTCTTCTACTGGTTTTGGGTTTTTTTTGTTGTTGTTCTTTTTCTAGATCTTTGAGCTTTGAGATTAGGTTGTTTCTTTAAGTTCTTATTTGTTTCTTGATGTGAGCATCTATTGCTATATATTTTCCTCTTATTACTGCTTTTGCTGCATCCCATACATTTAGGAAATTGGTGTCCTCCTTGTCATTCAATTCAAAGATTTTTTTAATTTCTTCTTTGATCTCCTCATTAGTCCAGTGGTCTTCCAGTAGTGTAGTTTTTAATCTCCATGAGGTAGGGGAGTTCCTTGCCTTCTTTTTATGTTTCATTTCTAGTTTGATGCCTTCATGGTCAGAAAAGATGGTTGGTATGATTTCAATCTTGGCGTATCTGTTGATGTTTGTCTTGTGCCCCAGTATGTGATCGATCCAGGAAAATGATCCGTGTGCGCTTGAGAAAAATGTGTACTCCGTTTTTTTTTGGGGTTTAGTATTCTATAGATGTCTGTTAAGCCCAAATGCTCTAGGTCCTTATTTAGAGCTTTAGTTTCTTTACTTATTTTTTGTCTTGTTGATCTATCCATTGTGATAGTGGTGTGTTGAAGTCTCCCACTACGTATGTGTTTTCTCTGATGTCTGTTTTCAGAGATGACAACAGTTGTCTGATATATTTTGGTGCTCCTTCGTTTGGTGAATATATGTTAATGAGTGTTATTTCTTCTTGAAGTATTGTCCCCTTGATCATAATGTAGTGACCTTTGGGGTCTCTTTTTATCTTTTTGAGTTTGAAGTCTGTTTTATCTGATACAAGTATAGCTGTTCCTGCTTTCTTTTTTGGTCCATTTGCTTGTAGGATTGTTTTCCATCCTTTAACTTTGAGTCTATTTTTATCTTTTGTAGCTAAATGTGTTTCCTGGAGACAGCAAAAGGTTGGGTTTTGTTTCTTAATCCAGCCTGCGACTCTGGGTCTTTTTATTGAAGAGTTTAGTCCATTTACATTTAGGGTTAATATTGATATGTTAGCATCTGTATTTGCCATTGTGTTTGTCTTTCCTTTGATTTTATTTATTTATTCTTTTAATAACTTTTTTTTTCCTTGCCTTCTTTTGTTGTTATTCATCCCTCTGAGGTTCTGGCTTTAGGATTCCTTGTAGTATTTTTTGAAGTGGGGGTTTAGTCGCAATGAAATTCCGGAGTTTCTGTTTGTCTGGGAAGGTCCTTATTCTTTCTTCATAGAGAAAGGAGAGCTTTGCGGGATAGAGTATTCTTGGTTGGCATCTGTTTTCTTGGAGTCTGTTGACCATGTCCCTCCACTCTCTCCTTGCCTGTAGTGTTTCTTCAGAGAAGTCTGATGTCAGCCTGATTGGTTTTCCTTTGAATGTTATCTGTTTCTTCCTTCATGTCAGCTTCATTATTTTTTCCTTGTCCTGGATTCTTGGGAGCTTTACAATTATGTGTCTTGCTGTATTTTTCTTTTTGTTGTGGAAGTTTGGTGTTCTTCTTGCTTTTTGTATATCAATTTTCAGCTCCTTCTTCACATTTGGGAAGTTCTCTTCAATTATCTCCTTGAATATTTTCTCTGTTCCTACATCCCTCTTCTCTCCTTCTGGTATTCCAATAACTCTTATATTTCCTTTCCTCATGGAGTCAGATAGTTCCCGAAGTCTTTCTTCGGTCTTTTTCCTTTGTACTTCTCTTTCCTTTTCTGTTTTGGTTCTTTTTATTTCTGTGTCTTCAAGAGTACTTATTCACTCTTCCATTTCATCTATTCTGCTTTCATTGCTTTTCCCAGAGTTCTTTAGTTCCTCCATTAATTTTTTGATCTCCTGCGTTTCTTTTGCTTCCCTCTTTAGGGACTCAATTTCATTCTTCTGATAATTGTTTTCCTTTATGGGTTCTGTCATTTTTTTAATCACAGCAATTTTAAATTCTCTTTCTGGAAGGCTCAGAACTTCTTCCAAGTTACTGTCGTTGCAATATGAGGGGTGGTTTTCTTTTTGTGGTGTGCTTTTTTCCTGAGGAGTTGTTAGGTTGCGTGTGGTTATTCTACTCCCTACTGTGTGTTTTCTAATTTGTCATATGCATTGGGACATTGTGTTGTTGGGACTGGCCGGCATCTTGGGTGAGCTTCTCTGCTCCCCTCTGGCTCCTCCAGGAGCCATCTGTCGGTTTCAAGCAGTCTTTACTGAAGAAAGGTCCCTGTTCTAAGATGCCAACATGGGGACACACTCCCCTGTGCACCTGGTCTGCCCTGGCGGTGGGTTCCCGCACCCCCTCTGGGCTTGGACTGCAGAACAGAAGGGGCTTGGCGTGGGCGAACTTCCCCGCTCACCCCCGGCTTCTGAGGGAGCCTTCTGCTTGTTTCAGGCAGTTTACTGAAGAAATGTCCCTGTTCTAAAATGGCGGTACAGGACACACTCCCTGTGCATCCGGTCTCAGGCACACACTTCTGCGCACTTGGTCTGCCCCGGCCGTGGGTGTCCACTCCCCCGTGGGCTCAGACTGCTGGTTGGAAGGGGCCTGGTGTGGGCTAACTTCCCAGCTCGCCACTGGCTCCTCCGGAAGCCTTTTGCTGGTTTCAAGCAGTCTTTTCTAAAGAAAGCTCCCTGTTCTATGGGGTGTTAGTGACATTTTTTCTGATCGCTCGGTGGCGCCAGAGATCTCTCCTAGTGTCCTTGGGGAGCTGTTTTTTTCACCCCGTGGGACAGGGAACAGAGTGGGAATGGTAGGGAAAACCTCAACGGCTTTGGGGTGCTGTGTCTGCCTTGTGCCCCACCGACGTGGAGAACACATGCCCCGAATTTTGTGCCCCGGGTCTCAGTTCCAAAGCCCTCAGGTCCAGGACACAGGCTGTAGCCCAGTTCAATGGTGCCTTTTGCACCCCGCTCCCATGTACGGGTGCCTGGTTTCTGATTACTCAGTGAGGGGCTTTCACCTCAGTGAGGGCCCCCTCGCGTCTCCCTGCAAGCCTAGGTTGCAGGCTCAGGGACCTGGGCAGCCATCCCTGTTTGCTTTTCAAGTGCGCCGCTTTTTCGCGCAAGCTTACTGGCTGGCCCGGGGCTGTGTGTAGATCTCCAGAGTCTCTGTTTTTCTCTAATGGTGCCTGGAGCCATTCGCTCACCTCCGCGGCGAATCCTGCAGGGTTCTTCACAGCTCCAGTTCATGGGATGTGGTGGCTGAAATAGTTCCTTTCCACTCACAGTCCTGCTTGATGCGTAGTTTGTTCTTGTTTTTCGTTTTAGTTTGTTTTTTCCTCCTTTCTGTTGGTCGGAGAGTGCCGACTTTGTGGGTGGGGGAGGGAGCAGGGTTCTGCGCTTTCCTCCCTTCTAGTCCTCTTTTATGGCAACTTTCTTTTCGGGTAGTTTGCTGAAGTCGTCTGTTTATCTTCCGCGTACCAGTTCTCACTGGGACCTGTACTTTTCCTCCCTATTAACTTTTTTTTAATGGGAGATCTTACTCGCAGCGTTTCCTCGCCGCCATATTGATCCCGATCTCGATATCAATAAGCTGTGTTTTAAAAGTAAATATGGTGTTATATTGACTACTGTATTCAACATTTCAAAATTGGAGTCATAACACAAAAAATTTTTATACACACACATTATGCTATGTGTGTATATGTGTGTATATGTGTGTATTACAGTCTTTATACATTTGCATAGGCAATGTGTATATAGTCATTATACACATTATTTGTTTGAAGAAACTAAGATGGAAATGAAAAGAAAACTGACTTTTCTTTGGCAAGAAGTAGAAACTTGAAGCAGAGTAACAGTATGACTAGGGATCTTTTGTTTATTCAATAATAAAACCAGAAGAACAATACAACCAGTTCATAGCTGTTGCTTTTGCAACATATCTTTGAGAAAATGAAAATGGTAACTTGTCTGAAGTACAAAAGTAAACCTTAGGTGTGAAGACCTTCATCCTCAGCCAACAAAGTCAGCTTTTCACCTGGATTATATTCCATGTTGTGTAATTTTAAAGCAGTTACTAAATTACTGCTATTTTCATGACATGAGAGATTCATTTTTAATATAACTATCTTACTAAATGAAGTAGTTATCTTTAAATATGGAAACTGGTCTCCTGACAAGAATTTTTTTCTTAACCTCATCTCTATTATCTTATATAACAATGCTTAGTTGAAGTTATACTTTTTATAAGGCTATGACTTTTGTTATGTCACAGAGAATTAATGGCATTTATAACTTAATACTTACATTTAACTTAAATGGGTTAGTGTTTGAAATAGGCAACACTATCATTTTAAGAAGTTAATTATAAGGTACAATAAATTCAGAGTTGCTTTTACCGATAATTTTTTTTTAAAGAAATTTAATGGTTCTCTCTGCATGTTTATTTAACTTGATTCCTTATACCATATGGAAGAACATGAAATCAGTTCTGTGTTTATTATTCTAACCACTTTCTATATATTGAGCACCTTTAAGCAAGATAATGCCATCTAGAGAAGAGGTTTTCCCCTAAAGAAAATTAGACATTTGATTGGCTTACCGCCAGTGGTGCTTAACTTTTGAAAATATTTGTCATTATACCTCTAAAAAGGAAAAATAATGGAAAAACACATTACTGTACATGAAAAGTATAAATAGAAAATGCATAGATTCCTTCAGCTGCTGACACAAAATAGAACAATCAAGGCATATTCCTTCAGTTTGTAATTTATATCTTTCAAGGTACATTTATATCCTGGAGGATCCCATTAACATTTTCAAAGTAATATAATTGTTTAATGTTTTATGACAATTCAACTCAATGATTAGGATCACTATTTTAGGCTCTGAAATGTTGCTCGCTCCATTTCATGGCTTTGTAAAGAATTTAAAGTGTTCTCAGTATATCTACAAATAGGCTATAATGTGTGTGTGTATGAAATTCAGTTAATATGGAAAAATGATCAGTTTAATAATGATTAGGAGATAACTTTGTTTTCTTATCATTTATTTTTTGTCATTTTCATCTCTGCTATCTACCTGGAAGATCTCTCACTAGCTGGAAATTGAGAATCCATTTCCTTAGTGCTCTCTTACCTCCTTCATTGTGTGTGTGTGTGTGTATAATTTCCCACTTATTTAGGTCTTTGAAAGTTTTCTCAGGACTGCAGTATACTTTCTTCTTTTATATTCTGGCATTTTAGCCCTAAAACCTCTGCTTTTTTCCTTTAATTTTGTTACTTTTTGTGAGGTGATGTTGTTTTACAATACTGTAAGTGATTTTGAGGTATAGGTTCACAGCTCTTCAATGTGTGTTAAATACCACACCCACCAGCACAGCACACATTGTCCCCCACCTCCTACATCTGCTCCCCAGCCAACACCCACCCACCCTGACAGTTCCCATTCTATAGTCAGAATTCTAGGAACTGCTGTCAGTTTAGCTTTGTCTGACAGTTGGTTTTGCTTCTTTATATTCTAAGTAAGAGATTGTCTGGTATGTGTCATTCTTCTTCTGATCCATTTCTCTTGGCATCATCTCCTCCAGTTCCATCCATATTGTCACAAATGGCAAGAGTTCATCTTATAATCACTGAGAAGTATTCTCTAGTGTAAACAGACCACATCTTCTCAATCTACTCATCTGTCATTAGCACTGAGGCTATTTCCAATCCTAGGTTGTTAAAAAAACAGTGCTGCAGTGAACATAGGATGCCTATTTTCCTTTGAATTAATTTTTATATTTCTTCAGATAGATACCTAGGAATGGAGGTGCTGAATAATAAGACAGATTTTTAATTTCTGTATCTTTTTGTTTTTCTTTTTTTATAAGAGGTGACATTGGTTTGCAACACTCTATGTGATTCACAGGTAGAGAAGCTCACACCTCTTCAGATGTATATCCCCAAACCACACCCACCACAAGGCACCCATAGTCCACCAGGCTCCATAATAGACTACCCTTTTCCCCTCATTCTGCATCTTCTTCCTTTGTCTCTGGTAGACTCAATATTATAGTCATTTTTTGAGGGTTTGTTTTCAATATGATTATTTCTGACCCTTTGTATTCCACATATGAGTGAAACCATCTGTTATCATTTTCCTTCTACCTTATTTTGCTTACATAAACCCCAGCAGTCCCATCCATGTTGTCACCAATGTCAAGTGTTCATCTTTTTTATATAGCTGAGTAGTATTCCATTCCATATATATATATATATATATATATATATATATATATATGCCACATATATATATATATGCCACATTGTAATCCACTCATCTGTCCTTGGGTACTTTGGTTATTTCCCCAACTTGGCTATTGCAAATAGTGCTGCAATGAATACAGGATGTATACAGATCCCTTCAGATGAGGTGTTTTTGTTTTGTTTTGTTTTCATTCTTTGGTTAAATACCTAGTTATGGAATTGCTAGATTGTATGGTAAAGGGATAGTTTGTTGGAGGGGGAGAAAACAAAACAAAAACTGAGTAGGTCTCCTGGTGTAGTGTTTAGAGAAGAAATTTATAAACCAAAAAAAGAAAGACAAAAACCCACACTTGTATGAGCAGTCAATTTACCACAGAGAAGCCAAGAGTATACATGGAGAATGGAAAATCTCTTCAACAAATGATGTTGGAAAAACTGGATCACTGTCTCGTACCACATACAAAAATTAACTCAAAGTGCAATAAAGGCTTTGAATGTAAGATCTGAAACCATAAAATATATTGTTAAAAAGATTTATTTTCACTATTTATGCATCTGAGAACTGGGGTCTGGACAGAGGTGTGTGTGTGTGGAGGGAGGGTGGTAGGAGTATTCCCCAGAGACAGAATTGGGAGCAGAGCAGGTAGATTGACTGAAAGGCACTGCTTAAGGGAGCAGCAGACAAGACAGAAGAGGTCTGCTCTGCTATGTGGGTCACCTTCCTGGCGGGGATCGAACTGAGGTCTGAGGTCATATGATGAGAGCACTGAGACTTCACCCCTAGGCCACCAGGGAGGACTGAAAATAATTTTTTTAAAGATTTATTTATTTATTTATACAAGTCAGAAGTGCGGGAGGGTGAGAGGATTCACCAGAGCCAGAGTGGGGAGCAGAACAGGCAGAAGGACCGAAGTACACTGCTAAGGGGAGCAGCGGGCAGCAGGAGAGGTCTGCGCACCATGTGAGACCCTTGCCGGCCAGTGGCATGGGATCGAACCAGCACTGAAGAGGCTGCGGCAGCTTCATAGCGCTCAACCACTGCACCACCAGGGGAGGCCCCCGAAATTAATTTTTAAATTAGGAAACCTGGAGAGTAAAAGTATTGTCTTCAATAATTAGGAATCTACTGAAATACACTGCTGAGGGGAGCAGCAGGTGAGACAGGAGAGGTCTGTTGTGTCCTATGTAGGTCAGCTCCCTGGCTGGGGATCAAACTCAAGCTATAGCAGTGACAGTGCTGAGACTTAACCCCTAGGCCACCGTGGAGACCCTGAGGGTTACTGTTTCTGAGAGGAGAACATACATGTTGGGTGGGGTGTCGAGTAGAGATAGATAATCAAGGATATCTCAGAAGATAGCCATATGTCTATATATTTACAGCAAGACAGAACTATTCATTGAACCACAGATAGCTGACAAAATAATGCTTTTCAAGATACCATAAAATCAACAAAATGTGAGAGAATATAAAGAATTTGACTACATGCAAATAATATATGTTGAATGTCATCATCTATATTGATGAACCCTGGAAAGTTAACTATAGAATTGAGGCTAGTGGAAGGGAACTGAAGGAGTGAGAACAATGGGGGGAGGGAGAACAATGGGCTATTTTGGTAGACTATGGGTATTTTGGTTGTGTGTAAATTGGGTAGTAGCAACACCTCAAGGGGGAGATCCTGTATTAACCAAAGACATAAACAATGTTGTACATGAGTGATACCTCAATTTAAAAAAAGCAAAAAATGAAAAAAAGACATTTTATGCTTCCCTAACAGTTATAAGTATTTAAGAATTTGAAATCTGCTATGAGCATGCATTGGGGTCTGCTGTGGCTTATTTGTACATGGATTAATGGCACTGGAAAAGAAAGACTCAGAAATATCTCTCAGGATAACCATACATTGAAGTATTATAGAAAAGGGATAAGAAATATTTGTTTAAATTTTTCTTTTTTATCTTTTATTTTCCTATCTTTATAATTGCATTGCTCTACAGTTAGGGTGGGCAATCCCCTCTTCCTCCTCCTGTAAATGTCTTACTTCTCCTTAGTAGTGGCTCCTCTGGAAAGTTGTAGGGGAATAATGCAGGAGAAAGAACCTTTTATGACAATGATCAGTTTCTCTATTTCAGTTATCGCAAGCATTTGGAAGCATGGTGGTTTTCACAAATGTTCTTGAGAAGTTATGATCCAGTGTGTTTCCCACAATCTGGTGACCAAACATGCATTAATTTTTAATTTATATATGTATATATATATATAACACATCATTATTTATTTTTGTGCAGTTGGCTTTCTCCTCTCAGCTGTAATCCCCATAAAATTCCTACCACCAGGTCACCTGTGAACCATCACCATAGTCTCTTGTGCTCTTCCCACCTTGTTTTAATCCCTCCCAGCTGAATGTCTCCAATTTATAGCTGCCTGCTAGTTTTGTCTTCTTCCCCCTCTGACCCCTTATTAAGTTCCCCTATATTCCTTCTGTAAGTGATACCATCTGATAGTTTACTTTTTCCTTCTGATTTATTTGACTGAGCGTAATCCCGTCCAGCTGCATCCATGTTGCTACAAATGGCATGAGTTTATCTTTTGATTGCCGAGTAGTATTCCATTGTGTATAGACCACATCTTCTTGATCCAGTCATCTGTTTTGGGGCATTTAAGTTGTTCCATATCTTGGCTATTGTAAACAGTGATGCAAGAAACACAGCAGTGCCAGTTTCCTTTCCAGTTAACGTTGTGGGTTTTTTTTTTTTTTTTTTTTTTTTTTTGTGTGTGTGTGTGTGTGACTTTTGGGTAGATTCCTAGAAATAGAATTTTTAGTAATGTGAGGAACCTCCATACCGTTTTCCATCGTGGCTGGACCACAAGCATGAATTTAATTTCATGTGGTTTCACCAGCATCCAAAGATCCATGCAGCATAATAAGACATAAAAATCTTTAAGTGAAAGTGAAGAAAAATTGGATGAACCAACTTTGACTTAGAAACTTTGTCCTTTTCTTAACTGGAAAGGACAGCAGAATTTCACTGCCAGGCCTTATTCTTGTATCAGAAACTGTAGAGTGATAGAACTTCAGTGCCTGAACTGTAGCCCTAAATGAGGCCAGCAGACTTGAGGGAAACTTGCAACTTGGAACTGGGTGAATTTAAATTAATTCATTCAAATTTTATTAAAAGTTAAAAATATTGCCTTTGAAAACTATGAATCTGTCAATTCCCCAGATGTTTTAAATGTTCTCAAAAATAAATCATAATATGATGATCATTGTTAAAAATCACTTCATTTCACTAATTTGATGAATGATCCTTTTCCAAGTCCCAGCTGGACCAATCCAGTTATTTCTCTGCCTGTGCCAGAACATACCAATCTCCAGTGGATTTCCCTTTATTCCTTAATGCTACCAAAAGTATTGCCTATGAGAAATGTGGATTAATGAGTGAGAATGGCATCTCCTGGTAGTTTTGATTTGCATTTCCCTGATTACAAGTGATGTTGAACATTTTTTCATATGCCTGTTGGCCATTTGCATTTCCTCTTCAGAGAAGTTTCTTTTTAGCTCTTCTGCCCATTTTTTGACTGGATTATTTTCTTTGTTGTTGTTGAGTCTCATCAGCTCTTTGCAGATTTTTGTGATCAGTCCTTTATCATTAGTGTTGTGTGCAAAAATGTTCTCCCAGTTGGTGGGGTTTCACTTTGTTTTTGTTATTGTCTCTTTTGCTGTGCAGAGGGTGTGGCAAAAAAGGAACTCTTCTGCACTGTTGGTGGGAGTGCAAACTGGTCCAACCACTATGGAGAGCTGTGTGGAGATTTCTGGACCTACTAAACATAGAGCTTCCATATAATCCAGCAATTCCACTCCTAGGTATTTACCCAAAGGACACAGAAACATCAATTCCAAAGAACACCTGCACCCCTATGTTTATAGCAGCACTATTTACAATAGCTAAGCTTTGAAAACAGCCCAAATGCCCAAAAATAGATGACTGGATCAAGAAGATGTGGTACATATATACCATGGGATATTACTCAGCATTCAAAAAAGATAAACACATGCAATTTGCAGCAACATGGATGGCGCTGGAAAGGATCATGCTCAGCGAAATAAGCCAAAAAGAAAAAGAAAAATACCGGATGGTCTCACTCATAGCAGGAATCTAGAAAACTTAAATAAGGGACCAGGAAAATGAATAACTATAAGAAAGTGAAAATCAAAATCAACAAAAAGCTATGAACCAGAGACACTTTTTGGGGGTGGGGGCGGGAGGGGAGGGATTGGGGTCAGAATGGGGGGTTGCAATTGTATGGGGAATATAAAAATAAAATTAAAAAAAATAAAGAACATTATCTTTAATCTACAAAGCTTAGCACTTTATAACTTAAAAGGAAATTGCCCCAACTACATTTAGTAAAGTAGTTTGAAGTACCTTTATCTTTGAATACCTGAATTTGGAGAATTGAGACTAAGGAATGATGGGACTGTTGCCTTTTAAGTGTAAGAACATTGTAAATTTTCACTGTTATCTCATATACATTACTTTCTATAGAAGTAACATCAGTTTACAACACTGTGTTGTGATTCAGAAGTGTGGGTTCACACACCCACCACCAAGACACTCATAGCCCCTGACTATCACCCATGGAGCCCCTTCTACACTGTCTTCTCTTGCTCCCTTCTTCCCTCTGCTAGCCTCAGTTCTACAGTGGGACTTCTAGGGTTTGTTATTGGTTTGGTTCTGTCTTATCCTTTGTTTTGTTCTCTAACTCCATGTATAAGTGAAACTATCCACTAATATTCTTTCTCCTTATTACCTACTCATTGAGCATAATCCCCTCCAGCTCCATCCATGTCACTGTAAATGGCAAGAGTTTTTGATGACTGAGTAGTATTCCATTCTTTCTCTCTCTCTCTCTCTGTGTGTGTGTGTGTGTGTGTTACATTTTCCTAATCTGATCAGTCTGGGCACTTTGATTGTTTCCATAACTTGACTATTATAAATAGTGCTGAAACGAACATTGAAGTGCGTATTTCCCTTTGAATTAGTGTTTTTGCATTCCTTAAGTAGATACCTATGAGTGCAATTGCTGAATCATACAGTAGATCTATGTTTAATGCTTTGAGAAACCTCCATAGTTTTCCATAACCAGTCTACATTCCCATCACCAATGTACAAGGGTTTTATTTTCTATACACTCTCTCAAGCATGTGTATTTTGGTGGTATTTTTGATATAGGCATTTCTTAACAGGGGTTAGATGGTTTTTATTTGCATTTCTCTGACAATAAGAGATAATGTGAATTTTTTCATGTCCCTGTAGGTCACCTTTAGGCCTTATTTGGAAAGGTGTCTGGCACTTCTGCCTGTTTTTTGTATGGATTATTTGTTTTCTTATTGGTTAAATGAACTCTTTGTAGATATTGCCTGTCAGCCACTTGTCAGATAAATAATGGGTGAGTATTTTATCGCACTCAGGAGGGAGTGTTTTGTTTTAATGATAGTTTTCTTTTGCTATGCAGAATCTTTCAGTTTTGAGTAGTCCCATTTTTTTATATCCTCATTTAATTCTCTTGTCATTGGTCACTAATCCACAGAGATAACTCAGTCAAAGTCATGGAGTGTTTTGCTTATGTTTTCTTCTATATGTTTTATATTTTAGATCTTAAATCCAAGTCTAATCCATTTTGGATTACTTTTTCTATATGACATCATGTAGTGGTATAATTTTATACTTTAGTATGAGGTGAGCCAGTTTTTCCATTGCTGTTTGTTGAAGAGAATTTCCTACCTCTAGTGTATATTGCTGCTTCTTTTGTCATAGATTGTCTATATAATTGTGGGGTTGCCTCTGGGCACAATTTATACGCCAATGTTAGGTGCTTTTATTTATATTTCAATGCTACACTGTTTTGATTACAATAACTCCATAGTATAGTTTGAAGTCTGGGAGTTTGATACCACCATTCTATTCTTCTTTTTAGGTCAGGATTGTATTGCTCTGTGGGGTCTTTTGTGGTTCCAAATGAATTTCACTAATGTTTGTTCTATTTCTTTGAAGAATGCCATTGAAACTTTGATAAAGATTGCATTGAAACTATATGTTTCTTTGGGTAGGATGGGCATTTTGACAATGTTAATTCTTCCAACACATGATCGGAAAATACCTTTCCATTTCTTTGTGTTTCTTCTGTATCCTATAGCTGTGTTTTGTAGATTTCATTTTACAACTCCTTCACCTTCATCGTTGTTTATATTTTTTAGAAATTGTAAATGGTATTGTTTTCTCAATTTCTTTCACTTATTTGTATACAAGAACACAACTTATTTTTGTAAATTGATTTTGTGACCTGTCAGTTTACTCTACTGATTTATTATTTCAATTAGTTTTTTAGTTGAGTCTTTGGGGTATTCTGTTTTTATTATCATGTCATCTGCAAATAGTGATAGCTTTATTTCTTCTTTCACAATATGGATTCCTTTTATATGTTCCTGTTGCCTAATTATTCTAGCTAGAACTTCCTGTATTATGATGAATGCTAGTGGTGAAAGTGAACATCCTTGTCTTGTACCTGATCTTAAAGCTTTCAATTTTTCACCATTTTAGGATGATGTTGGCTGTGAGGTTGTCATTCATATATTGCCTTTATTTTGTCGAGGTATGGTTCTTCTATCCCCATTTTTGAGGGTTTTTTAATAATAATAATGAATAAATGTTGAGTCTTTTCAAATGCTTCCTCTATATCTATTGATATGATCATGTGATTTTTATCTTTGCTTTTGTTAGTGTGGTGAATAGCCTAATCAATATTTGGCTGTTGAACCTACTTGCAGCCCTGAAGAACTGTCACTTGGTCCTGATGTATGATCCTTTTAATGATTTTGTTAAGGATTTTTCATCTATGTTCATCTGTTATATTGGTCTTTAATTTTCTTTTCTTTTCTTTTTTTTTTTTTTTTGTAATGTTCTTTTCTGCTTTTCCCATGAGAGTAATGTTGGCCTTGTAAAATGCGTTTGGAAGCATTCCCTCCTCCTCAATTTTCTGGTGGACTGAGAAGGGTAGCTGTTCATCTTTGAAGGTTTGATAGAACTCATTATTGAACCATCTGGTCCTGGACTTTTGTTTTTTTGTGCAAATTTTGATTACAATTTCAATTTGTTTACATGTGATGGCTCTGTTCAGATTTTCTATTTTCTTGATTCAGTTTCAGAAGGCTGAATACTTCTAAAAGTGTGTCCATTTCTTCTTAGTTATTCAGCTAACTGGTATACATATGTTCACAGCAATCTCTTTTGATCTGTATTACCACAGCTCTGTAGTAACTTCTTTTTTCAACCCTCATAACAAAATGCATGAGTCATAACAGCATAGTGGCTAAGAGCTTGCTGTTGGAGTGAGACTTGAATTGAAATCTAAAATCTATATTTAATAGCTTTGTAATCTTGATCAGATTACTTAATCTATCAGTCTTATATTCCTTACATAAAATAAAATGAAGTGATTGAAAACTCGTGGAATTGGTTTGCAAATTAACTGAGTGTATAATATGACACACATTACCTAATGCATTTTAAGTGTTATGATTATTATCACCTATTTCATTGTCATCATAATTGTTAAAAACATCATTTCAGAGATCAATAAATTAAGACAAAAAGGATAAATGGCTTTTCCAACTACACATAAATAAGTAATATGAGCCACAACTAGAAACTAGTTCCTCACTTTCTTTTGAATATATGAAGAGTTTTTCTCATGAAGTAGATCTAGAAGAATAATGTAAAGCTATGAAAATTAAATTTGACTAGGAGATACTGCATTTAGATACTAGGTAGTATCTTAATATGCATGAGTGCACTTTTAAAGCATTATTCTTTATTGTCATATTTCTAGAAAATACATTGATACAGCATTCCCTGTACATTTTTAGTGCACTTTGAAGACATACAGCTAGAACAGATCTTCTTTTAAGGCTAATTTTGGTTTTCTGAGTCAGTGAGCATTTTGCTATGAATAGATGTTCCATGGAAGCCTAGAATTTACTTTCTAATTCAGATAGGTAATAATTTCAGTGTAAGTAAATTATCTTACATATTAAAAGCTAAGTGTGCCATTTCTGTATCTGACTTGGAAATAGTGAAAAATCATTTTGGGATTCCAATAATTCTAAGTTTCTACTGTTATATCAGTTTTATATTACTGAATAAAAATCATCAGAGATTATTGCCTTAGAAAACAATAACTTATTTATTACAAGTATTTTATAGAAGTGTATTCATTTTGTTTATCAAAAGCATTAAATTCATTTTTTTTGTTCCATCTATATAATTAAATAAAATTTGAGTAACATGAAATGGCATGAATTAATACTGGTTATTGGATCAGATAAAAGTACCATAGAAGATCAGTAATGGCTCTTAGTGAAGGCTGGTTTGGAGTCTTTCATTACAGTAACATTTGGTTACTATAAATCATTTTAGATTACTAAGAAAAAGATGTCTGGAATTTTTAATCCATTATTCCTTGTTCATCAGTTTTGTTTTAGTCAGGACTTTTACAGGGCTAGCAAAAACATCAATCTACATTTTATTTAAAAAACCTATAGTTTTACAAAAGTGAATGTATTTGTTCCTTTCTTGCTAGTCAAAGTAGGTAGTTTTTTAAATATTATGTGAACTCAAATATTGACCTTCTGTAGGTGTTACCAATTAGTTGTTATTGTTATTTTAATTCATCATCTTTATTCCCAGTCCTCTTTACATAGAATTGATTTATATGAATATGGAAGAAATATGTTGCCTTTTTTTATTTTTTTTTTTTAGATTTATTTATTTATTTATTTATACAAGCACTGGGTGCAGTCAGAAGCGCGGGAGGGTGAGAGAATTCACCAGGGCCAGAGCAGGATGCAGAACAGGCAGAAGGACCGAGGCACACTGCTGAGGGGAGCAGCAGGCGGCAGGAGAGGTCTGCACACCATGTGGGACCCTCGCCAGCAGCCGGGGATAGAACCAGCGCTGCAGAGGGTGCAGGCAGCCCGGCAACCCAGCACTCAACTGCTGCGCCACCGGGGAGGCCCGAAATATGTTGCATTTTGATAAAAATCTTTTACTGTATGTGTATTTTAATCTCTTAAAAAAATGACAAGTGGTGTGTGGGAGAGGGGCCAAAATAGGGGAGGGGCGAGCACTAGGGACTACGGTGATGGTTCATGGGGTAATGTGGTGGTAGAAGATGTATGGGGATTATACATGAGGGGAGAAATCAAATATTGTATAAAAATGAACAATGATGTAAGAAAGAGAAAAGTTTGAAAAGGAGTCAGGGGCCATATGGATTATGGTAGAAGACTATGGATGCCTTGGTGGTGGGTATGATGTGGTAACACACATCTGAAGAGGTGTGGACATGTACTTCTGAATCATATGCAATGTTATAAACTGTTGTTACTTCAAAAAAAAATGTTTGACAATATGTGGCTAGATTCTCTACTTAGGCTTAAGTTATCAGGTGATTGCATTTTCATCTGGACCATAAGATCTTTTGCCAAGCTCATTTCTGTTATTAGTGGAATTTAGATTCCTTTATAGGACTAAAGCCCTTCTTTTCTTACTGTCTCTCTTCTAGGACTGATCTGAGCTCCTAAAGGCCCTCTTTATCCTTGCAGTGACCCCTTCCATCTCAGCATCAGAGCACTTATCTCTCATACTTGCAACCTCTGCAAATTTCCACTATTGGCCAGAAAAGAAATTATTTTTAAGGGGCTCATGTGAATATGTTAGGCTCACCAAGATACTCACCTGACTAAGTCAACTGATTAATAATTTTTATTAAATCTTCAAAAATCCCTTTTGACATATAAGGTAGCAAAATCACAGAGATATGTCATTATATTCATAGATTCTACCTGATACAATGGGGAAAGATTGTGTGAGAGCAAGGGGCATTGGGGTTCATCATATGTAGGTTATTGAAGCTATCTGAATATCTCCCCAGCATCATCTTTTCTCAAACAGGCTTCATTGTTTCCATAATTATATCTAAGTTTAGTATAAGTCCTATTAACTTTATTTTCATATATATTTTATGTTTTTCCTACTATGTCATTACAATATAGTTATAACTGTATAATCCATGCATTGCTGCAATATGTACTTTCTACTCAATCTGAGCTCTTACTTCTATGTTGCAGGATTCTATGAATCCATACTTCAATGTAGTGATTTTCAAGGATATCATATTAAATAAAACACAATGTGTTTTAATTAATTAAAACAATCATTAAATCATACCATCCTTGAAGACTTCTAAGGCTATCAACTGAGGTCTTACCTATAAATATTCAACTTTATTTTTTCTCTCTACTAAATCCATACCCCCATTATGTAGGTAATTTAATGCCTCACAACACAATGTTAAGATTACTACCAATTTTATCTCTCTGTCTGAGATGATCCTTTGTCTTGAAAATTTTCCCCTTAAAACACTGAGTTATTCCAGTGCCTCCCTCAGACTTCCCTTTATTCCTGATTATAGTTTAATATATGATAGTCTTCTCTGCCTAATTAGATTATAGCTCATTTGCTTAACTATGTTATAAAGTACTCAAGAGTAGATATATTTGTATCTTTTAATTTTGTGTTGATATATAGTTGTCTCACAAAATATACATGCTATTTTCTCTTAATAAGGAAATCTTAAACTCAAAGGCAAAAATTTGTTACTGAGAAGTACACTTTTACACACTGATTTAAAGTGGCTGTTCTGAGTTCATAAAACATACTAGAAAATGAAAGCATTAAATGTTAGATACTAGGTTAAATTCTAACAAAAGGCCAATTACTTGGTTAATTGCAGCCAAATGATTTTAAATTAAATTATCCTAATAATACTGACAGTTTTCTCTTCTTGTTTCCTAGAAGAGATCTTGGGAGCACAACAAAAATTATATTCATATTTGATTTTACAGGAAAATATCTGAAAACGTTTCCATCAACTTTTTCTATAAATTTCTATAAATTCTATAAATTTCTTTTTTCCTTATAATATCTATGTGTCTATCTATCTATCTATCTATCTATCTATCTATCTACCTACCTACCTATCATCTATCTATCATCTTTCTTACTAGTTTTGTTTCTCTGCCTTCTTACAGGTTTGTTCTAATGTTTCAAGTGGAAGGATGCTTCTAACACAAATAACCACAATAGAATATTACCATTGTCAATATTGTGTCATCTCTATTTCTACCCACTCCTTTCCTTATTGATTTGAAATAAATTTCAGATGTCAAGTTATTTCATCTCTCTCTCTCTCACTCACTCACTCTCTTTCACTATCAATCTTTTAAGGACAAACTTAGTAAAAATACAATCATAGTGCCACTATCAGACTTCAAATTTAAACAATTATTTTAATATCAGTAAAAGCCCAGTCAGTGTTGAAATTCCAGTGATTTAATCAATTCTGGGAAATGTTTTTAGATTACATGTATCAGAACCCAAGTAAGGTTCACACACTGAGACTATTTCACACATTATATTTACTTGGTCAATCTCTGTCTCTTTCTTCTCTGTCTTTTCATCCTGTTTTCCTCTGTCTTTGTTTCCCTGTTCTCTGTCTCTTGAAATTTATGTATGATAGTAACTGCTCACACTTTCTGAGGATTCCTATGACATAAATACTGTTCAAGTGCTAATATATAAGAGCTCTTTCAAGAAACAATGGCGTATCCAGGTACCAAGTATTCTACACTACCATTTTCTTCCCACCTCCATCTTTTTTTAACCCTTTTCCCCTCCCCTTGCCCCCCATCCAAACTCAGAAGATCACTTCACTTCTCAGCATCTGCTAACTTTTATGAGTGCTTGCTCTGTCAAATCATCTGCTATGTAAATGTCCAATATTTGTCTTTATCATTTTGACTTCTTCCCATGAATTCACCATTTGCTGGAAATGACAACATGTTATCATTCCTTATGACTGAATAGAATTCTAAGGTGTAGTAAACCACATCTTCTTGATCCAGGCCTCTGTCACTGAGCACAGAAGTTGTTTCTGTGTTCTTGCTATTGGAAATAATGTTACAAGAAAAATTGTGGGGCTTATGGATTTGGAGGTTGATGGTCTTGTGTTCGTAAGATAGATTCCCAAGATTTGAATACAGTATTTCCATTTTTTGTTTGTTTGTTTTTAGATAATCCATATCACTTTCCAGTTTACATTTCCAACAATAGAGTAATGTGCTTCCTCTTTCTGTGCATCCTCTCCATTAGGTATTTACCCAAATGACACAGAAACATTAATTCCAAAGGACACCTGCAACCCTATGTTTATAGCAGCACTATTTACAATAACTAAGCTATGGAAACAACCCAAATGCCCAAAAATAGATGACTGGATAAAGAAGATGTGGTACATATACACAATGGAATATTACTTAGCAATCAAAAAAGATAAACACATGCAGTTTGCAGCAACATGGATGGAGCTAGAGGGGATCATGCTCAGTGAATAAGTCAGAAAGAAAAATAAAAATTCTGGATGGTCTTACTCATAGAAGGAATTTAGAAAACCTAAATAAGGGACCAGTAAAAAAGACTAATTAATACAAAGTAAACATCAAAATCAACAAGCAACTATAAACAGAGACACACTACGAGGGGAGGGGGCCAGGGAGAGGAAGGATCAGGGTCAAAATAAGGGGGGTGCAATTTTATGGGGAATATAACCAAAATGAAAATGCATACATTGTGCAAAAATGAAAAATGATGTAAGAATTATATAAAATAAAATATTAAAAAAAAGTTGTACTGCTGGGCATCTTTAAAATATGTGCTGTGCTCATAGCTCACAAGTATGAGATGATATCTCATGGTAAATATGACCTCCAGGACTCTTGCTATTAACAGTGATGATGAACATGTGTCCATGTGTCTGTATATCCTCTTTGTCCATTCAGATACATGTGGACATATTGCTTTTGCTTTAGTACTTCTTTCCTACCTGGCTTGGTGGTAATAATTTTTGATCTCCAATTTCCCTTTCCTTCTGTCTTGAATGATAATCTAGCAGTGCTTTAAAAGTTTTTTTCTTTGAGAGCTTTAAAAACCTTCTCTCATTCCTTGGTTGCCTATAAATGTTCAGCTGAGCTGCCTGTGGCCAGTCTAGTAGTTGTCCCTTGTTGGTTATTCTCTCCTCTCTTTGGATGCTTTTTATATTCTGCTCTTGTTATTGACCTTCAAGTGTTTGATTATAATGTGTCTTGGAGAGTGTCAGTCTGGTAGTATCTTGTTCAAACTCTTGGGCCTCCTGGATCAGGAAGTCTGGTCTGTTTCCAAGTAGAGATGGTACTCAGTGGTTATTTCTTTAAGTTGATTTTCTATGCTTTCTCTTTCTGTTCTCTGCTTGGCAGCCACAAAATGTGGTTGTTATTTCTCTGTAGTTTATCCCAGAGAGCACTTACACTGTCCTTATTTTGCTTTTATTCTTTTGTCTCTTTTTTATTCTATGTCTTCTCCATCACTGCACTTTCAAACTTACAGATTTTCACCATTATTTGTCTACTTTTGAGGCCTTCTATCATATTCTTTAATTTTTGGTGTTATAGGTTCATTAGTTCTAGTTATAACAGACTCCTTTTTTTTTTTTGGTGTTTATTATGTTCCTATTTTACGTAATCCACTGATTTTGTTAAATTAGGAACCATGGTTACAACTATTGCCTTAATATCCTCTTCAGGCATATCCCACAAAATTCTGCTTGGTCCCTAAAGTCCTGATGGGGGTATTTACCCCTGAGTCAGTAATAACAGAGCAGCCCTACACCATAGGCCCCTCTCCCTCCCATGAGTTGTATTGCTCTAAACACAGTTCAATTATTGTTTTTCCTACCACTTTCCCCTTTTGATCCTCATGTATGTGGTTGTTACCCATTTATCTTTCAGAGGTTGTTGAATTTTCTTTGTAGTAATTTGCCTGTGAATTAGTGGAGTAGATGAGGCCAGTGTTCATACTCTGCTGCCATTTTGGCAGCCTCCCCGTCTTGCAGTTTTCACTTGCTGTTCTTCACTAGATAGCTGTCCTGCCAGCCCCTTAAACCCAACCTTGTGTCCAAAGCAAGAGTTCACAATATTTATTTGTGCTTCTTTTCATATTTTTCACTTCAGCTCCTCCATTAATACTTTCACTTCCAGTTAATGATTTCAGAACCCAGTTAGCCACACAATATGAAAACTTTGGAAACATCTGTCACTCCTCCCCACAGGGTTCGCCTTTGATTGCCATATCTTTCTTGCAAATTTGCCTTTTACCTATAATATCCTCTCCACTGTACAACTCTATTAATCTTTCAGGTATAATTTCATTAAACCTTCATTAAATCAGCTATTTCTGGGGATTTCCATAGCATTATGGCTTTTATTTACATTTGGGTGTGATTGTTTTGTGTCTATTGGCATTCTCATTGTGACAAGTTATCTGTATCTATTTGGTTTGAATAAGTGGAGTAGTTGAGGCCAGATCCATACTCTCCCACCATATTGCCAGCCTCTCCATTTTGCAATTTTCAGTGGAGTTTTGTGTGGATCAGATCATTCCTGTGTCCCTGCAGTTTAGTTCTGTGCCTTGGCACACGTATATGCCCCACAAATATTTCTTGAGTTTCCTGTGCCCTTATATATGCATCACAATATGACTTCCTTTTCCAATATTGTACATTTCCACTATGCATTTTTCTATTAAGCATTTTCTATTGCGTGCATTTCTAAAATCTTGATGAGACACTATTTTTCATAACTTCAGATTTCTCCGCTGAACTGACTAGACAAGATTGGTGATGAGCCTTTAAAATGTCAATCAATTCTTCTGAGTCAGCCCTGTGATAACTGGTGTCATCATGCTTTTATTTTTTGTAGTGTATTTTCCCAGTTAGTCCTGAATCACTTTTAAATAAATCAAAGACTTCACAAGTTCCCAGGCAAACACTAAATATGTATCAACAGCCATAAAACTTTAGCTGCTTTAAAAAAATCCTTTCCCTTTGGATTCAGGAATGAAGTCATCTGAATCCCAGTACTAATTTTTTGATCTTCCATTGTGACATGACTTTCTTTAAATATTTTTGTACAACTACAGGGAATTTTCTGATCCTAATGTCTATGTTATAGTCTTTTCATGAAAGAAAAATATTTTAGGCTTATGATACCAGCTTTTCTGGATATTATCATTTTCTATCCAATATCATTGAAAAGATTCTTTCTTCCAGGGGTACTTGAGAATTCTGATGTTATGTACTCTTCAAGAGATATTTGAGATGAGACTCAAAATAGACTCTTGGCATTGGTTTTGACTTACATAAGCATCTTGGCTCCAAAAAATTGGAAAAATTTCCCCAAACCTTTATTTTTAACCTACTATGAGGAGTTTGTTAGGAGACAAAGGATAAATGCTCCTGTTGGGTCCATCCAGCCTAATCTTGCATGTCACAATTTTCTCCCTTTGTTCAGTAAACACTAGAGGAAATATTACCATCATTTGCACTGACATCTGGTTTGGTGCATTGTAAAATGTGGACATTGTTATTTGTTTTGTATTTTTTTTCTATTTATATCTCTATATATATATATTTGCATCATTATTTATTTTTGTACAATTTGCTTTCTCCTCTCAGCTGTAGTCCCCATAAAATTCCTACCTCCAAGTCAGCTGTGAACCATCACCATAGTCTCTTGTGCTATTCTCACCCCTATTTTGATCCCTCTCTCTTCCTCTCCCCTGCTGAATGTGTCTGATTTATGGTTGCCTGTTAGTTTTGTCTTCTCTCCCACCCTCATCCCTTATCTGGTTTCCCTGTATGCCTCCTCTAAGTGAAACCATCTGATTTTTTTTAAAGATTTTATTTTTTTTATACACAAGAACCAGAGTACAGGCCAGATGCACAGGAGGGTGAGAAGATTCACCAGAGACAGAGTGGGGAACAGAACAGGCAGACTGATGAAATACACTGCTGAGGGGAGCAGCAGGCAAGACAGGAGAGATCTGCCATGCCATGTAGGATTCTCGCTGGCCTGCAGGGATCAAACCTGTGCTGCAGAGGCTACAGATAGCTTCACAGTGTGGCACTCAACCGCCAGCACCACCAGGGAGGCCCCCCATCCGATATTTTTATTTTTTCTTCTGATTTATTTCATTGAGCATATCCCTTACACCTCCATCCATGTTGCTGAGAATGGCATGAGATTGTCTTTTTTGATTGCTAAGTAGTATTCCATTGTGTATATAGACCACATCTTCTTGATCCAGTCATCTGTTTGGGGGCATTTAGGTTGTTTCCATATCTTGACTATTGTCAATAGTGCTGCAATAAACAAGGAGTGCAGTTTCCTTTCAAATGAATGTTTTTGTGGCCTTTGTGTATATTCCTAGGAGTGGAATTGCTGGTTCATATGGTAGTTCCATTTTTAATATTTGAGGAACCTTCACACAGCTTTCCATAGTGGTTGGACCAGTTTGCATTCCCACCAGTAGAGAAAGAGGGTTCCATTTCTCTATATCCTCGCCAACATTTGTTGTTACCATTTATTTTTTTTAATATGCGCCATTGCACTGGTGTGAGGTGGTAGAGAGATAGACATTTTTAAATCAATTAATTTATTAATTCAACTATCTTTCAAGATTCATTAATGTACCAGTCATTGGTAATCAGAAATAAATGACACAGCTCATATCTCAAGGACTTTGCCATCTATTAAGTATTATTTCTTCCCCAAACGTTCTATTCCACATCTAAAATTGTGAAACACAAACTAAAATGATTTCTCCTAACCTAGACTAACAATGCTGTGTATCAAAAAGTGCCTCTGAATAAGCTAATATCACTCAGCTAAAAGTAGGGGGATTCAAGCCATTAAAAGAAATGTGGGGCCTCCCTGGTGGCTCAGCGGTTGAGCTCTGGGTTGCGAAGCACTCGGTTGTGAAGCTGCCCGCAGCCTCTGCAGTGCCGGTTCGATCCCCGGCTGCTTCCCGGGCCTCTGGGGGAGGGTCCCACATGGCGCACAGACCTCTCCTGCCGCCCGCTGCTCCCCTCAGCAGTGTGCTTCGGTCCTTCTGCCTGCTCTGCTCCCCGCTCTGGCTCTGGTGAATTCTCTCACCCTCCCGCACTTCTGACTGTACCCAGTGCTTGTATAAATAAATAAATAAATCTTTAAAAAAAAATCTTTAAAAAAAAAGAAATGTGGTCCTTTCATTTGCTACCTCTTATCAAGACTGCTCATCTCTGTGGTCACATTTAAGTTTCAGTGGTTGTACAATGCAGAACTACAATGGACATTGTTTACAAAGGTTAAGATGCCAGGACACTGTGCATAGAAGTTACATTCTTCATGACCAAATACCCTGACCCAGTGTTGTATTTTTTTCCTTTAAGCCATCTTTCTCATGGCCTTTCAGGAATAAGTTACCAACTTGTTTCTTCACTTCAATTTGTTCAATGTTTTTTGAGCTCCTGTTATGTTCAGTGCTTCTCTTAATGGACAACAGAGAGTTATAAAGATAAATAAGACATGAATATGTAATTTAATAGACATTAAACTCTAATAATTTTCTTTGCAGATTACATATCCCAATGGAACCACAGAGAAAAAGACTTAATAACTCCTTTCTCAGGGATCTTACCCTAATGGATGTGTTCAGGTTGGGCAAAAACTGGCAATGGCATTTACTTAATGAAAACCATATGGAGAAGCTGTGCTCTTGCAT
This sequence comes from Talpa occidentalis, assembly GCF_014898055.3. Classification (NCBI taxonomy): domain Eukaryota; kingdom Metazoa; phylum Chordata; class Mammalia; order Eulipotyphla; family Talpidae; genus Talpa; species Talpa occidentalis. The sequence goes on along the minus strand of NW_023601653.1, from coordinate 43,453,598 downwards.
TAGGTCTCTCAGCAAACATTACCTTTGTTTTCCTTTGGTGCTTCCTGAACTCAAGAATAGGAGACCAGAAAGACGCCAAACCATTTCCTTCCAGATTTCCTAGGGAGGGACCTTGCCTTCACCAGCTAAGCCATAGTGCTTAGTAAATGCACATATTTCATTGTAACTCTCATTACAATGACAACATTATAATAAAAACAAGCTAATGAAAGAGTTGGCATTCTATCATGACCATCTGTGAATTCTGTGTGCTGGTACTTGGTGTTCAGAGGGCAACTGGAATTTTGAACTGTCTCTTGGTTTTGCAGTGAGAATGAAGGATCACATTCTTCTGCTTATGCCTGCTTGTTGTATTTTTCCCTCTAAACAGCAAGGTTAGAAATAGTGATACCCAATCATTTGAAATGCTTTTGTCATGCCACATTCACAGATTTTTACTTTGTTCTAAGAAATTATAGAACATGATCTGACTTAGTTTGATCAAGCCACAACATTTTAGAGTATTGTAGAATGAAACAAAAACAATGCTTGCTTCCTTTTATTTATTTTTATTTTTTTAAAGATTGATTTTATTTATACAATAGCTGGGGAACAGGCCAGAGGCATGGGAGGGTGAGAGAATTCACCAGAGACAGAGCAGGGAGCAGAACAGATAGACGGATTGAAAGCACTGCTGAGGGGAGCAGCAGGCGAGACAGGAGAGGTGCTGCACCATGTGGATATCTTCCTGGCTGGTCAGGAATTGAACCGTGCTGCAGAGGCTGCAGACAGCTTCACAGTGCAGTGCTCAACCTGCTGCACCACTGGGGAGGCCCAATGCTTGCTTCCTTTTATTTTTTTAAAGATTTGTTTATTTATGCATATAAGAGCTGGGGTATAGGCCAAAGATGAGGGGGGTGAGAGGATCCATCAGAGACAGAGTGGGGAACAAAACAGGCAGATTGACTGAAATACACTGCTGAGGGGAGCAGCAGGTGAGACAGGAGAGGTCTGCTTTGCCATGTGGATTTCTCCCTGGCTGACCCAGGGATCAAACTCGTGCTGCAGAGGCTGCGGATTGCTTCATAGTGTGATGCTTAACCCCTTGCACCACCAGGGAGGCCCCTTGCTTCCTTTTAGACATTAATTGTTGGCCATGTGATCAGAAAGAAATAGAATGTTCATAAACGGATTCCAAGTTGATAAGCATTTTAGGAACATGAATAATAGCTAATATGTGAGAACAAATAAAAGCATATTTATCATTTCAAACCACATGAAAATGCTAATTTGGGGAGGCTAAGACACGGTCAAATTTTGGTGATTTGTTTGTTTCCACTTGTATATATCAATTTCATATATTAGGAGGGTCTGTGCATTCCTATTACCTATTTTAAGTAAAGTGAAATTGTATGATAGTTAACTCTAACCGAGTTAGCCCTCTGTGGATAATCCATGGGGAATGCCAGTTCTCTCTCAACTGGATGCCTTCTTTCAGCTATTTGTGCAAAACATCAATTGTAACATGGTTATGACTGGAAGAAGGGAAGCGATGTTAACTCATCTAGTTACTTAAAATAGTATTTCAGTATTTTAAAACTCCAGAAGTCAAGAAGGAGTGGTTATAACACATTTGGGAGATTATCTGGGTGTACCTTGCGGCTACATTGTCTTAATGACCATATATATTGATTACCATGTATAAAAGATATTTGAGTAGGCTATAGAATATTGTGTTTCCAGATGAGAGCAAGATAATATCAAATTTCTGAGAATATCTGCAGATTTTTTTTTTCTGAAGGGAGAAAAAGTGATTTACTACTCACAAGGGTGAGTCCTTGCTCAGACTTAGTAGGTATGAGTTCTCATTAGTTCCATCAGTGTAAATCTGTGGGACACTATTAAGTGCCCTGACCTTTCTGGAAGCATTCTGTTTGTTACTTTACCAACAGCCTTATACAACTGTAATCCACATGTCTGTAGCCATAACTCTGTGGTTCTTAGGAGACCACCCCCACAGGTTTGGAATCAATGGATTAGAAACATTGCTAGCCATTTAAATGTCGCATTCTAATTTCTATTCATCTCAGAGGGATTAGCATGAATTGACAAAATGCAAACAAACTGGAAATTTGAAAACATGAAAGTGAAGAGACTTAACTGCATGAGCTGGTAATTATGTATGAAAACTTTCCATTCGATGGGTGGCCAGAAACCAGCCAATTGATCAGCCAGTATACGCTACTGGTGCTGGCTGCAGCCTGAAAGGAAATAATCTAGATAATTGTTTGATTGGATGCTATTTAATTAGAGAAGCTGGAACTCCCAAGAATCTCACTCCAAAGTAAACATCTTTTCAATCATATTGGTTCAATAAAAAAATCCAAAGATGTTGCGTTGATGGCAGGCATCCACATCCTCCCATTCTAGCTGCCATGAAAATACTATTGTTAACTGTTCCCTGTCTGTCCCAGTAAGTCTCTGCCACTGCTGTTCGTCAATGTTAAGGGCTTCTAGAATATAATCTTCTCATATTACCCCTATAACAAAAAGGGAAAATAAAGGACAGGGATATTCAGGAGCTTCCTCTGCGTAATGGTTATAACACAGACTGCCATGATTCTTTTATGATCTGATGACCTTTTATCGTTTACACCTTACATTTTAAATATAACTTGTAAAAACTGTGACCTGGGTCTGGTTATTCGAACTTCCTGTGACTGAATTTCTGCTTATCGATCAGGCATGGTGATGGTAAGGTTGTTGAAGAGATTATGAGTTAATTTGTGTAAATCTCTTACTCCAGGGCCTGGTGCATTGTAATTGGCATAGAAATTGCAATAATAATTTATAATTTTTACTCTCTCATTCATGGAGGTTTCACATAAAAGTATCTGCTTTTGCATAATCTCACCAAGTCATGTCTCTCTTAAATTGGTGGTTTTGACTTATTTTCTGAGCATGGTTAGTAGTCCAGGAAAATAAACCACATATAATATACTTGCTTCTGCTGTTATGTTTAAATAAGGCACTCGGTATAATTTTTGAGATGGAATAACCAGTATTTTGGTCTCCATTTTCCTTTTCTTTTTTCCATACTTTTTTTAAAGATTTATTTATTTATGCATACAAGAACTGGGGTATAGGCCAGTGTGCGGGAGGGTGAGAGGATTCACCAGAGACAGAGTGGGGAACAGAACAGGCGGAGCTATTGAAATAAGCTGCTGAGGGCCTCCCTGGTGGTGCAAGGGGTTAAGATGCCAGTAAGCAACCCACATGGTGCAGCAGGTCTCTCCTGACTCTCCTAACTTGCCTGCTGCTACCCTCAGCAGTGTATTTCTTTTTATCTGCCTGTTCTGTTCCCCACTCCATCTCTGGTGAATCCTTCTGCACCTCTGGCCTGTACCCCAGTTCTTGTATGCAGGAATAAATAAATCTTTTTAAAAAAAGAAATAATCTGCTGAGGGGAGCAGCGGGCGAGACAGGAGAGGTCTGCCGCGCCATGTGGGTATGTCCCAGCCTGCCGGGATCGAACTGATACTGCAGAGGCTACAGACAGCTTCACAGCGCTGCACCCAACCACCTGTGCCACCAAGAAGGCCTGTCTTTTTTCCACACTCTTGAGAGTTAAGTTGTAGACCTCCTTCACTGAGCTGTATGCATTCATATTTAAAGATTGCCATTTTTATTCTTTCTGTCACATTAAATATCAAATAGCAGACAAAATACCTAGTACAATTTCATTCATGAGTAATAAAATATTATCAGAAACTTTTTCGGAAGGTCTGTAGCTATCCTCTTTGTCAAAACATAAGTATGTAATAAAATTAGGAAAATGTCCATGAAAAACTTTCAGAAGGGATATTATATATTAGGTAAATGAATTATATCAGATAAATCAAATTCCTGAGGTTGAGTTGGTACAGATTTAGTCTTAGGAAACTCTCACACAACAGCTGTTACGATAAATTCTAATTACCAAGAAGATTTAATGATTACTTTCCATGACGCTATGCACCATGACATCATTACCATAAATAGGAAGAACTTCTCTAAATATCTTGTAATAAATGGGATTTCTGATGCTTGGCAAACACTTATTCCAAACTCCCAGCTTTTGACACATAAATGTGTCTCTGACTGAGTATATAATTTTGCCTATCAGTTTACATATTTAGACCAATGAAGGAACATGAGAGCATAACTTCCTAAATAATCACTCCTCACAAAAGGAGGTTCCACTTGGAATGTTGGACAGCATGCTAGGGGGATATTAGAGGTACTAATCTGTTGGCCACAGGCTGTGATCAGTACAGTGGACACTGACCACAGCTGGCAAGTTGCTGGAGTAGTCTTGCTTATTTCACAGAGCTGATCCTGTAGTGCTGCAGAAGAGGGAAGTGGGAAGTTTTGTGAAGGAGCCTAATGAGACAAAGATGGGGAGGTTTGAGGGGATTGTATGTACCCACTATGTACTCAACTATGTACCCACAGACACAGCCACCCTGTACATCTTCAAGAGGTGTGTGTATTACAGCATCCTGTGGGGCATGTATTTGAAAAGCTGGGTGATAAGAAAATACCCTTAGTACCAAAAGGAACTTTGAACACACAAATCTCCTTTTTTTTTTTTTTTTTGCATGGAAAGCTCCTTTTTGTGTTTTTGTTTGTTTGTTTGTTTTGCATAGAAGAACTGGTGTACAGGCCAGAGGTTCAGGGGGGTGAGAGGATTCCCCAGAGACAGTGGGGAGCAGAATAGGTGGATCTACTGAAATCCACTGCTGAGGGGAGCAGTGGGGGAGACAGGAGAGGTCTCCTGCGCCATGTGGGTCAGCTCCCTGACCAGGGATCGAACTTAGGCTGTAGGGGTGACAGAGCTGAGACCTAACCCCTAGCTACCAGAAAGGGCCTTGAAAAAAATCATAGGCTCCCAGCATCTTCCACTAAAGAATGAGCCACGAGACAGTGCACCCTGGCAAGTCTCCAGGCCACAGTTCTCTGAGCCCTGAGTCCTGGGAGGAGAAGGCCTAGAGATCAGGCCTTATGGGGCTCAGCTATGGGCATGATGATGGGACCAGTCTAATTATCCCTCCTTTGTACGATTAAATTGAATCCAAGGACTTCCTCATTCATTTCCAACCACATTATGTTCACGCATTTGCGTGTTGCCGCCTTCAGTAAAGCAATGTGCTTGCAGTGAGAACCGCACACCAACATCCTCCTTGGGACACACATTGAACTAACCAAGGTCATTTGTGATTGTTTTTTCATTGGTTCCATCATCATCGTCTTCATGCGCCTTAGGAATAATCTTGGAAGCGATGTTATCACACCAGGTTCTCATTGCTTTTGAAAGAAAACATTTAACTTCTTTCTATTGTCATCTTCCTTTTGGTGACCACCTTGGAGTGGGGACATGGGCAAGGGGAGATATTTAATAGAGCACAGACCACACGCAGTGCCCTCTACTGTCTATTTTAAATGTCCTCTAACAAAGATCTCACTCCCTGCAGGACGGTTCTGTTCACCCTGACGTCTGTGGTGGTGCTTGTCATCACGACTGACTGGATCAGCTGGGATAACTTGAATCGGGGATTTCTGCCCAGTGATGAAGTTTCCAGAGCATTCCTGGCCTCTTTCATCTTGGTCTTTGACCTACTTATTGTCATGCAGGTATGCATCTTTGTATTCCCATTCTCTCTGAAGTGGCTTAGTGCTTTATTCTCAGGATAATCAACACCATAAGGGGTGAAAGGCTCCATAAAACCAGAGAAATGCCAGCTTTACAGTTGCTATTAGTGGGGTCATCTCTGATCATATTTTCCACCATTTTACTGGGAGGAAAAGCCAAATGGGCTTTTACAAGGAGGCCACCACCAAAATTCGTTGTCTGAACATTGCAAGGTAGTCACCTAGAAAACAGGCAGCTTGGTGGCATTTTCTGCCAAGACTTTGGGGGGAAAAGACAAAACAAAAACCACTGTCATTTAGTTGAGGATGGAGCCAAGCCAGCAAAGCAGGGATAAACAGTTTCCAGAGCAGCTCGGGGTTTTATAGTGGTGGAAATAGGATGATGTAAAAATGCTTTTCTCTGGTTATGGTAATGATCACTTTCAGTCTTCACCAGAGGTCATTCCATTTTCATGTAAACAATATTTCTGCCCTGCTTAGCAGCTGATAGTTTGTGCCATAGCTTTGCCCTGCCAGCACTTCCATGTAATCTTCTGTTGTAAATGCTTTGGGATATAAAGTGCATTCCTTTGAACAGAGCAGAAAGAGAGACATTAACTGTTTCTTGGTCCTTTATCCTGCTCATTTAATGTCCATACAATTGCTGGACATTTTCTTACTCTTTTCATGGGGTGACTTGGCGGAGAACAAGGGTTCTCCTCCTGATGTGTTATATGGCACGAGAACAAAGGCTAAGTGAAAGTGAACACCACTGTGTTATGAATTTATGTGAAAGTTCACGGGACAGCTGCTTGTTTTCTCATTTCCAGATGACAGAGGCCTTTTTAAGAGATATTCTGTAATACCTTAAAAGAGAATTTGTCTTTTTTTTTTATCTTGGTATATAATATTAATAGCTTGGGTATTAGCATCAAGCTGGTTTCTAACATGTTTACTATTTTAATGAATGACCACTTTAAAACTTATTTGAAAACATAAATTTAAATTTTTGTTTCTTGTAAAAATTGGTGTGTTTCTTTTGTGTGGTATAGTTTAGCATAATTGAGAAAATCCTAGAACTTGAAAGCTCTGGTGGTTTCCACATCTGTCTCCCATTTACCATAGGATCACCTCTGGGTATTTATCAAATTGAACCTATAGCATTTATGCCATCGTTTATTATTCAATAGTCATTTAAAGGTTATTTTTAGCTTCTAACTAATATGCTTTCTATATTCGTATCTGCTCTGGGCAAGTAAGCCCTTGGTACTTCTTCGAACTTCTCTTTAGTCAAAGATATTAGAAGTCAGGTGGACCACTATGTTTTGAAATTACTTATGTTTGAATTCATCTGAGCACAAATCATTTCCTGAAATTTTTTACTATCATCCACCACCATTTACCTCTTTATGTAGTTTTAATTATTCTTTCAAATACTTGCTAAAATCAAGGAATTGACGTGGAAAAATGTACCACATACCATAATATGGACTGAAAAATATAACTTTGCCATAGATGATAGAAGCAAGGAAGGATCATTGCAATTTAAAGGCAGAATAAGCAGAAATGGGAGGGGAAAGACAAAATGTGCATCCAAGAAGGACTGAACTTTCAGAGTCCTCAGAGGAAGTGACTGAGGATGGAGAGTTGGTGTTGAGCAGTCTATCAGTTTGGACCATTTTGGTTATAAGTAACAGTAACCCTGCCCAGCTAGCCGAACAGACGGTAGAGTGTATCACGGGACAGTAGAGTGTGTCACAGCTCCGTACAGATGCCGTCATCAGGGAGGAGAGACACAGCTGCATTTTAGAAGCATCTGAAAGCAGACCGAAGTGTAATGAAGAACTCGCACTTAGGTTTTATTCTGACTCTCATTTTTTTTTTCTATTTCTCACATATTTGTATCTCTTACTACAAGGCAGCTTTTCCAACTTCCTGATGTACATGAGTACACCCAATGCCTCGCAGAGAGACCATTCTCCAGCTCTCAGACCTACTTACAGGTTCCTGGGGAAGGAGCTAGATTGTTCTGTGCTCATTAATGAATTATCTGGGGGTGAAACAATCCCAAAGAAAAAGTGGGAAAGGTTAGGTCTCAAAAACTACATTAATACAACACAAAGACAAGTCAAAAATTAGGTTTCTTTTCTCTCCTGAACGCCGGTCACCCAGGTGTGCTCTTCATTCATCTTTTCTTTTTTTCTTTTTTTGCATTTTTAGTTTGTGATTCTTATTTTTTTATTTTTTTATTTTAACATTTATCTTTTTAAAAAAAAAAAATATTTATTTATTTATACAAGCACTGGGTACAGTCAGAAGTGTGGGAGGGTGAGAGAATTCACCAGAGCCAGAGCAGGGAGCAGAGCAGGCAGAAGGACCGAAGTTCACTGCTGAGGGGAGCAGCGGGCGGCAGGAGAGGTCTGCGCGCCATGTTGGACCCTCCTCTTGTGGCCGAGGAGCAGCCGGGGATCAAACGGGCACTGCAGAGGCAGCAGGAAGCTTCGCAACCCAGCGCTCAACCACTGCGCCACCAGGGAGGCCCTGATATGTGCTATTCTTACTGGTGTAAGGAGGCATCTCAATGTGGTTTTGATTTGCATTTCCCTGATTATCAGGGATGTTGAACCTTTTATCATATCCCTGTTGATCATTTGCATTTCCTCTTTGGAGAAATGTCTTTTGAGTTCTTCTGCCCATTTCTTGACTGGATTGCTATGTCTCTTGTAGCTGAATCTTTCATGTTTCTCCCTCCCCATCCCAGTCCTGACTCTGTCCTCCTATAAAATGGTTTCCTGTGGAGTCTTTGCCTCCAGATGTCCCCTTGTCCCATGCACTCCACACCGCTCAAACACATAACCTTCCAGACTGATACACCATGTTGTACATGTCACTTCTCGGTCACAGATATTCTCAGTGTCTCCTCATTGTCCAAAAGCAAAGTCCAGACTCCAAGAGATTTTTCTCCATGCTCCCGTGGCCTGACCTTGGCTTTGTTTTCTCTAACTCAAAGGAAGTCCATAGGCTCTGTGGGCTACCCTCCCCCAGAGCACACCCTTCCCCCCAGTGTGCCTCTCCCCCAGAGAGACCATGTCCCCAGAGCATGCCCCCTCCCCTGAGCATGTTCCCTTCTCTAGTGCTGTCCCCCTCAACCCAAGTCCTTCCCCCCAGAGCGGCCCAGGCCCCCAGTTGCCCTTCCCCCAGAACCTGTCCCAGTCCCCAGAGCATGCACAATGCAGGATGCCTTCAGATCCCGAGCTGCATCTCTCCCGCTTTGCTCATCTAGATCCCAGCATTGAAGTCCATTTCAACTTCTTCTTCTCATAAATCCACATGACTGCTTCTTTCTTGGAAGTCCTGCAACACTTTTAGCCTGGACTGCAAATCAGCACTTTTTCCTGCTCTGTAGAGCAGGAGCCATAGCTCAAAGCGATATATCCCTATATCCCTGGGGTCTCCCCAGCACAGTACTGTGCATGGGCAATGGTAGGTTCACAGTAATAACTGCTGAGTGAGGGTGAAGAAGTGGCAATTCAGTGCGGAGTCTTGTGCACATTCCATCCCCTTTGGGAATATTATGTTAAATTTCCAGAAACTAGCACAGGCAGTCAGTGAGTGGATTTAAGGAAACTGAGCTTCAGAAGGTTTACATAGTCAAGATATTGAAAAATATATAACAGAAATGTCCTAATAAGTCCATAATCAATAAATATTGATCTGATCCATTCCATCATCTCATATTTCAGACAAGAGAAAAGTAAAAAAGGTAGCAAAATTAATGGAAATGGAAAGAACTGTTTCCTTAAAAAGCTCATCCTCATTAGAATTATTTAAGTGATTTCAAGCAAGTCATCCCAGGTTTTCTAATGGTAGGGAAATTCAACATATACTATAAAAAGATATTTAAGTAGTTTGATTTTAAAATAGGAAAGAAACCACTAAAGTATTGCCACTATAAATATATTTTAACAAAATTGGTGTGTCAATTCTGACTTCTTTTTAAAAAGAGTAATTTTTATTTTGCGAATATTCATTAAATGGGATTTTATGCATATTTGTTAGGAAAAATATGTGTTGTGTCATGTTTTTCTGCTGTTTTAGTGAAGTCACTAGAACTAAGATATAAACAGATGTCAGTGAAGTATTGATAAAACATGATTTATGTAAATCGACCATTATTATAGAATATGGACAGTAAATTGTAAAGAACACTTTCCTCTGAGAAAATGGTTTTTCAAAATCTGTTAAGTATTTATAATTATGTCATTTGATTCTTATATACTCATTTGATTTCTTACCTAAGTGTTTAATGAGCTGCTATGTCCCCCACACTCATCTCTTCCTTTACATTAAAGAATAAGTTTTCTCTAGGACATATAAGAATTAAAGATATGATGTAAAGTGGAGTAAGCAAAAACAGAGATCAATGTGATATAATCATTGGGGAAACTTCAGAGAAAAGAGGCGGCTAGAATTTGAAATGCAGGGCCTCCCTGGTGGTACATGGGTTAAAGTCTAAGCACTGTCAAGCTATCGCCAGCCACTGTGGCCTGAGTTTGATCCCAGATTCCTCTAGATGGCTTCTCTAATAATCATGTGTGTATCTCAGATTTGGATGGATAGATAGCTAGATGAAATAGATTTGTAATATTTTGACTTGATATGCTTTACGATGGTAAGGGAAATCTTCTACAAGAGGGGTCTTTAAGGAGAAGAAAGATTCTGGGGTCACATTTTGGTGAATCCTCATCAATATTTACTTTTTCAGTGCTTTCTTTTTCTCTTGTAATTTGGCTAAATGTCTTTGGTGTACCTGGATACTAATGATTGAGCTTCTTAAGGAGCGGAAATGTGTTTTTCTATTTTTTATTCCCACAGCTAGCTCATACTCAGTGCATTGCAATTTTACCATAAATATTTTGCCGAATGAAAGAGTGAATAAAAGGATGATCTATAACACTATTTCAAAAATGTCAGAGACATGAGATTTTTCTTATTTTAGAAAGAAAATAGTTACCAACAGCAGGAGAATGAATCATCAGTAATATTAGATTAGGTCATTTCCACTGAAGTATAATCTTAGCATGATTAAATATCCAAATGAAAATCAGAATAAATTGGTTATTTGCATCTTAAAGCAGACTTTTTGGCCTGGTTAAAAAGCACTTAGAGAGAAGTGATATTTCCTGAAAAGCAAGTGTGAATATGCAGAAAAAAATATATAAAAATTACATGATATGAGCCTTTTACTGTGTAACATAAGATGTGTTTGTTTAATTCACAGCATGGTTCTCAGAAGTAGGATAACTGGTTTTAAAGCATAGACAGTAAGGCCTCCCTACTGGTGTAGCACTATCACCTCTCTGGCCTGAGTTCATTCCCCAGTCAGGGAGCTGACCCACATGGCACAGCAAACCTCTCCCTTCTGTCCTGCTGCTCCCCTCAGCAGTGGATTTTAGTCAATCCACCTGTTCTGTTCCTCACTCTGTTTCTGATGAATCCTCTCATGCCTCACACACACCTCTGATGTGCACCCCAGTTCCTCTATGAATACATTAAATTTAGAAATTAAAAAAATTGTTGAAAAATAAAAAGAAGTTCCTGATACATTTATATTAGGAATTTATAGTGAATTGCAATAAAATAGGGCAGCTCTTCAATGTCACAACAAAAGACCACATATGCTTTCTTTTAGTGTATTTTCTGCTTTCAACTATTAATATAATAAGCTATGAGTGTAGATTTTTTTTACTTTGACCTCTCCTACATCAGTGGAATATATCCCCAGGGTAGCAGTACATTATTATTTATTATACTACTGAATTCATTTTCATGTGTATTTATAAGTGAAGTGTGTGTGTCCTTTATCCCCTGTCAGTTTTTATCATGGTTTTGTTAATACTGTAAATGAGTTAGAAACCTTTGCCTTTTGCTCTGCTCTGGTATCAAAAATACATGGGGGCTACTTACAACACTCTCCCTATTGTCATATGCCTAGTTTCACATACTTTATTTAGACGTAGTGGACCCATTTATATACTGTGATAATAAAGCAATTGCATTTAGAGAGAAAAGGAAAATAAACATACTATCTTAACCTCCTATTTGGAGGTTGATCCCCTTCCATCTTTTAAAATCTGGGTTTTTGCATCCTGAAGCTATTCCATAATTATGAAAAAAAGAAAGTAAGACAGGGACTCCTTGGATGATGGTTATTGGATGTATAGTTTCTGGTTGCCCTTAGCTTCAGTCTATTTCTGTTCCTATCTTGTTGTATTGTAATAATGATTATCATCACTTTCATAGTTATGATTTCTATGAAAGCCTGTTTATACTATACCAAATATATTTTATAATATATTTGGTATTATATATTATATTATATATATTAATTATATTATAATATATTTGATTTTTATAATATATAATAAAATCATCTTCTGTAAAGCCAAGCTGGACTTCATAGAACTGTGCATGTGCAGAATAAAAGAAGTAATATGCCCACATGATTTTATCATGGTCAGAGCATTTCAGCAAAATTGTGTTGAGTTGGGGCTACTACATTAAAATTTTATTGACTTAAATCATGAAACATTGTAAGTTCTTTGAGGGAAAATGGAAAGAAGAAATAAAACTATAACGTTCTTCCAGATAAATCTGTCATTATCCATAGTGTTTAATTTATGCATATGTGCACACATAATACTCCCAAGGTAGATTTGTCCTCTATATTACTGTTTTACAACACTTTTTTTCACTTTAGTGTGCTATTAAAATTTTCCACATTATAAGTTATTCTTTCACAAGATTACTTTAATAATTTACTACAATTTCATCTGTGATGGAATTGACATTCTTTATTGTTCAACATTTGTTTCATTATATTACTATTTATGGTGCTGTAATGAACATGAGCCAATGGTTCTTTACTGGAAATAAATTACCAGATGTTGAGTTATCAAGTTAGACAAGTTGAATGTTATAATGACTTCTAAGATGCTTAGTCAAATAGCCTTCGAGATATTGTTTTATTTATCATTCCATAAGAAGAACAGGGAGGGAAGAGAGATCAACATGGCAGCAGGGAAACACTGCAAGTAGGTTCTCCCCTAAAAAAAAAAAAAAGAAGTTAACTCCATCCATTTTGCTGTGAATGGCATAAGTTTATCTTTTTTGATTGCTGAATAATATTCCATTGTGTATATATACCACATCTTCTTCATCCAGTCATCTGTTTTGGGGCATTTGGGTTGTTTCCATATCTCGACTATTGTCAATTGTGCCGCAATAAATATAGGTGTGCAGGTGTTCTTTTGAATCAGTGTTTTTGCATCCTTTGGGTAGATCCCTAGTAGTGGAATTGCCAGGACATATGGTAGCTCTATTTTTAGTAGACTGAGGAATCTTCATACAGTTTTCCATAGTGGTTTGACCAGTTTGCACTCCCACCAGCAATGTAGGAGAGTTCCTTTTTTACCACATCCTCGCCAACATTTTTTGTTGCTTGTTTTTTTTTATATGTGCCATTCTTACTGGTGTAAGGTGGTATCTCAGTGTGGTTTTGATTTGCATTTCCCTGATTATCAGGGATGTTGAACCTTTTTTTATATGCCTGTTGGCCATTTGCATTTCCTCTCTGGAGAAATGTCTTTTAAGTTCTTCTGCCCATTTCTTGACTGGATTGTTTGTTTTGTTTTTGTTGAGCCATGTAAGTTCTTTGTATATCTTTGTGATCAGTCCCTTATCAGTTGAATGGAGTGCAAATATATTTTCCCAATTGGAATTATGCTCAGTGAATAAACCAGAAGGAAAAAGAAAAATATCAGAAGGTCTCACTTATAACAGGAATATAGGGGAACGAAATAAGACATCAGTGTAAAAAAATAATAACAGTACAAAACACAACAAATCAACAACAGACAATTATAAATCAGAGACATACTGCAGGGGAGGAGGAGGGAGAGACATCAGAGGGAGGGACGGAGGAGAACAGGAGACTGAGGTGATGGTGCATGGATGCCTTGGGGAAGGAAATTTATGGGGACTCAACCTAAGGGAGTGAGGGGAAGCAAATATTGTTTAAAAATATAAAAATTAAAATAATAATAATAATAAAATCTTCTCTCATGGGGGGAAAAAAGTCCATAGGGAGAAAAAGCAGCAGGTCCCTGTGAAAACCAGGACACAGAAGATAAATGGGTGACTCTGGCAAACTGTCTGAAGAGGAAAGTTGCCATAAAATAGAAAAAAAAGAAGAAAGCTCAGAACCCTGCTACCCTCCCCTACCCACAAAGCAGGTACACTCTGACCAACAGAAAGAAAACAACAACAACAATGAGTACAAACTACAAATAGCCCAAGGCCAGCTGGTAGTCTTGTGTGGAAAAGCACTTGAAAAGTATACAGGGATCATGGCTGCCCAAGTCCCTGTGCGACCTAGGTTCATGGGAAAACATGTGGGAACTGTCACTGAGGTGAATGACCCTCACTGAGTAATAAAAAACCAGACACTTGCACATGGGAGCAGGGTGCAAAAGGTGCCATTTCTGTGGACACTGGACTGGGCTACCGCCCACATCCCGGATCCAAGGGCTGCAGAACTAAGACTCTGGGCATGAAATTCGGGACATGGGATCCCCATGGCACGCAGCACAAGGCAGACAACACCCAATGCCATTGAGCCAATCCACACCACCCCCACTCAGTTCCCCCGAGACCCCGGGGGGGGGGGGGGGGGGGGGGGAAAGCACAGCTCTGGAAAGATACTAGGAAAGATCTCTGGTGCCACCTAGTGATCAGATCAAAATCACCAACTTCTTGATAGTTGGAAGCCAGGGTTTCCAAAACCACTCTCAGGCTCTGAGAGGGGGTGGGCCACGCAAACGAGTGTAAAAAGGGAAACAAGGCCTGGAGCAAGACCCCATTCTGGAACTGAGAGCTAGGCACAGGATCCAGGGTGTGGGATGCACCATAACAATGGGCGCTGGGTCACTGCCGTTGCACAGGGTCACTGCCGTTGTTTTGGATCTGAGACCCTGAGATTGAGAACTAGAGTGCAGAATTCAGGGCACAGGATCCACAAAAGAGCAGGCCCAGCACCAGGTGAACATGGGGCAGACACAGCACCTTGAGTGAGCAATAGCCCCTGTGTCCAGGTGCTCCCATACCTCCCTCAGTTTCTCAGAGAACTACAGGGGAAAAGTTCAGGTTGGCAAGTACAGGTCTCTATAGCCACCTAATGACCAGAGCAAAATCACCAACTAACTGATTCCCTGCTGGAACTGAGTAAATACAGAGGGAGGGAACTGTAAAAGACAGTGCCCAGCGACACAACAACAGCATCAACACACTGGTGGAGTTTTGGCCTACCAGTACTGGTCTCAGTTTGGTAAACAGTTTCTGACACCCATGAAGGAGCAATCCAAAGAGATGCCTGCCAACACCAGTGGTACAACGTCCCAATGCATAGAACAAATTAGAAAGCAAACAGCAGGGAGAAGGAAAAATACAAATAGCCAAGCAAGCCTGCAGGAGAAGGACACACCACAAAAAGAAAATCAGTCACCAGAACTCAACAACAATGGCTCGAAGAACTCTGCCCGTCAGATAGAGAATTAATAATCATCATGGTTAAAAAGTATAATAAGATGAGTCAAGTAACCAATGAACTGAAGAACGAAAATGAGACCTTAAGAAAGGAAATGAAAGAAAAGGAGGAGACTAAAAGATTACCGGAGGAGACAAAGAGCTCTTGGAAAAGCATTGAAAACAGAACCGAGGCAATGGAAGAATGGATCAGTACTCTTGAAGATAGAGAAATAAAAAGAACCAAAAGGAAAAAAGAGAAGTGCAAAGGAAGAAGAATGAGAAACCCTTAGACAATTATCAGACTCCATGAAGAGAGGAAATATAAGGAAATATAGGCATTCCAGAAGGTGAGGAGAAAGACAAAGGATCTGAGAAATTATTCAAGGAGATAATTGAAGAAAACTTCCCAAGCATGAAAAGGGAAATGAATATAGACATACTAGAAGCAAGAACACCCAGGTACCACAATGAAAAGAAAACTACAGCAAGACACATAATAGTAAAGCTTGCAAGAGTCCAAGACAAAGAAAAAATAATGAAACTGGCAATGGGGAAGAAACAGATAACTTATAAGGGAAAATCAATCAGGTTAACCTCAGACTTCTCTGAAGAAACACTACAGGTAAAAAGAGAATGGAGTAACATATTCAACAAACTTCAAGACAGCAAGTGTCAACCAAGAATACTTTACCCTGCAAAGCTCTCCTTCCTCTATGAAGAAAAAATATGGACCTTCTCAGACAACAGAAACTCCAGAAATTCATTACAACTAAACCCCCACTCCAAAAAATTCTACAAGAAGTCCTAAAGCCAAAACCAACAGAGGGATAATCAAGAAGAATAGAATAAAGCAAGGAATAAAATCACAAAAAAGACAAACAAAATGGCAAATAAGATGCCACCATATCAGTATTAAATCTAAATGTAAATGGATTAAACTCTAGGTTAAAAAACAAAATCCATCCTTATGCTGTCTCCAGGAACACATTTAACCACAAAAGATAAACACAGACTGAAAGTAAAAGGTTGGAAAACAATCCTACATGCAAATGGACTAAAAAAGAAGGCCAGAACATCTATACTTATATCAGATGAAATAGACTTCAAATTAAAAAAAAAACAAAAAGAGACATAGACACTACATTATAATCAAGGGGACGATACATCAGGAAGATATAACACTCATCAACATATACTCACCAAGTGAAGGAGCCTCAAAATATATTAGACAATTATTATCAGCTCTGAAAATGGACATTAAAGAAAATACATATAGTGGGAGACTTCAACACCCCACTCTCACCAATGGACAGATGAACAAGACAAAAAATAAACAAAGACACTAGAGCCCTAAATAAAGACATAGATCTCATGGACTTAACAGACATCTATGGGACACTGCACCCAAGAAAATCCAAGTACACATTTTTCTCAAGCGCACACAGATCTTTCTCCAGAATTGATCACATACTGGGCCACAAGACAAACATCAACAGATACATGAAGATCAAAATCATTCCAACTATCTTCTCCAATTATTAAAAGCATCAAACTAGAAATATATCATGAAAAGAAAACAAGGAACCCTCCCACTTCATGGAGATTGAAATCCACACTACTGGAAGAACACTGGACTAATAAGGAGATCAAAGAAGAAATTAAAGAACACTTTGAGTTGAACAACAAGGAGGACACCACTTTCCAGAATGTATGGGATGCAGCAAAAGCAGTAATAAAAGGAAAATATATAGCAATACAGGCTCACATCAACAAACAAGAAATAACTCAAAGAAACAACCTAATCTCACATCTCAAATGGCTAGAAAAAGAACAACAAAAAAAAACCCTAAAGCCAGTAGGAGAAAGGAAATAATAAAAATCAAAGCAGAAATAAATGAAATGGAAATTAAAAAACTATCCAAAAGATCAATGAAACCAAAAGTTGGTTCTTTGAAAAAATAAACAAAATAGACAAACCTCTAGCCAAGCTCACAAAGAAAAAACAGGAGAAAACACTATAAATAGGATTATAAATGAAAGTGGAGAAAGCACAACAGACTCAATAGAAATCAAAAGAATAATAAGAGATTACTATGAACACTAATTCAACAACCTAGAAGAAATGCACAAATTCCTAGAATAATATAATCATCCAATGCTGGACAAAGAAGAAATAGAACACCTACACAGACCAATAATAAGCAGGGAAATTGAGGCAGTAATTAAAGCACTCCCCAAAAACAAAAGCCCAGGCCCAGATGGCTTCACAAATGAATTCTACCAAACGTTCAGCAGTGAATTAGTGCCTATCCTACACAAACTCTTTCAAAAAATTGAAAAAGAAGGAAAACTACCAAATGCATTCTATGAAGCCAACATTACACTAATACCAAAACCAAACAAAGACAGCACAAAAAAAAAAAAAAATACAGGTCAGTCTCCCTAATGAACACTGATGCAAAAATCCTCAACAAAATCCTTGCCAACAGAATCCAACAATGCATCAAAAGGATAATATACCATGATCAAGTGGGATTCATCCGAGGGGCACAAGGATGGTTCAACATATGAAAATCATTCAGTGTAATTCAACACATCAACAAAAAAGAAAAATAAAAAACATATAATCATATCAATTCATATCATTCGACAAAGTCCAACATCCATTTACAATGAAGGCCTTTGAAATTCTCGGGATAGAAGGAACATACCTTAACATGAGAAAAGCCATATATGACAAACCCACCACCAATATTATTCTCACTGGCAAAAAGTTGAAGGCCTTTCCTTTAAGATCAGGAAGAAGACAAGGATGTCCTCTCTTACCTCTGCTCTTCAATATAATACAGGTGGTTCTAGCCAGAGAATAAGACAAGAGAAAGACATACAATGAATCCACACAGGAAAAGAAGAAGTAAAACTATCACTATCACTATTTGCAGATGATATGATAATATATGTAGAAAACCCTAAAAACTCCACTGAAAAAACTACTGAAAATAATCGACCAGTTCAGCAAAGTAGCAGGATACAAAATCAACACACAAAAAATCAGTAGCCTTTCTATACATGAACAATCAATCTGCAGAAGAAGAAATCAAGAAAACCATCCCTTTGATAATTGAAACAAAAAAAATCAAATACTTGGGAATAAACCTAACAAAAGAGGTGAAAGACCTATACAAAGAAAATTATAAAATACTGTTAAAAGAAATAGAAGAATACACAAAGAAATGGAAAGACATCCCCTGCTCATGGATTGAAAGAATTGACATTATTAAAATGTCCATCCTACCAAAAGCAATATACAAATTCAATACCATTCCAATAAAAATCTCAATGACATTCTTCAAAGAAATAAAACAAATACTGATGAAATTCGTATGGAACCACAAAAAAAACATGAACAGTCAAAGCCCTACTGATGAAAACAAAGGAAAAAGGAGGTATCACACTTCCAAACTTCAAGCTACAGTACAAAGCCATAATAATTAAAACAGTTGGGTATTGAAACAAAAACACACACAAAGACCAATGGAACTCAATAGAGAGCCCAGAAATAAAACCACGCTTCTATGGACAACTGATCTTTGACAAAGGAGCAAAGACTATGCAATGGAAAACGGACAGTTTGTTCAAAAAATGGTGCTGGGAAAACTGGACCTCCACATGCAAAAAAAATGAAACTAGACCACTACCTTTCACTGTGCACAAAAATCAACTCAAAATGGATAAACGGACTGGACATAAGACCTGAAACCATAAAATATATAGAAGAAAATATAGGTACAACACTACAAAACATACCTTGCAATAACATTTTTAAAGACTCATCACCCAATGCAAAGAAGTCAAGGAAAAGATAAACACCTGGGATTACATCAAACTGAAAAGCTTCTGCACGGCAAAAGAGACATTAACCAAAACAGAGAGACACCCCACTGATTGGGAAAAAATCTTTGCACTCCAGTCAACTGATAAGGGACTGATCACAAAGATATACAAAGAACTCACATGGCTCAACAAAAACAAAATAAACAATTCAGTCAAGAAGTGGGCAGAAGAACTTAAAAGACATTTCTCCAGAGAGGAAATGCAAATGGCCAACAGGCATATGAAAAAAGGTTCAACATGCCTGATAATCAGGGAAATGCAAATTAAAACCACATTGAGATACCACCTTACACCAGTAAGAATGGCACATATCAAAAAAACAAGCAACAACAAATTTTGGTGAGGATGTAGTGAAAAAGGAACTCTTCTACACTGCTGGTGGGAGTGCAAACTGGTCCAACCACTGTGGAAAACTGTGTGGAGGTTCCTCAGTCTACTAAAAATAGAGCTACCATATGTCCTGGCAATTCCACTACTAGGGATCTACTCAAAGGACACAGAAACATTAATTCAAAAGAACATCTGTACACCTATGTTTATTGCAGCACTGTTTACAATAGGTAAAGCCTGGAAACAACCCAGATGCCCAAAAATAGATGACTGGATCAAGAAGATGTGGCATATATACACAATGGAATATTACTCAGCAATCAAAAAAAGATAAACTCATGCCATTCACAGCAACATGGATGGAACTAGAAGGAATTATGCTCAGTGAAATAAGCCAGAAGGAAAAAGAAAAATATTGGATGGTTTCACGTATAGCAGGAATATAGGGGAACCAAATAAGATATCAGTGTAAAAAAAATAACAACATACAAAACACAACAAAGCAAAAATAGACAATTATAAACCAGAAACATCCTGCAGGGGAGGAGGAGGGAGAGGAATCAGAAGGAGGAAGGGAGGAGCACAGGGGACTGAGGTGATGGTACACTGATGGTGCACAGGTGCATTGGTGAAGGAAACTCTATGGGGACTACACCTGAGGGAGTGTAGCAAATATTGTGTAAAAATGAAAAATGGGGCCTCCCCAGTGGCACAGCGGGTTGAGCACAGCACTGTGGAGCTGTCTGCAGCCTCTGCAGCATGGGTTTGATTCCCAGCCAGCCAAGGAGATTCCCACATGGTGTGGCAGACCTCTCTTGTCTTGCCTGCTCCTCCCTTTAGCAGTGCTTTCGGTCTGTCTGCCTGTTCTGCTCCCCACTCTGCCTCTGGTGAATCCTCTCACCTTCCCACACCTCTGGCCTATACCCCAGCTATTGTATAAAAAATAAATCTTTAAAATAAAATAAAAATGAAAAATGATGTAAAATTTTTTAAATAATTTTTAATAATTAAAAAATTAATTTAAAAAAATAGGACAGGGGTGTGATAATTCACCTCACCAAAAGCATTGGATTTATGTGAATAGATTCCAATTTGACTGGCAAGAAATACTTTTAATTATGCCTGTTCATTGTTTAACAACTCCTTCAAGATTTGGACTTTTAAAAATTGTTAGCAACATAACTCAGGGCAATGAATTGCACAGCCAGCTCAGGGGGGCTGAAGTAGTGAATTAAACAAGCAAACTTGTCCTTTCTGCCCAGACAACACTGGCACACAGAGGCCCTTAGTTGTTCTTCCTCTATCTGATTTTGCCACCAAGCAAGGTCAGGTCAGATTAAATTTCTCTGCTATGGAATGCTAGAAAATATTTATTTTTAGAGCTTTTCTATTTCAAAATTGAGGACAAGAGACATGAATATACATAAGTACGATCATTATTTTGAGTCTTATCAGTTCTTTGTAATTTTTTTTAAGATTTTATTTATTTATTTTTGCATAAATGAACTGGAATGTAGGCTAGAGGTGCAGGGGGTGAGAGGATTCCCCAGAGACAGAGTGGGGAACAGAACAGGCAGACTGACTGAAATCCACTGCTGAGGGGAGCAGCAGGTGAGACAGGAGAGATCTGCCATGCCATGTGGGTCAGCACCCTGGCCAGGGATCGAAGTGGTGATAGTGATGAGACTTGACCCTTCGGCCACCAGGGAGGTTTTGTATTTATTCTTATAATTGTGCATTCTTATAATGTGCATTCTTATAATTGTGCATTCTTATTTATTCGTATACTTGTCTTATATTTGTGCATTTCCTGTTGTGCTTGTTATATATATATGTATATATTTATATATACTTCTTCTGACTTTTGTTTGTTACTGAGATTGTTTACAGTAGCTACCCTCAAGCTTGATTCCTCCTAAAACTCACCTGGGAGGGTTGTGTTTGTGTGTATTTTAATGTTTAATGCAAATTCTTGAATGTTCCCCACAAACTATTTGATATGAAAGGTCAAAGTAGAATTGTGGAATCTAAAATATTAGAAAGTTGAAATGTGATTCTGGTGCAGATAATGGGAGAGTCACATTTAGGTCTGGGAGGAGGTTTGTTCAACCTCTCGTTTTTACTGTTGGTGTGGTGAAATCTATCCATCTTTCCCTTTGAGATGTCTATCTTTTAGGTTAAGCTGTGGGCACTATGTTTCAAAAAAGACATTGACAAACTGGAGAGCATGTCCAAAGGCCAACAGCCAGGATGTCGAGTGACCGAGAAAGGATGACAAATGAATAATAGAGGAAATGGGGGTATTTAGCTTAAAGCATAGGCTTTGGGGAGCAAAATGCTAGCTATCTTTCACTGTCAAGGGCAGGAGTGAATGTAGCTATTCTGTGTTGTAGCAGAGACTCTTCAAGAGTGAGGTGTTATAGATCTGAGGTATCCAGCAGGGAGGGGGGAGGCAGGTGTGTCAAAACAGGGAGGGAAGAGCACAAGGGACTCTGGTGACAGATCACAGGTGCTCTGGTGGTGGAGAATTACAGGGCCTACACCTGAGGAGAAACCAATTACTGTACAACAATGAACAACTATGTAAGAAAAGAAAATAGAGCTAGGTGTTGAAATTAGGGAATTAAATCCATCTTCCACTGTGAATTTTTCTTTATATAGCATCTCTAATGATTTCACTCTCCTCTTGGGTCTCCCTGTGGCTTTCTGCTGTTTTGGGAGAACATTCCTTCTTCTCTGGCAGTCTCCCTCCCTCCAATCCGCCCCCTCCCCTAGTGTGTTGCCCAGTGAATGACTTGATGTTGCTCAAAAACTCAGCAGCTTCACAATCTTTCCCCCTTCTTCAGTCTTGAGCTTTATAGGCTGTGATCTTGGAAAGGCCCTTCCCACTAGCCTGAGTCAGAGGCCGAGCTCTGGTCAAGCAGTGCCTTTGGGACTGAGTTCCTGTCATGATCCTCTCTCTAGAATAGCATCACTTGACCTTATCCAGCAAATAAGGTACCAAAAAGTCCAATGAATATAAATAAATATATGTATTTATATTCAATATCTCCTTAATACTTGTTACTTATAGGGCAGGTACTAGGGTAACTAAGATGAAGAGAATGCATATCCTCTCTTCTAAGTTCTTCACCATCTTAAAAATAAAAGAATAAATGAAGTAAGAAAGTTTAGTGATGAATTAAAAATGGCAGAAGGAATCACAATTGGTATATAATTCACATTTCAGCATTTATTTATTTATTCATTTATTAATTATTTTTAAGAAACATCAAGTCATTCATTGGGCAACACACTAGGAGAGGGGGCGAAATCAGAGAGAGGGAAGCTGCCTGAGAAGAGGGAATGTTCTCATGATAAGATTGCAATGCTCAGCGTCAGCCATTCCGGCTTTCAAGTGAATATACAGCTTATTTGCATGTAAAACAATGTTTATTTAAGAGGATAAGTAAAAGGAAAAGAATGAAATTTTCCTGAGTTATATAGAATAGCAGCTCTGTGCTCTGAACCAAATGCCTAATTTTTGCTGAGATGATTCAATGAAAGATGTCGTCGATGCGTCTGTTGAAAATTTAACTGGTGTTATCCAGTGTGTTAACTAGAAGACACGCTCTGTCTTTCTTTGCTCGGGAATCCTTATAGCATTTAGTAAAAGTGACTGCATGTTTTTTGCATAACAAAGGGAAGCGCATAGTTAATCCCTAAATGTCTTGGGGTAATGAGCATGTTACATATTTTAGCATCTGTTGTATTTCATTGTGGCCCTTAATGGATAATTTTCCTTTCCACTGTATAGTTTTCTACCCCTTGCAGTCACAGAGCAATCTGAGGTATGAGTTGCAGTTATTCTACCAACAAATCACTCACTGCATTGTGTTTTCAGATACCTGTGTTTGTGTGGTTGAAATTGTGAGTCAGTTAGAAGCCCACAGATGCCAAGGGCAGAAGTCCCAATGTTTTTAATCCCACATCTCCACACTTGCAAAGCTGGCAAGTGAACTCTCACAGACCGCCCATTAAGGAAAATGCATTCCTTGACATTATGCAGAGCGAGTTAAACAGCCAGACCCAGGCCTGAACTTCTGTGACAGATTACAAATGTGTTTTTCTCTGAGGACCAGTGAGCCAGTTAAGTAATTTCTAAATAGTAGAGTTGTCATTCCAATGCAGTTTGATGTTCTCTTTCAGTTCATCCAAAACCTGAGCTTTTTCCTCAAGGTGATTAATAACCCTTTCATGATCTAACTGTGGAACATCTCGAGAGTGGATACCAGTTGTATCAACCAGGGCTGATTTCCTTTACAAATCCCAAGGACCACTGGATGTGAGCTCCTTGACGGCATGAACCATAATATTTACCTTAGTATCACCACTGTTCGGTGAGTGTGCTGCTATAAGAGCTTCCATAAGGCCTCCCTGGTGGCCTAGGGGTTAAGTTTCAGTGCTGTCACTGCTGTGTATTGAGTTCTATTCCCGGCCAGGGAGCTGACCCACATAGGGCACAGCAGACTTCTGTCTCGCCCGCTGCTCCCTTCAGCAGTGGATTGCAGTAGATCCGCCTGTTCTTCTCCCCACTCTGTCTTTGGTGAATCCTCTTACCCCCTCGGGCCTACACCCCAGTTATTCTATGCAAAAAAAAAGAGTTTCCATAAAGGGGTGCTGAGTTAACTTCATTTGCCATGGCTGATAAAATTTTCAGCACTATTAACCCTCTCAGTTCTGCTGAGGATTTGAAGCTTTACAAAGCAGTTCATTTCATTCTGCCAAGAAGTAAATTCCATGAGAGACATGTTAACTTCCTTCCTTCATTCATTCAGCCACCCTTGGAAAATACTACCACAAAGCAGACCCAACAAAGCAAATGTTATCATTAATGTTGTAGTTTATAACTAAAATACAGCTTTGGTTGGAATTTGGACCAGTTCTGCCCAATGTTCACCTTAAATGTTTGCTACCATTTTGGCTCATTTGTTTCTAGAGAGTTTGGAGATCTACCTATGACTGAAAGTTCTCATTACCAGGGAGTTTAGATATCACTGAAAATCTTGATATAATTCATAAAGGAAAAATCAAAATAGTTGTTAAAAGGTAGAAGACAGTTGTAGTTCTAAACCTCTGTTGCCAAATTGACAACACGAATCACTTTCAGTCACTAGTGGGCACCAACAAACACCATGAGGGCCCTGAGGTCAGGAAGGAGAGGGGAAGGGAAGGGGTAAGGGGACATGAGGGGGCCCTGTTGCATCAATGACATCTTGTCTCAATGAAAACAGAATATAGACAGAGTAGCAACAGGCATGAAAGCATTGCAATGCTCAGCGTCAGCCAGTGCCATGCTAAGACTGTCAAAACAGCACTAAAAACCCAATGAGAACCTGAGCTATATTAAAAGAAACATGGAATTTAAAGCATGATAAATTCATCTCCAGTCTGAACTGATCGATGCTATTTACCCAGACCATGTTTAAAAAGATGCACATAAAACTGAAATATTTTCAGGAGAAATTGTTGAGGATGGTGAGGGATGATATGAAATTCAGAAAGGAAAGTTCTCAAGGAAATTGAGATAATTATCTTAAAATATGAAAACACTGATTTAAGACAAAGAGATTCTTAGGTACAATGTTCTTAACCCTCTTAGCAATAGAAATGAAGTTTTCTTAATTTTCAAAAGAAAAACAAAAGAGAAACTCATGATAAGACTAAACCATAATTTATTGTTTAATAATATTTTTATTGTGGGGCCTCCCTGGTGGCACAGAGGTTAAAGTCTCAGTACTGTCAAGCTGTCCTCAGCCACTGAGGCCAGAGTTTGATACCCAGCCAGGTAGCTGACCCCTCAGCAGTGGATTTCAGTAGATCTGCCTGCTCTGCTCCCCACTCTGTCTCTGGGGTGCGGGGAATAACTGAAATCTACTGCTGAGGGAAGCAGCAGGTGAGACAGGAGAGGTCTACTGTGCCATGTGAGTCAGCTCCCTGGCCGAAATCGAACGCCTGCTGCAGTGGGTGCTGATAGCTTCATAGTGCTTAGACTTAACCCCTTGTGCCACCAGGAAGGCCCATACACCTCAGTTCTGGTATGCAGTGACAGCGCTGAGTCTCAACCCCTAGGCCACAAGGAATACCCATCTTTCAGTACTTCTGTATATATGCTCACAAGTGGAATCACCAGATCATGAAGTGATTTTAACTTTTTCTTTGGAAGTGCCATACCACATAGTGACTATACCATCTTACAATTCCACTGGACTGTACATTTCTAATCTCCTTCCTTCCTAGCACTTGTTATTTTTGTCTTTTTTAAATTTTTAAAATTTTCTTATAATCTTCATTTTTTTTTACAATATTTGATTTCTGCCTTCAGGTGTAGTCCTAGTAAATATCCCGTACCGCAGCACCTGTGAACCATCACCACAGTCCTTTGTGTTCTTCCCTCCTCTGTTTTGATCCCCCTCCCGTCTCCTCCCCTATAAGCCTCAGATCTATAGTTGCCTACAAGTTTTGTCTTTTTTTTTTTTGACCCTTTATTTGGTTCCCCTATATTCCTCCTAAAAATGATATCATCTGATATTTTTCTTTTTCCTTCTGATCTTGAGCGCGTCCCTCCAGCTCCATCCATGTTCCTGCGAATGGCATGAATTTATCTTTTTTTGATTGCTCAGTAATATCCCATTGTATGTAGACCACACCTTCTTGATCCAGTTATCTATTTGGGAACATTTGGGTTGTTTCCATATCTTGGCTACTGTAAATAGTGCTGCAGTAAACATAGGAATGCAGGTTTCCTTTTGAATTAATGTTTTTGTGTCCTTTGGATAGATTCCTCAGAGTGGATTTTCTGGGTCATATGGTAGCTCCATTTGTAGTAATTTGAGGAACCTCCACACAGCTTTCCATAGAGGCTGGACCAGTTTGCATTCTCATCAGCAATGTAAAAGGGTACCTATTTTCCCACATCCTCACCAGCATTTGTTTTTTTCTTTTTTTTTTTTTTTTAATGTGGGCTACTCTTATGGAATGAAGTAGTAACTTTTTGTCATTTTGATTTACATTCCGCTGATTATAAGCAGCACTTGTTATTTTCTTTCATTTTATTTTTTTTTATTAATAGCCATCCTAATGGATGTGACGTGACATCTCAATGTGGTTTTGATTTGTATTCCTAAAGATGAGCCATACTTGCTTTTCTTCAAAATTATGAACTTTCATATCACTTCAAAGAAAATTTTTATTTCTCAATTATTCAGAAATGTCTCATAGTAACCCCTGACACACTATAACCTCCTAAAACCCCTATGCTGTGAGGTAGCTGGCTCTGTCCAGTAGAAGTGCAATATGAATCATGTCTGTAATTTCAAGTTTTCTGGTAGCCACATTAAAAAATGAAACATTAGGGCCTCCCCAGTGGCGCAACGGTTGAGTGCTGGGCTGCGAAACTGCCCGCAGCCTCTGCAGCACCGGTTCAATCCCCGGCCACCAGAGTGGGTCCCACATGGTGCAAAGACCTCTCCTGCCCCACCCACTGCTCCCCTCAGCAGTGTCCTCTGTCTGTCTGTCTGCCTGTTCTGCTCTCCGCTCTGGCTCTGGTGAATTCTCTCACCCTCCTGCGCTTGACTGTACCCAGTGCTTGTATAAATAAATAAATAAATCTTAAAAAAAAATGAAACATTATTTGAAAATCAGTTTTTAATTGATATATCCAGAATGCTTTCACTTTAAAATGAAATCGATATAACATTTCTAATGAGACACTTCACAATCTTTTTTATACTAAGTAATTAGTGTACATTTTCTGCTTATCACACAACTCAGTTCGACTACCTTTCCAGTGTTCAATATAGCTTGATCTAATTAAATACTCATTATTGCTCTGGAAAATCCAAGGTGACAACAGCCACTTACTGATAAGCAATTTGAAAAGATTCAGTGCACACGTAGCCACCTTGCCAACATCCACATTTTGACCACATGTATACACACGCCTGTGCAATGATCCCCATTCAGGATACCAATGAGAGGGTCTCGCCGTTTTGTTATATTACTATACCATCATGTTTTGCTTGATCCTATTTTGTGTATTTAAAGCTCACAATGTTTCAACTAAACTGTACTTGATGCTCAGTAAAACATGGTCTGCTTTCTAGGAACTCAACCACAAATACTTTTTGACTCCCCTGTAATCAACATATATACATATATACAAGGTTTAGAATCATGCCATTGATGAATTGGCCAGTTTCTATATCGAGGTAACCACTTAGATATATGATTTGGAGACCAAATAAAGACTAATATTTCTCCTATTGAGACACTTTTTAAAAAAGATTTATTTATTTATGCATACAAGAACTGAGGTGTATGGGCCTCCCTGGTGGTGCAAGGGGTTAAGTCTCAGCACTATGAAACTATCAGCAGCCACTGCAGCATGAGTTTGATCCTAGGCCAGGGAGCTGACCCACATGGCACAGCAGACCTCTCTTGTCTTACCCACTGCTCCCCTCCCCACATGTTGAGCCATGGTGAATTCTCTCACCCACCCCTTCACTTCTGGACTATACCCCAGTTCTTATAAGCATAAATAATAATAAATCTTTAAAAAAAATAAAAGAACTGGTTATAGGCCACAGGTGCAGGGAGTGATAGGATTCACCAGAATAAGTGGATCCACTGAATACACTGGCTGAGGGGAACAGTGGGGAGACAGGTCTGCTGCGCCATGTGGGTTAGCTCCCTGGCCAGGGATCCAACTCATGCTGCAGGGTCTGGCGATAGGTTGATAGTACTGAGACTTTAACCACTGCGCCACCAGGGAGACGTTCCGATTGAAACACTTTTGGTTTTTTTTCTACTTTATTTTCTTTTTATTTTTTACATCATTGTTCATTTTTAAACAATATTTTCTTCCCCCCAGCCCCTCAGGTGTAGTCCCCATAACGCTTCCTTCACCAATGCACCCGTGCACCATCAGTGTACCATCACCTCAGTCCCCTGTGCTCCTCCCTTCCTCCTGATTCCTCTCCCTCCTCCTCCCCTGCAGGATGTTTCTGGTTTATAATTGTCTATTTTTGCTTTGTTGTGTTTTGTATATTGTTATTTTTTTACGCTGATGTCTTATTTGGTTCCCCTATATTCCTGCTATACGTGAAACCATCCATATTTTCTTTTTCCTTCTGGCTTATTTCACTGAGCATAATTCCTTCTAGTTCCATCCATGTTGCTGTGAATGGCATGAGTTTATCTTTTTTGATTGCTGAGTAATATTCCATTGTGTATATATGCCACATCTTCTTGATCCAGTCATCTATTTTTGGGCATCTGGGTTGTTTCCAGGCTTTACCTATTGTAAACAGTGCTGCAATAAACATAGGTGTACAGATGTTCTTTTGAATTAATGTTTCTGTGTCCTTTGAGTAAATCCCTAGTAGTGGAATTGCCAGGACATATGAGTAGACTGAGGAACCTCCACACAGTTTTCCACAGTGGTTGGACCAGTTTGCACTCCCACCAGCAGTGTAGGAGAGTTCCTTTTTCACTACATCCTCACCAAAATTTGTTGTTGCTTGTTTTTTTGATATGTGCCATTCTTACTGGTGTAAGGTGGTATCTCAATGTGGTTTTAATTTGCATTTCCCTGATTATCAGGCATGTTGAACCTTTTTTCATATGCCTGTTGGCCATTTGCATTTCCTCTCTGGAGAAATGTCTTTTAAGTTCTTCTGCCCACTTCTTGACTGAATTGTTTATTTTGTTTTTGTTGAGCCATGTGAGTTCTTTGTATATCTTTGTGATCAGTCCCTTATCAGTTGACTGGAGTGCAAAGATTTTTTCCCAATCAGTGGGGTGTCTCTCTGTTTTGGTTAATGTCTCTTTTGCCGTGCAGAAGCTTTTCAGTTTGATGTAATCCCAGGTGTTTATCTTTTCCTTGACTTCTTTGCATTGGGTGATGAGTCTTTAAAAATGTTATTGCAATGTATGTTTTGTAGTGTTGTACCTATATTTTCTTCTATATATTTTATGGTTTCAGGTCTTATGTCCAGTCCTTTTATCATTTTGAGTTGAGTTTTGTACACAGTGAAAGGTAGTGGTCTAGTTTCATTTTTTTGCATGTGGAGGTCCAGTTTTCCCAGCACCATTTTTTGAACAAACTGTCCATTTTCCATTGCATAGTCTTTGCTCCTTTGTCAAAGATCAGTTGTCCATAGAAGTGTGGTTTTATTTCTGGGCTCTCTATTGAGTTCCATTGGTCTTTGTGTGTGTTTTTATTTCAATACCCAACTGTTTTAATTATTATGGCTTTGTACTATAGCTTGAAGTTTGGAAGTTTGATACCTCCTTTTTCCTTTGTTTTCATCAGTAGAGCTTTGACTTTTCATGGTTTTGTGTGGTTCCATACGAATTTCATCAGTATTTGTTCTATTTCTTTAAAGAATGTCATTGAGATTTTTATTGGAATAGCTTTGAATCTGTATATTGCTTTTGGTAGAATGGACATTTTAATAATGTCAATTCTTTCAATCCATGAGCAGGGGATGTTTTTCCATGTCTTTGCGTCTTCTTCTATTTCTTCTAGCAGTGTTTTATAATTTTCTTTTTATAGATCTTTCACCTCTTTTGTTAGATTTATTCCCAAGTATTTGATTTTTTTGTTTCAATTATGAAAGGGATGATTTTCAAGAAAATTTTATTTTTCTTTTTTCAGCAGCCAAGGGTCCTATCACTGGTGGCATTCAAGCTCTGATCATGTCAGTGTCTTTTTAATTTCTATGGAATGTTAGACACTACATGCAAATAAAGCACCATGGGTGCCAAATCAGAAGTTGTCATGTGAGATATTAGGTCCTCTGAGGCTTCTGTCAGCTTTAATAACAGTGATGTTTTAGAAGCCGAGAACAGTCTTAGTGACCAGCCCATCACTAACAGCCATTAAGTTCAAGTCTATTTCAGTGTCTCTCAGGGATCATATTTATTTCATATCTGTTGGCCTGCTTTCCAAAGAGCTAAAGAGCTTTTAAACAATTAGGAAGGAACCTTTTGTCAATTTAAGTTAAAACATTGATGGTCTGAATCTCAGGATAATTAAAAAAAGTGATGCACACTAATTTAGTGGGTACTGTGGGCTACCTCTCTAATTTTTCTCCAGATTTTAACAAATATTTACTGCTCATAGTGTCGGAGCACTCTAGAATTTTCTCCCTCAGGTAGGGAATAGCTTCCTGCTGTCACTCTTCAGCCCCAAGGCAGCTCTTGGTTCTTGCTAACTTGTTAACTGAAAAGGAAAATTTTGATTCTTTTTACCTTGGGCACATACATTCCACCTATTCATACCTCTCCAAAATTAGCTCATTAAAATAAGAAATATTTATTCACATGTGTGAGTGCCCAGCATGTATCTAATCTATGCTACAAGCAAAATGCTTATTAATACATGTATTACTTCACTACAAGCAAAATACTTATTAATGCATGTATAAGTTCAATTAAGCACATTTAGATGAAGCAGCCATTTTTCCATTTCAGGCCTGCAAAAAAAGACACATTCTCTCTGGTTAACTTACCAGCTCTTCCCCCCCTTGATTTGCAATTTTAACTTCTTTGGGCTTCTAAGAAATTGTAGTTATAAGATAGAAGCAAGAATACTTACAGCAGCTAAAAGAAGTAAATGTCATGATGATTTAATGTTTTTTTTTTCATTTGGCAAGAATAGAATTAAATTGTGTAGCATATTTCACTTATTAGAAGGTAAAATGCTAAATATCTGCTCACTCAGATGAATTAAGGCAGTCTTTCAATGAGTTATACCAGATTGCAGTGTGTAAAAGAATGGGACCGAGCAAATGGAAAAATGAATGGGCTTATTTAAGGTTACACTTGAAAGTTTTAGTATATTTACAATAATATTTAAGGCTTCGTGTGAATATTTTAGAATATTTTAGGATTGTTCTGTTGTAATCTAAGTTAAATGTTGTAATTCTGGTAGATTAAGGTATAAGTTCACAAGCATTAATACTATGAAATTTTTAGGCAGGGTCACCTTCCAGCTAAGGACTTATAAAAACAAAATTAAACAAGCATACACACACACACACACACACAATGAATATAGAATTATATTACTGTGGAAATACATCTGTACAACTTTGGACATTTTGCTTCCAATCATGCAGTGTGTGTGTGTGTGTGTGTGTGGTGTGTGTGTGTGTGTGTGTGTGTGTGTACACAGGTTTAACCAATAGCAGAAGATTTAAAACATTGTCTCCTTAAAAGATCTTTAAGTTTAAAATAAAATAATTTCATATAAAAACTAGACCTATTGATTTGCCACCAATACCAAGAGATTTGAAACGTCTTTGTACATTAGCAGTTTCTTATCATGTTACATATTTTTATTACAATGATAAAAGGAAAGGATTACTTGAGAGTTTTTTTATATTTCAAAACTGATAAATAGTAATTGTATTGTCAAAACCAGACAGGCAATTTGCATATCTCTTACCTCTCTGAGACTGTGTTGTTCTTACTGAAAATGTCTTTGATCAACTACTTTCCAGTTTCTTGCTTCTGACTGCATAGCACAAATGTCATTTATTTGATAAGTATATACTAAATGCCAACAATATGGGCATAAAACGTGGTGAATAAAAATGGCATTGCCCTTTTGAAGCCTGGAATCTAGAAGCAAAAGCAGATATTAATCATGAATCAATGAATCATACAAATAAATCTCTAAGTATACAAGCTATGGCGATCTTTCTTATGGAAAAAAAAACAGAAAACACTTGACACATTGAAAGATGTGTTTGAGGGGGGACCTGCATGGTCTGGAGATACTGAAGACAGATCATTTCTCTGACCAATGACCTAAGTAAAGATGGGGATGAGAAAAGAACAGGGATTTTGGACAATTAATGCTTGCATTTCAAGTCTTCTTTGCCTTGAGACAAATTGCTTAAACCCTTTGAAATCTCAGTTTTGTCATTTATAAAGAACTTCACTGTTTTTATCTCAACAGAGTTCTTAAAGACTATAAAATAGATTTTTAGTGCCTGTTAAAAAATATATATTTTCTTAGTAACATTTGCCTTTTTCTATGTTACTACTTTGAAGGCAAGACTTTTTCTTAACACCTAATAAAGGTGTCTTCTCTGAATTATTATTCTAAGTCATACCCAGGTCAAAAATAAGTATTTATAATAGAGAAGTATGTATGTTGTGATAATCCTGATGTTCAACTGAAGGCATTTAATTGCAACTCCAATAGTGGAGCAGTAATGTAATTAAGGGAATTTATTCATTGACTCTAGGGGACTAGCGTGCATGATGTATATCATTAGCTTGGGTGAGTAAACCACATGACTTCTGGAACCTACCCAACTAAGAGCTAGGAGAGCATGGTTTAATTGAGGTGTCGGAGAAGTCACTGGGAAATTCAGACACCTCCATGAGTCCTCAGTCCTCTTGGGCAACTGAAAAATGAGGCCAGCGTCCATTTTTCATGCTGGGATTCTTAACTAAAGGGTCACCTTCTTTGAGAAACCTTGTAATGTGTCATTCCCCAAGATACCTCCAAAGAAGAATCTTGCAAGTTTTTACTGAAGGTGGTCCATAGAGGCTGACTTTCCTTGCTTTGTGCACTCTCTGAGGAGAGCTCTTAGGTGTGGACACTGTAGTGTTTAAGTGAATCTTTTACACGTTCATCTAGACAGAACAAAAAATCACTCATTTTGGCACAAAACTTTAAAAATACTCTGGAAGAGCCTATACAAGGGGCTTTCACCTTAAGAAGAGTATAACTAAGTGAAGTGAGCAAGAAAGAAGGCAAAAAGAAAAGCCTTCATTAAATGAAGTAGATGCTATAAATTCTTCTGGAATGCCAGTGCCTGTCATGGAAAATTGGGGGTTGGGAAGACAAAAAGAGAATTTGGTGCATAGGAAGGAATAGACACCTGGGGAATATCATGAGTAAAATAGGAACAGTGTTTGGTCAAGTCTTGAGCAGAGCAGCAGAGTCCCTGCCGGTTGGTGGATAGGCAGCCTGGAGGCAGACCTGGAAGTTCTTATATATAATATATATTATATATAATACCATTGTTAATTTTTTAAATATTTATTTTATTTATGTATATAAGAGCTGAAGTGTAGGCCAGAGGTGGGGGGAAGGAGGTGAGAGGATTCCCCAGAGACAGAGTGGGGAGCAGAACAGGCGGGTCTGCTGAAATCTACTGCTGAGGGGAGGAGCAGGCAAGACTGAAGAGGTCTGTTGCGCCATGTGGGTCAGTTCCCTGGCTGGGAATTGAACTAGTGCTGCAGTAGCTGCGGATTGCTACATAGTGCTGATGCTGAACCCCTTGTGCCACCAGGGAGGCCCTCATTCTTCATTTTTTTAAAAGATTTATTTATTTATGCATACAAGAACTGGTGTACAGGCCCAAGGTGTGGGAGTGAGAGACAGAATGGGGAACAGAACAGGCAGAGGTAATGAAATACACTACTGAGGGGGGCAGCGGGTGAGACAGGAGAGGTCTGCTGTGCCATGTGGGTCACTTCCCTGGCCAGGGATTGAACTCGTGCTTCAGTAGCTGTGGACAGCTTCACAGTGCTGCATCTTATCCCCTTGCACCACCAGGGAGGCCCCTCATTGTTCATTTTTGAATACTGTTTGCTTTCTCCTCTCAGGTATATGCCCCGTAAAATTCCCACCACCAAGTCACCCGTGAACCATCACCATACCCCTGTGTTCTGCCCACTCCCTGTTTTGACCCCTCCCCCTCCCCGATCAATGTCTCTGATTTATAGTTGCCTTTTTCTTTCTTTCTTCTTCTTCTTATTATTATTTTCTTATCTCTTAGTTAGTTCCCCTATAATTCTTCATCAGAAGTTCTTGAAAATAGAGAGCAGTGTAGACTTGAAGAGGCTGAAAACGTGGGCCATTGGTAACACTGAGCATTCAACTGACATGCTCATAATAAAGTTTCTAGAAATTTAGGACAGATTTTATATAAACTAAGTCTAAAACAAGTAAGGTGCTATAAAATAATTTAAAAGTAATACTTCACATTTAAATGGCTTTTTAAATATCGAGCTCCTGCCCATTTCTGTTTTTTTTTATTTTTTTTTGTTTTTTGTTTTTTGTTTTTTTTGCATAGAATAACTGGGGTGTAGGCCAGAGGTGTGAGGGGTGAGGGAATTCACCAGAGACAGAGTAGGGAGCAGAACAGGCATATCTATTGAAATCCACTGCTGAGGGGAGCAGCAGGTGAGACAGAAGAGGTCTGCTGTGCCATGTGGGTCAGCTCCCTGGCTGGGGATCAAACTCAGGCCATAGCCCATAGAGGTGATAATGCTGAGACTTAATCCCTTGGCCACAAAGGAGGCATTCATGCCCATTTTTTGTATCTTACTGACCACATCACCTTAGCTGCTTAACAAGCAGTACAGTATTTACAGAGGAAGAAGAAGATTCATAGAGAGGTTAAAATGGCCCGATGAAGGTCATGTAGTTAGTGAATCAGGATTAAAAGGCAGATTTCCTTAATATCAACTCTCATTAAAATCAAAACTTAAATTTATCAAATG
Organism: Talpa occidentalis; assembly: GCF_014898055.3. Lineage (NCBI taxonomy): Eukaryota > Metazoa > Chordata > Mammalia > Eulipotyphla > Talpidae > Talpa > Talpa occidentalis. The sequence goes on along the minus strand of NW_023601653.1, from coordinate 43,418,567 downwards.
GTAGCACTGTATCTCACTTTCATGCACACATATGTACATGTACATGTACATATACATGCACATATACATATATATGTAAAAGATATATATGCATATAAAGTTTGAATAAATTATTACCATAATCTTGGTGAAAAGGTATAGAGATTTTTGGTGGTGTTTTGTAGCTTTTGGGTTAAAATGTATGCATGTTTGTAAGCCTATATACAGCAATAACCTTAGCCAAATACTGTTAGATAAATACAAGTGTATAATACTCATGTATCAAAAAAAATTAAATACTACTATATGTTTGTTTGGCTTATAGATCAGAAACCAGAAACAGTTCTTGCCACTAAACCTTCATATACATTGCACTACAATTTTAAAGGAAAATTACTTGAGGTGTAAAGAATAAGACAAGAAATTAAGATTTATTACAGGTTCCTTTTTTCTGTTGAGGAGACATGCTATGTGTTCTATAAGTAGAGCAAATTTAGGATATGATAGTCAACATGTTTGTTTCTTGGTTGTTCTCCAGTGATATATCCTCTGACCACATAATAATATGTGAGATTATTTATTACTGAATGCTTTGTGGGTAGGTCATATGGTATGATGTATAAGGACAGACTGTAGACTCAGAATTACTCGGGCTGCAAAGCTCGTGCCCATTTACTGATTTGTTAGCTATGCCATTTTTTTATTCTCTGTGAGTCTTACTGGCTTTGTCTATAAAGTGTGGATAATAACAATGTAGTCAATTTTATCTATGATTCTTTTAAAATAGGAAAGAGAGAAAGAAATGAAGGGTTGGTAATGAACTGAAAGTTCTCATGTCAGCAAACACCATTATGCATATATTTGTTTATACGCAGACACGTATCTTTCCTATTTGCCATGACCTATTAATTTGTATTCTAGGACATGTCTAATCCATTCCATTTTCTGACCCTTCACTATAGAGATGTTGGCATTAAGTTCAGAGATAAATGGAATGCAAGATTTTATGGCATTTTATGTGGTGATCTACAGTGATTAATGAAACTTTATTGGAAATCAGAAACAAGTAATTCCTGGATTTCTAGTTTTATGTTTAAAGAAGTCCATTAAGCATTGAAAAAAATGCATGAAAGCTGCATTTTAAAGGCTTTTCTTCCTATACCAAAGCTTTTTATTCCCAAATATGTTCTCTCTATAAAACATAGCATCAGTCATAGAGTAAATGCTTTATAAATGTTTAAATCTAGATTTTTCTTCTTTGCCCTTCCCAACCCCTCATGTTGTACTGTACATCTGTTATGCAATTATTCACTCCAAACAATGTGAGCAAATTTCCTCCAGAGGGACCCACTGTTGGACAGAGAAGTTCTTACAAAAAATAAAAATTGCAATTGCTCACTTTTAAGGTAATATTATAAGGTTAAACACATAAGAAGCAAGACTGATCTTTTTTTAATTTAAATTTTATTTTTATATTCCCCATACAATTACAACCCCCTTATTTTTACCCCAAGCCCTCCTTTCCCCGTCCCCCACCCCCATAGAGAGTCTCTTGTTCATAGTTATTTGTTGATTTTGATAATTTCTTTCTTATACTTATTCTTTTTCCTGGTCCCTTATTTAAGTTTTCTAGATTCCTGCTATGAGTGAGACCATCCAGTATTTTTCTTTTTCTTTCTGGCTTATTTTGCTGAGCATGATCCCATCCAGCGCCATCCATGTTGCTGCAAATTGCATGTGTTTATCTGTTTTGAATGCTGAGTAATATTCCATGGTGTATATGTACCACATCTTCTTGATCCAGTCATCGATTTTTGGGCATTTGGGTTGTTTCCAAAACTTAGCTATTGTAAATAGTGCTGCTATAAACATAGGCATGCAGGTGCTCTTTGGAATTGATGTTTCTGTGTCCTTTGGGTAAATACCTAGGAGTGGAATTGCTGGATCATATGGAAGCTCTATGTTTAGTAGGTCAAGAAATCTCCACACAGCTCTCCTATACACCAACAATAAATCTGAAGAAGAAGAAATCAAAAAAAATCCCTTTTATTATCAAAACAAAAAAAATCAAATACTTGGGAATAAATCTCACAAAAGAGGTAAAGGACCTATACAAAGAAAACTATAAAACACTGTTAAAAGAAATAGAAGAAGACACAAAGAAATGGAAAGACATCCCCTGCTCATGGATTGGAAGAATAAACATTATCGAAATGGCCATCCTACCAAAAGCAATATACAGATTCAATGCTATTCAAATAAAAATTTCAATGTCATTCTTCAAAGAAATAGAACAATTATTGATGAAATTCATATGGAACCACAAAAAACCCCGAATAGCCAAAGCTCTCCTGAAAAAAAAAAGAAGGGAATGGAGGCATCACACTCCCAGACTTCAAACTTTACTACAAAGACATAATCATCAAAACTGCATGGTATTAGAACAAGAACAGACACACAGACCAATGGAATGGAATAGAAAATCCAGAAATAAACCCACATATTGTCAACTAATCTTTGACAAAGGAACAAGGAATATGCATTGGAGCAAAGAAAGTTTGTTCAATAAATGGTGCTGGGAAAACTGGGCTGCTACATGCAAAAGAATGAAGCTTGACTACTACCTCACACCATGCACAAAAACCAACTCAAAATGGATTAAAGAACTAGACATAAGACCTGAAACCATAAAATACATAGAAGGAAATATAGGCAGAACACTCCATGATATGCACATCAAAGACATCTTTACAGACACATCACCCAAAGCAGTGATAGTGAAGGCAAAGATAAACAGCTGGGACTACATCAAATTAAAGCACTTCTGCACAGCAAAAGAGACAATAACAAAAACATAGAGAAACCCCACTGACTGGGAGAACATTTTTGCACCCAATGCTAATGATAAAGGACTGATCACAAAAATCTACAAAGAGCTGATGAGACTCAACAAAAACAAAGAAAATAATCCAGTCAAAAAATGGGCGGAAGAGCTAAATAGAAATTTCTCTGAAGAGGAAATGCAAATGGCCAACAGGCATATGAAAAAATGTTCAACATCACTTGTAATCAGGGAAATGCAAATCAAAACTACCATGAGATACCATCTTACACCAGTGAGAATGGCACATATTAAAAAAACTAGCAACAACAAATGTTGGCGAGGTTGTGGAGAAAAAGGAACTCTCCTGCACTGTTGGTGGGAGTGCAAAAGACTGATCTTTTAAAGCATCATTTGAAACTCAGTGACTTCAGTAATATCTGTTTCTTTCTGAGGTGTATAATGTTCCCGTATAGTTGTGAAACTTGTAGACAACACCTGTGGCCTGTCATTGGGAAAAAAGGTGGCATAGCTGGGTGGTAGAAATAGAGAAGAAGATGAGGGGTAATACCACTTTCAGTGAGCTGTGCCCTCCAGCCTTCAGAGACATTCTCTGCTAGTGGCTAGAAACTTACTGCACATTTCCAAAGGCCCCACATCATACATATTTCTGAAAAGAAAAATGAGAAAGGAAAAATAAGAAAAATAGTGAATGAAGAAATAAGATGAATAATTAAGAAAAAGAAAAAAAGGAAAGAATCTATCTTCTGACAAGGACAACCAGCCTTGCCAGAGAGCCTCTGAGTTAGCATTACATCAAGCACTCCATTCTAATATGCACATTTTCATGTCAAAATGCAACTTATAAACAATAAATACATTTAAAACAGTGGTTCTAGTTCCTTTTGGTCCTAAAATGGTTATTAAATTGTTAGTGTAGCTTATCACTGATAGAGTTTTATAGTTAACAAGTATGGCACTTCTTCCCAAGGGGAAATAAGATTGAGATTGTTTCTATGGTTATCTCCCTATTGACAGATGATTGATAGCTAGCTAGCTAGCTAGCTAGCTAGTTAGCTAGCTAGATAGATAGATAGATAGATAGATAGATAGATAGATAGATAGACATAAATAATGTATTCAATTATGTGACTTACATATATTCATCTATGTTCATTATACACACATGCCATACACGTGCATATATATTAAAATATTTACCCATTAATTTAATTAGGGATGTAAAGTACATTGAGTAAAATATGTAACTCAAGTATTAATGAAGATAAGTGTATCTGAACAGTATCTCTCTCCTTTGCAAACTATAGAACAGAGAAAGCAGCGGTGAATGATTAAAAAGTATTGATCTGTGAGGGGTTAATGCTGACTGAATATTTAAAGTGAAAGGAAAAGCACTATTGATTTCTGATTTTTTTTAAAGATTTATTTATTTATTTATTTATTTATACAAGCACTGGGTATAGTCAGAAGCACGGGAGGGTGAGAGAATTCACCGGAGCCAGAGCGGGGAACAGAACAGGCAGACAGACAGAGGACACTGCTGAGGGGAGCAGCAGACACAGCAGGAGAGGTCTGAGCACCATGTGGGACCCTTGCCAGCAGCTGGTGATTGAACCAGCGCTGCAGAGGCTCCGGGCAGCTTCGCAGCCCAGGGCTCAACTGCTGCACCCTTAGGAGAGGCCCTGATTTCTGATTTTAAGGGATAGTACAGGCATTATATTGGAACTGAAATGTGCAGAATCTTGTTTTAAAAGTTTCACCAAAAGTATTTTTAAATTTCATTAAAATAGAATTATCTTAAAAATAATGAAATTGATAAATTATTTGTTAAGTTTTGTACAGTTTCCTGATCTAAATTAAGGTAATGAATCTGGTAGATTCACAAGTGGTTGAAGATTGTACCTAAGAAAAATGCTCACTACAAAACCAATGTCAATTTGTAAAGGTTTCTAGAAGACCTTTATTTTCAGCACTATCTTTATTTAACTTTTTCTTTTTGAATAAATGATATGAATTGTACTCATCAAATTTGCAGATAAACAAAATGGAATATATAGATTATAAATAGGATAACAAATTGCTGGGTCAAATTTGAGAATATTAAATAGAACTAAAGTATGGGATTTCTGTCTGTCCTTACACACACACACACACACACACACCCCAATTACAACAGGTGATTGGAACAGTAATCAAATGTGTACCACCCAAAAGACCAAAAGCTCAGGATCAGATGGTTTCTCTAGTAAGTTCTACCAAATCTTCAAAGGTGAATTAATACCAACTACTCTCAAGCTCTTACAAAGTGTTAGCAAACCCAATTCAGCAATACATAGGAAGTATCATTTATCATGAGCTAGTGGATTTATTTTTGTGATACAATGATGGTTCAATATACATATATTACCCAATAAAAAGAAAGATTAAAATGATAGAATCATATCAATAGATGCAAGTGAAAGCATTTGATAAGGTTCAGCATACATTTATGAATTTTAAAAAATCTCAACAAAATAAGGATAGGTGGAACATACCTCTACATATGAAGGCCACATACAACAAAACCACAATTTATATAATAACAGTGAAAACTGAAAACTTTTTCTCAAAGAGCAGGTGCAAGAAAATGATGTCCACTTTCACCACTACTAATCAATGTATTACTGCAAGTCTTAGCTAGTGCAATTAGGTAAGGAAAGCCATAAAATGAATGCAATTGGAAAAGAAGTAAAATTAAAACTGTAGACATTAAGTAAAAACCTTTTGTAGAGCAAAAGAAACAAAAAACAAAATGAAGAGACAACCCACACATTGGGAGAAAACATCCGCACTTCATACAACCAATAAAGGACTGGTATCAAAGATCTACAAAGAGCTCACACAACTCCACAAAAACAAAGCAAACAACACAGACCCCCCCCCCAAAAAAAAAAAAAAAGGGGGCAGAAGAACTAAAAAGACACTTCTCCAAAGAGGATATGCAAATGGCCAACAGGTATATGAAAAATGTTCAACATCATTAATCATCTGGGAAATGCAAAACAAAACTGCTATGAGATACCATTTTACATTGGTGAGAATGACCCATATTAAAAACAACAACAAAAAAACAGCAACAACAAATTCTGGCAAGGATGTGTTGAGAAAGGAACCCTATTTACACCGCTGATAGGAATGCAAACTAGTCTAACCATTATGGAAAGCTGTGTGGAAGACCCTCAAATTACTAAAAATGGAGCTACCATATGGCCCAGTAATTCCACTTCAAGGAATCTACCCAAAGGGCACAAAAGCACTAAGTTAAAAGGGAACTTGTATGCCTGTTTATTGAAGCACTGTTTACAATAGCTAACATATTGAAAACAACCTAAATGCCCCAAAACAGATGACTGGATCAAGAAAATGTGGTCTATATACACAGTGGAATACTACTCAGCCATCAAAAAAGATAAACTCATATCATTTACAGCAACTTGGATGGAGCTGGAAGGGATGACACTAGGGAAATAAGTCAGAAGGAAAAAGAAAAATCACAGATGATATCACTTACAGGTGGAATATAGGGGAAGTGAACAAAAGGTGAGAAAAAAGGCAAAACTTTCCAGCAAACCATAGATCTGAGGCATTCATCAAGGGAGGGAGAAAGAGAGGGGTCAAAATTGGGAAAGGGACTGTGGTGACAGTTCACAGGTGATGTGGTGGTGGGAGATTTATGGGCACTACACTTGAGGGGAGAAACCAAATACTGTACAAAAATGAACAACAATGTAAGAAGATAAGGTTTAATCAATCAATCAATCAGTGAAAGCTTTAAAAAGTATAATGGTCTAAGTATTTATAATAGAAGTTATCATGACATTATTGCACAACCAACTCCTCTGGACTTGTGTGAACAACTTTACATAAACCAACACAGACAGGCCTGATCTCAGGAAGACCAGAAACAAGTGTTGGTGATGGTGTGGACAAAAGGATCCCATGTACACCTATGGTGAAAAATTAGAGTGTTCCAGGAAGTTTCTGAAAATGTTAAAAATAGATTTACCATATGATCCAGCAAGTCCATTCTTAGGTACCTACCTAAAGAATACAAAGCCACTTATTTGAAGGTGTATATGGATCCCTATGTTGACTACAGCAGTATTTGCTGTAACCAAATTATGGAAACAACCCCAGGACAAGTGAGTATCCAGGACAAGTGGAAAGTGAGTGGAAAATGCAGTATATGTTCACAATTAAATTAAATACTACTCGACTATGAAAAAAATGAACTTTTGATATTTTTGATGATATGGATGAAACTGGAGGGAAGTATGCTCATCAAAATAAGTCTGGAGAAAGACGAATACTGGATGATTTCACTGATGTGGAATATAAAGAAACAGGAAAAAATAGATGAAATCTAAGCAAAATAATCCTGATAATCAATATTAAAGCTACTAGAGGTGGAGGGTGGAGAATGAAAGACTGTGGAGGGTGGAGAATAATGGACCAATGGACTATGGTAGATGATATGGGTGGTTTGGCACTGACCATAGTGAACTAACATATACAAAGAGGCATGAACCTATATTCCCTAATTCTTATACAATATTATAAAACAAATTACCTTAATAAAAAACAATGCCAAAACAAAAGACATAAGAAATGTTAATAGCCACAATTATAGAGGACATTAAAGGAATGATTTCAAAAGTATTTAACAAGTATTCCACAACTATTTTGTACACACACAAAAACATTCAAAAGCCAACATTATTTAAGTTAGGAACAAGGTATGCCTATTCTGTCAGTAAGAGTTAGTTACACATAACAGTCTAGCTAGCTTAAGTAGAAATAGTCACATGGCAGAATTGACTATGAAATTGTTGAAAGAAATGTTGGAGCAAGCTCTAGACTTAGATTCAGACCTGTCTCCCAGAATGCCAGTGTAGAAGTAATCAATCAAGAAGGCTTTGTCTCTGTTGTGTTTATGAAATAGGTTGTGAGGCTATTGTCTCCACACTGCATCATTTCAGGCGTGACTATGGTGGCAGGATGAATGCCCAGCCCCCTGCCTACAAAACCAGGTATTAGCCACCACACCTCCATATGGTTGAAAAGCCCCCAGTATCTATAATGTTGCTCCTACTTTGCAGAATCAATAAGTCAGAGGCACGGTTTTTCTCACTTACATCATTTAAATCTTGTGAGGAAAATTTTTCTTGGTTATAGGTAGATCATAGATAGAATCCAAGTGTGAAGAGAACCCGGGAAATATGGTGTTAGTTTTCCAGCCTCGAACAAGCAAGAAGTCACTCTAAAAGGAAAATGAAATGGCCATATTAAAAAGATCTAAAATATCTCCTGTATTATCACCCATTACTCACCCAATGGAATTAAACAAGAAGAGAAACAGAAAACCAAGAGAAGCACCACAAAAATTATGCAAGCAGTAAGATTGGGGATTTATTTATTTTTTTAAAAAAGATTTATTTTTATTTATACAAGAGCTGGGGTATAGGCCAGAGATGTGGGGGGTGAGAGGATTCACCAGAGACAGAACAGGAAGCAGAACAGGCAGATTGACCGAAACACACTACTCAGGGGAGCAGTGGGCAAGACAGGAGAGATCTGCTGCACCGTGTGGGTCCGCTCCCTCGGTGGGGATTGAACACATGCTACAGTGGCTGTCAGTAGCTTCATAGTGCTGTGACATAACTCCTTGGGCCACCACAGAGGCCCCTAAAATATTTGTTGTAGCCATAGAACAGTTTCTGCATTTAGAAGAAATAGATTGATACTCACTAGATTAGTATAGAGATTGAGAACACATGTAAAATATATGTAAATAATTTAATGTAAAAAAGGGAGGTATTTCACATCATTGGGGAAAAGTTAAATTGTCCAATAAGTGTTAAGGCAACTGGCTAGATATATGGGGAAAATATAAGCTGGATCACAGTCTAATTCCTTACACTAAATCACTTCTAGATGAAGCAAAGATAGGAATATGGAATAGGAATAAATAATATGAAGAGAGAGTTGAAAAATACTAATGTGGAATTTATCAAGAGAAGTAATCCTTATGAAGTGAGGAAAACTAGTCAAATCTGTGAAAGCTAAAGGTCACAGAATCACATGGATGACCTTTTTGACTTGGCTTTGCTCTCTGCTTTTTGCTAACTGTTAGCTAGCTTGACCACATCTCAACTTTCAGGACAATCTAAAGGCTCAGCCCTCTTTTTTGCAACCAGTTTCTAGCTGATGGATTCCAGAGAGTCAAGTACAGGCAGCAAGCGCAGGCATGAACTTGGGATGCACAGAGCATCAGTCAGCATGACCTTGAGGTGCACATAACAAGAGCAGGAATGACCTTGGGGTGCACACAGCAAGAGTTGGCATGAGCTTGGGGTACACACAGAGCAGGAATGACCGTGGGGTGCACACAGCAACAGTCAGCATGACCTTGGGGTACACAGAAAGAGCAGGCATGACCTTGAGGTACATAGCAAGAGTCAGCATGAATGTGGGGCAAAGGGAGTAAAACAACTTTAATCTGACCTTGCCTTCTTTGTGGACCACCAAGTCATGAAAGTGAATGTTTACTACTCTGGGAAGAGCCCTGCCATTCATTCCAAACAATTACTGGACTAATCTAAATTACGCAACACAGATCATTTATCAAGGCCAGCCTGCAATGATTTGCATATGTAGGCAAAGTGTTCCCAATACAAAGGTAAAATGAGGATAAGCAGTAATGAGTGCTGATTAGTCCAGAGTGAGAACAAGAGAGAGAGAGAGACTCTCATGAAATAAGTAATGATGGGAGAGTTTGCAGGTTGGTTACCTGAATGATAATTGTTTTATTTCTATGGGGCAAAAAGACTTTTTTCTTCTTTTGTCAATAATTTAAAAAAAAACAGGCCACTTTGCAAGGTTTTTTTTTTTTTTTTTTTATTAATTTATTGTTGCATAGAAGAACTAGGGTGTAGGCCGGAGGTGTGGAGGGTGAGAGGATTCCCCAGAGACAGAGTGGGGAGCAGAATAGGTGAATCTACTGAAATCCACCATTAAGGGGAGTAGTGGGCGAGACAGGAGAGGTCTGCTGCGCGATATGGGTCATCCCGCCCTGGCCGGGATCGAACTCAGGCCGCAGTAGTGATAGCACTGAGACTCAACCCCTAGGCCATTGGGGAGGCCCCACCTTGCAAGTTTCAAATGAGACATTGACATCAAAGGAAGTTCACATTCTTCTTTATAAACAAGGACAAAGAAAAGGAGAGACAGCCTAGAGAAGAGGGTACTGAAGATAGTGTTTCCAACTCAGGCAACAGGGCCAACTTCCTTCTCAGGCCTTACATCTTCAGCAAATGCTCCGAAACTTGGTGGGTGGCTATTGATTGTCTCTAAAGGAAGTTTCCTCCAGTCCTACACACACAGCTTTAAAATTTATATCAAAGTTAATATTAAATAAGCCAGCCACTAAAACCAAACACTGTAGGACTCTACTTCATAGGAGTTACCTAGAGTTTCCCTCTAGGGAACTTAGGGGAAAGGGACAATGGGACAATGGGATTTCCAAAATCCAGGCTGGGTTTTGGTAACTGGGGTAAAGGGCAGAGGGTAAAGAACAGGGTCTTTTGGGGCCTCCCCGGTGGCGCAGCGGTTGAGCGCTGGGTTGCGAAGCTGCGCGCGGCCTCTGCGGCGCCGGTTCGATCCCCGGCTGCTCCCCGGCCACCAGAGGAGGGTCCCACATGGCGCGCAGACCTCTCCTGCCGCCCGCTGCTCCCCTCAGCAGTGTGCTTCGGTCCTTCTGCCTGCTCTGCTCCCCGCTCTGGCTCTGGTGAATTCTCTCGCCCTCCCGCGCTTCTGACTGTACCCAGTGCATGTATAAACAAAACAAACAAACAAACCAGCAAACAAATAAATAAAGCATGCCTCTATAAAAAAAAAAAAAAATTAAAAAAAAAAAAAAAAAAGAACAGGGTCTTTTGGTGGCTTGGTGGGAAAGAGATTGGCCCAGGCAGAGGACATGTGCTGCGACAAGGTGGCCTCTCAGGCAGTTCAGTCAACATGTCATTATTACTTATTTTCTTGAGGGATTGTATTCACTCCGAATTTCGGCTCGTGGAGTGAACTAGCCCCCATTTCCTCAGCTCATGCCCCTGTCCGTTCTTTGTCCTGTGGGACATTGGAACGAGCAGTCTGGACTTCAGTCTGCCTGGACCACAATTCCCAGAGAGCTCACTAAGGAGGCAGGAGATATTTCGCGTAAGTTACGCCGTCTCTGAGGTAAATTTACATGTTTTTGTTTATGAAACAGACGAAAGTCACGTCCATGATATAACTCTGAAGATCAGTAAGAGAAATGCATCAAGTTGGAGCATAGCTAGATCTTAAATGACTTGTATCCATTGTTAGTTCCATCTGCATAGTTATTATCATTCCAATAGCAAAGGGCTAGTGACATATCAAACCCACTACTGTATAAAAGTCAGGATTGAGGTGAATAGAAAGCTAATTGCTACTCATTGACTCAGCCAACATGTCATTATTATTTATTTTCTTATTATTTATTATTTTTCTGCATTATTATAATACATACAGATGTAATTGATTTTGCATTTTAAATTCGAAAATGTATCTAAATAGTGAGCCCTAGCAATGCTAGATTCTCTTTCTATGGTTCTACAAATAAGACGACAGTTTGGGACAGTGTACTTGTTATCCTCTCCTAAGATCATTTATTACACGTCTGTTACAATATTTTATTTTAATTTATTTTAGCATAGAAGAACTGGTGTGTAGGCCAGAGGTGCAGGGGATGAGAGGACTCACCACTGCTGAGGGGAGCAGGGGGCGAGACAGGAGAGGTCTGCTACGCCATGTGAGTCAGCTTCCTGCTGGGGATCAAACTCAGGCTATAGTGGTGATATCACTGAGACTCAACCCCTAGGCCACCAGGAAGGCCTGATCACCTTTATTGTTAAACAAAACACAATGTTCTCTAGGAGGGGAGCAAAGCTCATACTTGCAAGTTGTTACCACCTAAAGTTCTTTTGGGAAAAGGGCCAGATATGAGAAAATTAATAAATTAACTGATGATTATCTTCCCAGAGTCCTCCTATGTGCATAGGTAGATGATTTGGAATTCATAATGTGAGCAAGATTCCTAGATAATAAAACACATACTTATGCATATCAATGACTCTGAGGTTATGTAGAAGGATAGGAATCATTCAGAGAGGCTAGTGCCTTTGTCCTCTATGAACACTTAAAACTTAAGTGCCGTCCAACCTGATTATTCTTGGGTACACACTTGAGAATTTCGTGTTTCTATCAGAGACTGTGAATTTTCTGGAGCTCAGATTTATTTCTACATCTTTGTAGCCTAAGTAGAAATTTAAAATGCATGATTTTTGAAATCCTACCAAAATCTGTAACCTCTGGGGAAAAAATTCAAACTTTTGATCTAGAAGACTATTCTTTATAGAATAAGAGATTATGGGATGATAGGATTGATTTAACTGCAAGATTATTCAATGGAATAAAGGCCCCTATTAAGTAATTTGGAGTATGTGTGTGTGTGTGTGTGTGTGTGTGTGTGTGTGTGTAAAGAGAGAAAGACAAACTAGATGAAAATCACAACGGAGAATGTTTTCAAATAAATTATATTCTATTTCTAAACAAATAGTTAAACATTGTCTTCATTAAGGGGAAAAAAAGCAACTAAAATTAATTCATTGACCCCCAAAATGACCTCTTCTCACTCAGCATCCCTGAGAAAAGCATTCTTTTCAATGACATGGTGACTTAGTACAACCATTTCTGAAGAGACAACCATTCCACAGCTTCAGCGAGCTGAAGATCTTCCTTCTATTTTGGTCAATGGCATCTTTTCTTTCCTCTGTGTTGAAAGACCCATCAGTTGAAATCCACATAGATCATCACCCACAGAGTGGCAAGCAGAACCCTGAAATCACTCTGCTGATTCAAAGTGTGTTCTGAAGGGAACTGGTTGAGCTGCACGTGACACAGTAAAGAGTAACAGCCACTGATGCAGACAGGACAGGACACAGCCTGGGAAGCATGAAGCTGACCTGTGTCCCGAAGCCTCGGCTCTCGGCTGGGTGCAGCACGTGCAGGGGTCCAGAGACAGACTTTCTGGGTGCTTTGTTTAGTGGGAAAAGGAAAAAGAGCATGAGAAAGGGAGAAGGGTGTTGTGTCTTTTGTGTACCACATGAAGGAAAAATTAGGGACAACCAGACACCACGTTTACCTGCTTTATAGAACAGATGTCACTACACGGGAACTGAAAGTAATGCAGGTATATTCACTTAGATTTAATCTTGTGTAGAATGTTTCTAGTGGCACACACCATTACTAAAGCAACATGCCAGTAATAAATTAAATACTATCAAGTACTTGTCCAAGACAATCATTTCAAGAGCATAACAAAAGGAGAATAGAACAACATGCATGATAGAAGTTATTTCCCAGCTGGGAGTTGGAGTGAAATTATTGAATTTATTTAAAGAGAGTAAAACTAAACAAATGAAATAATTTTATTTTTAGTCAGTTGGTAAACTGTAGGGGGAAATTAATCCAATACTTTATAGTTTCACAGACCTGAACTTCATTTTTTAAAAGAGAAAATTTTAGTAGATAATCTGTAAGGTCCCTTTTAGTTCTAAAATATTGTTTTAGGCATCCCTGGTGGCCAAAGGGTTATTAAGTCTCAGCGCTGTCACCACTGTGAGTTCGATCCCCAATCAGGGATCTGACCCTCCTGGCGCAGCAGACCTTTCCTGTCTCACCTGCTGCTCCCCTCAGCAGTGGATTTCAGTCAAACCGCCTGTTCTGCTCCCCACACTGTCTGGGGAATCCTCTCACCTCTGCACATCTGCATATACCCCAGTTCTTTTATACTACTACTAATAATAGTAAAGGTCATCTTACAAGGTTCAGCGGTCATGGATGCTAAGTGGGAGGATGGCGTTTTGATAAAACTATTAATTGTCCATTAGCATCAGAATTTTCCCAGTACATTTTTCTTTACTTAGCTCTTAGGGCAATGGTCTCAAATCTGGTCATATCATATTTTTCTAGAGCTTTTTAAAAATAAAAGACTTGCTGTACAGCAACTGAAGGGACTTTGTGAGGGTGGAACTCATGAATGAGAACTGAACACTATGGCCATAGAGACTCTTGTTTATGCTTGAAGGTGTTAATCACAAACAAATAGTGAGCAGTGGAATGATAGAAAGTACTTGACTCAGGATCTTGCTAGAATCCTATCTGGACATTGTGATAAAAAGCCAGAGATACCATTAGGAGTAGATGTGGTTCACTTGAGGAGGCTGTACATCTGTTTTCATGGCGATCACCTTAAAACCATAAACATTATCTTACACTAAGAACATCTCAGAAATCCCAGAGTCAACTTTAAAACTGAACACACCAGATAATTTCTCATTTTTTTAAGATTTTTTTTATTTATTTATGCATACAAGAACTGGGGTTTAGGCCAGAGGTGCAGGAGTGAGAGGATTCACCAGAGACAGAGTAGGGAGCAGAACAGGAAGATCTACTAAAATCCACTGCTAAGGGGAGCAGTGGGTGAGACAGGAGAGGTCTGCTGCACTCTACGTGTGTCAATTCCTGGCTGGGGATCAGCTCAGGCCAGAGTGGCTGGCAATAGCTTGATAACCCTGAGACTTTAACCCCTGCGCCACCAGGGAGGCCTCACACCAGATAATTTCTTAGTGATTTGTAGGTAATGGCATTAATTATTATACTTTCAGAAGCATATATTTAAAACTGTAGTTTTTGTGTTCCTCCCTCAATTCTTCTTGTTTTTGAAAGTTTATGATAGACCTAGTTATAGTAATAAGAACAAGGAGAAAGGCGAAGTGGGATTTGTACCTTTTGGATAATGCATGATAATAAAAGGAAGGGCCAAACTAAGAAAAGCTCTAGACATGGATTGAAGATTGCAGGTAAAGATTTGGGACATTAGCTGAACAATAAGTGCTGGAGAGGCTTCAGAGAAAGAGAAACCCTATTACACTCTTGGTGGGAATGGAAATCGGTACAGCCATTTTGGAAAGCAATCTTAATCTACCTTAAAAAACTAAAAATGGAGGTCCTCCCTGGTGGCACAAGGGGTTATGCAAAGCACTATGAAAAAACCCACAACCTCTGCAGCATGGGTTTGATTCCCGGCCAGCTAGGGAACTGCCCACATGGTGCAGCAGACCTATCTCGCCTGCTGCTCCCCACAGCGGTGGATTTCAGTCAATCTGACTGTTCTGCTCCCCACTCTGTCTCTATTGAATCCTCTCACCCTTGCACTTGTGGCCTGTACCCCAGTTCTTGTGTGCATAAATAACTCTTTTAAAAAAATTTTAAAAAAACTAAAAATGGAAATACCATATGACCTAGCAGTCCCACTCTGGGCATCTATCCACAGATCATGATGCCATCAACACACAAGTAAATACATTCTTTACAATGTTTATTGCAACAGTATTTACAATAGCTAGTACAGAAAAACAACCTAAGTGCCCACTAATAGAGGGCTGGATCAACAAGATGAGATATTTCCACATAGTGGAATACTATGCAGCCATAAAAAAGGCAAATTGTGCCCTTTACAACAAAATAAAAGGAGTTCCAGGGAGTTATGTATAGTAAAGCAAGTCAGAATGTCAGAAAAATACAAACATTTACACAGCAGATGATGATTCCATCAAGCAAAATACTTGTGGGAACACTATGGTAATAGTACCAGAAGGGTTCTACTTCCAAAATGCAAACAGTAGTGTAAACCACTGTTACCTCAATTAAAAAAAAAATAAGGTTTCTGGGATTAAGATGGAGGCAGGGGTTGGGGAACAAATGGCTTAAGAGATAATAAGGGATGGTGTTGGGGAAAAAGTAAAATTTAAAAAATAACTAAAATGTTTCATTTTCCTTTCCAAAAAGTAAAAAGAGTCAGGACCATTAAAATAGACCTCTTTTCCCACCAGAGTTTATTTGTCTCTATCAGGCTCACAGATTTCTTAAACGTGCTGCTTTTTTTAGACAACTGGTTCCTTTATATATTTGCCTATATCTCCAGGGTATTTATTAATTAATCTCAACCCCCGTACCTCTGGCCTACACCCCAGTTCTTCTACAAGCAAAAAAAAAAAAAAAAAAAAGAACTCCAAATAGATTCTGATTCTGATGTCTGATGCAAAAATTTGATTTGAGTTGCACAGGGAAATACTGATTTCATTAGCTTGTGAATTTTTAATAAAAATTATTTAAAAATTCAAATCCAAATGATTGCATTTGCTAGCATTCAAGTGTACTACAGCAATTAGAATATAATTCAGAGTATTTTTGACAACTTACCCCAAGGGATTCCTGAAGACTGAATTGCTTTTAAGATATGATCCCATTCTCTACACTGAGTTGGCCTTGGTAGATGTGTCGTTGTGCCATTGAAAGGCTAAAATTGCCTTTCCCAGCAATCACCTTCAGAACAGCCTTTTCTGCATTGGGGTCAGAGAGGAAACTGGCAAACAGATTTATCATCCTTTCATTTTTATTCACTTTTCTTGTCTTTTCCCCTTTTGTAGACAGACATATATGCATGGTAACTAAAAGTTGTAGAAAAAGCACTTCACTGTGAAGAATGTAAAGTGCTCTTAATTTGGGAAATAAATTCTAGTGGCATTCAGCTGTAAAGAGAGTTACTCAGGGAGAAATTTGATGTCTTCTCAATTCTTTAGAAAATTCTGTGCCAAATTGTAATCATTAGGAAAAGCATGCAATTAGAATTAATCTGACCAGCATATGTGTACCCTTTTATTAGTATTAAAAATAATAAAACCAGCAGACCCAGAGTAAATGGATACACAGTGTTGTTTTTATTATTATTTCCAAATACTGAGATAGTTTCATGCATGATATTGTATAAATTAAATGATGCACAGTCATTTGAAAAGTGAGTTTTTCTTATATGAGTTGGCCTTTTCAGCGCTACATATTTTTTTTCTTTTTGAAATCTGTCTTTATATTCTGGTTCATGTTGCTTTAGAATGATCCATTTTCTGTTTGCAGTTAATGAAATAGTGTGTTGAGTTTCTCAAAATGGAAGTCTGAGACAGAGAGTTAATTCCGTTTGATCTGATCCTTTGTTGATTTTTTTTTAAGATTTATTTATCTATCTATCTGTTTATTTATTTATTTATTTATTTATTTGTTTGTTTGTTTGTTTATTTATTTATTTATACAAGCACTGGGTAGAGTCAGAAGCAGGGAGGGTGAGAGAATTCACCAGAGCCAGAGCGAGGAGCAGAGCAGGCAGAAGGACTGAAGTACACTGCTGAGGGGAGCAGCGGGCGGCAGGAGAGGTCTGCATGCCATGTGGGACCCTCCTCTGGTGGCCGGGGAGCAACCGGGGCTCGAACTGGCGCTGCAGAGGCTGCGGGCAGCTTCGCAATCCAGCGCTCAACTGCTGCACCACCTGGGAGGCCCTCTTTGCTGATTTTTATACTTGAGGTCTGTGGCATGACCTATGATCACCTAATCTGTGTTTACCTGGAGACATACATGATTAGATATGTAATAGAGAGTCCTAGGAGAGCAGCCTGCCAAGCATCCATTTGCGATGATGGACTGAGGAGTGTTTGGGAAATAATGCATCCAACAGGAATAGAAACTTGACATACTGAAGCAAGATAGAAATAGCCTATAGCTGGCACCAGAAGAACGGAGTGCACAGAAAAGAATGAGTACAGCAGACAACTGAGTCAGCCTGATGCCTGATCCAGACAAGAAGCCCAGCCGGAGCAGCTTCCGCAGAGTTAGCTGGAGGCAAATTCAGCAATCTTAGCTGTGAAGGCGACAGTTTCACAAAAGCTAATTAGAATCCTTGGTGACTTTCCAACAGCTTCATGGATGTTTTCTTCTGTGGTAGATGTGAGTCAGGAAAAAAATGGGGAAAAATGATACCACTTGGTAAGAGAGAACTGAATTTATGTGTAATTCTGGGATCTTGGTTGACTTCCAAGTAATAGTATACATGAGGGGTAGTGAGGTAATTTTTTAAGAATAAGAAATCTTGAAATTCCTGGTTATTCTCCTCTAGAGGATGTCTTACAGAAGATAGATGAGCGTGATGAGATGAGAACAGAATGTTCTTAGAAGATCATAAGATGCCACGTAAAATAGAAAAATAAGAACTGTAGTTATCAAACAAAACTAAACCCAAATGTGATGATAAAGGAGCAAAATGTAGTAAAATTGAACTTCTTTTGCCCATTTCACATTCTTCTGAATGAGTTCATATTGTCAGTAACAACTTGGGAAGAAATAATAAAATTATCAGAATAAGGAGGATCACAGTATTGCCTCACTAAGTATTCAGCTGAGTTGTATAAGCTATGTTATTCTGTTTATTTTATTTTGAATACTTTTTTCAGTCTATGTCCACCTTTAACTACTTCACCAAGCTGCTGATTCACATATGCAGTGTGTCCGGACAGTCTACCTGAATAGCCTAGGAGAACCTCATACTTAAAAGTCAAAAAGTACTTTATTACTTTATTCTCCCCCAAATTGTTCTGCTTCTATGATATTGTTATTGTTAATAATATCAACTTCCATTCTGTTTCTCAAGTAAAGAAGATAGATTCTAGTATCAATAATATCAGCATTTTAACCCTGGCTCTATAAGTTTATCTCCAATAAATAATTAGGAATGGATTCTTTTTGAACTAAGCAGGTAGGGGGAGGGGCATAGCAAGTAAACACACATGCAATACCTTAGTTTATAGGAGATTACACACAAAAATAAAAGTGCCTTGTTTCTAACATTAGGAGGAACTGGGAGCTTGTATTTTGGTACTATATTTGCAGGGAGCATTTTTCTCCCAGTCCTAAAACTCCTCCTTCCCGTTCAGCATGAAAGGACATTGCTCACACAGTACTGGGATTAGTCCAATCCTGGGTGCTTGTGCTAAATTGTAGTTCTGGAATTTCTGTGGGTTTTATAATAACATAAATAATTATAATGCCTTGTTTTTATATAGCACATGTCTCCAGGGAACATAAAATGCTGCATAGATGTTATCACATTAACTCTCATGGCACATGGGGGACATTAAGAGAACGCAGGTGATCTTATATCCCCTTTGAACCCAGAGCTCCAAAGGAATTGCTTCAACCTGAAGTAAATAAAAGCAATATTGAGTAAAAGCAAGATATATAAGAGGATCTGAGGTTAGAATTAAAGAAATTGACTGTTTGAATTAAAGAGTGATTTAACATCAAAACAAGAGGAATTTCTCTGAAGAATGGGAAGACGTTGAGTGTGTATATAAATATTTGCATGTACAGAATTAAAATAATACAGCAACACTTTAAAATTTCCAAAGCAAATGTTTTCTTTAAACCACCTGTATATTAGTTCAGTAACAAGACAGGGTTGGTATATTATCTTCATGCATTTACTAATTTTTCTTTTGTTTTATATTGTTAATATATTTTTGTAAGATTCTACTTAGACTTTCAGTGCACAGTCAATTTTGTATTATGTATTCTTCATTTAACAGCATATCATAAAGTTGTAATAATTATTATCCAGAGAAATGGTATAATTATCCATAGAATAATAAACCATAATTTGTTTTACCCATCTATCATAAGGTGGTTTCCACATCTTCACCATTTCCAAATAACCCTAGATTGAAAATGTATCATTATGCATAAGGATTACTTATTATAATTATTTTCTTAATTGAAAAGACTGCCAAATGTAGAATTATCAGATTAATATAGAGACATAGAATGTTGTCAATAGAACATGACTGCATATTCCTACTTCCAAATTAGCATATTAGGAGAAAAATAAATAATAAATAACTCCATCTAAAGACCAAAATATTTATGTTGTCACAGCAGCTACTTTAATTAAAAGAGAAAAAAGTAAGTGACTTCTGCTCAGTGCCAAAAGTAGCTTGATTTTCTTTTCCATCACATCTTCATTTAATTTAATTACTTTCATAGTATGCAAGGAGATCAAAAGGAGAGAGCAGAATCATAGAAATTCAAATTTGTACTAGATCTAGAAAAATAGATTTACTTACGTAGATCAAATCATTTTTCTGCCCTCCTTAATTTCAATTTACATGTATGAATAGTCTCTGAAAAAAATTATTAAAATGTCCATGCACAAAAACCAACTCAAAATGGATTAAAGATCTAGACATAAGACCTGAAACCATAAAATGTATAGAAGGAAATATAGGCAAAACACTGCGTGACATGCACCTCAAAGACATCTTTACAGACACATCACCCAAAGCAGTGATAGTGAAGGCAAAAATAAACAGTTGGGACTACATCAAATTAAAGAGCTTCTGCACAGCAAAAGAGACAAAAACAAAAACAAGGAGAAACCCCACCGACTGGGAGAAATTTTTTGCACACAACACAAATGATAAAGGACTTATCACAAAAATCTACAAAGAGCAGATGAGACTCAACAAAAACAAAGAAAATAATCCAGTTAAAATATGGGCAGAATGGGCCTCCCCGGTGGTGCAGCGGTTGAGCACTGGGTTGCGAAGCTGCCCGCAGCCTCTGCAGTGCCGGTTCGATCCCCAGCCACCGGGCGAGGGTCCCACATGGCGCGCAGACCCCTCCTGCCGCCCCCTGCTCCCCTCAGCAGTGTACTTTGTCACTCTCTCTGTTCTACTCTCCGCTCTGGCTCTGGTGAATTGTCTCACCCTCCCGCGCTTCTGACTATACCCAGTGCTTGTATAAATAAATAAATATATTAATTAATTAATTTTAAAAAAATGGGCAGAAGAACTAAAAAGAAACTTCTCCAAAGAGGAAATGCAAATGGCCTACAGGCGTATGAAAAAACATTCAACATCACTTGTAATCAGGGAAATGCAAATCAAAACTACCATGAGATACCATCTTACACCAGTGAGAATGGCACATATTAAAAGAACAAGCAACAACAAATGTTGGTGAGGATGTGGAGAAAAAGGAACTCTCCTGCATTGCTGGAGGGAGTGAAAACTAGTACACCCACTATGGAAAGCTGTATGGAGATTCCTCAACCTACTAAAGATAGAGCTTCCATATATGATCCAGCAATTCCATTCCTAGGTATTTACCCAAATGACACAGAAACATTAATTCAAAAGGTGTTTATAGCAGCACTATTTACAATAGCTAAGCTTTGGAAACAACCCAAATGCCCAAAAATAGATGACTGGATCAAGAAGATGTGGTACATATACACAATGGAATATTACTCAGCAATCAAAAAAGATAAACTCATGCAATTTGTAGCAACATGGATGGAGCTGGAAGGAATCATGCTCAGCGAAATAAGCCAAAAAGAAAAAGAAAAATACCAGATGGTCTCACTCATATCAGTAGTTTAGAAAACCTAAATAAGGGACCAGGAAAAAAGAATAACTATAATAATATAGAAAAAATCAAAATCAACAAGCAACTATAAACCAGAGACACCCTATGGGGAAGGGGCGGGAAGAGGAGGGATTGGGGTCAAAATAAGGGAGGTCCAATTGTATGGGGAATATAACCAAGATGAAAATGCATACATTGTGCAAAAATGAAAAATGATGTAAGAAATATATAAAAAATTAAAAAATTTTAAAAAATTAGTAAAATGTGTGTGTGTGGGTGGGTGGGTGGGTGAGGTCGTGGATGGATATGAGTGTGTGAGAGTGCCAATACCTGAAGTCCCATTTCCTGAAAGTAAATAAGATTGAAAAGTTTCTTATTAATTATAGAGGCATTGAGAAAAATGATATGCATGTAACTGTTTTCATGGTGGTGGATTTTTATGTGCCTATATGATTTATGCTATAGTCGTTTACTAAAGTAATTGCCACAAGAGCCAAGATAAAAAAGATTACCTTTGATTAAGGTAAACACTGGAAAATATTGATGTGTGATACAAATACTGGCAAAGGAAGCAACCTGGCTAATTTTGCTCCGAATGATAATCAGTCAAAATGATGAATAGAGTATGAAGTCATTACTGGATGAAATATGAATCAGTCCTACCACCTTGGCCAATATTGAGGGATCTTGAGGTCTTAATCACTGTTCTCAGTAGTATTCTTACTAATCTTAAGTCATATGCCCACTTTTGTCTGCTTTGTGGTCAGTAGCAGTCTTCAAAATTGACTCTGGTTAACGAGAGATACCAAAAACTTTTCCACTAGCTCACAGAAATATTCAGATCATTCCTTTTTTTTTTTTTTACATTACTAATGATGTTCAAATGCTGTGCATTGAGAATTGTGACAGTTCCATTGATTGCATTTTCTGTTTCACTACGTATTTTAGTAAGCATAGTGTATCTTGGGGAAAGTAGGACTTAAGGACTACTTTTCTCTTATAAGAAAAGTAAATCTAAGTAAAAGATGAACTTAAGTAACCTAAAGTTAGATAAACATAAATTATTCTCTAGGGAAAGCTCATTTGGTGTGTTTAAAACCAACAGCTCCAAAAATTACAGCAAAGATGAGCAATTTATGTAGTTAAATTTTATTCCTACAGTATAGTGATGACCTACATACTCTCAACAGCCTGTAGTCACTATGAAAATGGAAGAGAGTGAATGATTGGTTAATTTACTCATTCACAGTTTTAATGAGGAGCTCCTTCAACAGGTCCATAGGGACCTTGTTTCACGTCTCTATTATAATGTTTCCATATTATCCTATAAATACTATTTATTTAACTTGTTTACCTCTTCTATAGATGATGAATTTCCTGGAGGCAAGAATTTTTATTTATATCTTTAGTATTGAAGGGCTTACTATGTACGTATTAAAAAAATAAACCTAATTAAATGGTTTTTACTTTCTACTATTTAGCATTATCTAAGGACTAGGAGAAATATGAAGAAGTATAATTTCAAGGGGTGTATAACCAACCCATAAATGTGAACCATTAGTGAACCCCATGCAGCAATTTATCATGGAACTATAATAGAAGACTCTGATGCTAGTACCGAGAAAAATAACGAAGAGGAGTTAACAAAATAAAAATTGTGATGTTGTCATGGCACAGTGGAGTGATGGATGAGTATGGTCATACAAGTTAACCCACAAGTACCATGGTCCATTTCTATCCCATTTGACTCACATTCAACATCTCCACTAGATCATCCACTCCAGACAGTGAGGGTGCATGTTGGGCTTTTGGTCACGATTATATTCTCAGGATCTCACAGAGAACCTGGTATAAAGTAAATAAATGAGCCTTTGTTGTGCTCAGTATTCTTTGCTCTTAGTGTGAAGAATCATTCCCATCCTCAGTTCCCGGCTGGGTTGCCAGCTCTTCCAGATGCCTCCTTGAGTTTCACCTCCATTATTTTTTTAGCTTATTTCCTCCATAGTACTTATTACCACTATTATTTATTTGAGTTGTTACTAGTTGTTCATTTCACTTCCATTAGACTTAGACAACCTGATGTTGATGACCTTGTTGGTCTGTTTTGATGACTATTGCATCTGTAGCACCTATTGTAGCACTTGGCACCTTTCACAGAAGAAATTCTATCCCCATAGACATTTCTAACCCTCCCTAAAGTAGCTTATGCCAACTAATCCTCCAGGTTTATTTTTTTCTAATCATTTTCTAAAATCATTCTGGTTTTCTGTGTGTCTAGAACGAGGTCTACCAGGTTTATTGCTGTGTCACCAATGCTGAGAAAAGGGGCAAACACAAACAATTTGAAGAGTACAAATCTTAAGAGAATGACAAAAGATTTTTTTTGAAAAAACAAAGCAAATATAGTAATGATTAGACAGTGTATAAAAACAAGTGTTAGCTTAGAATATTGGTGGTGGAAGCAAGATGGTGGAACCATCATTCAGTGGAAGATGGTAACCATGGAAATCAAAGATGGTTGGGAGTGGGGGAAGGAAACAAACAGGAACTGTGCACAAATGTTGTTATACAATTCAGTAACTTCTTTTAGGGTTCAGCAAGAGAGACAAAAGTTCATTTAGTGCTGCAATAAGCTAAATGATGTGGAATTCCTACATGAGTGTGGAATAAAGAAGTGTTGGAGTCTATGGGACTAAACAGACGTAGATGTAGCTTTTACTCTTCTACATATTGACTTTATGTAGTGAGTGAGGCAGGTACCTTCTCTAAACCTCAACTCCACCATTGTAGACTGGTGCAGAGCCTATTTCATTAGCTCCTTGAATGGCCGTGGTTGTTCAACAGTTCATTGATTACAGTTCCTTCCTGGAGGCTTGGAGCAGGATAGTCAATGATTTTAGTAAAGGGGAATTTATTTCCCTTCATTTAAATAACTTTAGACAGCATCTCTTTATTTGGATCAAATCGTGTTTGGAATTGTCAGTAAGAATATGCTAAGTCGGGCCTCCCTGGTGGCACAGGGGTTAAAGACAGTGCTATCAAGCTAAAGCCAGCCACTGCAGCAGGAGTTCGATCCCCATCTGGCCAGGGAGCAACCCACATGGCACAGCAGACCTCTCCTGTCTGCCCACTTCTCCTGTCAGCAGTGTATTTCAGTAGTTCTAATTGTTCTGTTCCCCACTCTTCTCTGGTGAAACCTCTCACCCCCTGGCACCTCTGGCTTACACCCCAATGCATAAATAAATCAATCTTTAAAAAAAAATTTAAAAAAGAATATGCTAAGTCATAGACTTGAAATAAAAAATAAAATATAAATGATTATTGATTAAATAAAAATAGCATTTGAATAAATTAATTAAATAAAAATTTAAAATGTTAATTATGGTAATATTCTTTTTCATTGTTTGTGGAATACAAATGAAAACATCTTTCACTTATTCCAAGTAATTTTTCACAACTTGCAGATGCCTACATGAAACCACCTCAACATTCTTTGTATTGTTACATAGTCCCTGTTTCTGGCTAAGACCATCTGATTCTGTCTTGAAAGAAAATGGGCAAATGACACATATTGAATTGCAGAGGTTTTTAATCTGCATTTATGGCTGTTAAAGAGGGAATGTACTATTTAAAAGGGAAATGTGTTATTGAAAGTCGCATCTCTGAAGTGAGTGTAGGCAGGTAACTTTGTAAAACAATTTGGAAACTTTTTCACAGAAAATGAATTTCTGATTATAGTCTGTCACCTGATTAATTCCATGATAATGTTGATTTTGCCTTTCTAATGAGGTAATGAATCAAGTGCACCTGGGTTTTAGAGGAAAATAACATATTAATTGATTTATGTATATATGTTGCAGATACTGTAAAGCAAAGCCTTTGGCAACTGCCAAATGTAATAAGTTCACAGTTACCTTTGACTCACCAACTCTAATCCAATGCTTGCAGGCAAAATTTTATGTTTTACGTTTAGATTGTATGATTGCTTTCCTATAGCTTTTCTGTGCATTAAAAGTCAATTTTTAGAAACACAAGCTTACCAATTTTTGTGAATAAAACTTTTATGAGATTATTCTGATATAGCATGAAATTATTTTCTGAAAATGTGATCATCTTCAAATTCCACTGTTTCCCTTTTGGTCCACTGACATACAGAATTATGAAGACTCAGGATGAAATTGTAACATTGCAATGTAATATCAGATAAATATATTATACTTATATTCTCTGATGTTTTTGCTCTGCTTCATCACCTACATAATATAAAATTTTATCACTTAGTGGTATGCACAGCCACAAAAATGTCAGGAGCACCAATAATACCATTACACAAGTTTAAAAAAAACCATAAAAGTTGGGTTTTTCTAGGAAGTTGAAAGGTTTTGTAACCATTACTTGTAGGCACTAAATCATCCAGAAATCAAGCCTGTTTCCCAGGCAATGACTTGGGAGCCTGTGTCAGGGTGGCTGAGCATGATGACAGATACCCTCAGCTGAGAAACCTGAAGTGCACAGAAATTGCAGAGACAGTATTCTTTACTGAAAATATTCTAAGTTTAGAGCCAAGTTTATGCATTGGCAGTAAAAAATTCCCAGATCATCATAAACCATCTAGAGTTGAATGCACATCTCAGCTTGCATAGTTTGCTAGTTTTGTCAATGACTTGCAGGATAAACATTGACCCATTGCCATTCCTTACCTTTGAAATTAAACTTGCAGCCCTCCTCATGTGTTGCAAGTAAGAAACTAATCCTGGGAAAATATTGTTTCAAGATGAGCTGCAAGATACCACTAAAATAAAAACTTTCATTACAAATGCAATTTTGTATCAAATAGAAAGACATAATGGCATGATAGTTGGCTTCTAGGTGGGGCCATAAAAGTGACATTAGAGTCTGATGAAAAGAAATCATTAAAAGCTTGATAATGTTGAACAAGTATGTCTTTGGAGTCAGACTGACCTGGATATAAATCCTTTTGACACCAAATGTGCAACATTGGGTGAGCACTTTGACTGCTTTCTGAACTTGAGTTGACTCCCTTATTAAATTAGGAAAAGCTTACTTACTATGCATAATTACAAGTAGTTGACAGTGGACCAGATGCTTGACAGAGCTAGTTCATGACACATGGTTTGCATAGTCTGAAAGGGATATGAAAATAGATTTGCTCTCCCAAATAGGATTTTCTTTCTCCTTAAGAGGGTATTCAAAATGGGGATGTAGTAAAATATAGGTTAGAGAAGTTTCTTCTGATCTTTTGAAGTTCTGAAGTTTCTTTTCATCTTTTCTCTACCAGCAGCCTATAGATTAATATGGGACGGGGTCAACCTCATTGACCTTCATCAGCTTAAGTTTGAAAGGAAGAGCTTAGTTTATTTCTTTATTTGCTAATGCTGTTTGGTAGTCTTTGAGAATAGATGCTTTTCATGTAATAGGCATTGAATGATGATTGACTTAATTAAAAGACTGTATGGTGTCTTCCTATGGGGAACTTGAATATGTTAGCAGGGAATTCTATAAAAGACATGGACTGCACATTCATTCTCTCAGTGCTGTGTGGGATCTGTCAGTCAAGCCCCCATAACCACCTCCAGCTTTCTGGAAAGATTGTGACAATATAAAGACAGGCATAAATGGCCTCTCTACTACATCTTGTAAGCCTGTTTTACGAATGGGCCATGAGGGCCATAGTATATCACCCTGTTGGTGCCCAACAAGGAAAGCAGTGTACTTTAGCTCTTTCTTGGCTATTGACCTCTAGACTAACCATAGTTACAGAAAAATTTTTCAACTCACTGAAGGTATACTTCTTAAGCAACAGAATGTGTTTTATTCTTTCCATTCCTCTACTTTGCCTCTATCTATCTTGTTCTCCTGTCTTCGCTCTCTTACTTGAGGGTTGATGAATTTTCACTAGAACTCAGAGGATAAACACTTTTGACCCGAAACTCATTGAAGAAAGGCATGGAAGGCTGACAGTTCATATCCATTGCTTTAAAGGTTTCGCTTTCTCTTCATGATATAGATGTGGCATGGGGGTCAAAGACAGAGATTCTGTAATTGTTCTAGAGTCTGAAGTTTTTACTAAGATGAAAAAGAGAAGGCAGCCCCACTGGGGAAAGAGCAACAAGGATCGAGCCTATTGTTTCTGAAAGCTTGCTGTGTTAAAACACAATGAACTTAACCCAGTGGTATTTTGTTTTGTTGGGAAGAACAGCAAACTTGACTTTCCAAACAGTGATAGAATATTTGACAGCTGGTTAGAGGCACTGACCAGTCAGAAAGACAATGCCCAGTTTGAAGGCAGACCAGCTGTAAACACCCAGTGTCCATTCTGCTGCACACCAGCTTTTAACATCAGCCATTGTAGAAGCTACTGAAAATATAACAAAGGGATCTCAGGTCTCAAAAGCCTTTCTATCAAAATTGAATTCATTTTACTCTAACAAATGTATTGAAATTAATAAAGTCTTTCTCCAGTTATTGTCTCTACCCTGACCAACAACAGCCAGCTCCTCATAAGAATTCCATATTTATTGCTTTTATTTCTCACTATTTTTTCTTCAACATATTCCTGCAGCTCTTTGTCAACAATTATCAGCTTCCTCTAGAGCTCAGAGGTTTTATCCAGAACATCAGCCCAACTTTCAATCCTCCTCCCAAACTTTCAGCTCTGTTCAATGTAACTGACCATTTCTTCCTTCCTGAAACCCTTTTTTTTTTTTCACCTGATTTCCAGGATGTACTTCTTCCTGTTCTTATAAAGTATGTTATTTCTTTCAGTTTCCCTTACTTGCTTTCCCTCTTCCAACTTATACACATTGGAATGCTATAGCACTTAGCCCCTGGTCTTCTTTTGGCCTAACATATTCCCTATCCAGGCGATTTGTATCTTCTTCTGTGTTTTTCACCTTCTTCACCTCCGTGACACTGTCATAACCTCAGCCTCCAGGCTTAGGTGTGCACACTTACACATGGCCACACCACGCTACAGATGTCCAAAATTAGGCATGGGTGCCCCATGCCCATGATCTCAAGCACCTCCTGAATTAACACTATCAAGGTCACAGGGAATAGCCAGAGGCCAGTGGTGCAAAAGCCTGACTTTCATATCCCCCACAACACCTTCATCATCTCCTTCTTGGGGCCTTTATAATTGCTGTTCTTCTAGCAGAAATGTTTCTTCTTTAGAGATTTCCAGGGCTTGCTTTTCCCTACCAACCAGCACTTCATTCAGTGGTTACACTCAAAGAATTTCCTTTTAACTAACTAAACTAGCATCCACGCCTAACTCACTATGCCCCAGTCTCTTCCCTGCTTCATTTCCTTTGCAGTACTTATCACTACTTGACATCATATTATAGTGATATTTGCTGATTGCTGATCTGTCTCCCAGCAAGAATATATGCTTCCTGAGACATTTCTGAAAAACACTATCATCACAAAAATGAACTTATTGTAAAAAACCTCAACCATGCATCTGATATTCAGATCAACTTAAATTCTCTATTGTTTGTGAAGTGAATATTTTTATATTGAATCACCTTTACCAACTGATCTTCACTGTTATTATTTTTTCACAGAGAAAAATGACCTCAATATTAAATAAAAGCTTACCAAGGACAACAATATCTATTCTTTGACAGTATGCAATTAATTTTCCTCTATAGCCCAAAAGAGAAATTAGTCATTCAGACAATTGAGTATGACTACTGCAGCATACACAGTGATAGAACAGATACTGAAACAATGACATTTTTCACCAAATGTGCAAATACAATAAAGCCCAGAATAAACAAGGACTGTGTCCTATTGAACTGAAGCCAATCTCTGAAAAATTACATGAAAGTATTTTTTCTAATAACTTCCTTCCACCAAATTTCACTCTTTTCTTCTTATACAAAGAAACATTCCTGGGAGTTCTCATTTAACTCAAGAATATTTCAACATATTAAAGCTAATATTCATTTTTCTTAAGAAGTAGTAAGTAGGTCAAATTGTTTGATAATGGAAGAAAACTTTATCCAAAAGGACTGGTTATGAGCTAACAATGTGTTTCTTTATATTTTGCACTAGACTTAATTATCAGCAACTTGTTATAGCCAACTGTCTCTTCCCTTCCCCCTTATAAGAGTCTCTAAAATGCCAAGCCCACTTCCCTTGCATATTGGTGAACTGTATTGTCCTAGTCAAGGAGAAGAATTGATTTCTGATTATTCTTTGATGCCCCATGAGCCCTTTCTATTAGCTGTAAACACTTACAAACCTGACTTTTATTTTGTCCTTCATCACATCAGTCTGCCATAATGGGACATCTGTAAATGAAGCACGTTGCATTTTACCAGACGCTCTTCCACCTTAGTGCATAAAGGAGTGATGCTTTCAAGATGTCTTGCTATAATAAAACTTGTTTTAAAAAAATACTGCCATTTTGTTGGGGATAATGATAAAGTCTCTTAAAAGTAGCAAACTACACTTAAGTTTTCAAATCTACTCTGACTTAACACGTTGTTTTTCCCATAGTTACTAAACCATTACTCAGAGCATATTGATATAGGTTGGCTTCAGAATTGGCCAAGAAAGTTCATGTTGGCCTTTGCCTATAAGAAAGACCAATAAAAAAGAAAATATGTGAAGCAACACTACAAAATAAACATTGGGATAATTGGAATGTTTGGGCAACTGCCATTTTGAGAGGTCACTGGTATCTTCGAATACACAAAAACTCATCAAAGAGTCAAGTTATTTCAGCCTTTTACATACGGGGACAGTTTAACTTGGATTTATTTTAGTGATAAATGGGACCTGTCATCTCTAATACTTGTTGACAAAAACCTAATTCAATCAGAAAGCTAAGAATTTTTTCCCAAATGTTCTTTAATCTTTTATAAAGCATATTTGCCTCTTGAGAGAAAACTTTGAGAGGTTGTAGAATTCTTTTGCCCTTGGGTGGAGAAAAAATGGTGAATATAAGAGAAAATGAAAGAACAACATATGAGAAAATAATATTTGTGGAAGGCCATCTAAGAAGTAACCTCCAGGTATTTCTCTTGTGTGTGCCCGTCACACTCACTGCATGTCCTCTTGCCTGGACAACCTCATTGCTGTCATCCACTGTGGAAAATGGGCCCTCCATTTTTCTTTTTTTTTTTTTTTTTTATAAATTTTATTGTTATATTCCCCATACAATTGCAGCCCCCCCATTCTGACCCCAATCCCTCCTCTCCCGCCCCCGCCCCCCTAAAAGTGTCTCTGGTTCATAGTTTTTTGTTGATTTTGATTTTCACTTTCTTATAGTTATTCATTTTCCTGGTCCCTTATTTAAGTTTTCTAGATTCCTGCTATGAGTGAGACCATCCGGTATTTTTCTTTTTCTTTTTGGCTTATTTCGCTGAGCATGATCCCTTCCAGCGCCATCCATGTTGCTGCAAATTGCATGTGTTTATCTTTTTTGAATGCTGAGTAATATTCCATGGTATATATGTACCACATCTTCTTGATCCAGTCATCTATTTTTGGGCATTTGGGTTGTTTCCAGAGCTTAGCTATTGTAAACAGTGCTGCTATAAACATAGGGGTACAGGTGTTCTTTGGAGTTGATGTTTCTGTGTCCTTTGGGTAAATACCTAGGAGTGGAATTGCTGGATCATATGGAAGCTCTATGTTTAGTAGGTCCAGAAATCTCCACACAGCTCTCCACAGTGGTTGGACCAGTTTGCACTCCCACCAACAGTGCAGAAGAGTTCCTTTTTCTCCACACCCTCGCCAGCATTTGTTGTTGCTAGTTTTTTTAATATGTGCCATTCTCACTGGTGTAAGATGGTATCTCATGGTAGTTTTGATTTGCATTTCCCTGATGGCAAGTGATGTTGAACATTTTTCATATGCCTGTTGGCCATTTGCATTTCCTCTTCAGAGAAGTTTCTTTTTAGCTCTTCTGCCCATTTTTTGACTGGATTATTTTCTTTGTTGTTGCTGAGTCTCATCAGCTCTTTGCAGATTTTTGTGATCAGTCCTTTATCATTAGTGTTGGGTGCAAAAATGTTCTCCCAGTTGGTGGGGTTTCTCTTTGTTTTTGTTATTGTCTCTTTTGCTGTGCAGAAGCTCTTTAATTTGATGTAGTCCCAGCTGTTTATCTTTGCCTTCACTATCACTGCTTTGGGTGATGTGTCTGTAAAGATGTCTTTGATGTGCAGATCACGTAGTGTTTCACCTATATTTCCTTCTATATATTTTATGGTTTCAGGTCTTATGTCTAGTTCTTTAATCCATTTTGAGTTGATTTTTGTGTATGGTGTGAGGTAGTGGTCAAGCTTCATTCTTTTGCATGTAGCGACCCAGTTTTCCCAGCACCATTTATTGAACAAACTTTCTTTGCTCCAATGCATAGTCTTTGCTCCTTTGTCAAAGATTAGTTGACCATAAATCTGTGGATTTATTTCTGGATTTTCTATTCGATTCCATTGGTCTGTATGTCTGTTCTTGTTCCAATACCATGCAGTTTTGATGATTATGGCTTTGTAGTATAGTTTGAAGTCTGGGAGTGTAATGCCTCCATTCCCTTCTTTTTTTTTCAGGAGAGCTTTGGCTATTCGGGGTTTTTTGTGATTCCATATGAATTTCATCAATAATTGTTCTATTTCTTTGAAGAATGACATTGAAATTTTGATTGGAATAGCATTGAATCTGTATATTGCTTTTGGTAGGATGGCCATTTTAATAATGTTTATTCTTCCAATCCACGAGCAGGGGATGTCTCTCCATTTCTTTGTGTCTTCTTCTATTTCTTTTAACAGTGTTTTATAGTTTTCTTTGTATAGGTCCTTTATTTCTTTTGTTAGATTTATTCCCAAATATTTGATTTTTTTTGTTTCAATAACAAAAGGGATGGTTTTTTTGATTTCTTCTTCTTCAGATTTATTGTTTGTGTATAGGAAGGCTACTGACTTTTGCATGTTGATTTTGTATCCTGCCACTTTACTGAACTGATTGATGAGTTGAATTAGCTTTTCTGTGGAGTTTTTGGGGTTCTCTATGTATAATATCATATCGTCTGCAAATAGTGATAGTTTGACTTCTTCTTTTCCTATTTGGATTCCTTGGATGTCTTTCTCTTGTCTTATTGCCCTGGCTAGGACTTCCAGTATTATATTGAAAAGCAGTGGTGAGAGTGGACATCCTTGTCTTGTTCCAGATCTTAATGGAATTGCTTTCAGCTTTTCACCATTGAGAATGATGCTGGCTGTTGGCTTGTCATAGATGGCCTTTATGATGTTGAGGTATGTTCCTTGTATCCCAAGAATTTCAAGGGATTTTATCATGAATGGGTGTTGCACTTTGTCGAAAGCTTTCTCAGCATCTATTGATATTATCATATGGTTTTTATATTTCTTTTTGTTGATGTGTTGGATAACGTTGATTGATTTTCGGATGTTAAACCATCCTTGTGCCCCTGGAATGAATCCTACTTGGTCATGGTGAATTATCTTATGGATACATTGTTGGATTCTGATGGCTAAAATTTTATTGAGGATTTTTGCATCAGTGTTCATTAGGGAGATTGGCCTGTAGTTTTCCTTTTTAGTGTTGTCCTTGTTCGGTTTTGGTATTAGTGTAATGTTGGCTTCATAGAACGTGTTTGGTATTGTCCCTTCCTTCTCAATTTTTTGGAAGAGTTTGTGAAGGATAGGCACTAATTCGTCTCTGAATGTTTGGTAGAATTCATTTGTAAATCCATCAGGTCCTGGGCTTTTGTTTTTGGGGAGGTTTTTGATTACCATTTCAATTTCGCTAATTGTAATTGGTCTGTTTAGGTGTTCTATTTCTTCTTTATCTAGCTTTGGGTGATTGTAGAGTTGTAGGAATTTGTCCATCTCCTCTAGATTATTAAACTTATTTCCATATAACTGTTCATAGTAGTTACTGATTATTCTTTTGATTTCTGCTGTGTCCGTTGTGATTTCTCCTCTTTCATTGATGATCCTGTTTATTTGTGCTTTCTCCCTTTTTTCCTTTGTGAGCCTGGCTAGGGTTTGTCTATTTTATTGATTTTTCAAAGAACCAGCTCTTGGTTTCATTGATCTTTTGGATTGTTTTTTAGTTTCAATTTCATTTATTTCTGCTTTGGTTTTTTTATTCTTTTCTTCTACTGGTTTTGGGTTTTTTTGTTGTTCTTTTTCTAGATCTTTGAGCTTCGAGATTAGGTTGTTTCTTTGAGTTCTTTCTTGTTTCTTGATGTGAGCTTCTATTGCTATATATTTTCCTCTTATTACTGCTTTTGCTGCATCCCATACATTTAGGATATTGGTGTCCTCCTTGTCGTTCAATTCAAAAAATTTTTAATTTCTTCTTTGATCTCCTCATTAGTCCAGTGGTCTTCCAGTAGTGTGGTTTTTAATCTCCATGAGGTAGGAAATTTCCTTGCCTTCTTTTTATGGTTTAGTTCTAGTTTGATGCCTTCATGGTCAGAAAAGATGGTTGGTATTATTTCAATCTTGGTGTATCTGTTGATGTTTGTCTTGTGCCCCAGTATGTGATCGATCCTGGAGAATGATCCGTGTGCGCTTGAGAAAAATGTGTACTCCGTTTTTTTTGGGTTTAGTGTTCTATAGATGTCTGTTAAGCCCAATTGCTCTAGGTCCTTATTTAGAGCTTTGGTTTCTTTACTTATTTTTTGTCTTGTTGATCTATCCATTGTTGATAGTGGTGTGTTGAAGTCTCCCACTACGTATGTGTTTTCTCTGATGTCTGTTTTCAGAGAAGACAACAGTTGTCTGATATATTTTGGTGCTCCTTCGTTTGGTGAGTATATGTTAATGAGTGTTATTTCTTCTTGAAGTATTGTCCCCTTGATCATAATGTAGTGACCATTGGGGTCTCTTTTTATCTTTTTGAGTTTGAAATCTGTTTTATCTGATATAAGTATAGCTGTTCCTGCTTTCTTTTTTGGCCCATTTGCTTGTAGGATTGTTTTCCATCCTTTGAATTTGAGCCTATTTTTATCTTTTGTAGCTAAATGTGTTTCCTGGAGACAGCAAAAGGTTGGGTTTTGTTTCTTAATCCAGGCTGCAACTCTGTGTCTTTTTATTGAAGAGTTTAGTCCATTTACATTTAGAGTTAATATTGATATGTTAACATCTGTATTTGCCATTGTGTTTGTCTTTCCTTTGATTTTATTTATTTATTCTTTTAATAACTTTTTTTTTTTTTGGCCTTCTTTCATTGTTATTCGTCCCTCTGAGGTTCTGGCTTTAGGACTCCTTGTAGTATTTTTTGGAGTGGGGGTTTAGTTGCAATGAAATTCCGGAGTTTCTGTTTGTCTGGGAAGGTCCATATTCTTTCTTCAAAGAGGAAGGAGAGCTTTGCGGGATAGAGTATTCTTGGTTGGCATCTGTTTTCTTGGAGTCTGTTGACTATGTCCCTCCACTCTCTCCTTGCCCGTAGTGTTTCTTCAGAGAAGTCTGATGTCAGCCTGATTGGCTTTCCTTTGAATGTTATCTGTTTCTTCCCTCTTGCCAGCTTCATTATTTTTTCCTTGTCCTGGATTCTTGGGAGCTTTACTATTATGTGTCTTGCTGTATTTTTTCTTTCGTCGTGGAAGTTTGGTGTTCTTCTTGCTTCTTGTATATCAATTTTCAGCTCCTTCTTCACATTTGGGAAGTTCTCTTCAATTATCTCTTTGAATATTTTCTCTGTTCCTACTTCTCTCTCCTCTCCTTCTGGTATTCTATATAACTCTTATATTTCCTTTCCTCATGGAGTCAGATAGTTCCCGAAGTCTTTCTTCATTCTTTTTCCTTCGTACTTCTCTTTCCTTTTCTGTTTTGGTTCTTTTTATTTCTGTGTCTTCAAGAGCACTTATTCGTTCTTCCATTTCATCAATTCTGCTTTCATTGCTTTTCCAGAATTCTTTAGTTCTTCCACTAATTCTTTGATCTCCTGCATTTCTTTTACTTCCCTCTTTAGGGACTCAATTTCATTCTTCTGATCGTTGATTATTTTTCCCTTATCATTGTTTTCCTTTATGACTTCTGTCAGTTTTTTAATCACGGCAATTTTAAATTCTCTTTCTGGAAGGCTCAGAAGTTCTTCCAAGTTACTGTCGTTGCCATCTGGGGGCTGGTTTTCTTTTTGTGGTGTGCTTTTTCTCTGGAGAGTTGCTAGGTTGCGTGTGGTTCTTCTCCTCCCTACTGTCTGTTTTCTAATTTGCCGTATGCGTTGGGACACTGTGTTGTTGGGACTGGCCGGCATCTTGGGTGGGCTTCTCTTCTCCCCTCTGGTTCCTCCTGGAGTCATCTGTCAGTTTCAAGCAGTCTTTATTGGAGAAAGGTCCCTGTCCTAAAATGTCGATGTGGGGACACACTCCCCTGTGCGCCTGGTCTGCCCCGGCGGTGGGTTCCTGCTCCCCCTCTGGGCTTGGACTGCAGGCCAGAGGGGGTCTGGCGTGGGCGAACTTCCCCCGCTCACCTCTGGCTCCTGAGGAAGCCTTCTGCAGGTAGTCTTTACTGAAGAAATGTCCCTGTTCTAAAATGGTGATGTGGGACACACTCCCTGCGCGTCCGGTGTCAGGCACACTCTTCTGCGTGCCTGGTCTGCCCTGGCTGTGGGTGCTCGCTCTCCCTGTGGGCTCAGACTACTTGTTCGGAAGGGGCCGGGTGTGGGCTAACTCCCCAGCTGGCCACTAGTTCCTTCAGGAGCCTGTGCTGTCTACAAGTCGCTAGGTGGCGCCAAAGATCTCTCCTAGAGCCCTTGGGGAGCTGATTTTCCAGGCCGTGGGACAGGAAGCAAAGCAGGGATGGTAGGGTACACCTCAACGGCTTTGGGGTGCTGTGTCTGCCTTGTGCCCCACTGTTGTGGGGAACCCACGCCCCTAATTTCGTGCCCCGGGTCTCAGTTCCAAAGCCCTCAGGTCCAGGACGCGGGCTGTAGCCCAGTTCAGTGGCGCGGGAATGGCGCCTTTTGCACAGCTCCCGTGCCCGGGTGCCTGGTTCCTGCTCACTCAGGGAGGGACCTTCACCTCAGTGAGGACCTCCGCGCCTCCCCGCAAGCCTAGGTCGTCTCCCAAGCCTAGGTCGCAGGCGCGGGGACCTGGGCAGCCGCGATTCCGGTCTGCACTTGCTTTTCAAGCTCCCCGAGCGCGCCGCGTTTCCGCGCCAGCTTACCGGCAGCCCGGGCTGTGTGCGCGTCTCCCGGGGTCTTTGTTCTTCTCTAATGGCGCCAGGAGCCGTTCGCTCACCGCCGCGGCGGATCCTGCAGGGTTCGCCT
Organism: Talpa occidentalis; assembly: GCF_014898055.3. Taxonomy (NCBI): domain Eukaryota; kingdom Metazoa; phylum Chordata; class Mammalia; order Eulipotyphla; family Talpidae; genus Talpa; species Talpa occidentalis. Next base: position 43,382,053 of record NW_023601653.1, on the reverse strand, counting down.
CAGCTCCCGTTCACGGGGTGTGGTGGCTGCAATAGTTCCTTTCCACGCACAGTCCCGCTTGCTGCGTCGTTTGTTCTTGTTGGCCGTTTTGGTTTGTTGTTTCCTCCTCTCTGCCGGTGGGAGAGTGCCGCCTCTGTGGGCGGGGGAGGGGAGCAGGGTTCTGCGCTTCCCTCCCTTCTGGTCCTCTTTTATGGCAACTTTCTTCTTCGGGCAGTTTGCTGGCGTCACCCGTTTATCTTCCGTGTCCCAGTTCTCACTGGGACCTGCCGCTTTTCCTCCCTATTCACTTTTTTTAATGGGAGATCTTACTCGCAGCGTCTCCTCGCCGCCATGTTGCTCCCGAGTACCTCTCCATTTTTCTTTAATCACATGTTCATTTACATTTTCTTTTCTCTGATTCATTTGGGTGTGTCTCTTCAGCTTCCTTACATTTATGTGGTATCTGAAAGAGTGGCTTGAGTCATCCCAGCAAACATTTGTACTAACTCAACAAACATTAACCGCCTCATCTCAAAATATCTACATTTGACCGCCACTTCCTTCCTCTGATTTTCTACTGTCTCCTTTCCTCTGTGCTTTCTGGGAAATGACTGCATGATTTTAGTACATCTAGTTTATAGGAAACAATTAAAACCACCATTTCTTTTCAGCATAATAATTTTCAGGCTGATGTGTAATATTATTTACAAACACTAGTATTTGTGGTATTGTACTTGCTATGATTGTCATATATCTTTACTTTCCAAGAGCCCCATTTATCAGTTCAACAAATATTTGAGTTCTTAATGTATGCTGAGCACTGTTTCATATATGGGGAATGTAGCAATGAACAAAACGGGGAAAAATTCTGTAAGCTCCTTGGAACTTACATTCCAGTGGAGTGAGACAGGCAATAACCATACAAATAAACAAAATCTACTATATGTCAAGGTTTCCAATGGTTTTATTCAGCCAACTTTGCTAATTAGAAGCATAGGGTTGCTGAAATAAATCGGGCACTTGAGATACAATAGTATCACCCAAAGCATGAATATAATCCTTCAAGCCACCACTGCTCACTGTCATCTAAAATCCTGTTGCTAGGACACTGCAAAGCTTAGAACAAGTGAGAATATTTTACAAGCTGGGGGCATTTTGGGTAGAAAGATGTTCTGATGTTGGTGGATCTAAATTCAATTCTGAAACAGGAGGAGGGATAGAGATTAACAAAGAGAAAGAAATATATCTGTACTTTTGTAGTCACTGAAAGCTTAATAATCTAATGGCAGAAAGAGAAAATATGCAAATAATTACATTGCAAAAGGTTGGCATTTTTTTCCTAACATATGAGAATCTATTGTCTTCTTTTTATAGTGTTGTATGAATTGTTTATAGACCTTAGACCTTAGCCCCTTGTCAGATGCATGATGTGCAAATATTCCCTTCCATCGCATAGGTTGCCTTTTCACTTTAATGGCAGTTTCTTTGTGCAGAAACCTTTCAGTTTGAAGTAATTCGATTTGTTTATTTTTGCTTTTGTATTCTTTGATGTTTGAATTGAGTCCCCAAAGATATTATCTTGTTATTTTAAACCCAATATCTTGTTATTTTACCTTTCTTCTATGTGTTTTATGGTTTCAGATCTTTCATTCAAATTTTGATCCATTCTGAGTTAATTTTTGTATATGGTGTGTGTAAGTCCTATTCTAAATGAGTATCAATATTTTCTGGTAAAATCTAATCTGATCTATTTCTTAATTTCTTCAACAACCAGGTAACCAATCTTTCACCCAAAAAACACAACTTATGTTCTGAGACTATAACTTCAGTTTTACAGGGTAGCGTGAGAAGTGTTATTCCTTTTTTTATCCTCTAATGCTTCTCTAAATCGAAATGAGAACTCTCCGTTTGATTTGGGAAATTGAATGCCAGTTGGGGAATTCAAAAAGTGTTGACTTCAAGCCTGAGTTCCTCTGCATAGTCTCAAGTTCTTTCCCTTGACCCTGAGGCAGGCATCTCAATGAGAAAACACAGGGAAATGATGAATCCAGGGTAACCTAAGACCATCTTGCCTTAACATTGTCCCAGAAATTCTGCACAATTGGGTTCATGAATAACAGGGACTTTTTTTAAAGATTTATTTATTTATTTTATACAAGCACTGATACATCAGAACCATGGGAGGGTGAGAGAATTCACCAGAGCCAGAATGGGGAACAGAACAGACAGACTGACATAGTACACTGCTGAGGGTAACAGCGGGTGAGGCAGGAGAGGTCTGCGCGCCATGTGGGACCCTTGCCGGCAGCCGGTGATCGAACCAGTGCTGCAGAGGCTGCGGGCAGCTTCCCAGCCCAGTGCTCAACCACTGCGCCACCGGGCAGACCCAACAGGGACATTTTTTTTTAATATTTTATTTTATATAATACTTACATCGTTTTTCATCTTTGTACAATGTATGCATTTTCATTTTGGTTATATTCTCTATACAGTTGCACCCCCTGCCATTATTTTGACTCTAGTTCTTCCTCTCCCCGCCCCTCCCCAATCCCCCCCCCCATAGTGTGTCTCTGGTTTATAGTTGCTTCTTGATTTTGATTATTACTTTGCATTGATTAGTCTTTTTCCTAGTCTCTTATTTAGGTTTTCTAAATTCCTGCTACTATTGAGACCATCTGGTATTTTTATTTTTCTTTCTGACTTATTTTGCTGAGCATGACCCCTTCTAGCTCTATTCATGTTGCTGCAAACTGCATGTGTTTATCTTTTTGATTGCTGAGTAATATTCCATGGTGTATATGTACCACATCTTCTTGATCCAGTCATCTATTTTGGGGCATTTGGGTTGTTTCCAAAGCTTAGCTATTGTAAATAGTGCTGCTATAAACATAGGCGTGCAGGTGCCCTTTGGAATTAATGTTTCTGTGTCATTTGGGTAAATACCTAGGAGTGGAAATGCTGGATCATATGGAAGCTCTATGTTTAGTAGGTCAAGAAATCTCCAAACAGCTCTCCATAGTGGTTGGACCAGTTTACACTCCCACCAACAGTGCAGAAGAGTTCCTTTTTCTCCACACCCTCGCCAACATTTGTTGTTGCTAGATTTTTTAATATGTGCCATTCTCACTGGTGTAAGATGGTATCTCATGGTAGTTTTGATTTGCATTTCCCTGATTACAAGTGATGTTGAGCATTTTTTCAGATGCCTGTTGGCCATTTGCATTTCCTCTTCAGAGAAGTTTCTTTTTAGCTCTTCTGCCCATTTTTTGACTGGATTATTTTCTTTGTTTTTGTTGAGTCTCATCAGCTCTTTCTATTTTTGCGATCAGTCCTTTATCATTAGTGTTGTGTGCAAAAATGTTCTCCCAGTCAGTGGGGTTTCTCTTTGTTTTTGTTATTGTCTCTTTTGCTGTGCAGAAGCTCTTTAATTTGATGTAATCCCAGCTGTTTATCTTTGCCTTCAATATCACTGCTTTGGGTGATATGTCTATAAAGATGTCTTTGATGTGCATGTACACTACACTACATGTAGTGTTTCACCTATATTTCCTTCTATGTATTTTATGGTTTCAGGTCTTATGTCTAGTACTTTAATCCATTTTGAGTTGGTTTTTGTGCATGGTGTGAGGTAGTAGTCAAGCTTCATTCTTTTGCATGTAGTGACCCAGTTTTCCCAGCACCATTCATTGAACAAACTTTCTTTGCTCCAATGCATAGTCTTTGCTCCTTTGTCTAAGATAGTTGACCATAAATCTCTGGGTTTATTTCTGGATTTTCTATTCCATTCCATTGGTCTGTGTGTCTGTTCTTGTACTTGTTCTTGTTCTAATACCATGCAGTTTTGATGATTATGTCTTTGTAGTAAAGTTTGAAGTCTGGGAGTGTGATGCCTCTATTCCCTTCTCTTTTTTTAGGAAAGCTTTGGAATTTGGGGTTTTTGTTAATTCCATATGAATTTCATCAATAATTGTTCTATTTCTTTGAAGAATGTCATTGAAATTTTTATTGGAATAGCATTGAATCTCAACAGGGACATTTTGACAGACTCACATTTGGAGGCATGAGCTCAGAATACATGTCCAAATGTGATTTGGACGTCAATGTCCAAGTATGGTTTTTGCTGCTATAGGCAGAAGTAAACCATAGTATGTAAGAAATAAATTTAGATATGTGTGATGGCATTACTCATTTATTTTGATATTGGAATTGCCCATCAGGAGGAAACTTAATTGTTTCTCATGTATGAAGCTAGATACCAAGTTGAAAGTATGTTCATTGGCTTGACCTGATGAGAACTGGAATAGTAGGTGTACTATAATATGTACACAATTCTCGCATCACTGAACCACAGATGTCACGGACCTCAGCAGCCATTGTTAAATTTAATAACAGAGAGTAGTAAGGAAGCATTCAAAGACTTTCAAAATTTCTTGAATATTTAAATAAATGAATATTTCATACTATGCAATCACAGGATTAGCCTCTCTCTACCCTGGTCTTAGTAGCTTATCATAGCTTGTCTTGTCATTTTCTAAATTCAAAATTTTTATATTGTGTTCAAAATATATGTTTTATATTTACACAGAAGGAAAGTCATGATTCTCATAATAATTACATATTGGTATGAAACTGGCTATACATCGCAGTTATGTGGCCAACAGAATCTCAGTAGTTAACATCAGTCAAGTCTCCATACATTTCAGTCTAAGTAGAAGTTAGCCACTCTTTGGACAGTTGCTTAGTGGAGATAGGGTTAACATTTGTTCTTGCTTAAATTAGGATCAGATAAAAGATCAGAGTCCTCCAAAGCAGGAGACAATAGTTTAAAATCCTCACTGAGGTCCTCCCTAGTCACCTAATCTCAGTGCTCTCACCCTGCAGCCTGAGTTTGATCCCCTGGCCAGGGAGCTGACCCACATGGTACAGCAGACCGCTCCTGTCTCACCTGCTGCTCCCCTCAGCAGTGGATTTCAGTGGATCCGCCTGGTTTGCTCCCCACTCTGTCTCTGGGGAATCCTGTCCCCTGTACACACACCTCTGGCCTACACCCCAGTTCTTCTAAGTAAAAATTTAAAATATATAAATTAAAAAAAATAAAATCCTTACTGAGCAGGTGATGACTGCCGTGAGTGATTCTCAGAACATAGAGGGAAAAATGACTTCAGTTCTGTAAAAAAGCAGAAAACACCATCTCTGTTCACAATAAAAGACAGTATGGCCTCACGGCAAGTATGGAGTTCTTTGGGCTGGACTCTGCCATGTGGCAGCATGTCATTTTCTAATGACTTAACCTCTTTGAAGCAAATTTTCTCATCTGGCAATAACAGCATGATTTCAGGGTGATTTCATAGGTAAGTGCAAATGAAAATAAGTCACCTAGGATTATGCTGGAACTCTGCAAGTGCTTAATAATTTATCACCCAAATATCCATGGATTTTTTGGTTTTAGTTACTCACACTGCCCACTTACCAGCTCCTCCCTGCATAATAGTGTCTTCATCACCACAGTTAAAGTGTCCCACAGTTATTTCTAAATGTCACCCCAATGTGACCCAAACTGCACAAAAAGCAATTTGTTCCTGTTCTTTCGTCTCCTCACAAGGCCACCTCACATGCCTCGCTGAGAGAGTCACCCCTCCTTGCAGCCCTGCTCCCGCTGCCCTCTGAGAGAGCTCTGCTCTGACCAGAGCCCCAGCCAGTGCCCTCAGAAGCCCAGTGCTGTGTATAAAGGAGAAGAAGCCTTTTCCTTCTCACCTGAACCTCAAAACAGCCTTCCTAGTGATGCTCAGAAGAACAGACTTACCAGCTTCCTCTGCTTCACTCTCAGGGTAAACCTGACCTTGGAATTATGCTGGGAAGTCAACCATGCTTATTGGCCATTTCCTTGTGTCCCCTCTCTCTCCAGTAATGTGCTAATTGCTGTACATGCACTATCTCATCCTCACAGGAAGTCGGTGAGGTAGATATATTTAACCCAAGTTTATAGAGGAAGAGACTGGAGCCTAGAGAGATTCAGAAAACCATCCTCCTGCCTTTTTCTAACTCTCCTTTAGATAAATACCTGGGTGATCATCAGTGCCAGATACCCATTTGTCACTAAAATGAGCCCCAAACATGCTGCAAATGGTAGCAATTATTATTATTACTATTTCACACTAGGTGAAATAAAGCCAGATTTCTTTTTTTTAGGATTAATTTTTATTTATGTATGCATACAAGAAACTGGGATGTAGGCCAGAGGTGTGGGGCATGAGAGGATTCACCAGAGACAGAGTGGGGAACAGAACATGCAGATTGACTGAAATACACTGCTGAGGGGAGCACTGGGTGAGACAGGAGAGGTCTGCTGCGCCATGTGGGTCAGCTACCTGGCCGGGCATTGAACTCAGGCCATGGTGAGACTTAACCCCTAGGCCACCAGAGAGGCCCAAGTAAGACCAGAATTTACACTGATTCAGTGATGAGTAGGGAGAACTAGGCAGAATAGGAATGGAAGTACAACTATATCAATAGATTTTGGAAACTATGACTGTGAAATAATGTATAATGAAACCATAGGCTGCTTGATGGACATAAGAGTTTAGTCCCTAGGGTATATGGTCATAAAACATAATTGGACTTTGAATAACAGCTCAAAACATTTCTACTATTAAGCAGTAATTTTATATCCATTTATTTTCCAACGTTCAGTTGGAAATATTCCAGTTCAGAGTCTCTGGTGACCAGAACTTATCCCAGCATCTCAGTCTCCAAACAGGAGTCAGGTCCAGACAAGATGCCCTTCCCTCTATTCCATTGTTGAGCTGGCTTTCGCTTATCTTTGTTTGTGTGTGTGTGTGTGTGTGTGTGTGTGTCTGTGTCTCTCTTTCATACCAACACATACACAAGGATAATTCAGACATGCGGGTGTACCTAATGTGCACATGTTGGGATGAGAGGAAATTGGAGAAAACACACAAAGACAGTGGAAGAACTCTGTGCCAACTCCATGCAAACAATGATCCAGTCTGAAATTGTTCTGTCATTCTCCTGCTCCACCACAGGCTGACTCTGGCTATGGCTCCTCAGAGCCTGGCAATCTCCTTTTTATACATACATCTGGGATCATAGAATGGACCAATCAGGTGCAAGCTATGAGCTGATCAGTGCTAAATGATCCAATCAGCCATAGGATTGAAAAAACAGTCCAATCAGACTTGCAGATGGGGTACCTACAAATACCTGGCCTCAGAAGAAAGAGGAAGGGCCAGCAACTGACCTCAAAAGAAGAAAAGAAGCAGCCAGCAGCTGACCTCTAAGGAAGGAAGAGAAGCCGAAGATCTCTGTCACACACAAGACCTCTGGTCCTGTCTCTCCATCACCTAGAAGGAGCACCAAAGACCACAGACCTAGTGTCTCAAAGAGCTGTTTGTTGTTGGTATTTTCCAACAACTCACAAAGAGCTGTTAACACCTGGTGTCTCCAACACCACCTCTGGGGGACCAGTAGTGACCATCACTACTGGCCAGTGCTGTCCAACTCTGTTGACAGGTGATTGGCATTCTTCTTGGACATCTGGTGGATCTGGGATGAGACAGTGACCACTTGTGGCTACAGTAAGCTCTTTGTTTCTGCTGTTTGTAAAATAAACCCCATGGTGGTTTTTCCTGGAACCTGGGGCATCTTGCAATTGTTCAAGTAGATGAGAACCACAGACCTGTCCTCTTTTTTTTTTTAAAGATTTATTTTATTTATGTAAGAGCTGGCGTACAGGCCAGATATATGGGCAGTTTAGAGGATTCACCAGAGACAGAGTGGGGATCAGAACAGGTAGACTGGTGAAACACACTGCTGAGGGGAGCAGCAGGTGAGACAGGAGAGGTCTGCCTCACCATGTGGGATTCTCGCTGGCTGGCCAGGATCGAACCCATGCTGCAGAGGCTGCAAACAGCCTCACAGTGTGGCACTCAACCACCTGTGCCACCACAGACCTGCCCTCTTATTGGGCACTGTTCTTGACATATTTTATAGGTATTGCATTGCTATATCCCTACAGCTATAGTTTAAGCCATAGCCTTTGGCCTTTTTGGCTTTGGGGACTTTTGACTGCTCTCTAGAACCTGGGCTGGCATTCCAGCCATGCTCCCTACTGGTTGATGTTTAAATTATAAAAATAATGTGCAGGGGGTGAATCTAGCAGTATTTATGTATCCTTTCTTTTTAATAATCTCTTTTACTTCTCTCAAACTTTCCCCCAAACTCCCTGCCCTAATCCTTTCTTTAAAAAAAAAAAGAGCAGGGTAAGGGGAAATTGCAAACAAAGGCCATCTTTCAGATAAAGAGCAATACTTTCTCCTCTTTTCTTCTCCATTTCCTTAATTCATCTTTCTGTCTCCAACTGCTGGTGGGAAATAATTGAGAAACTATTTTTTAGTGAAGGAAATATTAGTCACAGTCTATAAGAAATCTCTAAGATTCCTTTTAAACTGAAACCAATCATACCTAGTAGAAAACTTTATTTTCACGGACTGAAAAGCTAAATAAGTACAGACATAATTACGTAAGTACGTACATAATTACATACATAATTATGTACATAAGTACGTACATAATTACATAAGTACGTGCATAATTACTAGCAAGAAGTAGTCTCCTCCTTAAACCATTTAATAAAAAAGAAGAACTCTATTGATAATGTCTTATGCTGTTTATCTAGAACAAGTGAAAGATACTCTGGTTATCAGTCTCTCTATTTGTGACACATAATTTTTCATAGGTGGTATCAGTTATATTTCAGCAAAAGACCAAATTCAATTTCAGTTATCTTTTAAGAGTCTCCCAAGTAACACTGAAAGAACAAGATTTATTGGTGAAAAAAATGGGGCAAATGTACTTTAATAAAATACAATAACTCGCACATACAATACATTAATTCACAACTTACTTTCTACTAATATTGTAGAGCAAAATATCCCAGATATGCTCAGTTCAAATGCTCTGGATTTCCTAAAAATGCCTATCAATTTGCAGCTGTCTGAAAAACAAGGAAAGATGAGGCCAAAAAAGATATTTTCCTACACACCAATAGAAAGAAATGATGTGTCCCTTTGCTTTTCTTTTTGTTTATTTATTTATCATTAGAAGTTTAAAGCAACCCATAGATCAAACTATTAGTAGACATTGGAATCTTCCCTGGTTACCACTTTCCTTTCCTCTGAGTTCTGTTATCCTTTAACCAGAATTCTCAGCAATGAGAGGCATGGAATGGAAACAGAAGTTCTTAAAATGCTAAGTCCTCTGTCATTAGCACACTTGTATTAGCTTACACAGAGAAAAGCCTTGGAGAATTTTAACATTTTATTATTGAGAAAAATGCATTGAAAAAAATTTTTTTTCATAGAACTGGAGTATAGGCCAGAAGTATGGGAATGGTGGGGGTGAGAGTATTCCCCAGAGACAGAGTGGGGAGCAGAATAGGTGGATCTACTGAAATCCTTTGCTAAGGGGAGCAAAGGGCAAGAAGACAGGAGAGGTTTGCTGTGTCATGTAGGTCTGCTTTCTGGCTAGGGATCAAACTCAGGCCTTAGTGGTGACAGCACTGAGACTCAACCCCTAGGCCAGCAGGGAGGCCCCTAGATTGAAATCTTTAATTGTTCATACTTTTTCATATTTAAATTCTTTTGAAAATATCAACTAAATATAGGACTCATAATTTGGTGATTATTTTGTTATTAAAAGTAAAAATATGCGCATCAATACCTATGACTTCACCTCAATACCTATCTAGTCATGATTGCTGTATTCGTTCTTCACACGCTTGTTACAAAGTTTCATTTGGTGCCTCTACCCAAAAACTAAGAACAAATGAGACCCTGAAAAAATCCATTTACATCAGTTTCCCTTCCTTATGAGAGCAAGGGTCTCCCCACCTGATTTACCTTGACAACAAAGAAATGACTGATGACAACTGGGAGTTAATTCACCATTTAAGAGTCAGGTAGCATACCAGGCCTTCCATTGCTTAGTCCAAATTGATACAATTGCAAGAAAGTGCAACAAGAGTCTTTGATATTTTTACTTTCCATGTAGTGATGAGCAGAGATGATTCATACAAGTCCCTCAATAGGGACTGGGTACGTCAATCAGATCTTCTTTGTCTACTTGTACAAGACATGCTATTATAGGGCTCATGTTTTTCAAAAGTAGTAAAACAACATATGAAATGACCTCATACTTTTAAAATATGGATCACCTCCTTCCTGTAAAAAATGAAGAACAGTTCTTCAACATGAAAGTGATCAACCTGTGCAGACGCAAATCAGTTCTGTTTTGGTGTCTTATTGCCACCTTTAAGAGAAAATCTGAGGATGTAAGTTGTGCCTTTTGAATGCATACCACTACCTAGCATACATACAATAACCATCACCCGATGAAACAGATACCTCCAGCAGCTGGCTGCATTTAAATGATTTGGAAATAAGTGCTTATGAAAATTCCATTTTTCTTGTTTTGCTGTTAAGGAATGAAACAAATAACAAATAAGCCTTTCTGTTGATGTTCTCCGACAGGACTGGGAATTCCCACATTTCATGGGGGATGTCGATGTTAATCTCCCCGGGCTCCACACTCCACACATGCAGTTCAAGATCCCTTTCTTAAAGAAAATCTTCAAAGAAGAATATCGTATTCACATAACAGGTATGTTCTGTCTCTGACCACATCTTGCCTGTTAGTTAATGTTGAGTGCTATAAAAAAGTGAATAGGAATGTTAGCAGTGTGCATCAACAGAAGTTTAGTCTTCACTCACTTAGCAGAGCAAGGTGGTTCCACATCATGGGGCAGAGGGGGTGGGGGGGGCGGCTCCAGGCCATCTGAAACTTAGACAACAGGTGGTTTTAACAATTCAACATCAAGCTCCAGCAGGCAGATAGGAAGAAAAAGAATGGGGAAAATGATTAAAAGTGTTTACAATAATTACAAACGCAGCCACCTCGATCATGTTCCGTCCACTCACATTCCATTGCTGATAGTCTGGTAGCACCCCCTTAAAGTCCAGTGCCCACTGGGCAGGCACTGCTGGTGCCAGGCCTAACATTCTCATCCAGAATTTCTGAGGATGAGGACACATCATTGGAATGGTTACTTAGCTCTCGTCTCTCCACCATTCTCCCCACACCAGTCCATCTTAGTTTTGTTCGTAGGGTCAATTTCTCTTACAACAAGCAGATCGGCATAGTCTTTCAGCATTAATCTTCTTTGTGCTATTGTTCTTCATTTACTGTTCAGATAAAAACAATGGCATCTTGGGCCTCCCTGATGTGTTAGGGGTTGAGTCTCAGCACTGTCACCGCTATGACCTGAGTTCGATCCCTGGCCAGGGAGCTGCTGCCCACATGACTGAGCAGACCTCTCCTGTCTCACCCGCTGCTCCCCTCAGCAGTGGATTTCAGTCAGTCTGCCTTTTCTGTTCCCCACTCTGTCTCTGGTGAATCCTCCCACTCCCTGCACCTCTGGCCTACACCCCAATTCTTTTATGCAAAAATAAAATAAAAACAGTGGTATTTAGAACTCAAGTCAGATCAAGTACCTTTAGGTGTTCAAGCCACTTTCCATTTGATTAGAACCTACTTCTGTGCCAGAATTCACATCTGCCTCAAGTCATTCACTTGCAGATGCCCAGATGATTTCATGTTCAGGTATGTCCTGCTTTTGAAACAGCTCCAGTACAATTTATTATAATACTCGTTCAGGAAATCTCAGTCACTCTCATCTGCAAAAGGCTTCCTAGACTTAGATTTCATAGCTTTCTTTCTTTATAACAAGATACAGACAGCTGAATGATCACAAATAAAAGAAAGCATTAGTACCCAAGCTGTTCAAATGCCGCCAGCAATGTGTGTGTGTTTTAAGGACAATGGTCGAGGAGCCCACACCTGCTATAATAAAAATGCTGAAGAAATCTGTGCTTACACTACCGTCTGTGCTGAGGGAATAAAAATAACCTGAACACAGAAAACGTGAACATCTGAGTCCTGTTAAAACCTTTGCTTCCCAACTCGCCGGCTGTTTTTTGCTGTGAGCATGAGGCGACCTTCCTAAATTGGAGAATGAGCTCATGAATAGGGAAGATGCAGCAAATTTCTTTCCTATTCAAAATGAATGAGGCCCATCTATTAAATTCACAGGGTAAATCAATCAATTTGAGTTCAGGTCACATAGTATGTTTCTGAGTCCCCACTTAATCTGCATCACGCTACCCTCCCGGACTTCTAAAACAGCGATCACACACACACGCGCGCGCGTCATCAGATCCCTTAGGGTGGGCTTTTGCCTGGACCATCTGTTCTTGCTATCAGCTCTTGGCCCAGGCCATCACAGCAGTTATACTGTCTTGAACTGACTATCAGAATCCCTGTCAAAAATAAATTGCTTGAGTGCAAGGCATCCACTTAAAAAAAATAAACATTAAAAAATAAATAAATGATTTGGAGAACCCAGTGTTTTCAAAAAAATGAAGCTATTAAAATTTTTAATTTGGGGCTATTTTTCATGGTGTTGCCATATAGGCTGTCATTTACAGGCGGGTTGGCTCAGGTTTTGTAATGCACAAAGCTTACACAGTTTGGAAAGCCTATTTAAAAATATCAGTACGAGATTACAATGAAGAATTATCTTCGGTGCCTTGGAAAGAGAGTGCATAAAGGATTCTCTTAGCCTTTGGTGTCCTAATTTTGAGATGAAGCTTCCAGTCTTACCCAAAATGCTTGTTCCACCAACAAGCAATATTATTTTCTAAAGCCTTTACAGCAGGAAGACTAGCTAAACTTTCTAATAGAGGTTGGATATTAATAGAGTTTGCCGGAAAGTAGATCTATAATGTAAATGAGACTGTGTTTCCCAAAGGATGCTGGTTACAGCATCATTCAGAGAACTTCACAGGCATACAGATTGCTCGGGCCCATTCCTAATGGCACCAACCCAGTAGGTCTGGGCAAAGGCCAGGGATGGGGCTTTTGAAGTAGGCTTTGATTGGGAGCTTGGACCAGCCCAACAGGCTTTTGAGGATTGGAGAGTTTAGATTCAAAATAAATAGGGCTGTGCCTCCCTGGTGGCCTAGGGATTAAGTCTCAGCACTATCACCTCTGCAGCCTGAGTTCAATACCCAGCCAGGGAGCTGACCCACATATGGCACAGCAGACCTCTCCTGTCTCGCCCCCTCCTCCCCTCAGCAGTGGATTTCAGTAGATCCACCTGTTCTGCTCCCTATTCTGTCTCTGGTGAGTCCTCTCACCCCCACACCTCTGGCCTACATCCCACTTCTTGTACACAAAAATAAAAAAATAAGGTGCATATGGGTTTTGGGGATATAGGATTCCACCATAGAAATTTCAATCTAATCTAAGGCAAGATGTTTATGTGCCTCTCCAGATCATGCTAAGAATTTCTAGAAAAAGGGCAACAGGTTTGGATGCTGAAGAAAGTCAGAACTTTTTCCTCTCCTGTTTTTGTTCTTTTACTCTCTTTACTTTGTTAATTGTCTAAAACTTTGGTGAGTCTGCCCTGGAGTAGCATTTGTAAAAGGTCCTTTGAGCTGACTTTCTACCGTAACTGATTCTGGGAAAACCTAGATAAAGCTACCAAAACAAGCTGCCACGTGTTGTACCATAATATGAACAATAGTTAGTAACCCACAAATTTCCAAGGGTGAGGTAAATGCTTAGTTGATGAGATCCTCCAAGTTCTGCTGCTTTTTGCCATGAGACTTCAGTGTGTTCCTTGATAAACAAATATAGCATCACTGCTGGGGTTATTAAAGCATGAAATCCTCCATGGCCATCAGTCGATCAGTGTTTGGTGTAGGCCAGCACCATCTGGAAGGCTTGTTCAAAAGATCTGTCAGTGATACACACAGAGTCAGACACGCAAGGTATGAAAGGGAGACTGGAAATTTCCCTTCTCAAAAGTGTAGCTGAAATGACTGCAAACTGCTTTAAAAGCTGGACAAGGGCCAAGGGGTCAAACAGGATCAAGGCTCCACCCTGGCCTCAGCTACCATTTCTCTGATCTGGATACATTCAGTGTGACTGCTGAGGCAAAGAGATATAACAACTCAGTACTTAGGCTCCAGTTCCACTACTGTCTGGTAGCATAGCCTTTGGCAAGCTCCTTCCCCTCTTAGAGACTCAGTTTTCGTATCTGTTAAATGGGTATAGTAGCAGTACTTACCCCAAGTTTACTGTGAGAATTTAATTGTGCAAGGAACCTTCTTGGTGGCCTAGGGGTTAAGTCTCAGCACTATCACTGCTGTATCCTGAATTCTATCTCCGGCCAGGGAGCTGACCCACAAGGGCACAACAGATCTCTTCTGTCTCACTGCTGCACCCCTTAGCAGTGGATTTCTGTGGATCTACCTGTTCTGCTCCCCACTTTGTGTCTGAGGAATCCTCTCACCCCCATATCTCTGGCCTGCACCCCAGTTCTCCTACATAAAAATAAATAAAATTAAAAATAAATTAATTCTGCAAGCCGCTTAATACTCTGTTTGCCATAGAGTACATACTCAGTAAATTTTCACTCTTCTTACGGAAGGTTTTTCCTTTCATCCATCCAGAGTTTGTCCTTCTTATTTAATTAAAAAATATCAGGTAGCCTGAGAGGATCCTTATTATTTATTTACTATGCCACATTTTCCACCATTACCTACTGGCCTTGTTCTCAAGAAAGAAAAAGCTAAGAGGGGTGGGGGGACCTGTTTTCCAAATAAATGCCCTGTATGTGCAGACTTCCCTGGCAGTGATGAGTTTCCATTGACACCTTAGAAGCATTTAGCATTTGAGTATTTTTTTAATCCTGTTTTTCAAGCTCATTTTATTTATGCATGTCAGAAATAACTTGCATCTGTTTCGCTCATCTGGAGCCCCCCCTTGACAGATGGTTTACTGCAGTATATATGAGATTTCATTTTATAAGCTATGGCTGAGCTATGGCTTATAAAAATAAATCATCTCTTTCCGAGGGTGTGGTAGAATCATTTTTCTGGGAATGTTGACGTTAGTAACAAAGGGAATACATGTGATTATATCACATTGGAGCATTTAGCTCCAACCAATTGTTCTTACCCTGAAAGTCAATGCTAAAAGCAGCTTTATAATGACCTCCTCTGCCCTCTTCCCCGCCACCTATAAGGTGAGTGCAAAGATGGATTCAAATGTGACGTGCTGTCTCCGGAGGCTAGAGAGGAATGGCCTCTCCATTCAGTCCCTGCAGCTCCTCTGAGTCCTATTAATGCCAGTCCCCGCGGAAGCTCTGCCATCTGTCATCCCAGCCAGACAAAGGAAGTGTCCCGTTGGTGGCCATCGTCTGAGTAAATGAGGAGGGAGCTGGGGGAGGGGCCAGAAGGAAGGCCTGCTCAGCGGCGAGGAGAGAATTCACACTGTTGGCACGAGGATGCCCACAGGGACCCTTCCGGCAAAACTGGAAAATGGAGAAGAAAACGAGCCTCCATGGCGTCTGCTCTATTTCAGCTTCCCCAGCTGTGAGGGCACAGGTGCTTTACAGTGGGAGAGTGTGGCAACACGAACAAAACCCTTTTGTTTTGTTTCCATAGGTGCGTGATTTCTGGCCACTGAATTCCCAGAGATTGATTTTTTTTTTTAATTTTTTTAAAAAAATTTATTTTATATATACAAGAACTGGGGTACAGGCCAGATGTGCGGGAAGGTGAGAGGATTCACCAGAGACAGAGCGGGGAACAGAACAGGCAGACTGACGATATACACTGCTGAGGGGAGCAAGGGGCAAGACAGGAGAGGTCTGCTCACCATGTGGGTTGCTCTGAGGCCAGTGGGGATCGAACCTGCACTGCAGAGGCTGCAGACAGCTTCACAGCGCTGTGCTCAACCACCTGTGCCACCAGAGAGGCCCTGATTTTTTTCTTTAAAGAGGTCTCCAGGACATGCTTGGCAGGGCGGGGGCCAGTGTTCCATCCACAGAATGTTCTGGAAAAATTAGCAAGGGACTTGAGACATCCCATCCACAGTGCCACTTCCCAAAGATCGTGAATGTATCCAAAGCGCACAAGAACCTCTTGCCATTCTCGGTGGTGAGCTTTTCTTGACCTTTCCTGAAGCCATTTCCATTTTAACCACACTTGTACAGCTCTTAGAGTTAACATGTTTACTGCTACATAAGAGAGCAATTCCTTTTATTTGTCCAAAACTCATCTTCAAAGGCTGCCCAGGTGGCCTAAGTGTTAAGTCTCAGCACTATTACCACTGTGGCTTGAGTTCAATCCCCGGCCAGGGAGCTGACACACATGGCACAGCAGACCTCTCCTGTCTCACCCGCTGCTGCCCTCAGCAGTGGATTTCAATCAATCTGCCTGTTCTGCTCCCCACTCTGTCTCTGGAAAATCCTCTCACTCCCTTCACCTCTGGCCTGTACCCTAGTTTTTTTTACACAAACATAAATAAAAATAAATCTTAAAAAAAAAAAAGAACTCATCTTCAGGACATGGTGGCTTTTCCCGTAGACTGTCAGTTCTTACTGCCCCTGAGCTAGTCACCTTGCCCAGACTGGGGTGTTCTGTCTGTTTTCTGCATATTGAGGAATTTTTCAGTAGAGTTCATGCCCTTCAGCAATTGTCTTCAAAGCTGGAGGGAAGAATAGAAATATGTAATTAATCATAATCTTTGAAACTGGCTCTTTAGCTCTTTCCAAATTTCCAGATTTTATTCTAATTAAGGAATAATTCTAGAAAGATCTAGCATTCACCAGATCATTGTAACATGTAGATTTGGTGTGAAAGAACAGAACTTCATTCCTTGTGTTTTTCTGGACACATTTCATTTTCTCAACATTTGCCTATAAGATGTTCTCTGAGTTCCTATGTCTCTGACACTAAGCCTGGACATAGGGAACACAGCAATGAAAATGACTATTCTCAGTCTTCAGAAAGTCAGAGTCAGATGGGTTAGACACAACTGAAGTTAAAAACTAGCCCTTGAAAGCTGATTCTAGAACTGAAGAATCCAGAGAACAAGGGCCAGAGATAGGAACAAAATGGGGAGGGAGCACATGGTGGGGGTTTGCAGGTACACACTGGTCATGACACACAAAGGGGGGCCCTCTGCCCCCAAAATATAAAAAGTGATGAAAACCAAAATTACCGCCATTTAAAAAATTCAAAATAAAAATAAATAATAGATTCATCCCAACAGTACAGTCTCCCTATCTCTCTCTGTCTCTGTTTCTCTCTCTGTCTCTAACTCTCTCTGTCTCTTCCTGTCTTGCTCTCTCTCTGTTTCTGTGTCTCTCTCTGTCTCTCTGTGTCTCTCTCTGTGTCTCTGTGTCTGTGTCTCTCAGTCTCTCTCTGTCTCTTTCCCTCACCCTCTCTGTTTCTCTCCTTCTCTCTCTCTCTCCCTCTCTGTTTCTCTCCTTCTCTCTCTCTCTCCCTCTCTGTCTCTCTCTCTGTCTGTGTCTCTCTCTGTCTCTCTGTCTCTGTCTCTGTCTCTCTCTCAGCTTAGGCTCAGGATTTAAACAGCATAATTTCAGCCACATGCTATTCTTTTTCTCAGCACAAGTTTCTCATCATGTTGGATCATGTCCTCAAGGGATAGTCTCCTGCTTAGGAAGAGACAATGACAAGGGCACTTAGCAAAGCTATCTTCGTTTGCTTTTAAGTCTTAAGGCACATTATTAACTCAAATACCTTTTATTCATAAATACCTGTGTAAATAATTTTAATTTCTTGCATGATTTCCTCATGGCCCAAGCACTTACCGTGGGTTTGGATGTCTCTGAATTTCCTGTGAGAGACTCAATGAGAAGCCGCTCACGGAGTCTTGCTCTCAGTGCCCATGTCTGGAATGAGAAGACACTGAACAAGACCAAACTAAGGACAAGCAATTTGTTATAGCAAACTTTGCTTTTTCAGTTATCTAAAACTCTTCTTTTTTTTTTTTAAGATTTACTTCTTTTTGTGTTGAAGAACTGGGGTGCAGGCCAGAGGTGCAAGAGGTGAGACGATTCACTCACCAGAGTCAGAGTGGGGAGCAGAACAGGCAGATCGACTAAAATCCACTGCTAAAGGGAGCAGTGGGTGAGCCAGGAGAGGTCTGCTGCATACTGGGTAGGTCAGCTCCCTGGCCAGGATCGAACTCATGCCGTTGTAGTGATAGTGCTGAGACTTAACCCCTAGGCCACCAGGGAGACCCTAAAAACTCATTTTCTTCAAGGCTATGATTTCTTGCAATCTGAAACAGGTTACTACTGCTTCGTGGGCCTGAACTAGAGGCCAGAGCCTGGCCAAGTGGCCACACCAGGTGGGTCAGAAGGCCCTGGGCACAGCTCAGCCACAATGCTAACTGGCAGCTCTACTGACTAATAGGCTTTTAAAAATATTCGGATGGCATATGCCATGAAACTTTATTACATGGTAGAACAATCAGCACTTCGTGGCCTTCTTTCTTAGTTGGAAAAATAGCACCTTTCTCCAGACTGTTGTTATTTCCTCTACTAAATGAGGGTGATAGTTAATAAAAAATCCTTTTAAAACTAACTAACCCAGGAATCTAGACACTCCCACCAAGTCAGAAGATAAAATTACCATTAGAATGTCATTTTTGACAATCAAGTAAGATTCATTAAAAGTGCAAACTATGAGGAAGAGGTAATTCCACCAATGCCATGCAGAGATTTCTCATTAAAAGGAGGCAGGGAGATATTTCAGCAAGGAGATTAATAGAAATAATGTATGGATACTAATCCGACCTCCTTGCTGACTTACATTAAGCAATGGAGTTGAAACGACGGGGGTAAATGCAAAATTCCTCATATGATTAATGCTGAAACACCCAGTCTCTTGTTACGGTTGATTGTACATTCACAACAACACACTTGGGAAAATAGCAATGGAAGTACTTTCTATTCTTCTCCTATTGGTATCTCATATCCTTTCCATTTGGGTCATTCCAGGGACTCAAATTTATTTTTTATGGTAAGCAGTGTCTCTCAGAATGTGTAATCTATTTCTTAAGGAAAACATGCGCCATCTGAAAATTTAGTATTCCATCTTTTTTGTTCAAATGGTGAGTGTCCTGGGCCATCATAAAGCATTAAGGTTTACACAATGTTTATTTCACAGACTCATCAAGATGTTTAGGATTGGGGGGGGAGGTCTATATGGTGGCCCAGGTGTTAATTCTCAATACTATCATTACCATGGCCTGCATTTGATCCCCGGCCAGGGAGATGACCCACATGGCACAGCAGACCTCTCCTGTCTCCCTGCTGCTTCCCTCAGCAGTGGATTTCAGTAGATCTGCCTGTTATGCTCCCCATTCTGCCTCTGGTGAGTCCTCTCATGTCCCACACCTCTGGCCTACACCCCTGTTCTTCTACACCAAAATATATATATATATATCTTTAGGATTGGGAAGAAAACTTAAGGATTTTATAGCTCAACCCCCTCACTTTCAGACAGGAATACAGAGGTTGAGTTGCCCTGTCTGATCTTGTTTAATGCATTATATTGTTTAAGTTACAAAAGTTACAGTATTTTGTAAGGAAACCAATGGAAAACTAACACAGCATTCATTCGTTTGTCAAAACTTATAGAATCGTATATATCAAATGAAATAGACCTTACTGCACGTAAATTAAAAAAATAAGTCAGCAATTTTTAAAGTTAAAAAATGAAGAGGAAAAGGCATTATCAAGGTAACAAAACATTGCATGGGAAAATGGAAGGATGGGTGACAGGGAAAGATAAACATCCTTCCTCTGTGCAAATTGACAGGGGGTGGGGCAGAGGTTATGTCAGGTGAGCTGAGAACAAGTGAGAAAGTAAGAACTATTTTGTCTACATTATTATTATTGTCTACATTATTATTTGTCTACATGCCCACAGCCATGCTCCAGGTGTCCTCAAACTTGGAAACTTCAAGTTTCAGCTGAATCCTTGTGACAGTGGGGGAAGGACAGTTATAGATCTCTAGAAGCAATAGGAACGCCACCTCACCCTTTACTCTCCCTCTGCACTTTCCCACCACATGGGGGAGATGTGGGCCGCTCCCCTCTCCTTTAATTTCAAATTTTGTGTGTATGAAAGACCACTTCTCAGACTAATTCTTCTGCAAGCTATAAACTGCCAATTGTCAAAGATTTTTTTTTAAGATTTTTTTAAACAAATTTCTTTTTTTTTAAAGATTTATTTATTTATTTATTTATTTATACAAGCACTGGGTACAGTCAGAAGTGCGGGAGGGTGAGAGAATTCACCAGAGCCAGAGTGGGGAGCAGAGCAGGCAGACTGATGAGATACACTGCTGAGGGGAGCAGTGGGCGCGGCAGGAGGGTCTGTCACACCATGTGGGAACCTCACTGGTGGCCAGGGATCAAACTGGCACTGAAGAGGCTGTGGGCAGCTTCACAGCCCAGCACTCAACCACTGTGCCACCAGGGAAGGCCCTG
This sequence comes from Talpa occidentalis, assembly GCF_014898055.3. NCBI lineage: Eukaryota > Metazoa > Chordata > Mammalia > Eulipotyphla > Talpidae > Talpa > Talpa occidentalis. Next base: position 43,361,622 of record NW_023601653.1, on the reverse strand, counting down.
TCAAAGATTTTTTAAAAACATGCTAAATAAACTGATCTCCAATCCATATTTACATATGGCAACATACTGTCCATTTGGATAACTGGTCTGGGATGCCTACTCTTTGACATCAGTAATCCACACCATTTGTTCCAAGCTGCAATTTCTGATCACCTCACCTTAAGGATATATCTTTGTGCCAAACCTTATCCACTCTTCTCTCTCTCTTTTTTGCCACCTAGATCCTATATTAACTGGAATGAAGAGGCAGAAGAATGAAATTGTTGAATTAAGACTATCCTGCATTTTTGGCAAACCTAATATGTTTCAGAGAGTTTTCAAATACAACTCTCATTTTCACCTCAAGAGTAATTGTTGGAGGTGGTTACATTGGTATTATTTTCCATTTCGCAGGTTAAGAAATTGGATTCACATGACTATTAAGTAGAAGGATTTGGGGGGAAAGATCAGAAGCCTAGAACTGGAAGCATCTAGTTCAGTTTCTACAACTTGAAAATAAATTATCGAGCTCTATACAGGTTAAAGAGGCAATCCAGGTCTATTATCTTAGTGTTAGAATCGGATCTCCACCTGCTGATTTCCAGCCTACAGCTCAGTTGGTGTGTTGTTCCCTTTCCAAATCAGAAAAGATGTGTCAGAGCAGGAAAATGATATCCATTAACTGATGTCAGGCAATGCATTTTTTTAATTTATTCCTCCTCCATCCCACCTAAATATTTAAACTCCAGGTCAAAACATAACATAAAGTGATTATTTGTCATGGAAGTTTGGTGATCAAAAAACCCAGCACTATTGAATTTCAGTAGAAAAAAAATGAAAATGTGGGGTGCTCCCCTTTCCTCCTTGGGGTTCTGTCTTAGTTTGATCTGTCTTAGTGCACATTCACCACATATGCAGAAGGAATTCATGTGTAATCCCTGATTTTATTTTTTCTCTTTGTGCACTAACATTCCCTGAGCATCTTTCACTGAAACAAAAGCAGCATTCTCCCAGCTCCGTGAGCAGTCCTCTTTCTCCTCTCTGATTATGTGACGTGTCTGGCCTTCATTTTCTGACATCTTGATACCCCAGTCCAGTGCGAGCAAGGGCAGGTTCACTGTCAATTCAGGCAGACAGATAAAGAAGAGTCCCAGAGTCCTCGGTGGATTTTTCAGGCTTTGATGCTCTCTCAGGGAACCAGGCACACAGGCACACCAGGCAGGGAGGCTGCCATGCAAGGAGGCAGGCACAGGGAGGAGGGGAGGAGAGGAGCTGGGAGTCAGGCAGGCAGCCAAGCTTCCCAGCCCCCCTCCAAATCTTTACACTTTTTCTCAAGGCTCTCTCTGGTGTTCTCTCATGGTCTCACCTCTTCGTAGCATGCAGCTCATCCTCTCATAGCCATCTCTCAGAGCCTTTCTTATATCCCTGGCCTCTAGGCTCAGGTGTACACACTTATGCATGCCCAGAGCATGCTCCAGGTGTCCACAAACCCATGCTCCCAAGGGTCTTCTGCATTAACACAATCAAGGCAGCAGGTGACAGCCACAGAAGCTAGAGGCTAAAAAGCCTGATTAATCCATTTACCCTACACGCAGAAATAAGAACCCATTTATGGACTGCTGTAAGCACAAGTTTGTAAAAAAATCACCTAGCGATGATTCATATTTCCCCAAGGGACTTTGAGGAGTTGAGAAGGTGATGGTCAGTCATACAAGTTGTAGGGTAAGTAAAGTATCAGGCTTTTCTGCCCTCCCACCATTAGGATTGATGATAGATCCCTGCGGTCCTGAATACACGCCTGATGGCAGGCACCTGGATTGGGTTGCAGGCATACATAGGTGGGATACACCTGAGCTTTTACTGGGCTTATAAGGGTGGTGTCATGGGGAAGCCAGCAGAGCGGAAAGAAGGGAACAAGAGCGAGAGAGAACAAGAGCGAAAGAAGCAGAAAATCAGAGGCCACGAGAGAACACCAGAGGGCCCAGAAAGAGTGAAGACTTGCTGAGGGCTGGGAGGCCTGCTAGCCTCCTGGCCCCCCAGCACCCCTGCCTGCCGTGTACCTGGTAAACTCAAAAAAAACCCTGAAAAAGCCACCGAGGACTCTCCTTTACCTGTTTGCAGAGAATCATAGAGATCTTGCATTGTGCCCTCCTGCGGCTACACAAGTTCAAGGGCCTCTTCCCCTCACTATTCTGGCTTTGTGGTATGTAGTTCACAAGAGAATAAGTAGGAATCTCAGTTGCTTAGTATCAGGGAAACAACAAACTCCTTGGTACTGGATGAGAGTCTTCCAAGTTTTTCCTGACACCCATCACTCAGTCTCCTCCTGCCCATTTACCCCCTATGATAGCCCATTTTCCACCTATTCTTTTTTTTAAAGATTTATTTATGCATACAAGAACTGGGTTACAGGCCAGAGATGCGGGGAGGGGGGGGTGTGAGGGGTGAGAGGAGTCACCAGAGACAGAGTGGGGAACAGACCAGGCAGACTGACTGAAATCCACTGCTGAGGGGAGCAGCAGGCAAGTCAGGAGAGGTCTGCTGCATCATGCGGGTAGCTCCCTGGCCAGCTGGGGATCGAACTCATGTTGCAGAGGCTGCAGATTGCCTCAGTGCAGTGTTCAACCCCTTGTGCCACCAGGGAGGCCCAGCCCCTTTTCTTTTCCTTCTCTCTCTTTCCTTGGTTCCTCACGACCGTATCACCTGATCTTTTTCTGATGGTACCTGCAGCACAGAAAACATAAGTTAAATTTTCCCAGACTGTTCTCTGTCCTGTTTTTCTTTCAACCACATAAATGACTACTTCATCTAATTTAATTCCATTTTCTCAACATCTTCAGAATATATGGCTTGTATCTCGATTTGGTGCCTCTTAAATATAGCCTTTCCTACTTACCTGTTGATGCCTCTATCCTACTCCCCAACAAAGATGACGAATTCCTCCCTGTGAGGGAGAAGCATCTCCTGTAAGTCTCCTGCCCAGAGCCTGTTGGGAGAATATGAAGCACTTAGTAATGACACTCATCTGTGCATGTGATTGTAATTCTCGACTTGAGCTTTTTTAAATTTGTTTTATGCTTGATTCTTAAGGTCGATCTGTTTCAATTTGGAAGATCCAGGTGGATGAAGCATTCTAAATATTTTATCATACCTAGAAACAAAGTTTTCAGAGTCCTGAATTACTTTCTAGTTTAGGTGTGCAAAATAAATCATTCATTCTAGCAAGAGTTTCCATTACAAATATTAGAAACCCAGTAGAGTTGAATGATTTCAGGTTAGGCAGATTTAAAATCTAGTGTCATTTGGTTTTTATAGATTCTCTTCATAGAGAAGTTTTACCTTTCTATGCATATTAAGACATTATCATGGGGCCTCCCCTAGTGCCGCAGCAGTTGAGCGCTGGGCTGCAAGGCTGCCTGCAGCCTCTGCAGCGCCGCTTCGTTCCCCGGCCGCTGGCAAGGGTCCCACAAAAAAAAAAAAAAAAAAAAAAGACATTATCATGGCTTAGGCAAAACCTGGATGAAAATAATAGTAACTATTCCTGAATTTCTATTATGTACCAGGCACTGTGCTTAGCATGTAACAATCTTGTGACATGCTAACAGCTTTAACAACCAGCCTAAGGTCGCATAAGTAGTCGGTTGTAGAGCCTGGATTAAAACCCTTCAACTTCACATATAACAGGAGCTTGAAAAGGTGAAATGATGATGATAAAATACTTTCTGAAACTCCCCACAAGATTATATTTCTATGTAGTTATATATTCTGTTAGATTATATATTGGAAAATACACTTACCATTTTTGGTTTAATATTTGTCTAAGATCCTGTCTCTCCTATCCCAAGAGCTCTATAACCATGCAAAGCAGTAACTTAATAATGTTCCATACCACTATTTTCAAATGCAAAATAAAATAATTTTGACACAAGGCATATATTAATTATAACTAAAGCTTTTAGCACTTCTTACATATATCACCTAATTTGCTACAGCAAACCTATGAGGAAAAGATTACTATCTTATTATGACACACTTGATATTTAAAAACATAAAGTAATTTATGATTATAATAAAAATTATATTGGAATCTAGTATCCACTGAAAGTTTTTCCATTTGTGGATATAAAGATATCACTAGATAATATGACTCTAAGCAATGTCTTATTTATATGTGATTTTTAAATACTACAAAGACATTTTAGTACTTAGAATCTCTCCAAATCATGTCTTCTAAACACTTCATTAGCTTTGGTTATATTTATATGTCTGGTAAATGGATTCTTCAATGAAAATTTGATGCAATAATCTTTGAAGTCTTGAAATGACTGCTCAAGGATTATTGATCTGAATCACTTCAACTAATGGCTTAATCAACAGGTCACCTACAAGCAGCAATGTGAATTCAATTGATATACTGCTGTGCTTGCATTGCAAAGTGATTTATTTCTTGCCCAGGCATAATTATAAAACTGTAAGAGATGTTCAATCAGAGTTAGACTTTCCTAAGAATTTCCTCAGAACTTTGTTTTTAAACATTAATGGGAATGTTCTAGAGAATAACCTATATGGGACCAATTTTGAGTGTACCTGTGATGCCTATAAAACAAGGTGGTTTAATCTGGTTAGTGTCAACACTATAAATTACTGGTTCTAAGACCTACAGCTATATTTTCACTTGCAGAGAATCCATTTAGGAAATCCCCTCTGCCAATTCACTTAATGGCAGCATAGCACTCTCAAAATTAATTGTTAGCAGGTCTAAGACATTAACAATTTATGCTATTACACCATTATCTCCATTTTCTTGGAGAAAAGTCTACTGCAATTTTATAGATTTTTGACTAATGCAGTGTTTCTTTTTTTAATGCAGGTAAATGGTTTAACTATGGAATTATCTTTCTTGTCTTGATATTGGATCTTAATATGTGGAAGAATCAGATATTTTATAAGCCTCATGAATACGGACAGTATATCGGCCCAGGACAGAAGATATATACAGTGAAAGACTCAGAAAGTTTAAAGGATTTAAATAGAACCAGGCTATCCTGGGAATGGAGATCCAATCACACTAACCCACAGACAAATAAAACATATGCTGAGGAGGACTTGTTCTTACATAGCAGGTTCATAGGGGCTAGCCTTGACATCAAATGTCTGGCTTTCATTCCAAGTTTGATAGCCTTTGTGTGGTTTGGATTCTTCATCTGGTTCTTTGGACGGTTTCTGAAAAATGAGCAAGGCATGGAGAACCAAGACAAGACTTATACTCGCATGAAAAGGAAATCCCCATCAGAACATAGCAAAGACATGGGAATCACACGTGAGAACACCCAGGCCTCCGTGGAAGACCCGTTGAATGACCCTCCCTTGGTCTGCATCAGATCTGACTTCAATGAGATTGTCTACAAGACTTCCCACCTAACGTCGGAAAACTTGAGCTCACACTTGAACGAATCTACCAGCACTACAGAAGCTGACCCAGATCCAATGACTTCTAAAAGTACGTCTACAAACTAGGCTCACTTACTTGACGATAGCACAAAAAGCAACCTGGAGTGTCCCTTTAAAGAGTTAGTCTTTCCTTTTGTAAATGTAAGGTTTACGTAGTCTTAGGTCAAGGAATACCAACAAAGCCACAACGGTGCTCAATATGCTTTTTCTAGGACTCATTGTTTTCTATTTGTATTATGAGACACGTGCCTACTGTCTATCTAACGGTCCTCTAGAGACTGCTTTTCACAACTGCACAAGCTATTTACTGACTTGACAGCATAGTAGAATATTAGCTGATTACCTGTGTATCTGATGTTCAACCATAGTGGTGCCTTGAGACATTAAACTGTTTTTAACTGTACCAGAAATGAAGAGTGGAACAGTTCTCTAACCTACTTCACATAGGTTTTTTGTATCCAATACTTTGATCTACACTTGATGTCTGAGCAGGACACAGAATAGCCAAGATGTGGCTCAGGAAGTGTTTCTTGGCTTATGATGCAGCGGCAGAACTACTGACTTTGACAGAGACTACAGAGAAGCATGGTGATCACCTTCACATTTTGGTTGGCTGCCTACAAATCCAAATCCAGATGCAAAATCCAGTAACAGGAGAAGGATAATCTAGCATGGGTCACTACTTGTGAAATGTGACTTTCTCCAACCAGTAATTGCAATTAGATGATAATACCTAATTATGTTTTCCTAATTAAAGATAAATTGCGACTTGATTAAATTTCCTGCCCTCGCCTTTGGGAACAAAGGTTAAGAGGCACAGTTGGGTGAATTCTCAAAGTTATTGGCATTTACACAAAGCCCTAGAAAACAGAAGAACTGAAGTTTTAATCTTGCGAGGGTTGTAGATCCTACCATCGACTATGTTTGTACATCTTTCTGTAAACATGGCTCAGGACAGTGAAAATTGAGAAACATATGCCAACCCTGGCAAGGGGACTCCTCTCAAAATCATGCAGCAGAACCACGGGAGGTAGAAAAAGACATGCATGAAAGAATCTGTTTAGTGGCTTGTACGTGTGCATTTTTTTCTTTTTTTTTAAGAATTAAACATTGCATATTAATAAATAAGAATTATAAATCAGCACTTAAGAGATGTCATTTTTTCTTTGTAATAGAGGAATTAGAGTTGTTTCTTTCTTTGTGTAACAGCCACCCATTTAAATGTTACAGAATTTTTAACTCCATGACAGGTAAGTTAAGAAATGGAACTCTCCCAACTTGCTTTTAAATTTTATTTCATAAATCATGGTTACATGTTCCTTGAGGGGCTTAGGAGAGATCACTTTTAAGGCTAAATTACTTTCCTGTCACATACTGATATAGCTGTATTTTGTCTTTATGATCTTTTAAATCTCTCTTGTTTTGATCTATCTGCTTTTAAGCTTGCAGAATGCTGAATTTAGCATGCATAATAGAAATATGCATTTATCTGTCACTTAGGAGCTAGCTTTAATAAGCATATTTCTATAGCTATTTACTAAACTATTGGAACCGTGCCCCTGCTGTTTCTTTTTCCTTCAGTAGCCATACATGATGTTATTTAGAATCATAAATATTCCTGAAACTAAAAATGCAGAGATCGAACTCCTACAATAACTCTTTGACCAACATGTCCAAAGAAACCATATTACCCCATGATAGGTGGTAATGTTGGCCACCACCAAATTTGCATAGAATAGAAATATTCAACATTTGACTCTGGAACAAGTAAATAATACTAACTTGCACTGTATCTTTATTTATTCTGAAACTCAATGTATTGTTCAATAAAGAAGGAAGTTGATTTTTAGAAAATGTTTTTTTTTTAAATCAGCATGTACTTCTTATGAAAATATTATTTGAGAATCTACATGGGTTTGAAGAAAAAGTACTTTAATAAGGAAATCTAAGTAGCAGAAAGAAGATTGAAATAAAACCTTAGATTTTGTATTTTTAAGGTTTGACTAGTAAAGCTGCCTCTCAACTGATATGAAAATATATCTTAATGTTGCCATAAGTTTGATATCAAATGTAATAACTTCCAGAAATGGTGTTTTAATAGTCTAACAAGATTCCAACCTTTGAAGGCTTCCAATATTCAATCATACATATCAATCTTGACATTTTTCTCTACAAATGGTTTTCCTTCCTTTCTTTTCTACCTCTTTTATCTGTTACACATCCCCTTTGCAATTTTATCAACTAAAGGTTAGAAAATGAGGTCAGGGAGGTTACTCAAAATATTAAGAAAAAAACAGACCTACCATCTGATCCAGCAATTCCACCCCTAGGTGTCTACCCAAAGAATGCATAAACACTAATTCAAAGGGATATATGCACTCCTGTGTTCATTGCAGCACTATGTACAATAAACAATTTGTGGTAACAACCTATGTGTCCAAAGACAGATGAGTAAATTAAGAAGATGTAGTCTATATGCACAATGGAATTCTACTCAGATATTAAAAAGAGATGAACTCTTGCCATTTGCAACAACTTGGATGGAACTACGGGGGATTATGCTACGCAGAGTAAAATAGAAGAAGAAAGACAAATGCCAAATGATTTTAGTCATATAGAATATAGAGGTACAAAGCAAAGGGTCAGACAAAACAAACCCTAGAAATCTAACTGTAAAACTGAGGCTACCAGTGTGGGGCAGGTAGTGTGTAGAGTAAAGGGGTAGGGGACCCAATAAACTTTGGTGAAGAACTATGGGTACCTTGGTAATAGGTGTGATATGTTAACATTCATCTGAAAAGGTGTGATCCCATTCCTCTGAATTACCTACAGTATTGTAAACCAATGCTATCTCAATTAAAAACAAACAAACAACAACAAAAAAAAAAAACACATGCTCTAGAAAAAAAGAGAAAATCACATATGTTCATGGTTGGCCATGATCTTGAGTCATATAAAAGTGAACTATGACTACAGAGCTTTCTGAATACCAATCCCTTTGACTATCATGGACATTTGTATAAAGATGTGTAGAAAATTGAGAATAATGAAGTTTAAAGAAGGACTAAAAATCACTAACCACAGATTGTAAAGAAGGCATAACAAATCTTATACTTTAATTGTCATGATGCTTAAGAACTATAAGCAATTATATTTCTGCTGTTTGGTAATTACAGCATTTGCTTCCATGCAGTGAAGAATTTGCAGTAATTTGACATGATCTTGGTATCCTATATTGTTGAGTACTTTGTTAGTAGTTTAAATTGAAAATTAGATAAAATTAGATAAACACTATAAATTTTTGCCTGATACATTTTTGATGATACATGCCTGGACATTAATCTTATCACTGCTTGCCCAGTTATAGAACCATCTATAACTTACCTTATCTTGGCATGTGGCTACTTATCATATTCATTTTTCTCTTAGCACATATAAGATCACTGGTGAATCCCATTAGAAATGTTAAGAATTTTTTCTTCTCCATTTGCCCTAATAGTCAGCCAGTAAATCTCTTTTTACTTTCATGGCATCAGGTTTTACAAAATGTAGGGTCCAACAGCAGTGTTGGCTGACAGTACAATTGGAAGAAGTCATCCAATACAGACTCTCTAACGTGAAAGTGGGAGCCAGTATTCAGGTCATATCTTACTGCTGGGCTCCAAAAGCAATTCTCTTAAATTACTTTGTTGCTCTGTGAGTCACCAGCACCACCCAATATGAAACATAAGAAAGATAATGACAGTAAATCACTTAGCTATCCTTTGAACTGATGGCTCATAATGCCAAATGGATATTCTAAAATTTAACTAAGACTTCAGACCTCACCATTCCCTTATACCTATCTGTCCTCACTCTGAACTGATTTCTATTTTAAGTGAAAACTTTACTACCATTTAGACTGGGCTAGAACTACCCAATAATTTGAAAAACCAAGGACATTTAGATGCAGTATTTGGAGCACACAAGTCACTCTTTTGAAGATACTTTTTAAAAGAGAAAGTTAGGCAAATGGTGGAGCATGTGTGGAAGGGGCTGCAATGAAGTTTGGAAATAAAAAATGGCAGTTAGTGTGTATGGACTTTAAACCTTCAGGAAGGGAGGGAGACCTTTATAAAAGAAACCTTAACATAAAGTTATCATGAGTTCAATATGACCACATCTTAGGAATAAGACTCAAACACTTATGTTCGACATAGCTGAGGGGATCACCCAAAGGTTGGCTGGTGGTTGGTTGGTTGGTGGGTGGGTGGGTGTGTGGTGGGTGGTTGGTGGTGGTTGGTTGGTTGGTGGGTGGGTAGGTGGGTGCGTGGTGGGTGGTTGGTGGTGGTTGGTTGGTTGGTTGGTGGGTGGGTGGGTGTATGGTGGGTGGTTGGTGGTGGTTGGTTGTTGATTGGTGGTGGGTAGTTGGTGGGTGAGTGATTTCTTGAATATTCTAGACCTCAAGCTATTCTATATCTGCTCCAGTGACCTGGGGGTGGAGATACAGGACACATAACAAACTACAGAGGCAGGTGTTGCAAATGGGGCAACATGAAAGAGAAAGAGAAAAATAAAAACAATTAGGAGAGAATGGAACATCTTCAATGGAGACCAAACACTAGGGTAAAATCTGTTTGTAAGCAGATCATCAGTGGAGAAGTAAAAATATCTACGTTGTGATGTTCTGAGCATTTTAAGTCACCAAGAAAATTAGTATTACTACCAACTTAATGTGTTAAAAATCACTGATAATATTTTAATTTAGTATGAGATATCAGTTCAATTATTTCAGAGACTATAAAATACATGCAATTTATTACATGGACACATTTCCTTTTTTTAATTTTATTTTTATATTCCCCATACAATTGCAACCCCCTTATTTTGACCCCATCCCCTCCTTTCCCCCCCCCACCCCCATAGTGTGGAGACATTTCTTAGCTCTGCCCCATCTTGATTTTTCATGTTTTAAGTTCCTTAATATCAAATAATTTTACTAATGGTATTTTTGAATGCTTAACCTATATGATTGAGAGGGACAACAATAATTTATTATTGAGAGCTACAGTAACAAAACAAATTTACAGATGCTCCTCACCCTAATTTTTTTAATTCTGTTCAGGTTTTGCTCAATCCTCATATAAAATACTGGTGGTGGTAATTTTACAGGGACTGCACTTGAGAAAGAAAGTATATATTGTACAAAAATGAACAATGATGTAAAATATGTATATAAATAAAAAATAAAATATTGCCATTTTGACCATTTTCTATGTGCAAGTAAATTATCCCCTTTAATCCTTAAATTCACCATTGAAGGAAAGTATGGCTAATTTTATGTTACATATGATGAAAATAAGACTCAAAGAAGTATATTGTTTGCCAAAAACCAGAGAATTGGTAAATGCGGAGTTAAGATTTGAAACTGGGGCCTCCCTAGTGGCACAAGGGTTAAAGTCTCAGGGCTATCAAGCTATCACCAGCCACCACAGCATGAGTTCAATACCTGGCCAGGGAGCTGACCCACATGGTGCTGCAGACCTCTCCTGTCTCACCCACTGCTCCCCTCAGCAGTGGATTTCAGTCAATTCACCTGTTCTGTCTCTGGTGCATCCTCTCACCTCCCACACCTCTAGCTTCCACCCCAGTTCTTCTACACAAAAATAAATAAATAAATAAACTTACAATAAAGGAATAATTCTTAAAAAAATAAACATTCATTCAAACTAAGATACCCTTTTCAAACAGAATCTTTGGTGAGGAACTGAACAGCAGTTTTAAAACCATAAGATGCTTGAATTCTCATAACTCTTGTCTCTGAAAAACCTAACTTAAACAATTTCTAACCATGCTCTAGAAGCAATTTAAAAGTCAAAACTTATCATTGAAACAGATAAGGTTGAATGGAATGACAGAAGCATTCAGTTCACGCCAGGTATTTTGATTTAAACTAACATTATAAGACCACAATATGGTTTTGTCCCAGTACAAATTTCAGCATTGGAACTGCTTTCCTCTAAGATTTTACTTTCTGTGGGGAAGGGGAAATTTCCAATGAACTTCTGCATGTTTTGAATTCCCTGCCCATCCCCCCGGAAAATGTCAGGGAAGGAATAAATAGTGTGAATATTCAATCAAGGAAAAAATTCATTAGCCTCCGGCCAATTTTAGAAAGTGTAATTGAAATATGGGTTTTAGAATAACTCTTTTTTGAAGGCATCATCAGAATTTATTATTATTTTTTAAACATTTATTTATTTATGCATATAAGAACTGGGGTGTAGAACAGAGGTGGCAGGGTGTGAGAGGATTCACCAGAAACAGAGTGGGGAGCAGAACAGGCAGATCCACTGAAATCCACTGCTGAGGGGAGCAGCAGGTGAGAAAGGAGAGGTCTGCTGCGCAATGTGGATCAGGGATCCAACTCAGGCTGCAGTGGCTGGCGATAGCTTGATAGCGCTGAGACTTTAACCACTGCACCACCAGGGAGGCCCAGAATTTATTACTTTTTAAGGCCGTCAAGGTGAGCAAACTATTCCATAATAGGACACATGCTGAACTTGAAACCACAGCCCTTGAACACTATGAGCCTTAGTTTCTCAAAGCCAAAATGGGATAACCCCATGGAATTTTGAAGAGAATCAACTACAACTGTGTATGGTCTGCAACAGCTTTGCAGCAGTGTGGCAAGACCATAGACAGGATTGTCTTCCAGTGCCCTCCAGTGCCAACGAGGGCCCCTGGCTTCCCTTGTCCAGCAGCTCTGGGCTGATGCTGCCATTGATCATAGTCAGGTGTTTGCTCACAACCTTCTGTCTCTTTGTAGTTGTTTTGAACTCTACAAGATGCAATGTAATCTCTTTTCACTTTCAACAGCAAGTTCATTCAGATGCCGTTGTTTAAAAAAACTGGCGAAATTGTCTGAAATCAATGGCTCTAATCCCTTGGAGCTGCTGAGCCTGACTTAGTCGTCAAGGTTTCCTCTGCTCTAGAGTTCTAAAATTATTTCCTTCCTTTCATGATTGCTTCACCAGCCTCTCTTATTAGAACTTTCTCGTTGAGCCCATAATCCACCACCGTCCATAAATTCTGAGTGAAAGCACTAGTGTCTTCAGCATTTAAAGGAGACTAGTACAGACACCTGAGACCCTGCACTTCAGATCTCCCTGTTGAACTTAGATGCAGTTGAAGTAGCCATTTCTACATCAGGGTGTCACTCTAGCCTTGCCATTTAAGAAGAGCCCACTTAAGCGTACCCTGGGATCACAACAACTCAGCCAAGCCTAGATGCTTTGCAGAACACCATTTTGAAACAGTGTCGTGATTTTCCAGTCAGCTTATAAACTTACTTGCTTTGAGCATGTTATTTTATCTGGGTAGTTTTAGTTGACTTCAACGTAATCACAAACACACACACACACAAATCTGTATTTAAACAAGTCCTCTTGACTGAAACCAAATGTGTAGGATGAAAGGAAAGAGTAATGGGCAAATCAGTGAAGAAACTCTAATCATTGCTGTCCAGGTTTGATAATGAAGAAATCACTACAAAATTACCTTTGAACAAATTAGAAAGTTTTGGATTTGAAGAACAATACTTAGGGCTTCAAATACAGCAGAAAACTGGGAGGCTTTTTTTTTTTTTTTGGCATATCCAAATAGTCTTCATTGGATTAGATTGGATTGGCTTTGTGTCTTGAAGGTCTACTTTCCTACTCTCCATAATTAACACTTAACTCTTTTTTAATTGAGGTAACATTGGTTTACATTATTATTGGTATTTTGGAAGTACAGGATCCCCACCCCATGTTTAGGTTTCATCACCACGCACCTGCCATCAAATCACCCATTCTCTACACCATAGTCCATTGTGCTCCCTGGCCTCTTGTTCTCCTCTCTCTCCTACCCCAACTTCCGCTGAGCACCTCAGTTCTATAGTCAGCTTTCAAGGGTTTGTTTTAAGCTTATCTTTATTTGATCCTTAGTTTGGTTTCTCTATAGTCCACATATAAGTGACACCATCCAGTATTTATCTTTCTCCTTCTGAACTGTTTCAATGAGCATTAGCCCTGCCAGCTCCATCCATGTTGCCACAAATGACATGAGGTAATTTTTTTGATTGCTAAGTTGTATTCCATTTTTTATATAGACCACAATATTTTGATCCATTCATCTGTTTTGGGGCTGTTGTATGTAGTGCTCAATAAACATGGAAGTGCAAGTTTACTTTCAAATTAGTATTTTTGAATTTTTCAGGTACATGCTCAGGAGTAGAATTACCGGGTAATATGGCAGATACATTTTTAAACTTTTGAGACACCTCCATATTGCTTTCCATAGGTACAGAACAAGTCTGCATTCCCACCAACAGTGTAGGAAGGTTCCCTTTTCTCCACATCCTCACCAACACTTGTTGTTTTTGGTCTTTTTAACATAGGCCATTCTCACAGGTATGAGGGGGCATCTCATTGTGGTCTTGATTTGCATTTCCCCAATAATATTGTGATGAACATTTTTCATGTGCCTGTTATCATGCCTTCTTTGGAGAAATGCCTGTTTAGCTCTCCCGCCCCTATTTGATTGGGTTATTTGTTTTCTTTCTGTTGGTTCTTTGTAGATTTTGATATCAGTCCCTTGTCAGATGTGGGACAGCAGCAACACTTTCTGTCATTCATAGATCTAATCATCTCTTCCTAAGAGAAATGCAGTTTGATCTTTTGGGTCTTCCCAACTCTCACCTTGCCCAGTGCAATCCACTCTTCACACTTCTATAAGAACAGTCTTTCTAAAGTCTAAATATGATTGTAATATTTTATTCTTCACTGGCCACTTACCTGCCCACCAGTGGTGTTTAATAATAGTGAGTACAATTTCAAATTTCAAATGATTAAACACAATGAAATTTCATTTGTTGTTCATGTTGCAATTGAATTGTGTGTCCCCGTGTGGCCTTCCCTTCAGCAACTCAGGGATTAAGACAGATTCTAACAAGCTGTTCCTTGTCTAGAGTCTAAGAATATAAATGATGGGTGAGGAAGAAGTTGGGGGGTAAGGAAGCAGCTAAAGGAAATTCAAGAACAGACCTGAAGTGGCAGATATCACTTCTTATGTTCTGTTGGTCAGAGCGCTGTGTTAGGAACTGTTATAGGGCCAGCCTATAAGAGCACTAGCAGATGCAATTCAGTTCTGTGTTCACAATAGGGAACAATTTGAGTAATTTCTATTCAGAGGAGCATTTATAAAATATACACCCTGCCAGGTCCCACACCTGGAAGTTCCAACTCAGTGAGTTTATTACGGAACTGAAACTGAGCTGGGTTTTCAAAGTTCCATAAGTGATTCTCATACAAACATCAATCTGGACATGACTGAGAAAACTCAGGATCCTTCCTGGCAGTCAAGACTTTCTGGCTGCTTTTCTGGTTTTCTCTTCAATGCCGAGTGGGTTCTAATCACTCAGTGAACTACTTACTATTACCCTAGGGGCCTCTGTACCCTCAGCTCTGCCTTTGCTCAGTGTCTTTTGTTTGGAATTTCCTCTTCCACCATTACATGTGCACAATATCATCTTTTTAAGTCTTGACCTTACAAAGTAGAAGGTATGTCTCCATTGTGTTCTTCCATGACCTACGTTTTATCAATTATAGTGTCTTTAACACTCTTCCTGTATATTTATTTTATCTGTAACTACCAGATGATAAACTTATTTATCCTGACTATAATGATGACTTGAGTTAGGAGGAGGGTTTATATATTTACTATCATTCCTTATGATTCCTAAATTTGAATAGCCATATAATGTGTGAAACAACATATTTAGAATTATCTAATTTGTGTAGCATAATATTATGTTCTACATAAATGTGTCAATTGTAGCTTCACTGAAAAAGATTTGGGAAGCCAATCAAATGCTTTAGGTTAGGTGGGAGGCATGTTGATTATTTACATTTGAAATGGAGGATGTGGGGTATATGCAAGAATCTCCAGAGAAACAGAACTTGTGAGAGATAATAGATTGATAACAGATAGATAGATAGATAGATAGATAGATAGATAGATAGATAACTGGATAGGTAGGTAGATGGATGGATGGATAATAGATAAGTAGGTAGGTAGGTGGATTGATGGATTAATGGATGGGTGAGTGGGTAGATAGATAGATAAATAAAAATTGCCTCACTTGATTGTGGATATGAAGAAGTCCTACACCCACCTCATGCAAGCTGGAGACCAAGGAAAGTGATGTAATTTTCAGTCTGAGTCCAAAGGTCTGAGAACCAAGGAAGCCAATGAAGCAAATCCTAGTCCAAGAGCAGGAGAATGTGGGCTGTGATGGCCTAGATCAATCATCAAGTCAGGAAAAAGGGATGAATTCCTCCTTCCTCTGATTCTGTTCTCTTTGACTCATCAAAGAATTGTTATGGTGTCCAACCACAGTGGGGAGTGTAATCTATTTACTGAGTCCACTGGTTCAAATGTTAATCTCATCTGAAAACACAGACACACCCCCAGAAACAATGTTTTATCTGGGAAATCATGGCTCACTGGAGTTGAGATACAAAAAAATTAACATCAAAAGGCTTGAGTTCCATCCTCAGCCAGGGAGCTGACCCACATGGCACAGCAGACCTCTCCTGTTTCACCCACTATTCCCCTCAGCAGTGTATTTCAGTCAATCTGCCTATTCTATTTCCCACTCTGTTTCTGATGAATCCCCTCACCCTCACACCTCTGACCTACTCTTTAGTTCTTGTATGCATAAATAAATAAAAATAACTCTTAAAAAATTATATTGAAATTGAGTGGGTGGGAAGGTGCATGAGGATTGATTATGGATTCCGAGACGCTGGTCTTTTCCTTTTCAGAAAGGAAATATACTGCTATATCTTAGCCTACACATTTTTGTAAGTAGATCATTGTTCTGTGAGTGCAGACCAAGTCATTCAGGAAATTCATGTGCAGAATTGGACAGAGTGAAGAGTGATGATGAGATGGATTTGCAGGGTTTTATGTGTTGTTCTCCGAAAGTCAAAATTGGAAAATAAACACAAGCTGGAAGCTCTCAAACGCAAATGAACTGTGATTATAGCTGTATGCATAACTTGTATCTCAGAATTCCTTAGAAGCCTATTTACATGTTGAAAACATCAATTATTTCTCCCATTTGAAATACATAGTACTTATAATCAATTGCTTTGAGTCAATGTTTAGAATTATTCATGAAAGTGTTATATTTTAATGGCGTTTGATGAAAACCAGCAGCAGCAGCCATTAATTTGATTAGTTTGGTACAAGCTAGAAGAGAAAG
Organism: Talpa occidentalis; assembly: GCF_014898055.3. NCBI lineage: Eukaryota > Metazoa > Chordata > Mammalia > Eulipotyphla > Talpidae > Talpa > Talpa occidentalis. The sequence goes on along the minus strand of NW_023601653.1, from coordinate 43,344,902 downwards.
CTGGCACACAGCCCTAAGTGAATCGATAGTGTGGAGTCTAAGTGTGAGTGTCTAAACCAGGCTTACCAGCCTGGCCCACATAGGACGATAGCTGCAGGCGATAGCAAAACATTTGAGAAGACACATTTTGTGTCCTCTTTTTCCGGCTCCTTAGCATTTATCATCGGTCACTTCAAGGCAGTGAATGAAAGCTGTTTTCCTTCTCCATCTCCCTTCCAGGCCCATCCCTGTCCCTTCTAAAGGACAGAAGAGAGAAGGTTCTGTTGTTTTGTTTTTAAAATCTAAGCATTTAAATATGTATCCTAGACTTCACTCCCTAATTCAAAAAGAGTAATAAATCTAGATGTTAAGGAAGGAAACTAGGCCAGGGGTTAAATTTCCCTGCCTGCTTTATGCACTTGAAAAGATGTTGTCTAGCAGACAGAACCAAGGGACTTAATATGGGGGAAGCTGGGGAGCAGGCACCTCTGAGGTTGTCAAGGTCTCTTTCTGGTTCCCAAGAGAAGCAGGAAGTATTCCCAGGAGAAAACAAAGGAGAGGCAAAGAGACAACCAAGATGCAGGGGGGCTGGCAATTCTGTGGGTTGCTTGGCTTCTATTCAAATGGTTCAGGTTGAACTGCAGACCAAAGGCCAGCTGTAGTCTAGTCTTGCCCCCAGGGTCTTGGGGTGAAAGGAACCCTCATATTAACACCAAATGTAAGAACAAACCTCATTGCAGAAGCTGGAGCTCCCAGGACACTGCTAGGTTTTGGTAGAAGTCACTTGTGACTGACAAAGGTGAATTGAATACACACATATAAGGGTGTTCTTGTACAATATATATATATATACATATATATATAATGAAATATCTATAAATGAAATAATGCCTTGCTAAGGCGGGAGTGATTGCATTTGCTTTTACAACAGGATCCTTTTTAAAAGATGTATTTTTTTTTAATTTATTTTCTTACATCAATGTCAATTTTTGGACAGTATTGGATTTCTCTTCTCAGGTATGGTCCCTGTAAATCTCCCACCACTACCTCACTGGTGACCATCACCACAGTCCCTTGTGTACTTCCCTCCCCTGTTGTAATCCCTCTCCCTCCCCTTCCCCTGCTGGATGCCTTGGATCCATGGTCGGCTTGCTGGTTTTGTCTTTTTCCTGACCCTTTTTTTGGTTTCTCTATATTCCACTTATAAGAGAGACCACTCAATATTTATCTTTCTCTTTATGATATATTTTGGGGACACTTCTCTGCTCAGAGAGCTTCCCTGTCCTTCCTCTTATCAATCAACGAATCACCAGCTGTCCTTCCTCTTATCAATCAACAAATAACCAGCTTTTGCTGTTTCTGTTTGTTTGTTTTTTTGTTTTGTTTTTTTTTTTTTTAATATGGGCTAATCTCACACGCAGGTGTGAGGTGGTATGTCATTGTGGTTTTTGATTTGCCTTTTCCCGATGATAAGTGATGTTGAATATTTTTCATAGGAATAGGCTCCCTTTCAAAAAAGGACAGAAGGGCCTCCCTGGTGGCCTAAGGGTTGAGTCTCAGTGCTATCAAACTATCGGCAGCCACTGTGGCCTGAGTTTGATCCCCGGCCAGGGAGATAACCCACATGGCACAGCAGACCTCTCCTGTCTCGCCCACTGTTCCCCTCAGCAGTGGATTTCGGTAGATCCATCACTCAGTTCTGTTCCCCACTCTGTCTCTGGTGAATCCCTCACCCCTGAAGCTCTGGCTTATACCTCAATTCTACACAAAAATAAAAATTAAAAAAGGCAGAAGTGGTACTTCTGGTAGTACTTCTATAACGTGGTTATGAGTGACTTAGCTTTGTATGTATGGGTGTCAGCTGCAAGTGGACATCACTGGATTGTAGCTTACTCAGGAGGCCCTCAAACGTCAGCATAAAAAGTATGGTCAGGAAGTATGAAGTATTTGTATTATTTCTTAATGTCCACCAGAAAACGTTTACCATGAAAAAGGAATTAAATAACTAAGTAGACAAAATGACTCAGCAGTTGATGTCAGCCTCTATCATTGAACATCCCAGGCAAAAAAAAAACAAAAACAAAAAAACGAATGTGACATTTCTGCCTTTGCTTTCTCATCTCTTATGTTGTATTTTCTGAGAAATGCTGAGGCTGAGTCATCACAGCAAAGAAATTAACTGGGAATAAACCAGCACAGGCAAGCTAGACTGGCAGTGTTAGCATGGAGAAGCCAGAGCTGTCCACTGAAAGAATCATGTTGTGAAAGTTGTTTTGTCTGTCATAATCCGGAGAGATTTTTTAGCAAAATCGGTTCATTTGTGCTCATTAAGATAGCAAAAACAATCTGTCAAACTGACCCTTTCTACCATCATTCTGTGATCCTTGGGGCTGTCCGGAAGCTATAGGGAGATCTGCCCTACTGACAACTGATTAGAATATTTCAGTGAGGTGCTGCTAGGAATAAGGATTTTTAAATAAGTACAGTGAGCTCTCTCCTCATTCTGCTTAGGTGCTCAAAGATTTTCTGTGGGATGCTTTTCTAAAAATTATACTAATTAAGGAATATTGGATCAGATGTCTTCCTGCATCCATAGATGATATTTATGCCAGCATCCTGAGATGAAAAAACAAAATACAGATGACTAGCAAATGAACAAAGACAGCAAATCCACCGATACCCTCCTGTTCTTACTGCACAACTAATAAGATCATCTTTGTTGAACAGATGCAGAAACAGCTGATAATCCATGATAGGTAAGAATTAATTTATTTTAGAATCATAAGGGCTGATTGGGGTTAGTGGGTAGATATTCATGACTTGGTGATGAGGTTTCTTTGTCCATAGCTCATCCAGTGTGGTCATCCAAAGCAAGCAGTGCATTGGGAACCAACGAATTGTTTCCATATGTACAGGAGGGAGACCCCACCAGGCCATGGTTTCTCCAGTTTTCTTCTTCAAGTAGTGACTTATAAGACTTTTGTTTTGCAAAACAAACTTCCTCACCAAAGTAGCAGTCACTATACTGACATCAAGTAAAGACTGGAATAAGTATTTTTGCATTCCAAGAATCTGTAAACACAAATGCTTGTGCATGTTCATGCACACACACACACAAAGAGAGAGAGAGGGAGAAAGAGAGATGGAAGGAGAGAGAAAGAGTGAGCGAGAGAGAGAGATTTCAACAGATGTGGTAAGGCAATGGATTTTGTGAGTACATGTGTCATTGGCAAGCTAATCATAAAATATAAAATTCCTTCAAGTGCTGCCCATGAAACATCCAGTTGATGGAATTATTGGCCTCTTGGCAGCAAAACCCAATACCTTCAACCAATACCATCATTGTCATGTGTAGTTGTTGTTGAATGTAGGTGCTCTTCATCATATCAGGTGTATCACACTGCTGAAACAGTTTTTAAGTACTTATAACTCTTTAGAAGATTAGCCAAAGGAGGACTCCTATCCTGAAGTTCCCAACATGAAGATCTTTCAGTTTATCCCTCATTAGAGTCATTCAGTATACAAAACATAATATAATGGGCAGGATTCTGGGTCCTGAGAGTGCTTAATTGGGCCTTGGTGTCAGAATGGGCTGAAAATTGTTTCTAATCTTGCTGCTGAGTCAAGACTCCCTTGTCCTATGGTGTACACCCCTTTGGGATCCTAGTTTTTCCCTCCTACCAAGTGACTATCTGAAGTCATGAAAGTTCATTGAATTTCTGATAATACTGAACATTAAAGAGGTGATGCAGGTCACTTTTGCCCCAGAAGGGTTCTTGGCCCATATGGACTCTTTCCTACTTACCAAACAGTGAAAAAGGGACTTCCTCTGCTGAATTTCCTGTTCCTCCTTTCTCAATGGAAATCAGCCTTACCTTTACATAACTAAAAATAACTACTTAACCCACTCTTACCTAAACACAGAACACCTGCTGCAAGTTAAATGGCTGGATCAACCCAACAAAGAAAATGCAGCTGCTAGCACTCTTGCTGCAAAGATTCTGAGTTCAGCCTCAGCCAGCGCTGCACTACAGTGATCGAAGTGAACATGTTTTGAGTATTTTACTGTATGCCAGGTCCTTTATTTTCTTACATATGTAGTATTTATTCATATATATATATATATAAAACATCTTGTATTAGCTCTTTGATTCGCACATAATCTCATGATGGTCACAATTTTTAACCCATTTATACAGAAACTGAGGGCAAGAAAAGTTTAGGAACTGGGAAAATTTTGTAGAACCAGTAAAGGGTAGAATCAGATTCAAATGAGGAACATCTAATATATCTAATCTAGATCTATGTCTATCTACTATCTATCTATCTATCTATCTATCTATCTATTGCCCATCTATCTAATCTATCTATCATCTTCCTCCTCTGTGCTAAACTTCCAGACTTCTTTCAAGCAGTAAAGTGGCAAGACAGCAGGAGGCATGGAAGGAGGGCAGGGAGAGATCAGAGTTTTCTAGTATAAGTCAGCCATCCTGTCTTTTGCCAATGCCATTGAATCAGTTTCATGTTCTCCTTGCAGCATTCAATATAATTTTGGTTAAAAAGTATCAGTCTCAGTGATTCAAATTTGACTATAAACATGTCATATGTTCCATTTTCTACATTAACTCTGTGAGAATTAACAAACTTCACATTCATACATGTTAGAATGTGTTGCTTCTCTGGCCAGTTTGCCCTGTTATGATTTTACTTTGCAAAACCAATTTTCTCAAATGTAACTCCTAAGAAAAACCGCTAGGGGCCTCCCCGGTGGCGCAGCGGTTGAGCGCTGGGTTGCGAAGCTGCGCGCGGCCTCTGCGGTGCGGTGCCGGTTCGATCCCCGGCTGCTCCCCGGCCACCGGAGGAGGGTCCCACATGGCGCGCAGACCTCTCCTGCCGCCCGCTGCTCCCCTCAGCAGTGTCCTTCGGTCCTTCTGCCTGCTCTGCTCCCCGCTCTGGCTCTGGTGAATTCTCTCACCCTCCCGCGCTTCTGACTGTACCCAGTGCATGTATAAACAAAACAAACAAACAAACCAGCAAACAAATAAATAAAGCATGCCTCTAAAAAAAAAAAAAAAACCGCTAGTCGCAAACTATATTTTGTCCCGACCCGCGGGATTCGGAGGCACGGAAAGAGAAGGGCTGAGGATTGAAATGAGGGGCTTGACAACTTGACGCTAGCGTTTGCTTCTTTATTTTTCCTTTTTCCTTTTCCTACTTTTACATGTTTTTTCCTTTCCCTGTCCTACTACCTTCCCTGGCCTTCTCTATGCTCCTCTCTCAGTACGTTTCTCAGTATCCTCTCTCAAAGTCTCTACACAGTATCCTTTCCACAGTCTCCCTCTCGAGGTCTCCTCGCCTCATCCTCTACGCTGTCTCTCTCCTTCTCCTCCACGCAGTCTCTCTCCTTCTCCTCCACGCAGTCTCTCCAGTCTCTCCCGTGGTTCCCTTCTTATCCCCCCTCGCTCCTCCCCTCGTACCTCTCAGTCCCACGTGATTTTCCGGAAACGCAGTGGTTTCTCCGAAGGCGAAACAGAAACCGAAACCTAACTTGCGAGCATGCGCAACACGGCGCATGCTCCATGCGGCTCCGGACATCTCCCCCTTTTTTCTTTTAAATGAGACACCTGGCCTGTCTTAGGTTGGCATATCCCGTAACCAGCCTTACCCGTCTTTGCTAATCCGACGCACTTGGTCTGGACCGCTGTCTTAGGTTGGTCTGGACGGGCTACGCTCTTACCCGTCTTTGGCTCACAGGTTCTCTAGGGCTAAGTTGACCCATCCGGATGCCACTGGGGAGTCCTGGTCAAGTACCATGGCGCCAAGTACTTGCCTGACCACAATAGCACGTTATTTGTTTCGCTTCCGTAGCCAACGGAGAAACCATATACCGAATGCACAAACAGCAACTCTGGGAGGAGTCCTCTAAACCAGGCAATGAGACCCTTACTCGAAACAGGGTAACCCAAGTTTTGTCAACAGTTATGAGCTGTCTCGCCAATTGAGAGGTCAGGTTCAGGAGCTGGTGGTTCTAAGGTCCTCTGATTACACTATTTAACCTATTTTCTTCCATAAACATATTTTTCACCATAACAGGAATTACACAAATAAAACTGTACAAAAAGTTACAATGCATGTGAGTGGTCTATAGACCACTGGTCTATAGACCACTGGTCTATAGACCAGTGGTCTCTAGACACACTAACAAAAGTGTGTCTATCTCTTCTTACATGAGCTAACTGCTGACTAAGCATAAAAAGTCCATTCTGCAAATGTCCATTCATATATTACTGTGTTGACAACGCAGAAGCAACACCGGCAGCTAAATTGTCCATAGTGTCCGTATTTACAGCAGCTTAAGTGACAGCAACGGCGGCAGCAGCCGCAGCCGCAGCCGCAGCCTCTGCTATTGAAACGGCAACAATAGCTGCAGTGATGCTAAAATCACGTGTCCTCCTAGGTAGAACAGGGGAAAGGTGTGCAGAAACATCCACGGGCATGACTAAAATAGAAGGTAGACAACGATCATCGCTCTCTCCGCACTCCGGGCCCAGGAGGCAGAGAGGGGGCAAGTCTCCGCTGAACAGCTCAACCCAGTGGCATCTCCTGCATTATTGGGGAGGACAAAAAAGAAAGGAGGGGACAGACAGACAGCAGCAGACAAACTCTATAATCTATTATTCTGAATACTAACAAATTATTCAATGGTAGAACTAATGTTTACAGAATAAATGTCATTAAATAATTTCACCTCACCCTGGCCCAACGGGGCACTATCCAATGGCTTGGAAACCAGACCAATAGTAAGATTAGTGGCAAATACTTGCGGAAAAGTGGAATCATGATGATCAATGAGGAGCAAAAACGGCAGCTGATGCACAATCGCCCATCGTACTAACATCTGGGACGCTTGTGTCATCAATGTTAGCAGGGTCAGGTATATTGACAAACCAAACCAATTGAGGAGGAACCCATCGGGGTGCTTCTGCATCCTGTGGGAAAAGACAAATGCTGCCTGGCAGCTGTATTAATACTGGTGCGGGTGGTTGCCACTCATTATTAACTGGGTCCTTCCATCTCGCTTGCAGCATCGTGACCTGCCGAGGGTCTAGCGACCAGTGCCTATCAGCAGCTGACCGCCCCTGGGTATCTAGGGTCAAAAAATTAAGGGTAAAGAGAGCTGTAGTCAAACGGTCCTTGGGGGAGTGTTCTCGGAGGTGGCGCAGGAGGTGGCTCCCCAGGTGTTTTCCATCTCCTTTTACGCTTCCTTGGCTTATAACAACTAAGGCCTTTCTCATCCTGTTCCTCGTCTCCTCCCGACTCATCAGTAGAATCATCTAGAGAAGGGGCTGTTATTATTTTTTGAGTAGAGGAAGGGGGACTTACCGATGTAGAACTCTTAATGGAACTTCTATCTTCTTCCTCCGTTTGTCTCGCTATCCTGACGGCCTCAGTGGCTAACTGAGTGGCAACAGTGCCACCGGCATTAAGAGCATCTCCCACCACTCTCCAGACCGTCAAAGTAGTGCCAGGAAGAGACTCAAGGCCATATAATTGCTGATGCAAGACAATATCTCCTTTCACCTTATTCCAATTGTCACTATCGACCTGATCCTGCTTCAGAAACCATTTACTAGTAATACTAAGGCTCTCTACAAATCCTTTAAGAATTTTTCTACTGAGCGGAACCCCAAACTCTTTTAGAAGAGCTTCCAGAGAAATAACTAACTGCCCCTTGGACATTGAATTGCCCATGATCCCAGCTACCTTACCTTACTTTACTTTACTTGCCGGCTCACCACAGCTGGTCCTTCAGCGGTTCCTTCGTTCTTTTTCGTGCCCCACGTTGGGCGCCACCTGTCCCGACCCACAGGATTCGGAGGCACGGAAAGAGAAGGGCTGAGGATTGAAATGAGGGGCTTGACAAATTGACGCTAGCGTTTGCTTATTTATTTTTCCTTTTTCCTTTTCCTACTTTTACATGTTTTTTCCTTTCCCTGTCCTACTACCTTCCCTGGCCTTCTCTATGCTCCTCTCTCAGTACGTTTCTCAGTATCCTCTCTCAAAGTCTCTACACAGTATCCTTTCCACAGTCTCCCTCTCGAGGTCTCCTCGCCTCATCCTCTACGCAGTCTCTCTCCTTCTCCTCTACGCAGTCTCTCCAGTCTCTCCCGTGGTTCCCTTCTTATCCCCCCTCGCTCCTCCCCTCGTACCTCTCAGTCCCACGTGATTTTCCAGAAACGCAGTGGTTTCTCCGAAGGCGAAACAGAAACCGAAACCTAACTTGCGAGCATGCGCAACACGGCGCATGCTCCATGCGGCTCCGGACAATATTTAGCATTTGCTATATGTTTTTATTGGAAGATGACTTTATTTGTTAACAAAAATTAACAGAGAACAAGTAAGTTTGAAAAGAGATTGTTTCAGTGGTCAACTATTTTCCCATTGCACACAGCTATATATTTCTATTGAATTTTAGGATTTACACCAGCAAAGTATTTGTCCTTCCTCAAAACTTTCCTGTTCTCGTATTCTAGATCTTGATGTTACAATTTCAAAATTTGCTTTAGCATGCACAGAATGACACAAATGTGTGCATGTTTGTTTAAAGTAGCTCTAAAGCAGTGAGTTACCCTAATAGGAGCTCTCATTTCTTGGGTGAGCAGCTATCACACTAACATTAGATTCAAAAAGGCATACTGACAGTGACCCAGCTCCACTGATTTCCGATCTGATGTTACTGATACAATAACGAACACCAGAATGTGCTCTCACTGGTGAAATCGCTGATATTCAAGTTGTAAGTCTATTGTGATAATACCTCCCTTGCAACAACTAAGAATACAAACCTAGCTAGCCCTGCCTTGTTCTCTCTTATGTCCACTTAGAAAATACATAATCAGTTTCTAAATGTGTGGCAGAAATTAGGCCAAGACCTGCTTTCATTATAACATTCTACTCTTATTGTATAATATCCAACTTTCAACATTGCACTTTTAGAAACCACATTTTTCTAGAAAAATGCCTAAGGGGCACGTGGTCCAGTGAACTTAAATCATTTTGCATTGGTTTCTGTTGCTACTTATCCACTTACACAGGCCAAAACCCTCAGCATCAGCTTTGACATTGCTCAATTTCTTTAAATACATCAAAACTGACAGCAAATCTAAACTTTCCTAAGATACTTCAGATACTCTTTTTCTAGTCCCACGAGAGTAGCTTTTTATTATCTATCACATGGATTATTGTCACAGCCCTCCAGCTGTCTTCATTGTGATCTTTACATTTCTGCTATCATATCGCATAAGGATTAGCATGCCACCAACTCTACAGACACCCTCAATTTACTCTTCCTTCTTTTTTTCTAACAAATAAGTAAAATCTCTTAAGTTGCAGAACAAGGATTATCACAGTCTAGCACCAGGTTGCTTTCTGGCTTCATCTCCTTAATTTCAATTCTCCCACAATTGCCACACATGTGCCAGACATTGCCAAGATCTCTGGTATTGCTCCTGGTGTGCACTCTGCCTAGAACACACTACTTTCCTTCTCCAGCCTTTCAATTTAATGTAAATGCCACTTCCTCCACTAATCTTCCTGATCCCCCTTAATCAGAAGCAATCCTTCCTATTTCTACTACTACATGTATCGAAGTATCCATTATCACCAGCTGTTTCATTCTGTCCTTCCTACAAAATTGCGTTTCGAAGGCATAGAACACATCTTTGTTCTAGGTTCCTAATATCACACTAGGTTCCCAATATGATAGCATGTACTCACTGATACCTTTCAGTCACACACTACATATTCATGCTCAGTTTAACATAGCGATTTCTTAAATGTTTGTTCTAAAAGCAGACATTTAAAGTTAAGTGAAAAGGGTCTAACTGGTGGCGCAGGGATTAAGTCTCAGCACTATCAAGATATCACCAGCCATTGTGGCCTGAGTTCAATCCCTGGCCAAGGAGCTGACCCACATGGCACAGGAGACCTCTCCTGTCTCGCCCATTGCTCCCCTCAGCAGTAGATCTGCCTGTTCTGCTCCCCACTCTGTCTCTGGGGAATCTTCTCACTCCCCCACCTCTGGCCTACACCCCAGTTCTTGTATGCATAAATAAAGTTAAGTGAATAAAAGCCATAGTGGGTGGGGGGTTGGAGGTAGCAAGAGCAAGAGGGAGTAATAGTCACATGTTCTACATCCCAAACTGAGTTGCTGACTCAAGATCTAGGACATGGGCTATATCCGGAACATACAGTTCAGGTATTTCTGAAATAGATGGTTCCAGGGCATGACAAGGAAATCCTAGTGTGAGTACAGGGAGAGATTTTCTGGCACTTGGAAAGGAAGCTTGGAGAGCTAGTAGGAAGAATAGCAGTCTCTCTGGTCTCCAAACCATAACCAATCAACTCAAATTTGTGTCCTAGGGTATCCTGAAATGCTAACTGATCTACAGCATTCTTTCGACTTACCCTTATTCAAAAGATTTACTCTTAAAACCCAGCTGCAGGAATCCATGAGTGTTGACTATTTCCTTGTATTGAGCACAATGTGTTGTAAGATGCTAATGGATTTTAATATTTGAGTTGGGAAGTGAGGGGTGTTAAAGAGGAGCAGAAAAAAAATCTAATAGATTCCCCTCAGTAAAGGCTAAAATTATTAGCAACCAATTCTGCTGTCATTAATTCATGAGATTACATGCAACTGTTAGTCAAGGGCTTGAGCTAATTATGTGGATTAAAAATGGAAGCAAGCTGATTGATGCTAACCGGACCAATCAGGTTCTTAGGATTGAAAATTGTCCAATCAGGCTTGCAGGGTGGGAACCCCTGAAGAAGATATAAGGTGGGTAAGGAACCAGCTTGAGTCAGTCAGCAGCCAGGCTCTGAAGAGAAAAGAAGCATTAAGTCAGTGACCTCCATGGGGTTTAGCCCATCTCCACAGACCCTCGCAGACACCTGGCTGCTGCCTCTTGCCCTGCCTCTGACATCACCTACCAGCACGGAGCATCAGCAGCCTGGCCTGGTGTCTCTAAGAGCTGTCAGCTATTGGCTCCCACCAATAGCTCACAACGAATTTAGCACTCTTATTTCTGACACAGTCCCAACCCCCATGAATGGTGCTGACCAGCTCTACTGATCATTGACCAGCACCCTGTCCCTCTGCCCAGCCCCTTTGAGAGCTGTCCACCACCTCTGGTTCTCCGGCACCACCTTCTGGTATTATTGAGTCTGTCACAGTCTGGTCTGGTATCGCTGCACCTGTGAGCACCTCCAGCTGCCTCCAGGAGATGACCCAGGTGCACTGCTGACCTCCAGCTCCAGGCCTTCATTACCAGATCAACACCATTGGCATGAGAGGTCTTTGTCTGGAACTGCTGGACACTTTAGAGACTCTCTCCTTGCCCCCACTCTCCTGTCTGTTACATAAGCCTGAGTAGTGTCTTGCAACTGAACGCATGAGGGAGAAATAAGGACAGTGACCTGACCCCACTCCTGACACTGTCCTTGGCGCTGTTTCTAACTCTGCTCTAGAACAACCCTAAAGAGGCTGCACATTGCCCCAGCTGCCTGCCTGCCTCTGTCTCCAGAGAAAACAGCCTTTGAATTCACTGTCTGTGGCTGCTAGGATAATTCATGACTGTGACCCAGAGCTGCAGCCAGTACAAACAATTCCCGGCAGTCCCAGGGGACTGTAAATTCAGCTCAAAACCTTGAGTGGTAGAGAGAAGAGGTGCCTGGAGCAGCCAGGCAGGAAGATCTGGGAAGAGTTATGCAAATACGGTCATCTCACAGCCTGGCCTGAGCCAAACACCTCATTCCCTTCACAGAAAGAGAAGCAGATTTGCCATTTCCCAAGAAGCCCACCCCAGGTGACTGTCACAGCCTCTCTCCTGCTCAACCTACCCCCTAGAAATGCTACTTCCTGGTGACTACATTGTCTAATTAAGAAACTTCTATTAAACTAAGACGTTGGGCCTTGAAGGAAGAGAGTATTTCAACGGATTATTTTAGCACAAGTTGCCTGACTTTTTATTTTTTTTAAAATAGACAATGGAAAGAAAATCCCTATGTTTTACTAACCTTGTATAACCACCTTCATGTCTCCAACATTACAGGGCTTTAATTTGTGCATCTGTGGTAATGGGAACAGGGCCATTGATTTTAGTTGTGTGGTGCTGGACATGTTACTTAACCTATTAATGCCTTGGTTTCCTTCTCTACATAAATGCAATAATAATACCTTCCTCTTAAGGTTATTGTGAGGGTTAATAAGTCCACACCTACAATTGTTGTGGACGTTGTGATTACTATCCCTGAGGGCTATCCCTCAGGGTTAATATTTGATAAATCAAACAATTTATCCAGGGTTATTGATGAGTCAAACAATTTATCCAAGGTAGATCATGCAAACAAATTAGAACAATATGCATAATGCTCAGAGCAATTTTTCCCTCTTTTTGATCTATGTATTGACAATGCCCAATTCCACAATTCCAAGACCTCTAACATGAACTTTATATTTAAATATGCAAATACCTGCTATGTGCATACAATTAGACCCCAAAAGTGTTTTATATTGAGTGTCTAAATCTTTCCCTCTGCCTTACTGCATTGATAATTTACTTAAAAATATTATTTATAAACAGTTCAAAGTATTTTAAAGTTTTAAAAAGTTGTACAAATTAATTCTAATTTATACCCTAGGAGGGGTCAGTTAGTATTCGGTTGTTGGAAAAGTCATGACACATTTCTTCTAAGAAAAAAAAAATCATGACTTTTCTAACACCCAATATTTGAAGTACCCCATCAGAAATCAATTTCCGAGAGTGGTAACTAAACATTTGAATCATTATTATCAAAATTTTAAACCCTAGAGTCAGGGATTTTCTTTAGCCTAAGGGTTATTAGAAACTTCAAATTTCTTTTTAATTATTAAAGAAAGAAATATGACAAAGAAAGTTGGAGATGTTCTATAATTTCCCTGCTTTCACACAAACCTGGATTAAGAACCCAGCAAGAGTCAGGATAACAAGCTAATGGTTCTGCATTAATCACCCTTTATACTCTCCTCCCCCTAATTCCACATGGTGTCACAGGGCAGGGTGAGGGGCACTCCAGAACCCCCAAACCTGCCCATTCTAAATATGTTCTGCCATCCGCCACATCAAGCAAACATACTCTAGTACATAAGACCTTCAATGGAAAGGAAATTTAATACAATTAGAATGCAACACAGAAAAGGGGAAGAATAAAGTTTCCAAATCAAACCCCAAAGTTACCCATCCCCTCATGGGTAAAAGTCCACCCAGGACCTCCTAGTGGCACAGGTGGTTGAGCGCAGCACTGTGAAGCATCCGCGGCCTCTGCAGTGCCAATCCCATCCCCGCTGGCTGTGGACATACCCACATGGCAGAGTAGACCTCTCCTGTCTCGCCCGCTGCTCCCCTCCACAGTGTATTTCCGTTGGTCTGCCTGTTCTGTTCCCTGCTCTGTCTCTGGAGAATCCTCTCAGCCTCCCACACATCTGGCCTATACCCCAGTTCTTGTATAAAAATAAATGAATCTTTAAAAAAAAAAAACATTATCCTAAAAAAAAAGAAGTCCTCCCAAAAGTCCACCCAAACAGGATTGGCCCAAAGCAAGCCCCGAAATCCTGCCCTGAGTCTAAAGCACCTTCTGGCAGGAGCCCATAGAAAAGGGTCAGAAACAGACAAGTCTGGGAGGAAAAGAGCAAAATCAAAATCAAGATCAAAGCTGCCATTGTTGATCTCCCCATGGGTCTCTCACCCACATATGCTTCAACCAGTCCAGGACCAAAAAGCAAGTGCAGCTTCTTCATATGTCTCTGCTCCATGCGCCTCCTCCAGGTCTCCTTCTGACTCCCCATCCTCCTTCCTTCTCCAGTCTCCTCTGCAGCTTCTCCTCCTCCCTGCTCAGCTGTACCCTCCCTTGGGTGGAACAGGGAACCTGGAACCTCCCCTTTATTGGGGACCTCCCTGTTACGGTGGGACCTTGTAAATGATTTAGAAGAGGGCTTGATGTTCCTTCTCAGAAAGTTTGGACTCTTTTGCCCTGTGTCTTTTCTGCAACGCACTGGTAGGGGTTCCAGTGCAGAGTGTGACAGTTTTTGTGCCTTCTTGCTAATCACATAGGACATTCACCAGAGTTTGGTCTAAGATTTGCTTGTCAGGTAGACACCATCTAGCAGCAAGATTGTGGGGAAGAGAAAGCATAGACCATACCTACCCCTGTTCCATCAGAGGCTAGAGTATTTGCCATATAATCTGACACCTGCTGATGTGCCAAATTGACTTTCCAAGAGTTTGTATCAACTTCCTATATGACGGCTGGTCCCACAGCTCACCCAGTTGCTTGAGTTAAGGATGTAGGGGTTAGGACCTCCCCTGGTGGCGCAGGCGGTTGAGCGCCTTGCTGTGAAGCTGTCTGCAGCCTCTGCAGCACTGGTTCGATCCCAGCTGGCTGACGAGGATCCCACATGGCGCAGAAGACCTCTCCTGTCTCTCCCATTTCTCCCTTTAGCAGTGTATTTCGTCAGTCTGCCTAATCTGTTCCCTGCTGTCTCTGGTGAATCCTCTCATCCTCCCTTGCATCTGGACTGTACCCCAGTTCTTATATAAATAAATCTTTTTAAAAAAGGATGTAGGAGTTAACCAAGATTGTTTCCTTCCACCAGCATCACTCATCCTTTAAGTCTCATATAGTTAATACTTTCTCCAATGCATGGCTTCAATAATATCTTTGTTAACTATACCTCAGTTCAGGCTCTCCTTCTTTTCTAAGAACTGTAAAAATGATCTCAAAATTTGTGTACCCCTCATCTCATCATAGCTTCTAACATCCCCCACTTTCCTACCACAGTGAAAAATTTACAAGTCTGAACTCCTTTATTTCACTACCTAAGTGCTCTTAAAAGGCTCACATTCTCAATTTGAAGAAGTTTACATGCCTGCTAATGTCCATCATTTTATCTTCTATCTTGGACACTATTGCTCCTGGTCAGATCTTGCTTCTGTTTTCTAGAGGAGAACTTCAGGGTAATGTGCTCTTATTTACCTCTTTTATGGCCAACATCTGGAAGGCAGCAGGTACCCAGGGGCACTGACTAAAATCACAGTAGTTGCTGAAGGCTTCAATTACCATGGGATTAAGTATAACTGGCACTTCTTGAGCAATTACTGTGCCAGACACTATTCATAGGTGCTTCAAATGAATTTGTTCAGTTCTCATAAAATAGAAGATACTATGGTCATCATTCTGTTGTTACACGTGGGGCAATTGAAGCACAGAGAGGTTAAATAAGGAGCTCAATATCACAGCATGTAGTTAGCAGAATGAGGACTTGAACTGGCAGGTGAACTGGTAACTCCAACCATGCTTGTCAGAGTCCTTTGCAGTCTATGTGGATGGAATTAGGAGCAGGATTTTGAGTCTGATACTTTATGGCTCTGTACCTCCTTCTCATTTGTAAGCTTGAGGTTCATCATGCCCACCTCTTAAGAGTTGTAGTGAGGACTCAATGAGATGATTCTAGAAATCGTTTTGCTCTGTGTTTTGCACATTATTTTTTCTGATACTCCTCTCCCCATCTACCTTGCTTTGTACTGCTATCCCTGATCTTCTTGCTTTTCTTTGAACACGTCTCCCATGTCCTTAAGTACCTGAGAACATTGGCACAGTTCCCCTTGGGATGTTCTTCCAGATGTCTGTGAGGCCAGCTTTCTCATCACTTTCAAATCTTTTCTCAGATGGCACATTCTCAGCGATGTCAAACCTAAAGATCCTTCCTGTGCTTCTTGTGGTGAGGAGAAATATCAGTGAGAAGCCAGAGGTGCAGAGGTAAAAGGATTCACCAGAGACAGAGTGGAAAACAGAAAAGGCATATTTATTGAAATACACTGCTAAGAGAAGCAGCAGGTGAGGCAGGAGAGGTCTGCAGGTGAAGAAGGATTGGGGGTCCCTTTGTAACCTGTTTTTGCTGGCTGTTCATGACTTGGGAGTCGGCTGAGGCAGTTAGTGCTGGGATGTCTGGTGTTGGGCATTGACCTCGGACATTGTAGTGCCAGGAAGGCACAGTGCAGGTTTTCCATAATCCAAGTGGACCAGACTGGTAAAGCAGAGTCCTGGAGCCTTTGGTGGCTTTCTCAGGCTTTTATTCAACTTTTTCATGTAGTACAGCAACCAGATACACAGGAGGCAGGGGCGCCAGGGGGCCAGGAGGCCGGTAGGCCTCCAAGGCCCTGGCAAGTCTTCAACCTGGCCTTCTCTCTCTCCCCTTCTCTCTCTCCCGCCTCTTTTCCTGCTTCTGTTTCTCTTGGCGAATATATCAATACTGTGAACAATGTAACAAAATGCAAGTGCCCCATCAGGCAGGGCAATCCTAATGGCAGGAGAGCAGAAAAGCCTGAAAATCATTTACCCTACAATCCACCCCCTCAGGGTTTTCTGCTATACAGTCTACATGTACGTTATATACAATTTTCCATTAACAAATATAAACACTGCAGCCATGGCCCACAAAAGAAAATACAAAACAACTAAATAATGGAGCAATACAACAGAACACAAATAAGTCCAGGCAGGGCACCAACCTAGTGGCAAAAAACTATTATTGGCACCAGCAGATAATCCACCACTTCTGCTGCCCAAGGCACTGCTCAGTCAAGGGAGGGGAACCACTCAGGCATCTGCTGTCACACATCAGGAACCATCAGGCTTCCTGGCCTTCTCTGGCTGTAGTCTCAGCCACACGCCACACATCGCATCCACCCCCAGGATGCGCTCAATCTTGGACTGGTGATTTTTCACTCTTTGGGGGTAATCGCCCAATCCTCAGGGTTTTCTGTCTTCAGTCATTGCAACATTCAGCTGTCATAGCCACCAATGTGACATGCAGACCCCTGCACTCAGACCAACCCATTGCACAAGCACATGGGTCGGGGATCCGTGGATACAGGTTCCACATGCGGCCTCTCTTGGGTCCCCTCTTCGGCTTGGGATCCACCACAAGCCACGTTCCCCACCCGTCCCCCAAGGACAGGTTCCTCAGCTCCTCACCCTCACTCAGCAATGAGCAGAACATCACCCACAGGTGATTTTAAGAGACTCACTGGCCTTCTTTAACATTCTTAAACTGCTTAATAGCAGCTCAGGGCTTCCCAATCTCAGCACCAGGTTTTGCCTTTCTAAAGTGGTTTTTCCTCTGCCTGGCTGCAGAGAACTTGGCGAGGGCTTCCTCCCTCAGCCTCTTGGGCTCTTCTGCCTGCCCTTCCTCTACTCTGGCCATTGCATCTCCGGGCTGTGGCCCTAGGACTGCTGGGCAGTACATAAGCTGCTTCTAAACACTAGGCTCACTGGCCACCCCCAGATTCCCATCTCCTGGGGTGTGCAAACAATATCCTTCTCCCCCAGGTCCCCAAAACATAACATTACCCTGCCAAAGTTCCTCCACTTTCTGGCGGGATTGTCAGTCCAAGTACATCTGTTGTTCCTGTGCCAGCACTGGTGAATCGTGGTCCTTTCTTCCCTGATGATTCTGCTGCCTCAGGCAGGGGTCCTGGGCTGGTCCTCCCAGGCTTTGTCCTTCACTTGAGGTCTCATCCCGCAGCTGCTGGACCTTGCCCACCTCCTGTGCTCCTGCAGCATCCTCAGTCTTCCCACAGCTCCTGGATTTTGGTCACCTCCTGTGCTGCCATGGTGCCTCCAGCGTTGTCACAGGCTCATGGTCTGCTACTCTTCAGTCCCTCCTGAGGTCTTCAGAGGGCTCCACACTCCACACCCGTCTGCATAGGATCATCCTGCCAACTATGCCAATTGTAGTGCCAGGAAGGCACAGTGCAGGTTTTCCATAATCCAAGCAGACCATATGGGCAAAGGAAAGTCCTGGAGCCCTTGGTGGCTTTCTCAGGCTTTCATTCAGCTTTCACATGTAGAGCAGCAACCAGGTATACAGCAGGCAGGAGTTCCAGGGGGCGAAGAGGCCAGCAGGCCTCCAAGCCCCTGACAAGTCTTCACCCTGGCCTTCTCTCTCTCCCATTCTCTCCTGCCTGCCTCTTCTCCTGCTTCTGCTTCTCTTGGTGAATATATCAATACTTCAATCATGTCCCACAGAAGTAAACAACACAACTTATAATAATGTAACAAAATGCAGGTGCATCATCAGGCATGCAATCCTAATGGTAGGAGGGCAGAAAAGCCTGAAAATCATT
Source organism: Talpa occidentalis (assembly GCF_014898055.3). Classification (NCBI taxonomy): domain Eukaryota; kingdom Metazoa; phylum Chordata; class Mammalia; order Eulipotyphla; family Talpidae; genus Talpa; species Talpa occidentalis. Next base: position 43,326,699 of record NW_023601653.1, on the reverse strand, counting down.
TATCCTACAGACACACAATGTGTCCTGGTCCTGTTTCAAAATTCGGGGTCAAAGTGATAAGCCTCAGGTCCTGGCTCCCATAGCAACCTTATCAATTCCCTTTTGAAGCCTCCCCAACCTGTCTGCTGGGCAGGGGTGGGGCTTAGTCTTTAACTTTATTAAATGATATCCTGACATTTCTTCATCTTTGTATATCACCTGTCCTCTAGCATGCTAGATCTTTTATTTATTGATTTTATTTATTAATTATTTTTCTTACATCATTATAGTCCCCATAGTTCTCCCACCACCCGATCACCCATGAACTGTCACCATAGTCCCTTGTGCTCTTTCCTTCCCTGCTTTGACCCCCTTCTCACCCCTCTTCTTTGCTGTTTGACTCAGATTTATGGTCCACTTGCAAGTTTTGTCTTTTATTAACCTGATGTTTTAATGTATTGACTATGTGTTTATTGTCTGTCTTTCCTATTGATACTGGAATTGCAGGTTTTCAGGCCTAGTTTCCCAGCCAGGAACAGATCCTAGGCTGCAGCGACAACGCTGAGTCCCAGTCACTAGACAACCATGGGTTGGTCTCTCACGAAGCTGCAGCAGGAGCTTCGCAGATGCTCAGGCAAGCAAGAAGAGACAGATGCTCAGGCAAGCAAGAAGAGACAAAGCAAAAGTTTATTGAGGAGAAAAAGAACAGAAATAAAGAGGGACTCCCATGCCAATGGAACCAGGCCAGGGAAGGGCAAGGAAGCCAAAGTCGTGCCTGGAGTCGTGCCTCAGGGAATATAGACCTTCTTTCCCTGATTATTCTAAAGCTCCACCAGTCTCTTCATGATTGGTTAGTTCTCGGTGGTCTCACTCACTGCCTAAATGTCTCTGTGCCCAGAACTAAGTCTCTGTGACCCAGCCCTTATCTTTTTTCTTCATTGCCATCTATTTGGAATGTCCTGTTGACCCTAAGGTCATAAAGTAAGTCCCTAATATCATAAGCCCTGAGGTGTATGATTAGCCCCCCTTGGAATTTGTTGCCCTTGTCTCTGGAACCTTCCTTAACTCTCCTGAAGTCCCTGCACGGTCCTTGAGGCTGCCAAATTATCCCTAACTTGCCCTAGGATTCACTATCTGACTGTAAGTTCCATGAAGGCAAAGATTTCCATCTGGTTTGTTCAGCAATTTAGCCCTGCTGCTTAGAAGAGTGGCTAGCCTGGAGTAGTGTTTCAGGGTAGGGAGAGGGGCACCCCGTTGGGGCCAAATCTGTTACAGGGCAGGGAGGGTCACCCTAGAACCTCCAAACTTGCCTGCTCTAAATAGTTTCTGTCATCTGCTGCATCAAGACAAAACATATAAGACCTTTAATGGAAATGAATTTTAATATAATCAGTGTGTAATATAGAAAAGACAAAGAATATAGTTTGCAAATCAAGCACCCAAAGTTACCTTTCCGGTTGTTGGTAAAAGTTCACCCAAAAATGATTGGCCCAAAGCAAGGCCTGAAAGCCTGCCCTGAGTCTAAAGCACCTTCTGGTGGGGACCCATAGAAAGGGTCAGAAACAGCCAGACAAGTCTGGGAGAAAAAGAGAAAAAATCAAAATCAACATGATAGTTGCCATTGCTAACCTCCCCATGGATCTCTTACCCATGTATGTCTGTTTCAGCTGGTCCAAGAAGCAAGTGCAGTTTCTTCACATGTCTCTCTGCTCCATGTGCCTCCTCCTGGTTACCTTCTGGTTCCCCATCCTCCTTCATTCCTTCCTCAGTTGCCTCTCCAGCTTTTCCTTACCCTTGCTCAGCTCCACCCTCCCTTGGGTTCAGCAGGAAATCTGGAACCTCCCCTTTTCCTGGGGATCCCATTACAGTAGCACTCAATACATATTTCATGAATACATGAAAGTTCCAAGACTACAATCCCCTTATACTTTCTCTTCTTAGCATCAAGTACAACCTATCAATGTTGATATTTGAGAATACTTGATTAATGTGTGTTTTCCAGACATAATAATGTCTGTGAAGATGGGAACTGTTTTGTTTACTCTTTGTCCCCAGGCCAACCACTGTGGAAGCTACATAATAGATCTCAAATATGAACAGATAATGAATGACTGAATGGAGAATAAACACTGCATTTCCATCAGCCTGCGGTGCATGAGTAAGGGCCATGGGATCTCCTCCTGTGAATACATTACAGCCACTGCTTCTCACATCCACTTAGCAAATTTGCCTACTGTCGTGGTTACTTTGATGTGTCAACTCAACGTGTCACAGGCGCCCAGGTATTTGGTCAAACATCACTCTGGGTGTTCCTGTGATGGAATTGTTGGGCTGTTACAGGGCAATTAAGAAATGAATAACTCAGGGAGAAAGAGGGAGATAAATTGGTGAATGCATCCTACCAGTTCCACCGAGCTGGGACCCAAATAGCACACTGAAAGCCAACGAAAACCAAGGAACCCCCAATGCACACATGTTTGGTTATATACCAAGCCTGGCTGTTTAACTCCACCCTCAGTTCTCAGCAATCCTCCCTTCAGTGGTGATGACATTATGGTATTTGTAGTCCTTGATGTCTTGGATCTCTCTGGTCTGGGGTGGGGGTGGGGTCCATAAAGACTATTTGTGGGGTTTGTTCATGATGTCCTCTCCCCCAAACAAGGTGATACTAACATTTAAGTGAGGAGTCTGAGGAAAGTAGATTGTCCTCCCTCATGTGGATGGGCAGCACTGTGAGCAGTTGAAGGCTTGAATGGAACAGAAAGACTGACCTTCCCACACGTACAAAGGAATTCCATCCACCTGATTGCCTTTGAGCTGGCTGGTAGTTTTATCAGTATTTCCTGCCTTTGGACTGAAATGGGAGCTCTTCATGGACCATGAGTTTGCTGGCATTAGGTCTGGAGTTACATCATTATCACTCCTGGTTTCTCCTCCTGGTCCACAGGACTCAGAACCAGAATTGCCAACATCACTTCTACTGGGATCCAGCTTGCAGACTACATATCCTGGGTTTGTCTGCATTTGTAATCATGTGACTGATTCTTTATAATAAATCTTTTTATTGGTTCTGTTTCTTTGGAGAACACTGACTAATCAGCTACTCGATTTAGCTTGATCCTCACTGCAGTCTTGGAGCACAGAAAAAGCAGCATTTTCTATAGGAAGTCACATCTATTCAATGTGGTCAAACAGTAGAAGAATTCAAGCACAAAATTCTGTTTTCGTGCTTTCTTGTTAAACTCATTTGGGCATTTTGTGGATTGGGTCTAATGCTTGCTGTCAGTGGAACATACCACCTGGTAGCAAGACTCCTTGATGCCCTTTATATAGAGGCCTTATCCTCTTCAGATGTGTTTCCCTGGGGTCAGACTTGGAAGACCTCCCAAACCAGCATCTCCAATCACATTTCAAGGCAGCTTCTTTTCATCAATTTGCCCCCAAACTGCAGATAGATGGATAACTACTTTACCAGCTGCTTCTTAGTCATAAAGCCTTCTGACTGTATATGTGTGTGTGCACACACACAAATGTATATATACACACATGAATATACAAACATATATGTATCCATGTATATGCTATATATGTATATATAAAATGTTAATTTGAATTTTGTGATCCAAAAAATGAAAAATATATTTCAATAATCACTGCAAGGACAAAAAGCAAAAGAAGTTGTGTATGTGTGACTGCATAATTCAAATCGAACATTGCAAATGTGAGATGCACAACATATTTTAACATCAAACCTATTTATTTCTTTTCAATGTTGTTTATATTCTTTATTTGCTTAGAATTGTGGTGTGACTTTTTTAATATTTATATTTTTTTTACATCATTGTTCATTTTTGTACAATGTTTGCTTTCCCCTCTCAGTTGTAGTCCCTGTAAAATTCACACCACTGAGTCACCCATGAACCATCATCATAGTCCCTTGTGGTCTTCTTGACCCTGTTTTTTATTTTATATATTTTTACATCGCTTTTCATTTTTGTACAATGCATGCATTTCCATCTTGGTTATAGTCCCCGTAAAATTCCCACCACCCCAGAGTGTGGATCAACATGGTGGCGAGGAAACGCTGCCAGTAAGATCTCCCATTAAAAAAAAAGTTAATAGGAAGGAAAAGTGGCAGGTCCCAGTGAGAACTGGGACATGGAAGATAAACAGGGGATTCCAGCAAACTACCCGAAGAAGAAAGTTGCCATAAAAGAGGATTAGAAGGGAGGAAAGCTGAGAACCCTGCTACCCTCCCCCACCCACAAAGTCGGCACTCTCCGACCAGCAGAAAGGAGGAAAAAACAACAACAAAAAAAAACTAAAACAACCAACAAGAACAAACTACGCATCAAGCGGGACTGTGAGTGGAAAGGAACTATTTCAGCCACCACACCCCGTGAAATGGAGCTGTGGAGAACCCTGCAGGATTAGCCACAGAGGTGAGCGAATGGCTCCAGGTGCCATTAGACAAAAACAAAGACTCCCGGAGACCTACAAAGAGCCCCAGGCCAGCCGGTAAGCTTGTGCGGAAAAGCGGTGTGCTTGAAAAGGATACACGGACCGCGGCTGCCCAGGTCCCCATGCCTGCAACCTACACTTGCAGGGAGACCCGCAGGGGCCCTCACTGAGGTGAATGTCCCTCACTGAGTAATCAGAAACCAGGCACCCAAACATGGGAGCGGGGTGCAAAAGGCTCCATTTCTGGGGACACTGAACTGGGCTACAGCTTACGTCCTGGACCTGAGGGATTTGGAACTGAGAGCCGGGGCACGAAATTTGGGGCGTGGAATCCCCATGACAGTGGGGCACAAGGCAGACACAGCACCCCAAAGCCGTTGAGGCTTTCCCCACCACTCCCACTCTGTTCCCCTGTCCCACCGGGTAAAAGAAACAGCGCCCCAAGGACACTAGGAGAGATCTCTGGCACCACCTAGCAACCAGAAAAAAAATCACCAACACCCCATAAAATAGGGACCTTTCTTCAATAAAGACTGCTTGAAACCTGCAGAAAGCTCCCAGAGGAGTCAGAGGTGAGCTGGGAAGTTTGGCCAAGCCAGGCCCCTTCTGACCAGCAGTCCGAGCCCAGAGGTGGAGCAGGCACCCACGGCTGGGGCAGATCCAGTGTGCTGGAGAGTGTGCCTGTCTCCAAATTGCCATTTTAGAATAGGGACCTTTCTTCAATAAAGACTGCTTGAAACCAGCAGAAGGCTCCCAGAGGAACCAGAGGTGAGCTGGGAAGTTTGCCCATGCCAGGCCCCTTCTGGTCAGCAGTCTGAACCCAGAGGGGAAGCAGGCACCCAAGGCCGGGGCAGACCAGGTGTGCAGGGGAGTGCCTACCATCATCGCCTTTTTAGAACAGGGACCTCTCTCTAATAAAGACTGCTTGAAACTGGCAGAAGGCTCCCAGAAGAGCCAGAGATGAGCTGGGAAGTTTGCCCAGGCCAGGCCCCTTCTGGCCAGCAGTCCAAACACAGAGGGCGAGTGGGCACCTAGGGCTGGGGCAGACCAGGTGCACGGAAGAGTGTGCCTGTGTCCAAATTGCCATTTTAGAATAGGGACCTTTCTTCAGTAAAGACTGCTTGAAACCAGCAGAAGGCTCCCAGAGGAGTAAGAGGTGAGCTGGGAAGTTTGCCCAAGCCAGGCCCCTTCTGACCAGCAGTCCGAGCCCAGAGGGTGAGTGGGTACCCATGGCCAGGGTAGATCCAGTGTGCAGGAGAGTGTGACTATCTCTGAATCCCCATTTTAGAATAGGGACCTTTCTTCAATATAGACTAATTGAAACTGGCAGAAGGCTCCCAGAGGAGCCAGAGCTGAGCTGGGAAGTTCACCCAGGCCAGGCCCCTTCTGGCCAGCAGTCCAAACCCAGAGAGGGAGCGGGCACCCACGGCCAGGGCAGACCGGGCGCGGGGAAAAGTGTGCCTGTCTCCAAAGCACCATTTTATAACAGGGACCTTTCTTCAATATAGACTGCTTGAATCTGGCAGAAGGCTTCCTGTGGAGCCAGAGGGAGAAGGTTCCCTGCGCAGTCACAGGTGAGCTGAAGGCCTCCACAAGCCTGGTCCCACATGGCAGGAAGTTGGAGCCCAGAGGAGGATTCAGAGATTTGGAACCCAGAGTACAATCCAGCTGCCCCACCTCCAGGGAAGTCTGTGGGACTTCAAGATGCACATTTGTAAATAAACACAGAAGGAGGAGAGATTCTGTGACCGTGACCATTAACATACTCAAAGTACCACTGCCTCACTTGACTTCTGGCATAAGAGTTTTTGACTCGTTTGGATAACCAGTTTCTGAAACTCCCGAAAGAACACACCAAAAAGATACCAGCCAGTACAAGTGGCACAGTGTCCCAACGCATAAGGCAAATTAGAAGACAGGAAGCAGGGAAAAGAAAAACTACAAGCAAAGTAGCAACGCCTCAGAAAAAAGACACACTACAAAAAAACAAAAACAAACAAACAAACAAACAAAAAACACCCACCAGCTTGCAACTACGGTGACTTGGAAGAACTTCTGAGCCTTCCAGAAAAAGAATTTAAAATTGCCATGATGAAAAAACTGATGGAAGTCATTAAAGAAAACAACTCTCAGAAGAATGAAATTGAGTCCTTAAAGAGGTAAGTAAAAGAAATGCAGGAGATCAAAGAATTAATGGAGGGGCTAAAGAACTCTGGGAAAAGCAATGAAAGCAGAATAGATGAAATGGAAGAACAAATAAGTACTCTTGAAGACACAGAAATAAAAAGAACCAAAACAGAAAAGGAAAGAGAAGTACGAAGGAAAAAGACTAAAGAAAGACTTTGGGAACAATCTGACTCCATGAGGAAAGGAAATATAAGAGTTATAGGAATTCCAGAAGGAGAGGAGAGAGATGTAGGAACAGAGAAAATATTCAAGGAAATAATTGAAGAGAACTTCCCAAACGTGAAGAAGGAGCTGAAAATTGATATACAAGAAGCAAGAAGAACACCAAACTTCCACGACGAAAGGAAAAAATACAGCAAGACACATAATAGTAAAGCTCCCAAGAATCCAAGACAAGGAAAAAATAATGAAGCTGACAAGAGGGAAGAAACAGATAACATTCAAAGGAAAACCAATCAGACTGACATTAGACTTCTCCAAAGAAACACTCTGGGCAAGGAGAGAGTGTAAGGACATGGTCAACAGACTCCAAGAAAACAGATGCCAACCAAGAATACTCTATCCTGCAAAGCTCTCCTTCCTCTATGAAGAAAGAATAAGGACCTCCCCAGACAAACAGAAACTCTGGAATTTCATTACGACTAAACCCCCACTTAAAAAATACTACAAGGAGTCCTAAAGCCAGAACCTCAGAGGGATGAATAACAATGAAGAAGTCCCAAAAAAAGTTATTAAAATAATAAATAATAAAATCAAAGAAAAGACAAACACAATGGCAAATACAGATGCTAACATATCAATATTAACTCTAAATGTAAATGGACTAAACTCCTCAATTAAAAGACACAGAGTCACAGGCTGGAATAAGAAACAAAACCCAACCTTTTGCTGTCTCCAGGAAACACATTTAGCTACAAAAGATAAAAATAGACTCAAAGTTAAAGGATGGAAAACAATCCTACAAGCAAATAGACCAAAAAAAGAAAGCAGGAACAGCTATACTTATATCAAATAAAACAGACTTCAAACTCAAAAAGGTAAAAAGAGATCCTGATGGTCACTACATTATGATCAAGGGGACAATACTTCAAGAAGAAATAACACTCATTAAAATATATTCACCAAATGAAGGAGCACAAAAATATATCAGACAACTATTATCATCTTTGAGAACAGACATCAGAGAAAACACATACGTAGTGGGAGACTTCAACACACCACTATCAACAATGGATAGATCAACAAGACAAAAAATAAGTAAAGACACAGCAGCTCTAAATAAGGATCTAGAGTGCTTGGGCTTAAGAGACATCTATAGAACACTAAACCCCAAAAAATCTGAATACAAGTTTTTCTCAGGAGCACACAGATCATTCTCCAGGATCGATCACATACTGGGACACAAGACAAACATCAACAGATACACCAAGATTGAAATCATACCAACCATCTTTTCTGACCATGAAGGTATCAAACTAGAAATAAACCATAAAAAAAGGCAAGGAAATCTATCTCATTGAGATTGAAAACCACACTACTGGAAGACTACTGGACTAATGAGGAGATCAAAGAAATTAAAAAATTCTTTGAGTTGAATAACAAGGAGTACACCAATTTCCTAAATGTATGGGATGCAGCTAAAGCAGTAATAAGAGGAAAATATATAGCTATAGAGGCTCACATCAAGAAACAAGAAAGAACTCAAAGAAACAACCTAATCTCAAAGCTCAAAGATCTAGAAAAAGACAACAAAAAAACCCCAAAAACCAGTAGAAGAAAAGAAATGAATAAAAAACAAAGCAGAAATAATGAAATTGAAACTCAAAAAACAATCCAAAAGATCAATGAAACCAAGAGCTGGAAAAAATCAATAAAATAGACAAACCCCTAGCCAGGCTCACCAAGATAAAAAGGGGGAAAGCACAAATAAACAGGATCATAAATGAAAGAGGAGAAATAACAATGGACACAGCAGAAATCAAAAGAATAATCAGAAACTAATATGAACAGTTATATAGGAACAAGTTCAACAATCTAGAGGACATGGACAAATTCCTACAACTCTACAATCACCCAAAGCTAGATAAAGAAGAAATAGAACACCTAACAGACCAATTACAAGCAGCGAAATTGAAAATGGTAATCAAAACCTCCCAAAAACAAAAGCCCAGGACCTGATGGATTACAAATGAATTCTACCAAATGTTCACAAATGAATTAGTGCCTATCCTTCACAAACTCTTCCAAATAATTGAGAAGGAAGGGATAATACCAAACGCGTTCTATGAAGCCAACACTACACTAATACCAAAACCAAACAAGGACAACACAAAAAAAGAAAACTACAGAAATCTCCCTAATGAACACTGATGGAAAAATCCTCAATAAAATTTTAGCTATCAGAATCCAAGAATGTATCCATAAGATAATTCACCACGACCAAGTAGGATTCATTCCAGGAACACAAGGATGGTACAACATCCGAAAATCAATCAACGTTATCCAACACATCAACAAAAAGAAATATAAAAACCATATGATAATATCAATAGATTCCAAGAAAGCTTTTGACAAAGCGCAACACCCATTTATGATAAAAGCCCTTGAAATTCTTGGGATACAAGGAACATACCTCAACATCATAAAGGCCATATATGACAAGCCAACAGCCAGTATCATTCTCAATGGCAAAAGCTGAAAGCATTCCCATTAAGATCTGGAACAAGACAAGGATATCCACTCTCGCCACTGCTTTTCAATATAATATTGGAAGTCCTAGCCAGAACAATAAGACAAGAGAAAGACATACAAGGAATCCAAATAGGAAAAGAAGAAGTCAAACTATCACTATTTGCAGATGATATGATAATATACATAGAGAACCCCCAAAACTCCACAGAAAAACTAATTCAACTAATCAATCAGTTCAGTAAAGTGGCAGGATACAATATCAACACGCAAAAGTCAGTAGTCTTCCCATACACAAACAATAAATCTGAAGAGGAAGAAATCAAAAAAACCATCCCTTTTATTATCAGAACAAAAAAAATCAAATAGTTGGGAATAAATCTAACAAAATAGGTAAAGGACCTATACAAAGAAAACTATAAAACACTGTTAAAAGAAATAGAAGAAGACACAAATAAATGGGAAGACATCCCCTGGTCATGGATTGAAAGAATAAACATTATTAAAATGGCCATCCTACCAGAAGCAATATACAGATTCAATGCTATTCCAATAAATATTTCAATGTCATTCTTCAAAGAAATAGAACAATTATTGATGAAATTCATATGGAATCACCAAAAACCCCTAATAGCCAAAGCTCTCTTGAAAAAAAAAAGAAGGGATTGGAGGCATCACACTCCCAGACTTCAAACTCTACTACAAAGACATAATCATCAAAACTGCATGGTATTGGAACAAGAACAGACACACAGACCAATGGAATTGAATAGAAAATCCACAAATAAGCCCACAGATTTATGGTCAACTAATCTTTGACAAAGGAGCAAAGACTATGCATTGGAGCAAAGAAAGTTTGTTCAATAAATGGTGCTGGGAAAACTGGGCCGCTACATGCAAAAGAATGAAGCTTGACGACTACCTCACACCATACACAAAAACCAACTCAAAATGGATTAAAGAACTATACATAAGACCTGAAACCATAAAATACATAGAAGGAAATATAGGCAGAACACTACATGATATGCACATCAAGACATCTTTACAGACACATCACCCAAAGCAGTGATAGTGAAGGCAAAGATAAACAGCTGGGACTACATCAAATTAAAGCACTTCTGCACAGCAAAAGAGACAATAACCAAAACAAAGAGACACCCCACTGATTGGGAGAACATTTTTGCAGGCAACACTAATGATAAAGGACTGATCACAAAAATCTACAAAGAGCTGATGAGACTAAGCAAAAACAAAGAAAATAATCCAGTCAAAAAATGGGCAGAAGAGCTGAAAAGAAACTTCTCTGAAGAGGAAATGCAAATGGCCAACAGGCATATGAAAAAATGTTCAACATCACTTGTAATCAGGGAAATGCAAATCAAAACTACAATGAGATACCATCTTATACCAGTGAGAATGGCTCATATTAAAAAAAACTAGCAACAATTGGGCCTCCCCAGTGGCACAGCGGTTGAGCGCTGGGTTGGGAAGCTGCCTGCAGCCTCTGCAGTGCCGGTTCGATCCCTGGCTGCAACCTGGCCACTGGGTGAGGGTCCCACATGGTGTGCAGACCTCTCCTGCCGCCCGCTGCTCCCTTCAGCAGTGTACTTCGGTCCTTCTGCCTGCTCTGCTCCCTGATCTGGCTCTGGTGAATTCTCTCACCTTCCCGTGCTTCTGACTGTACCCAGTGCTTGTATAAATAAATAAATAAATAAATAAATCTTAAAAAAACAAACAAAAAAACTAGCAACAAAAATGTTGGTGAGGTTGTGGAGAAAAAGGAACTCTCCTGCACTGTTGGTGGGAATGCAAACTGGTCCAACCACTGTGGAGAGCTGTGTGGAGATTTCTGGACCTACTAAACATAGAGCTTCCATATGATCCAGCAATTCCACTCCTAGGTATTTACCCAAAGGACACAGAAACATCAATTCCAAAGAGCACCTGCACCCCTATGTTTATAGCAGCACTATTTACAATAGCTAAGCTTTGGAAACAACCCAAATGCCTAAAAATAGTTGACTGGATCAAGAAGATGTGGTACATATACACCATGGAATATTACTCAGCATTCAAAAAAGATAAACACATGCAATTTGCAGCAACATGGATGGTGCTGGAAGGGATCATGCTTGGTGAAATAAGCCAGAAAGAAAAAGAAAAATACCGGATGGTCTCACTCATAGCAGGAATCTAGAAAACTTAAATAAGTTCCAGGAAAAAGAATAATTATAAGAAAGAAAATATCAAATTCAACAAACAACTATGAACCAGAGACACGCTATGGGAGGTGGTGGGTGGGGAAAGGAGGGCTTGGGGTCAAAATAAGGGGGTTGTAATTGTAAGGAGAATATAAAAATAAAATTTAAATAATAAAATAAAATTCCCACCACCCTTGTTTTGATCCTACTCCCTTCTCCCTCCCCCCTGCCCCTGTAGTGTGTCTTTGGTTAATAGTTGCCTGATGGTTTTGATTTTTACTTTATTATAATTAGTCTTTTTCCTGATCCCTTTTTTGGGTCTTCTAAATCCCTGCTATGAGTGAGACCATCCGGTATTTTTCCTTTTCTTTCTGGCTTATTTCACTGAGCATGGTCCCTTCCAGCAACACCCATGTACAGATGGTCAACTAATCTTTGACAAAAGAGCAAAGAATATGTAATGGAACAAAGAAAGTTTGTTCAATAAATGGTGCTGAGGAAACTGGGCCGCTACGTGCAAAAGAATGGAGCTTGACTACTACCTCACACCATGTACAAAAACCAACTCAAAATGGATTAAAGAACTAGATATAAGACCTGAAACCATAAACTATATAGAAGGAAACATAGGCAAAACTCTATGTGACATACACCTCAGTAACATCTTCAAAGACACATCACCCAAAGCAGTGATAGTGAAGGCAAAGATAAACAGCTGGGACTACATCAAATTAAAGAGCTTCTGTACAGCAAAAGAGACAGTAACCAAAACAAAGAGACACCCCACCTATTGGGAGAAAATTTTTGCACACAACACTAATGATAAAGGACTGATCATAAAAATCTTCAAAGAGCTGATGAGACTCAACAAAAACAAAGTAAATAACCCAGTCAAAAAATGGACAGAAGAGCTAAAAAGAAACTTCTCTCCCCTATTTTGATCCTTATCCCATCCCTTCCCCTGCTGAATGTCTCTGATTTATAGCTGCCTGCTAGTTTTGTCTTTTTATTTATTATTGTTCTTTTTTCCTGCTCCCTTATTTGGTCCCCCTATATTCCTCCTATAAATGACACCATCTGATATTTTTCTTTTTCCTTATGACTTATTTCACTGAGCATCATCCCTTCCAGCTCCATCCATGTTACTGCAAATGGCACGAGTTTAACTTTTTTTGAAAAACCAAACCTGTTTAAAACTTAATCACCTGTGGAAACACGGGAAGGATCACAAACCTGCCCAAACGAGTTCTTGGAAGCTCAAAGATTGAGGTGAGCTCTCATCGCAGTCAGTAAGAAGCCACAGATGCTCAGAGGGATGTAAAGAAGTTAGGAATTTATTACGGGAAAGAGAGTAGACACAGCTTCTGCAGGGGTGGGGGTCTCGAGGGAGATGCCCATGAGGTAGTTTCTTATTTTTTTTTTAAATTAGATTTATTTTATTTATAGAAGAGCTGGGGTACAGGCCAGGGGTGTGGGAGGGTGAGAGGACTCACCAGAGACAGAGTGGGGAGCAGAACAGGCAGACTGACTGAAAACACTGCTGAGGGGAGCAGCGGGCGAGACAGGAGAGGTCTGCTGTGCCATATGGGAATCTCCCTGGCCGGCTGTGAATCGAACCTGTGTGCAGAGTCTGTGGACAGCTTCACAGCGCTGCGGTCAACCTGCTGTGCCACTGGGGAGGCCTCCATAAGGTAGTTTCTTAGGCTACTTTATATATTCTTTTTCTGTGGGCGTCCGGCTTCCTGCTGCACAGGCACTGCTTAAGTCTCTTGCTTCATTTTCAGCTGGTGTTTTTTCTCCTTATTGACTTTCTCCTTGGTCAGCAGATGTTTTCCTCTGATGATGAATGCAGTTGGGGGTCTCCAGCCAACAGAAACCTACTGAGTGCTTACCGGTACTGCCTCAAACCTACTGGGTGCTTATCTTACTACCTATCTTACTATGAAATTCATGAAATTCTCACCTCCTAGATGAAGGTTGATGTGAAGGTTAACTTTTTGTATTAACTTGACCGGGCTATGGGATGCCCAGATAGTTGGTTAAACATAATTTCCAGGTGTGTCTGTGAGCATATTTCTGAGAGATCAACATTTGAATTATTGGACTGAATAAAGAAGATCTCCTTCAACAATGTAGGGGTATGTTATCCCATCCTTGAGCACATGAATGGAACAGAAAGGAGAGGAAGGGTAAATTTACTCAGTTTGAGCTTCAACAGCTGTCCTATCCTGCTTGCAGTCTTTGGCATTTCTGGTTCTTGGCCTTCAGACTAAGCCCAGGGCTTACACCATCAGCTTCTCTGGTTCCCCAGCTTGTCGACAGCTGGACATCATGAGATTTCTCAGCCTCCATAATCACGAAAGCTTAGGAGTATGTGTGTGGGTGTGTGCACGCATATGAAATCACTTATTAGAGAATCTTGACTGATACACCTTATGACCCTTCCCCTAATGTTATTTCTTTTTTTTAAAGATTTCTTTTTATTTATGCATATAAGAACTGGAGTGTAGTCCAGAGGTGCAAGGGTGAGAGGATTCCTCAGAGACAGAGTGAGAAGCAGAACAGGCAGACTGACTGAAATCCACTGCTGAGGGGAGCAGTGGGTGAGACAGGAGAGGTCTACTGTGCCATGTGGGTCAGCTCCCTGGTGGGATATGGAACTCAGGCTGCAGTGGCTGTGGACAGCTTCAGTCCTCAAGATGAGGGGTTTGTTTGTTTGTTTGTACAAGAGACATGGCTGTACATATACCTCAAGCCCTGGACACAATATTTACTATAATCTAATTGTTTTTTAAAGTCTCCTACGCATCTACCAAACTTCTCATCCTCCCCCAACCAAACCACCTCCCATGCATTTTGAAGGAGCATTCAGAGAAAACAAAGGAAGGTATTCATCAGTTTGAACATTTTCTGATATCACTTACATCACTTTAACCAAAAATAACTAGACATTTGTCACTATTCCACTGCTTTGATGACACCAGGGCAAGGGGGCACTGCTCCTTAGACCTTGCCCTGGATGGCTGACAGGAGGAAATTGCTTGCTGAAGAATGATCGCCCAAGCTCATGCTAAAAACTTCAGTTAAAGCCGTTCAGGAAGAAAAGGTTTCTGATGAATTTCTGCTGCCCGATTCATGCACAAAGAAATAAAGAACAGCAGTCAGTGTAATTAGCAAGCAGATCATCCAGGAACAGAATTTACACCTGGACATAAACATGTTAACTGAGGCTGGGAGGAACATTTGTTAAGGCAAACACTTTCTGAAAAATTGTAAAGCTAATGATCTTGCACTGACAGCATAACCTTGAGCTTATTGCCAAATAGAATGCTAAGTGTAAACACTTAATGGAAGAAAGCAATAATGACCCTTCTTGTGACCCCAGATCAGTGACTCTTTGGTTGCTTTTGAGGTCAGTGCAAACACTTACCATCTTGTTGGTAATTTTTTTTTAGCAGTTCCATAGGTTTTATGACCTAACAATACAGATGAGGAGCACTTCATCAGGAAGTAGTAGACACAACAATTGTTTCCCTTTCTCCTAATTATTATCTCCAGAAATGGAAATACTCAGCCCTGAACTGAAATAGGGGGCCGGTTATTTCTTTGAAATATTGGTGAGAGCTTTAAGTAAAATAATTAAGATTCATTCTTTGAAAAGGAACTCTCTTATACTGCTGGTGCGAACGCATACTGGTCCAACTGTGGAAAGCTGTGTGGAGGATCCTCAAAATATAAAAATGCATCTAGCATATGATCCAGCTATTCCACTCCTGGGAATCTACCCAAAGAACACAGAAATACTAATTCAAAAGGAAATCTACATGCCTGTGTTTATTGCAGCACTATTTACAATAGCTAAGATATAGATACAACCTAAAAGTCCAAAAACAGATGAGTGGATCAAGAAGATATGGTCTTTATACACAATGGAATACTACTCAATGATCAAAAATAATAACTCATGCCATTTGCAGCAACACGGTTGGAGCTAAAAGGGATTATATTCAGTGAAATAAGTCAGAAGGAAAAAGAAAAATATTAGATGGTTTCAGTTATAGATGGAATTAAAGGAAACTGAACAAAGGGTCAGGTAAAAGACACAATTTGCAGGCTAACCATAGATCTGAGACATCCAGCAAGGTAGGGGGAGGCAGAGGGGTCAAAATAGGGGAGGGAAGAGCACAAGGTTCTATGATGATAGTTCATGGGTCCTGTGGTAGTGGTGGTGGGGAATTATGAGGGCTACACTGAGAAGAAATCAAATATTGTACAAAAATGAACAATGACATCAGAAAATAAAATATGAATTAAAAGATTCATTGGATTAAGAGTTTTAGTGGAACAGGAATCATGTGGTGGGAGATGAACATACAATAAACTTCCCATCATTTGAGATCCCAAAATCAAAACTCACAATTAACTGGAAAAGTGGCATGATGAATGCAGCACAGAATATAGAATGAAATGAATTAGATATGGATTGTATTCTCTAAACTCAAACAAATTAAATCACCACTCTGAACTTTCAATGGCACTATCTCAAAAAAATATGGATAGTAATTTAAGGATTATAGGATTGTTGTGAAGATAAAATGAGACAATATATATAAAACTAACTTGTAAGTTTCTGGAACAAGGAGATAATAAATGTTATTGGGTAAACATGAAACAATAGGCAATATTCATTCAAGCTTTAAGCAATATCCAGCTCATATTTTTCTTTTATTTTGCCTCCCCAACATTTAACCTCTTGCCCATATTTACAGGATATATTCCATTTGCATTTGTGCAAAAAAACTGCCCAGTTTAACTATTATAAAAGCCAAAATAGGGAGCTACAGTCTCTACTTCCAGAAAATTAATTACAAGCACATCATCATATTATATATTTCACTTATTTATCATAGTTATTTTTATTGTGTATATTTTTCCCAAGACCATAGCTTCATAAGAAAAAATCCTAGTACACTTGTATATATATATAATATATATATATATGTCATTCTTATAGGCCCAGTATCTAGAATACTTCTTGACACACAATAGATGACCAGTAAATTATGTTACATGAATTTGATACTTCTGTCCAAAATACTGGACATTGAACCAATAATGCAAAAATCAAGGAAGAGTTAAAATTCACACTAGCTGCTGGACAATAGCTGTCAAGATATTTGGTGAAGTTGATGTCAATGAAATGGTGGTGGGAATTTCAGGGGGACGACACCTGAGAGGAGAAGCACATATTGTACAAAAAGGAAGAATGATGTAAAAAATATATAAGGGCCTCCCTGGTAGCACAAGGGGTTAAGATGCAGCCTGTGAAGCTATGCACAGCCACTGCAGCACAAGTTTGATCCCTGGCCAGAGAGAAACATGGCGATCTCTGGTGAATCCTCTTAACACCCACACCTCTGGCCTGTACCCCAGTTTTTGTATGCATAAATAAATAAATCTTTAAAATATATATAATATAAAAAATAAATATCAAAAAAAGAACAATGGAAACACCAAAACAAAAAAATAGAGACTTTGAGAACTAGCACTGGAAGCACATATCGTAACGTGGAATTGCCATAGAAGGGGGAGGTTCCAGGTTCCCTTCCTCACCCAAGGAAAAGTGGAGCTGAGCATGGAAGAAAAGATGGAAAAGACTGGGAGAAGGACTTAGGAAGGAAAAAATGAAGGAAGAAGAATTGCAGAAATCACATGAGCAGAGACATGTAAAGGAGCTCCACTTGTTTCTCAGCCTTGGACTTGTACCAGGAACTTGGGGGACATGGAAGGAGACACTTAAAAGAGACAGAGATGTGGGTGAGAGACCTGTGAGGAAGCTGGCAGTCTTTATCTTAACTTGGATTTTAAGATTTATGTATTGATGCACACAAGAGCTAGGGTGCAGGCCAGAGGTTGGGGGGGCAGCAGAACAGGTGGATCTACTGAAATACACTGCTGAGGGAAGCAGTGGGAGAGATAGGAGAGGTCTGTTGTGCCCCATAGGTCACCTCCCTGGCCAGGGATCTAACTCATGCTGCAGTGGCTGTGGATAGCTTCATAGTACTGCTATTTAACCCCTTGCGCCACCAGGGAGCCCTTTACTTGAGTTTTGATTTTGCTCTTTTCCTTCCAGACTTGTCTGTCCCCTTCTGCTTCTTTTTCTGTGGGTCCCCACCAGAAGTTTGCTGTGACTTAAGGCAGACTTTTGGGCCTTTGTGGTCCCACTTTGGGCCAATCCTGTTTGCCTGAACATTTACCCACGAGGGGATGGGTAAATTTTTGTGTTTAATTGAAAACTATTTTAACTATATTCTTTCTATTCTCTCTATTGCACAATAGATACACTAAATTTCTTTCCTCTTGAAGGTTTTATGCACTAAGAATATGTTTTGTCTTTATGTGGCAGATGGCAGAACCCCTTTAGAGCACGTACGTTTGGGAGTCGTAGGGTGCCCCTCCTTCTTCCCACTTACACTATCAGTATATTCCTGCCTTTCAGCCTTCAGAGTCCTCTTGGTTCCTACTTGTTTTCAAAGACTACTTTTATGGATTCCCCAAATCCTGTGTTACTCAATATCCTTCCTGTAAGTCCATTTATTTCTTAAAATAGGTCTGGTTTCTTTTGCTTGATACTGTGTAACTGATATTTAATTTATGCTTCTTTGGTGCCTACAGACTAGGAACTGCTAATCTGAGAGTTAATGGGAACATCTAATACATGAAATCCCATTTTGAGAGCATCACACATGGCATGGCCACCTATATGCCTAATCATCAACTAAACAGCAGTAGTTGCAATATATCCTTCCTATCTCTAGTTTTAATAATTGATTCAGGGCCTCCCTGGTGGCACAGGGGTAAATTTCCATCCCTGGCCAAGAAGCTGACCCATATGGCGCAGCAGACCTCTCCTGTCTCACCTGCTGCTCCCTTCAGCAATGTATTTCAGTCAACTGCCTGTTCTGCTCCCCACTCTGTCTCTGGGAAATCCTCTCACCCCACACCTTTGGCCTACACCCCAGTTCTTGTATGCATAAATAAAAAATAAAAATAATAATCATTGATTCAACAATCACATAGGCACCATTACTAAATGGATTCAAAGATAATCAATGACTTTAAAATGGTGATATTGGAGTAGGCAAAAACTTTTTTTAGATTATAAAAAGCACTAAGGGAAGAACTATTTAAACATCTGCTTTCTAATGTAAAATTTTAAGAAATGAAAGGCAGGAAGCAACAGAAGATAAAACTTGCAATTTCTAACAAATGGCTTAAAACTTGCAATTTCTAACAAATGGCTTATATCCAAAATATTATATATGTAAACTTATAGCAAAAAGCTATAAAGAAATTTTATAATTCAATAAGAAGACAGACCAATTTTTATTTATTTTTTTAGAGAATTCTTTTTATTTATTTATGCATACAAGAACTGAGGTGTAGGCCAGAGGTATGGGGGGTTGAGAAGATGTGTCAGAGACAGAGTGGGGAGTAAAACAGGCAGATTGGCTGAAATACACTGCTGAGGGGAACAGTGGGCAAGACAGGAGAGGTCTGCTGCACCATGTGGGTCAGCTCCTTGGCTGGGGATTGAACTCAGGCCATAACAGTGATAGCTCTGAGACTCAACCTCTAGAATGTCAGGGAGGCCCCCTCATGTCAATTTTTAAAAAGATCAAAGGATTTGAACAGATTCTTTACAAAAGAAGATATGGAAATGGCCATAAGCTCATGAAAGGATCCTTAACATCATTAGTCATCAGGAAAATGCAAAACAAATTCTCAAACCATACATTGCTGGTAGGGGCTTAAATTATACAACTACTTTCAAAAAACATGGCATCAATTTTTATAAAGATAAACAACAACTTATCACAAAACCCACCTCTTCTACTCTTAGACATTTACACAAAATAAAGATCCATGTCTACCAAAGGAATACACATAAAATTTCAATGCCTCTGTATTCAAAATAGCCCAAACTAGAAACAATCAAATGATCTAATGACAGGTGAATGGAGAAAAAGTCGTGGTATATCTATACAATAGAATAATACTCAGCAATTAAAACAAAAAGAAACTATTGACACACAAAGCAACATGAATTAATTTCAAACATTATGATGAGTTCAATAAGCCAAATGAAAATGGTTTGTATGCTTAATTCTAACCCTAGACTGGCTAAATAAACTCTAGAAATAGAAATCAGATTAGTGATTGCCTAATGTAGGCAACAATGAAGCCAGAGGGGCCCACTATAAAAATCTCTGTGGTGAGAGAATTTGTTTTAATCTTGATTGGGTTAGTGGTAGATAGGGTATATATTTGTCAAATGCCTCAAACTATAAATTTACATTACATATATTAACCATATGTAAATTTCATTCAATGAATTTGACAAAATAGGTTATTGAGAATTTGAATACACCAAGAATGAGACAGGATGTGAAAGATGTTATTATAACAATAACAGGGAATGAAATAGGCATGGAGGGAAGAAAAATTATGTTCTCCTGGACAAGTTAGAAAAAGCTTCGTGGGGCCTTCCTGGTGGCGCAGCGGTTGAGCGCTGGGCTGCGAAGCTGCCCCACATCCTCTGCAGTGCTGGTTTGATCCCCAGCCACCAGATGAGGGTCCCACATGGCATGCAGACCTCTCCTGCAGTCCGCTGCTCCCCTCAGCAGTGTATTTCTTCACTCTGCCTGTTCTGTTCCCCGCTCTGACTCTGGCGAATTCTTTCACCCTCCCGTGCTTCTGACTGTACCCAGTGCTTGCAAAAATAAATAAATAAATATAAATAAATAAATAAATAAATAAATAAATAAATAAATAAATAAATAAATAAATGTAAAAGCTTCATGGAAGACACTGTTTGAGTAGAGAGTTCAGGTCTAGATGACATCACAACAGAAGATGAAGAAAGGAACACAAGGGAATGACAAAGAATGAAGGATGGTTGGGGTGCATGTTACATTCAATCATTAATTCAGCAAATATTTGAATGATGGTCTGCTAGAACCAGGTAGTCCCTTAGAAGATAAAATAAACTCTCTGCCTTTGTGAATCTTAAATTCTAATATGGGCAGAGTTATGAAAAACAAATAAATGTATGATGCATTACCTGTGCAATAGAAAGCTGGTAAAGGGAGCAGAAATCAGGAATAAGGATGGTGTTGCTCTGTTAGAAAAAGTAAGCAGCAAAGGTCTCTCTGAGAAGGTGATATAAAACCAGAATCATGAATAAAGAGCACTGCAGGTATCTGGAGGAAGCACATTCACAGAGAAGGGACAGTTAATGCAAATGTTTTGAGGCAGGAATGACTTATATATTCAGAGAACAGCAATGAGCAAGGGGAGATGTATGATGATGTCAGGGCAGGAACCTGGGGCAGCATGGCACAAAATCTGAAAGGTGATGGGAACTGTAGGGGAGGGGCAAAACCCCCAGGGCAGTGTTCCTCATTACTACACAGTATGAACCACCTGGGGTCTCATTAAATTTTAAATTTTGTTTCAGTTGTTTGGGGGTAAGGTCTGAGACTTTGCATTTCTAATAAGCTTACAGGTGATGCAATGCTTGATGGCCTCAAAACCACTTTTTAAATAGGAAGTGTTGGGCCTTGGAGGATACTTGAAGGAGTAGCATCATCTGTCTAAAGCATCAAATGCAGAAAGGGGGAGGCTGCTGAATTAAATATAGATCATGGTGATTTGGATTTAGATGGTTATGGGGGAGGTGACAAGAAATGCTTTTTATATTTATTTTTGGAATGCTAAAAGAACTCCTACTGACAAATTAAATTTTCCCCATGAGAGTTACAGAGAGGTCAAGGATGGCTCCAAGGACTTGGCCTAGCAAGTGAAATATACAAGGTAATAGTCAGGGAAAAACCCCAGGTTGCAACAGATACTTAGAAGCAGTGACGATATAGATGGTACTCAGGTCATGAGACAAGATGGGGTGGAATGAGATCATGCA
Organism: Talpa occidentalis; assembly: GCF_014898055.3. NCBI lineage: Eukaryota > Metazoa > Chordata > Mammalia > Eulipotyphla > Talpidae > Talpa > Talpa occidentalis. The sequence continues at coordinate 43,305,198 of NW_023601653.1, read as the reverse complement.
GTGTAGGGAGAATATGTCCCAACACTGAGGCTGGGTGCACTCCAATATTTATAACTCGAAAGATTGGTCGAGACAGAAAATTGAGTATAAGTGACAACTGAGGTCTGAGAATCATGACAGTGGCATCCAAGAAGACTAGGCTGATCATTTTTCAAGGAAAAAAGTGACCAGTATGTCAAATCTGCCCGTTTGGTTGAATAAGATGAAGCAGAATTTAACAAAGTACTCACCAAAGGTGACCTTGACAAGAGCACTTTTGCTGGAATGTTGAGTATGGAAGCCTGATGAAAGTGGATTTCATAGAGAACGAGAGGATGTGAAAACGGTGAGTTTCTACAGTTCATGTTTGGGGCTCTGGTGAGAGAGAGAACAGAAAAGAGAGATGGGAAACTCTTCATGGGAAGAATGTCCTATGATAGGAATTATTATGCCTGCTCTGTGTTAATGAATGTGATTTAGTAGAAAGAGAAAGATAAAGGATAGTGTGGGGTGAGGCCTTGAAGGGGTGAGATGATGGAGTCTTCAGAGCAAGGCTGAGGAGTGTGGGAAGAGTGTGGGTTTAGATCTCACAGAGCAGGAAGGTGTGGTGAGAGCTTGTGGACACTGTCATTGGTTCGATACTTTCAATGAAGGAGAAAGCAAAGTTAGGAGCTAAGAGAGGAAAAAACTTTCTAGAGAGCTGAAGAGAGAAGCCTTGGTATAATCATCTCAGAAGATGGAGGGAAAGCTGTACCAGGGAAAAGTTATCAGATTGGCAGGTGGTAGAGAGGTTGGATTTGACTTAAAAGAGGAAAGGGTCTTTTTTTTTCCAAGCATGAACATAAAATGTGTGAGTGCAGACTGAGAATAAACAGAGTTGGAGTTAAATAGCATTCTTCCAGACAAATATAATGCAGGGAAAGAAAAGCCTAGATGATGGAAGTATATGGAAAGAAAAATTAAAGTGATAGAATACAGAATCTGAGAATAAAAGAAAGGAGGACTAAAGAATTTGAGAGCAAGTGAGATAATGGATATGTGGTTATACTTATCAAACTGAACAGAATCAAAGACGCTACATAATAGAAAAGTTGAATAATAAGAGATTGTAATCAAAAAGAAGGATTGAAATTCACATTATGACTTTTATGCAGTTATCAGCAGTAATATGTCCTTGGATTTTCTATGAGAGGATGTGCCATAAGTGCTGCCGAAGATGGGATTATTTCAGAAGAAGAGGATAAGGAGATGGAAGGCCAAGTCACAGGAGGGATCATCTATATGGACACTGAGATCACCAGGACTTTGGAATGGGGGAGAAAGTTCTTCCCAGTTTGGTTAAGAATTTTGACTTTTGGGGGCCTCCTCTGGTGGCGCAGCAGTTGAGCGCTGGCCTGCTAAACTGCCCATAGCCTCTGCAGTGCCGGTTCGATTCCTGGACGCCTGCGAGGGTCCCACATGACGCGCAGACCTCTCCTGCTGTGCCCGCTGCTCCCCTCAGCAGTGTATTTCATCAGTTTGACTGTTCTGTGCCCCGCTCTGGCTCTGGTGAATTCTCTCACCCTCCCTCGCTTCTGACTGTACCCAGTGCTTGTATAAATAAATAAATATTTAAAAAAAAAGAATTTTGACATTTGGTCATGTTTACATTGGGGATAACACGAGGAGTCAAATGCTAAATTCTTCAAGTAACAGGGAAGAATGGGGGAATCGAATACTCCAAAAAGAAAGTTGCTTGATGTTACCTGAATTTTTTTACAGATGTATAATAGAAGAAGGGGGAGTGGTTTAGAAATTGTAGCAAAGAGCAAGAAAAACACATTTCTCTAGTCTGAACGGGCTTCAAGAGAAGTTATGACTTAAGAAGGTATCACCCTGTTCTGTTGTCTTCACAAATTACACTTTACTATTTTGCAATAAGTGTGCAGTCTAGGACAGTCTTAAATTTTCTTACCTGGTTATTGATATTACCAGTGTAGCTTTCTTTGTATCTTATTATTTTCTCTATTTTATCAGATTTTTTTTTAAGTTGGTGCAGGCCAGAGTCACCGAGGGTGAGAAGATTCACCAAGGAGAGCAGGGAGCAAAACAGGCAGATATACTGAAATACACTGCTAAGGGGAGCAGCAGGTGAGACAGGAGAGGTCTACCTTGCCATGTGGGTTGCTGCCAGCTGCCCAGGGATGGAACTTGCACCACAAAGGCCACGGACAGCTTCACAGTACTGCGCTCAACCCCCTGTGCCACCAGGGAGGCCCTATCACTTTGTTTAAGTTCATTTCCTGTAAATAGTATAGCTGGTATGTTTTTTTTTTTTAATTGTCAGGAATAACTTTATTTTTTATAGATTTATTTTTATTTTATATATTTTTACATCATTTTTCATTTTTGAACAATATACACATTTTCATCTTGATTATCATCCCTGTAAAATTCCCACTGAAATATTACTCAGCAATCTAAAAAGATCAACTCATGCCATTTGCAGCAACATGGATGAAGCTGGAAGGGATCATGCCCAGTAAAAAAAGCCAGAAAGAAAAAGAAAAATACTGGATGGTCTCACTTATAGCAGGAATGTAGAGGATCAAAATAAGGGATCAGGACAAAAAAAAAACTAATTATATAATATAGCTTGTGTGTTTTTGTAAATAGAATATACCTGGCTAGTCACATAAAATTCTTATTTTATTTAAATACTCAAAACCATACATTGTCTAGCCATATTAATACCCATAAGTTTTAGTGTGTTGTCAGTAGCAGTGTGGATTTCCTTACAAGTGTAGTTGTCTTGATGGGATGACTGTGTATTAGTTTCCTATTACCTCAATTACAAACAACCACAGACTTAGTGACTTCAAACAACACATATTTATTGTCTAATGACATAGATTTCACCGGGCCACACATCAGAGTACAATAGGGCTGCCTTCTTCCCTGGAGACTCTGTGGAAGAATCTGCTTCTCTGCCTTTTCCCAATCAGAGAGGACCCCACATTCCTTTACTTTGAGCCCCTTAATTCAAAGCCAGCAGTATTGCATATTTGTAGCTACTTTTTTGTAGTCAAATTACCCACTGATCAAACCTGGGAAAGTTTCTAAGGAAAGGAATCAAGAGCTCAGATTGAGCCAAACTGAATAATTCCCCCATCCCAAGGTTCATAACTTAATCACCTATACAAAGCACCTTTTGCCGTGTAACATAGATTCTAGGGATTAAGATGTGGACGTCTTTGGGGACATTATTCTCCTCACCACACAGTGGTTGAGGCACTCTGGGTCAGAGATTGTCTTAATTACAGCATATCCCTCCTCTTTAATTACCACTACTGACCAGATCTTTTCATTATCACTGTCATTATCCACTTAGAGTTAACTATGCAAGGCATAGAACTACTTCTTTATAATCATTGGCTCTCCTCTTACACTCCTCTATCTTAAAGTTTCTGATTCATTTATTATCTCTGTTCTTGAGTGTTTTACTCTGACAGGGTGGTATGGAATCTTCTATATATCCTCAAATACCTTTGATCCTAATTAGTGGAGAAATCATAGCCAGATACGGGATTCCTGGCTGGAATCCTTTCTTCATATCATCCTATAGGATTTAGTTCACTGCGTCTAGCTTTTATTGCTGCTACTAAGTTCGACATTAAACTGTTTTTTTTTCCTTTGTAAGGTTTTTCATTTTTATTGAAAACTTGTAATTTTTCCTCTTATTCTTAGAATTTAGAAATTATACTACAATGTGCTTACATATGTATGATTATTTTATTTTCAGTTATTCCTTCCTGCATCTTAGTAAGTCCTCAGGTAATTCTTTAACTTAAGTAAATTTTTTCTCCTCTTTACTCGCCACCCCGCTCCTCTCCCTGCCTCCCTCGCCTTTCCCCTCCAGATATTTGGCTCTAGCAGACCTCCGAATGTTTTCCATGTTAGACTGAGATGCACTTTATAGTGACTGGTTCACTCTTTAAATAATACTCAGCGGAAACCAAGCTGAGCCAGTCTTTGGGTTGTTGATGAATTAAACCTGAAGATTTACCACCTAGGTGGTTGAGCGGGAAGCAGTGACTCAGTTTATTATCATCAACTGAGTAAGCTCTGTTTCTTAACTTGATCTTTGCATTTTCATTTTGACTTTTTAATTCTACTTCTTGATCATAAAATCCCAACCAAATCAAGAGCGAGAACAATAAAATTCATAAAAGAAGACCTCCTTCTCCTATTTATACCACAAAATCCTCCCGATCCCCCAGAGTAAAAACCTGAGCTATCATAATGCCGTTCTTCCTTGCTGGTTGTAAGAGTGATCCCCGTGGGCTCAGCAGTTGTACAAAAAGTCCCTCCCTCCTTCTCCAGCACCGTGTCCACTCCAGCTCAGGCCTCTCTGCGGCAGTTCCCCCCCTCCCTCCTTCTCTCCTTCACTTCCTTTTTTTTATAATTGAGGTATGTAGGGTAAAGAAAATATCAGGCTTTTCTGCCCTTCCGCCATCAGGATAGATGATGGATCCTTGTCCTGAATGCATGCCTGATGGTGGGCACCTGGAATAGGGTGTGGGCATAGGTAGATGGGATTCAGCTGAGCTAAGACTGTGCTTTTAAGGGCGGCGTCACGGGGGGACGCCAGCAGCACCAGCACCAGCACCAGCACCAGCACCAGCAGCAGCAGCAGCCGCAGCCGAAGCCGAGAAGCAGCAGAACAAACGCTAGAGAGCCCAGATAGAGTGAGGACTTGCTGGGGGCTGGGAGGCCTGCCAGCCTCCCAGCCCCCCAGCCAGCACCCCTGCCTGCCATATGCCTGGTGAACCCCAAATAAAAAACCTGCAAAACTACTGAGGACTCTGACTCCTCCTTTACCCGATCTGCATGGGATCAGAAAACCTGCCTTGTGCCCTGTCCTGCCCTTACAAGGTACCATTGGTTTACATACTATATAAGTTTTCAGGAGCGCATTTCCCACCCTGATGAATGTGTAACCACACCAGGTCCGTCACCAAAAGTCTAGTTACCCACTGTAGGGTAAGGAAACATGTCAGGCTTTTCTGCTCTCCCGCCATCAGGATAGAGGATGGATCCTTGTCCTGAATGCATGCCTGATGGCGGGCACCTGGAGTAGGGTGTGGGCATGGGTAGATGGGATTCACCTGGGCTGAGACTGGGCTTCTGACACCAGCAGAAGCTGAGAAGCCAAGAACAAGCAGAAGCCAAAAGAAGCAGAGAAGGCTGGAGAGCCCAGATAGAGTGAAGACTTGCTGCGGGCTGGAAGGTGTAAGGGCAGGAATAGACACGGTGCAGGTTTCCTATCATCCAGCAGACCGGGCAAAAGAGGAGTCAGAGTCCTTCGTGGCTTTTTGCAGGTCTTTTTATTGGGATTTACCCAGTACACAGCAGGTAAGGGTGCTGGGGGGCTGGGAGGCTGGCAGTCCTGCCAGCCCCCAGCAAGTCTTCATGCTATCTGGGCTCTCCAGTGATCTCAGCCTCTTTCGGTTTCTCCTCAGCTTTCTGCTGGCGTCCCTGTGACGCGGCCCTTAAAAAGCCCAGTCTTAGCCCAGGTGAATCCCATCTACCTATGCCCACACCCTACTCCAGGTGCCCGCCATCAGGGTTTCCTGCCATATAGTCTTCATTTAGCAAACAAACAATGCAGCCATGGCCCACAAAAGCAAATACATCACAATATAACAAAATACAACAGAACACAAATAAGTCCAGGCAGGGCCCCAACCTAGAGCTACCAAATCTGCTGCCGAAGGCACTGCTCATACGAGGGAGGGGAACCACTCACGGCATCTACTATAACACACCAGGAGCCATCAGCCTTCCTGGCCTTCTCAGGCTGTAGTCTTGGCTACACCGCATCCACCCCCGGGATGCACTCACTCTGGGATTGGCAATTCTATTCTACTGTTGGGGGTAATCGCCAACCCTCAGGGTTTCTGTCTGCAGTCGCTCCAACACTTGGCCTTCATAGCCACCAATGCGACTCGCAGACCCCTGCACCCAGGCCGACCCACTGCACAAGCACCTAGATCAGGGATCCTTGGATACAAACTCTACATTCCACTTGGGCTCCACCCCAAGCCACGTTCCCCACCCGTCCCTCAAGGATGGGTTCCTCAGCAACTCACCCTCACTCGACAACGAGCAGGGCATCACCCACAGGTGATTTTACGAGACTCCCAGGTCTTCAGCATACTCAGGCTGCTCAACAGCCGCTCAGGGCTTCTCAACTTAGCATCAGCACCAGCTTTTGCCTTCTCGGTTGGCTTTTCTCCTCTGCCTGGCTGCTGGGCATGCACAGGCTGCTTTTGGCCATCAAGGCCCATTGGCCACCCCCAGGTTCTCAAAAAAACATAACCAAATTCATTAGTCCAAGTCAGTTAGCCTCTCCCTGCATCAGCACTGGCGAGCTCCGAATCATGGTCCTCTCTTCCGACGATTCTTGCTGCCTCAGGGGTCGCTGGATGGTCCTCTCGGGGGTCTCCTCCTCCAGCTGAGGTCTTGTCCCACAGCTCCCAGATGGTGTCCACCTTCTGTGCCGCCATGAAGCCTCCAGCGTCGTCACAGGCAAACAGTCTGTTACTCCTTAGTCCCTCCAGGTCTTCGGAGGGCTCCATACCCGTTTGCATGGATCATCTTTCCGACTTACGCCAATTGTAGAGTCCTTAGTGGCTTTTTGCAGGTCTTTTTATTGGGATTTACCGGGTACACAGCAGGCAGGGGTGCTAAGGGGCCGGGAGGCTGGCAGGCCTCCCAACCCCCAGCAAGTCTTCATTCCATCTTTGCTCCCCTGCTTTCTCTCACCTTCTGCTGCTCTTGCTTCTCTCTCGGCTTCTCTTTCGGCTTCTGCTGTTGCTGGCATCCCCGTGACACCGCCCTTAAAAGCCCAGTCTTAGCCCAGGTGAATCCCATCTACCTATGCCCACACCCTACTCCAGGTGCCCGCCATCAGGCATGCATTCAGGGCCGCAAGGATCCATCATCTATCCTGATGGCGAGAAGGCAAAAAATCCTGACATTTTTCTTTACCCTACAGAGGCCTGTCAGCCTCCTGGCCCCCCAGGACCCCCGCCTGCCATATGCCTGGTAAATCTAAATAAAAGACCTCCAAAACCACTGAGGACCCTGACTCCTCCTTTACCTGGTCTGCTGGATCAGAAAACCTGCACTGTGCATTCCTGCCACTACACCCACCCACAAGTACATAGTGATTGTGGTGTAGAAAATGAGTAAGACACCATTCCTGCCTTAAAGTGATTTGGATCATGATGTAGGTGCTTGCTACCCACTGTGTATCTCATGCCCTGTGGTTCTTCCTTATGCTGCTGTAGGCGCAGGAATGGACACAGGGCAGGTTTTCTGATCCAGCAGACCGGGTAAAGGAGGAGTCAGAGTCCTCAGTGGTTTTGCAGGCTTTTATTGGGATTACCAGGTACATGGCAGGCAGGGATGCTGGGGGGCCAGGAGGCTGGCAGTCATCCCAAGCCCCAGCAAATCCTCACTCTCTCTGGGCTCTCTGGCCTTCTCTGCTGCTTCGTTGCTTCTCTCTCGGCTTCTCTTCGGCTTCTGCTGGCGTCCCCGTGACACTGCCCTTAAAAGCCCAGTCTCAGCCCAGGTGAATCCCATCTACCCATGCCCACACCCTACTCCAGGTGCCCGCCATCAGGCATGCATTCAGGACCGCAAGGATCCATCATCTATCCTGATGGCGGGAGGGCAGAAAAACCTGACATTTTCTTTATCCTACAGCTGCCATATACTCTTCTTTTTTTTAAATTTATTTTATTTATGTATACAAGAGCTGGGATATAAGCAGAGGTGTGGGGGGTGAGAGGATTCACCAGAGACAGAGCAGGGAGCAGAAAAGGTGGATCTACTGAAATCCACTGCTGAGGGGAGCAAGCAGTGGGTGACGCAGTAGAGGTCTGCCGTACCATGTGGGTAGCTCTCTGGCCAGGGATCGAACTCAGGCTGCAGTAGCTGGTGATAGCTTGATAGCGCTGAGACTCTAACCCCTGTGCCACCAGGGAGGCCCTGCACATATACTCTTCTTAGCACAGTTCTCAGCAGGTAATCAGAGCTGAGTTTCAGTATGTTTACTTTACCCTCCTCCTCCTCCCCCTCCACTCGCTTCTCCCCTCCTTTTCCATATTCTGCTCTTCTTCTACCTCTTCCTCTTTCTCCTCCTCATCTGCTTATTCTAATTCTTTTTTTTATTCTTATTCCTTTTCTTTAAAATTTAATCTCCTCCATATACACATATTTTTCTTCTTCTGGATTTCCCAATTGGTGTAACTTAGCACGATTAAGTTTGTCCTCCAACACTTTCATACATTCCCTGATATATACTTTTGTATATTTATATACTTTTGTATATAATATTAATATACTTGTATATAGTATTAATATACTTTTGTATATTTTCTTTGTACTTTGAAATATTCTAAATTTTTCAAGCTTCAATTATTGGCCTCAGTAATATTTTTTTCATAATTCATTTAATCAGGTTTTAATTTGAAATTCAACCCTTTCAGTGGTTATAATTGAATGTCCTCAAAGACACTCAGCTCTCCTTCAAGGACTTATTATATTTTGTTGCCCCTACACAGACATATTGACCATGGGGACTCAGAAGGACTTTCTGGTACTGCTTGAGCAGCAATATTTTGAGGGTGCTGGTAAGAGTACAATTCCTGCTACTGTGGGTTGATTTAGGAAATTTTTGGGACTGGACTTCTAAAAAAAAGCACTTCACTCTGTTGCCTATTTATCTGTGAACCCCACTGGTTTCCAGCATGTGATGTAGCAAGGGCTCGGCCACCTTTGGGACTCCATGAATAAACTTAAAGGGAGCAGAACTAGTTTGGGACCATGAATCTTGACCGAACACTCCAGCCTATTTGAAGCAAGAATTGAAGCTGCAACAAAACTCTCCCCAGTCCTTCAGGGAGCTCTGGAGTTAGTTAGGAATCCCCTTCCGAGTTGCCCAAGATTGCAGCAAGAACTTGTACCCTTTGAGAAGGAGAAGGGGTGAAATGAAAAAAAAAAAAAAAATGAGTTACTACCCAATTCAACAAAGAACGTCCGTGGTCTTTTTGCCTTTGATTCTTGATTTGCCTTTTTTTTAAAAAAAAGATTTATTTATTTATGCATACAAGAGCTGGGGTACAGGCCAGAGGTTCGGTGGGTGAGAGGATTCACCAGAGACAGAGCAGGGAACAGAACAGGCAGACTCACTGAAATACACTGCTGAGGGGAGCAGCAGGCAAGACAGGAGTGGTCTGCCTTGCCATGTGGGTTGCTCCCTGGATGGCAAGGGATCGAACCTGTGTTGCAAAGGCTGCGGATTGCTTCATAGTGCTGTGCTTACCCCATGCGCCACCAAGGAGGCCCGATTTACCTTTTTTGAGGGGAATTTGTCATTGCATTCCATCCAATTTTTACCACAGAAAATAATAATTACCATCCCAGGCGAATGCCACATCGATTTCCTTAAACCTCAGTGTGACAAATGGAAAAGTTCTCAAGGGTGGCGCCAAAGTCAGAGGAGAACATTGTGAGTACCTCTGACTCCCTATTAGAGATGCATCACTCAATCTCACGGTCACAACAAGAGCGTCGTTCCCTTGACTTGTCATGGACTTTGAATTTATTACCTCTGCTTTCTCTAATTAGACCTTTGGAGAGCTAAACCAATAATGCAGTCGGTTGGAACTTGCAGTGGAATTGGGCTCTCAAAAAGCAGCATTGCATTTTGTGTCAAGATTTGCTCATAGGGGCCTCCCTGGTGGCTCAACCAGTTAAGGCACAACCTGTGAAGCTGTCTGCAGCCTCTGCAGCATGAGTTCAATCCCTGGCCAGGGAGATACCCACATGGCACAGTAGACCTCTCCTGTCTCACCAGATGCTCCCCTCAGCAGTGAACTTCAGTAGATCCACCTGTTCTGCTCCCTGCTCTGTCTCTGGTGAATCCTCTCACCTCCCCCTGCCTGCATCTCTGGCCTGTACCCCAGCTCTTGTATGCATAAATAAATAAATCTTTAAAAAAAAAGATTTGCTCATGACTCCAAATTTAAAAATCTACTCTCCATTTGCAATGTGTGCATAGACATAGACTAACACAAAAATGAGCAGTACTGAAACAGGTGTATTTCCCCCACAGAGCATCTAATCAAGATTCATCTCCAAAGCTAGTGTTTCTCAAATGATTTCCAGTATAAAATTGAAAAATGCTTTCAAAAAAAAGACTGGCCATGTGACTTTAGGCAAATAACTTTCCCCCTCTTTATCTTAAGAAGCATAAGGAGAAAGGATGAGGCAGGAAAATCAATACTTGATAGACATTGAGGAATCAGGTTTGTTCTGAGGATAAAATGCATTAAGACAAAATTGTTCAAAAGGCTAATGTATGACCATTTCTTCAAAGATAGTATATTATGATATAGGGATTCTCAAAGTTGAGCACGTATAGGAATTACTCATAGCAATTACTGAAAATGACATTACTCGCCAGTATTGCAAGAGGTTTTGATTCAGCAGTTCTGGGATGGAGCCCAGAAGTCAGCATTTATAAAAAGTTCACAGACAATTGAGATGAGTTGGTTTAGACTGGTATGTGCAGAAATTCCCAGAGCAGCATAATTATGGCGACCACATTACCTTCCCCCTCTCTACTGTTCACTAGACTGTAGCCAATTGTCATTGCAATTGTACCTGAGACTAAAAGGAGCTAAATTTAAAGTGCTGCATTACAAAAATATAAAAGATATTCTTTATAAAATGTGAACCAAGCTGTAAATGATTAAGAGTAGAATTTTATGTACCCAGGGACCCCCAAACCTGCCCCCTCTAAAAGGATTCTGCCATCCACTTTATCAAAACAAAACATACTCTAGTGCATGAAACCTTCAGTGGAATACAGTTAGTGTGCAATACAGAGAAGAGAAAGAGAAAGAATATAGTTTCCAAATCAAACACCTAAAATGACCCACACCCTCGTGGGTAAATGTCCAGCTAAACAGGATTGGTACAAAGCAGGGCCACTGAGGCCCGAAAGACTGTCACAGTCTAAGTCCCCTCCTGGTGGGGACCCATAGGAAAGGGGCAGAAGGGGCCAGACAAGTCTGGGATAAAAGGAGCAAAATCAAAACCCAAGCCCAGGTAAAGGCTGCCACTGCCAGCCTCCCCACGAGTCGCTACCCATGTCTCTGTCTCTTTCAAATGTCTCCTTCCATGTTCCCCAAGATCCTGGTACAAGCCCAAGGCTGAGATGCAAGTTCAGCTTCTTCATATGTCTCTGCTCCATGCGCCTCCTCCAGGTCTCCTTCTGGATCTCCATCCTCCTTCCTTCCCTAGTCTCCTCTCCAGCTCCTCCTTGCTCAGTTCCACCTCCCTTGGGTGGGACAGGGAACCTGGAACCTCCTCTTTCCCTGGGGATCACCCTGTTATAACTCTACTATAGAGAAAGGAAGTTTAAGGGGAACGATTAGAGATCTGGTTAAATGGATAATAGCTCTGGAAAATTTGGGTGAGAAAAATTCATAAAGAGATACGGGTGACATTTTTCTTGAAAAAGGGAGAGTTACTAGTGAAACAAAGAGCTACTGGTTCTCAAATCTGCTTCCTCCCAACAACTTTCATTTCCATTACATTCCAGATCATAACTGTTATTACTGTTTCTGTGTAGATGGCGTGATTTTTAGTGAAGGTCCCTACTGTTTTTATAAGCAGTTTAAATAGTCCAGTTTTTGCTCTCAGGTAATTTTCTACTGGTGTGGTCTATCTTAAGTTTAAAAAGTAGCAATAGTTATACACCTGCCAGAAAATATATATAAATTAAAGTGAAAAAAAAAGACTCCCACCTCTGATTAAATCAACGCTCTATTATTCCTTTCTCTAGCAATCAGCAAAATTAAGGTGGTTATAGCTCATACTACCTTTCACAGGGATTTAAAATGAAAAACACAATCATACTAACCTTTTACCTTTTCACATGCGGAAAATCTTCAGATTTCTCTTTGTTCAATTACACCACCTGGCATTGCAGGTGATTAACAGCTTTCTTCCAGTTACTTAGCCAACCTTAACATTTATTGAGCACATTCAAGAATAGAAAGCACTATGGAATTGAACTTGGCAGGAAAAGGTGGTTATAGATACATTCATAACACATGCCAGTAAGATTTTAAAGAGCAAATGTGATATATCTAACCTTGGGAACTACTGCAAAGCTGCCAATTGTTGCTTATAAACTAGTGCAGTTTAAAATAGTATAAAATGTATTTCCCTATCAGAAGGATGCAAAGCTTGACTGGGATGCTTCCTGGACCTTTCAATCTTAGTGATAGAAAAAAAGAGCTATTTTGGAGCCTGGCAAGATGGAAGCAGAGTGCAGAAGCCTAGCTGGCCTCCTCCAGACACACACAGCAAAACAGAGGCAAAATAATGCTCCAAAACCCTGAGGAAAAACTGATTTATCGGCATACACAATAAGAGCATCAGTCCACTGACAGGGGCAGGAAAACTTTAGGTGAAATTTGTTTTAAGTAATAGTGGGGAGTACAACACACAAGAGGGAGGGGGCTGCTATGCAGAGCCCTCCAAATTCTTGAATTAGGTACATGCCAACATCCAGGTTCCTAAGACTGGCACTGGGTAAAAGGGTGAATTAGCTGGCACCCAGAAATGAGGGTGCATTGCAAGAGTGTAACAGAGGTGAGGGCACAGAGCAAGGACTGCTGGCTTATATCTGGGACTCAAAACAGAACAGTTGCATCCTGAATCCTGTCAGGGCACCTTCCTTATAGAAGAAACTGCTACTGAAGTCCAGGCTGCCAAATCTAAAACACTTGTCACCCCCAACAAAAAAATGCTTTACAGTAGGAATTTCAAATTCCGGATTCAGCAGGAGGCAGAGTCTTTGATGCTAATTGTCTTAGTCCTTTGTCAAACCTACTACCCCTTGCTTTTGTCTTACCCCACCCCCACTACTAACTGTAACAGGGTGGTCCCCAGGAAATGGCAGGTTCCAGGTTCCCTGCCTCCTCCAAGGAAGTGTAGAGCTGGGTAAAGAGGAGACATTGAAGAAGAGGAGGAAGAAGCAGAGAGATTTGGGGGAAAAGCAGACTGGGGAGAGGCACATGTTGCAGAGAGACATGTGAAGAATCTGCACTTGCTTCTCGACCTTCACTTGTATCTGGGACTTGGGGGATATGGAAGGAGGCGCTTGAAAGAGACAGAGACAAAGGTGAGGCTGACAATGGCAACCTTTATCTGGATTTTACTCCTTTCCTCCTAGAGCTGGCTCCTTCTGCTCCTTTCATATGGGTCCCCACCAGAAGGAGTGGCAGGACTTTGGGGCTCAACAGTCCTGCTTTGGGCCAACCCTGTTTGGCTGGGTTCTGCCATCCATCGCATCAACACAAAACATATTCTAGTGTGTAAGACCTTCGATGGAAAGGAACTTTAATACAATTGGTGTGCAATAGAGAAAAGAGAAGGGGAAGAATATAGTTTCAAAATCAAGTACCCAAAGTTCCCTTCACCTTGTGGGTAAATGTCCAGCCAGCTGGAGTACATTAATTTTCTCTCATGACTAGCTTATTGGGTTGATCTGAAAAGGTCCTTATCGTATAAAGACTTTAAAAGACTGGGAAACTGGGCTTTATTTGGTTACATAAAACTGTCCTCACCAATAGATTTTCCCCCCAAATCATTAGTTCCACAGACAAGTGTATATATAACCCAATCATTCATATGTGCCCCAAACACCTTATTCATGAAAGACATACTGTAATAAGGCTGATAAAAGCTGGGTTTGAAATCTGGTTTTCCTATTAAATGTGTGACACTTCATCAACATCAATTGAATAGCAATTTAAAATAAAGGAACAATGATGTATAGATAAGATACTCTTTCCTGGCGACACTTTTCCTTCAGGAAACCTTACTTGAGAGATGTAATACTGAAGTGTTAGAGGAAATTCAGTTTATAGTCTATTGATTGAATAACAAAGTTTAGTACATCTGATTTCTAGGCAAAAAGAAATACATTTTCTTAGGCAACTAGTAGCATACTTTTTTTTTTTTTTATAAGAATGTCCTAAAATGAAGGAGTTAGATGTGATTCCCAATACTTTATGGTGTGAACAGGACTCTCTCTCTCTCTCTTTTTTTTAAGATTTATTTATTTTTACACAAGAGCTGGGGTGTAGGCCAGAGGTGTGGGGGGTAAGATGATTCACCTGAGACAGAGTGGGGAACAGAACAGGCAGATGACGGAAACACACTGCTGAGGGGAGCAGCCGGCGTGACAGGAGAAGTCTGCCGTGCCATGTGGGAATTTCCCTGGCTGGCCAGGAATCGAACTCGTGCTGCAGAGGCTGCAGACAGCTTTACAGTGCTGCACTCAACCTGCTGTGCCACCAGGGAAGCCCCTGAACAGGACTCTTAATCTGGAACACCCAATGTGGCAATGTAAGTCTTTTATTCCACTCTGGGACTAAAACTTGAGTAAATACTCCTGGAAAACTAATGAGAACAGGCAGAACCTTAATTTATCTGTTGCAGCAACTGAGAATAAAGTCTTTTTTGGGAAAAATTAACCTAAAGAAATAGAGCACTGAGGTTCAGAAGTTTGGACCAAGATCAATGAGCCATTATAGAATGAGCCATTATAGAAAGTAAAATTTGGGTTGGGTACATTATAGAATGTAAAGTTTGGGTTGGGTACAAAATTTCTCATCCCTCTCCTAAGTGCAGAAAAGAGGAAAACACATAAAAAATGCATGGGCTCATCGAAGAACTATTTTACCAAGGTTTGTGGAGACCCTGTGGTATAAGGCAGCCTACGATCAGTGTAATCCAGAGGGCAGCAAAGGGGGCTTCCCACTAATAGTTCCTATTGTAGCACAGTGTGACCCCAGCATTCCCACCATCAAAACACTGAATGTCTGAAATAGAAACACGCAGGAAGGACTCCTTGTCTTGGTGTCTTCGCTCATCTCTGGCCTTAATGAGAGCAATCAGCCATCAGTCAAGGAAGAATAGGATATGACAGCCAAGAAATATTCCCAAAAGCTTCTTTAAACAATATGGTTTTAAGGTAACCTGTTAAGAATAGTGTCATCTGTAATTTATTAAAGATTTGATATATGTGTATATATACAGAGGAAGAGAGAGAGAGAGACACTCGTCAGATGACCAGATATTGTTTTCATATATCTTTAATCTTTGTCCACATTTCCTTCATCCACACTTTCACAAACCCTTGGAATTTCCTAAGAGGTAAAATTTCCTAAGTGGTGAATGATGAAGGTGTCTCTTGTTACGGATAATAAGGTGAGTTTTGGGGAGGCAGGCCAAGAGGAGGGCTGGTTGCCAGGGGGATGAAACATGTGATTATAAGATGGACTTCCAGTCCCACCTTGATCTGCAAGCTGATGAAAGGGTTTGGCGGTCTGGTTCAATAGCCAGTGAATTAATCAATCATGCCTTTGTGATAAAGCTGCCATCAAAACCCCAAAGAAGAGGTCTTCAGGAAGCTAAATTGATGAATACATGGAGACTGAGGGAAAATGGTCCCCCAAGTGTTATGGCACTCTTAGTTTTTTTCTCCCTGTCCCAGAGTACCCATTAGGAGCCCTGGAGAGGGCTGGGACATCTGTGCCTTTTCTCCTACCTTACCCCATGTATCTCTGCATCTGAGTTATGAGCAACATCCTTTGTTATAAATCAATGATCTAGGGAGTGAATGGATTTCCTGAATTCTGTGACCCATTCTACCAAATTAGTGGGACTGTCCAGTTAAATGACCCTGAGGAGGGTGTCCCGGGAACCTTTGATTTCTAGCTCATCAGTCAGAAACATAGATAATCTGGCTTGCAATGGGCACCTGAAGTCCAAAGATAAGGAAATGGCACCTCCCATCTGTAGCTGGTTGGTCAGAAGACTAGGTAACTGCCTGGGCTTATAGTGGGCATCTAAGCAAGGGGACTCTTGGGAGACTGGGTCCTTAAGCTCTGGAAACTGACACTATCTCCTGGCAGATGGTGACAGAATTGAATTGCATTCTGAGACACCCTGATGTCACCCCAGTATTGCTAGCTGGTATGGGGAACACTCCATGAACTTCCATTGCAAACTGGCTGCAGGACACCTCTGCCCAAACAGAGATTTGATTCTAGTGTTGAAATTTTAATTTTTGGTTCCAGGCTGGTGTACTAGGTATTATTACATTCCTAGCATCTGACTTCAGTTCTCACTGGGACCCTAGTCCTCAGCCATAGTAGTAAGTGGCTGCTTAAGGCATCAGTTCTGAGATTCTATCTCACATGACCCTGAGAACATGCAAACAATGTTCTTTGTAAGTAGACAAGACAAGTCCTTCCAGAACTCAGTAATGAGAATGAAGTCTGGACTCCAGGATGAGCACAGTCATACACTTCCACCTTGATTCTTTGTTCTTTTTAACCAGACTGAGAAATGCAGTGCTTAAAGGCAGAACTTTTCATGGTACTCAGTGTGATGGCACTTTTAGCTTTTTCTCCACTGTCCCAGAGTACCCATTAGGAGCCCAAGAGAAGAGAGAGAATTCAGTGAACATACAACTAGCATTTATGGGACTCTCTTCCCTTCCCCAGGTGTTCAGTCTGGCCCTCCAGCAGTCTTAATGATTAATAGATCATCCTGAAGAACTAGCAGAAGAAAACTGCAGTCCTAGGTATGAAGGACTTATGTCCAAAAAAGCCTCTGTCCAAGTGTTACAGGGAAGGGTGAAGGGCACCCCAGAATCCCCAAACCTGCCTGCTTTAAAAAGGTTCTGCCACCTGCCACATCAAGACCAAACCTTTAATGGAAAGGAACTTTAATATAATCAGTGTGCAATAAAGAGAAGGAAAAGAAAATGTTTTCTAAATCAAGCACCCAAAGTCACCCATCCCCTCATGGGTAAATGTCCAGACAAACAGGGTTGGCCCAAAGCAGGACCAGTGAGGCCCGAAAGCCTGTCACAATCTAAGGCACCTCCTGGTGGGGACCCATAGGAAAGGGGCAGAAATGGCCAGGCAATTCTGGAAGGAAAATAGCAAAATCAAAATTAAGATCAAAGCGGCCATTGTCAGCCTCCCCACAGGTCTCTCACCCACGTCTGTTTCAACCAGTCCCGGACCAGAAGCAAGTGCAACTTCTTCACATGTCTCTCTGCTCCCTGTGCCTCCTCCAGGTCTCCTTCTGGCTCCCCATCCTGCTTCCTTCCTTCCCCAGTCTCCTCTCCAGCTTCTCCTCCTCCCTGCTCAGCTCCACCCTCCCTTGGATGGGGCAGGGAACCCCCCGTTACACAAGATGTCTTATTCTGATTTTGTAGTTACGTCATTATAATTTTATTTGCAATTTATCATTATAATTTTGAAGTGACATGATTATAAAATATTGAAATACCCACCCTTAATATTTATACATAACAGAGTATTTTGCAGTATTTTGTATTTATACATAACAGAGTATTTTGCAAAATATTTTTAAATCCTCACGTTGAATAGGAAATTTAAAACTATTTATGTTTTCAATAATTGACAGGAAGGAATGAAAACTTCCTGTCCAAGGTATTTTCTTGTCCAAGGAGTATAGCACTAAGTCCATAATTTTCTCCATATTGTATTTTACAACTGAGAACATTAATATCTGGGAGAGTTTATAAGAAGTAAGTGAGAAAGCCAGATCTCAATTTCCAAGATTTTTTTTCTCAGTTTTGGGACCATTTTGGAACTCCAATTGATACTCAGACTTTCCTCCCCCCCAAAAAAAATATGATGATTAAGCATTGATAACCAACTCTCTGAAACTGTCATTACATTGTTCACTTTCTTGAACTAAACAGCAGAACTCCAACTGGCCTTTCAGTCCGAACAGCCCATAAATGTTCTTATCTCTGCAGCAAGAATTTCAAGTATAGTCCAATCTCTGTCTAGTGCTGACATTCTGAAATGTCTCTGGTCTGACCCTGACTTGAGTATATTTTCATAGGGTCTGAAAAGCCTCCTGGAAAAGTTTTCATCACCAGGGAAGAAGGAAGCAGGTCTGTCACACTTAGAACAAAGCCTTTGTCATTGAAAGATAATAAGAATTTTCATTGTCACATAGTGCCTGTCACTCAACTCTATCTCCAGTCTGGATGCATGTCTAGAGAGAGAAAATCCTAACTAGGAGCTGAAAATGTAGTTCCACAAAAAAGGTCTGAAAATGTTGGTGCTCAGGTAGTGCCGCGTGGAGACCCCTCTGAGGAATTGAAACACAAAGACAAGGAGCTTTCTATCGTCTCTTCCTCTATGGGTCCTTGGTGTATTGGCTGTGATGCCTGTGGGAGCAGTGAGAGTCTTCTGGAAGATTATGCTTCCCAAAGGGAAATCTTTGGAATCTAATGGAGTGATAGCGCAGAATGCTTGAGGCTGCCCTTTGGGTTTTCTAGAAATACTTGGCATGAATATTGCAAGAGCTGGGGTACTTGAATCTATAAGGGAACAAAAGTCAATGAAACGTATTTCTAATAATTATATGTATTTTATTATTATTATTATAAATTAGAAGTTTTAGCTATAAAGAATGGCTTTGTCTGTACCCACACTGGAAGTTCCTGGGAAATGCACATTAAATCTTACCCTGCCTTTTATTCATAGTTTATGGGACTATGGAGGGTGGAATAGGGATGAGTTAAGACCTCTAAGTTGATAATGCATTCCCAAGCAACAATATGTTGTTCAATTGTAACGGATTAAATATACACACAGCTGTCCACACTCACTAATTGTCGATGTAATTTCAGGGTTTTTTGACAACTTCCCTTTTCTGTGACCATTTCTTCTACTAAGGTTTTAGCCAATTGTAGAATTAAAAACAAAATGTAAATATAACAGTAAAGCAATAGGTGGGAACTTAAGTCAACACATTCAATCTTCTGCTAATCGAGTGTCAAGTAAATCAGTAAATACTTTTACTTGTTATTACTTACCTAAGTAGGAGAAATTATATAATCAGAGTATTCCAGGCATATATACATGTGTGTTGTGTGAGTGTGTATATGGATAATAGGTACATATGTTATATTTATATATGTGTCTATACAAAATTATGTATTTTGCATGTACTTTTTTTAAAGATTTATTTATTTATTATACAAGCACTGGGTACAGTCAGAAGTGCGGGAGGGTGAGAGAATTCACCAGAGCCAGAGCTGGAAACAGAACAGGAAGACTAACGAAATACACTGCTTAGGGGAGCAGCGGGCATGATAGGAGAGGTCGATCGCACCATATGGGACCCTTGCTGGCAGCCGGGGATCGAACTGGCGCTGCAGAGGCCACAGGCAGCTTCGCAGCCCAGTGCTCAACCGCTGCGCCACCAGGGGAGACCCCTGCATGTACATGTTTAAATATATATTATATGTATATGCATTTCCATTTTAATAAGCTTTTTTAAAGATTTATTTATTTATTTATACAAGCACTGGGTACAGTCAGAAGCATGGGAGGGTGAAAGAATTCACTAGAGCCAGAGCGGGGAGCAGAACAGGCAGATTGACAAAGTACACTGCCTGAGGGGAGCAGCGGGCGCAGCAGGAGAGGTCTGGGTGCCATGTGGGACCCTCGCCGGCGGCCGGGGATCCAACCAACACTGTAGAGGCTTCGGGCAACTTCACAGCCCAGTGCTCAACCACTTTGCCACCAGGGAGGCCCTTTAATAAGCATTTTTTAATCATATGCTCTATTTCCTGTACCATTTCTGGAAGAGTGATTGCACGCGGCTATTCAGAATATTTCCATGGACTGTTGTTGTCAGGACTTTTGTTTTATTTTTATTTTTGATAGATGTGCCACTTCTGTCCTAGATTTAATGGGGACAGGGGTTTTTTTCTGAGGTAGAGCAAGAATTTAGCACCATGCTGCAACCTGCTTCCCCCTACCCATCTAGCAATTCTGAAAAACAGCTGTGCATATTCCAGAACCAGTCCAACTCCTATCTTATTTGTTTATCTCACACTGGAGGCCACTAGTTTTAAAAGACTTCTATGTTACCTGACAGGAGGTTAGGGACTGGTGGTTCTTGTTCAACAAATTGGCCAAATCTTGTTACCTCTACCTGTAAATTCCTGCCCCTTTTGTTAAACAAACTGGCCATATCTCATTCCATCTGTAAACCCCATATGTATAGATGTGTGCACGTGTGTGTACATACAGCCTCAACACTCAAGATGCACATTTCTATTTTGAAATCTGCCTGCACCCTTTCTTGAGCGAGTATTCTCACCTACAAGAAAGCCCCATTTCTAACTCACCTACACAGACTCCCACACGAATTCTTTCCTGAAAGAAGTCAGGAACCTCAGGTTCATGTGGGAGTCTGTGTAGGTGATCAAAACGAGGGCGGGAAGAGCACAAAGGACTGCGGTGATGGAGCATGGGTGTATTGATGGTGGAAATTCTGTGGGGACTACACCTGAGAAAAGAAAGCAAATACTGGGGAAAAAAAAAAAGAACAATGATGTAAAATCTATATAAATAAATAATTTAAAAAAAGAACCTCAGGGTCCCCTAAACACCCCTGGATCTCACCTGTTCCACCATTTTTTTAAAGATCATAATCTATCAACTTAAAAATTTTTAACATTTTCAGAAATGTCAGAGGAGGAGGTATAGAGGTCATGGACTTGTTTAGAGAATATAGCTTTAGATATTTTTAAAATGAAAAATAGTTCTGGGCTTTTACACAAGTATCAGGTAAAATTACAATGGACAAGGTGACACTGGCTCAGCATAGGCACATTAATCAAAACCAAGTCAAAGTAACTTCTAGGTTATGTGGTCTTTTTTCCAGTTTCACAGAAAAGGCATTAGAATAAGGACCCAGGTATTTATAGGGGACAGAAAAAGATAGTTTTGCTCTAGAGTCAAAAGTAAAAATATGTAGGTCAAATTAGAGAGTAAGATCATTTAAAATAGTCTGAATTTTTCAGATTGGACTTCAAGTTATTGGAGAGTTGGTAGGGGCCTAATTGATCTAAGGTGGACAGATACTAGAGTTCTCTGTCTCTGAAGACAGAAAAAAAGAGCAATCAGTGAAAAGGGAAATAGAATATTTGCAGACAAAACAGATTCTGATACATACCCATTAAACATTTATTAGTTTTTTTGTAATTTTATGACACAGTAAAATTGGTTAATATTGGCAAGTGAGCATTTAATAGCATTTAAAGTGTGCATAATGTCTTTTCCATTAGTTAGTAAATATTGATCTGAAGTCTGATACTTTGCTTTTCTAAGACTTAGATTCTCATCTGTAAAATGGGGAAAACTAGTCTTGAAATATCTTAGAATTGGGAGGATTAAATCAGAAAGGGTGCACACAAGTTCTATACGAATGCAAAATATCTTTAGTGAAAACCACATTTAAGAAACATAAAGGTCCAGAACCTTCCTGGGAAGTACAAGTGAAGAAGGAAGAGGTGGGGGGGAGGAGAGAAGCAAAGAGAAAGAGAAGGAAGGGAACGAGGGGGAAAGAAAAAATTAGCTTATCTTGTGTAGAACATGTCTTCCCTTTAAAAAAAAAACAACAGATTTAAGTTGAGTTTTATTAGATTGGGTCTCATGTAGAAACACAATAATGAATTCCTATTTGAAACTTAAATAAAATATAAGAAAATTCTACTAATTCACTTGCCATACAATTTAGACTTTTTAAAGGTAAATTGTTTAATATTGAGTAAAATAACACATTTTCTCTTCTAAGTACTAAGCAATGCCTTCATTTCCTTCATTTCTTTTTTTTTTTAAGATTTATTTATTTATACAAGAACTGGGGTACAGGCCAGTTGTGCAGGAGGGTGAGAGGATTCACCAGAGACAGAGCGGGGAACAGAACAGGCAGACAGACCAAACACTGCTGAGGGGAGCAGCGGGTGAGAGAGGAGAGGTCTGCTGCGCTATGTGGGACCCTGGCTGCTGGCCGGCCGGGATCCAATCTGCACTGCAGAGGCTGCGGACAGCTTCACAGTGCGGTGCTCAACCTGTGATACCAGGGAGGCCCTCCTTCATTTTTTTTTTCCCTTTTAATTGAAGTAACACTGCATTATAATATTATATATGTTCCAGGTGTGCATCATTAACAGTCAACATTTAGAGAATTTAAAATTTTCAAAGCAAGCAGAGGAAAAGCTGTTTTAAAGCCTTATTTTATTCTACGAATGTATCATGTGACGAAAATTAGTAATTTATATAGATAAGGTTACAGGTGAAGTAGAAGCTTAAACCTCTTGAGAATAATGTTTCCAAGATGTCTCCTGGCCCATTAGTAATATTATTTACATATAAATAATTGACACCTTATTGTAAATGATTTTGATCTGTTCATCAAGCAGGTCCCAAAACACTGCTGGTAAGGAGTGTTTTATTTGACTAGTTCCAGTTATTGCATTAATTAAAATTTAATTGGACAACCAAGTTCAATTTCAATTAATTAATTAATGAACATAGTAAAAAAAAACAATGTAAAAAACAGTGCAATTTTATAAGTAAGACTGCCGGTATCAGATTAGACTCTCCAGGAAATGTGAGTTGCATTTAATTTCATATTCTGGCCCTTTAATTCTCAAATATTTCACATTTGGAACACTTTAATTTCCTATTCTTTAACTTTTCCAAATCACAATACTGACATGCTTGTCAATTGATACCCAAATTCAAGTCAGGTTTGTTCAGTTTAGCAGCTGACCATGAATATTTGAACTTCCCCAAAATTTGTCATTTAGGTTGAAACTGTGATTTCCCAGTCATAGCTCTGTTTTTAAAACACACACAGAAAAACCCTAAACCAATAGGAGGAACTTGATGAATTTCTTTGAGCTTCTATTTAACGTTGTGTTTCCCTTTTATATGAAGAAAATGGCCTCATTACAGATAGTTGCTTATACTTCCCAGCAAAAAGCTCTCACTGACATTTTGCTTGGTCATAGTGAGAAGAGAGGTAAAGCAGAGAAAAACGATTTTCTTCCAGTGAGTAGATGCTCAACCAAAGGGAAAAAATTGTAGAAGCAGAGCTCAGGGTTGGGGTACCCAGAATTTTGGGACACCTCCAAATGTGTTGTAGAATGAAATGCAGTAGAACAAATAAAACAATTGAGCGACTTTGGAAAGTTTTAGAAAGTATTTATGGAGGGTCAGTTCCTGTGCTGGGACATATTTAGGGGTGTTCTATGCTAGGACAGAAACACTGGCTTTCATTTTCAAATTTTGCTCTCACATCTAGCAGCCATGACCATACCTGATACACTTTGTAGTTCTGATAAATGCTTGATCAAGTAATAAATAATTTTAAAGTCATTATGGAACAGGGTGGTCCCCAGGGAAAGGGGAAGTTCCAGGTTCCCGGCCCCACCCAAGGGAGATGGAACTGAGCAGGGAGGAGGAGAAGCTGGAGAGGAGACTCGGGAAGGAAGGAAGTAGGATGGGGAGCCAGAAAGAGACCTGGAGGAGGCATGTGGAGCAGAGAGACATGTGAAGAAGCTGCACTTTCCTCTTGGTCCTGGACTGCTTGAAACAGACGTGGGTGAGAGACCCGTGGGGAGGTTAAAATGGCAGCTTTGATCTTAATTTTGATTTTGCTCTTTTCCTTCCAGACTTGTCCGGCCTCTTCTGTCCCTTTTCTATGGGTCCCCACCAGGAGGGGCCTTAGACTTGTGACAGGTTTTTGGGCCTCAGTGGCCCTGCTTTGGGCATTTACCCAATTATCCAGGAGGAGATGGGTAATTTTGGGTGTTTAATAGGAAACTATTTTAACTATATTCTTTCTCTTCTCTCTGTTGCACACTAATTGTATTAAGGTTCTTTTTATGCAGTGGGTGGCAGGACCCATTTAGAGTGGGCAGATTTAGGGGTTCGGAGTGCCTCTTACCCTGCCCTGCAACAACTACAGAGAAAAGCTTTGCTCTTGAGGTCTGACTTGGCAGTCATCATTGTTTTATTTCTTTTTGCCTATTCACAAATCCTGTTGCTTCAATAAGTGGACTCTGGAAACCATTTAAGTTATTACATTGTTAATTCTTATATTTTATTTAACCAAGATAAAAGGAGATTCATAGGGAATAAAGACTGATTGGCATGAAGGTTTAACTGTATTCTATATGAGTCTGAAATTGAGGAGGCACTTGTGAAGTCTGGAAGCGCAGAATCTGATATTTCATTAACATTTCCTGGCAGCTTTCAAAATGTTGCCCAGGGAACCATCCAGAATTCCTGCTATGGCTAATTTAAAAACTGCCAAAGCCAATGGACATTCCATTAAAGTTAGAAAATAAACATCAGTTCAACAGGATGATTTTCAAGATTTCAACAGTTGTGATGGACTAGGTGATTTGGACCAGACCAGACAACAAGAGAAGACATATATAGTTAAACATCATCTGCTGGAAGGTTTGGAGACAAAACAGACAATAAGAAATATCCATCCAGGGCCTTCCTGGTGGAGCAGGGGTTAGAGTCTCAGCACTATCAAGGTATCACCAGCCACGGGGGCCTGAGTTCCATCCCTGGCCAGGGGGCTGATCCACATGATGCAGCAGAATTCTCCTGTCTCACACACTGCTCTCCTCAGCAGTGGATTTCAGTCAATCTGCCTGTTCTGCTCCCCACTCTGTCTCTGGTGAATCCTCTCAACCCCCACACCTCTGGCCTACACCCAGTTCTTGTATGCATAAATAAATAATAATAAATCTTTAAAGAAAAAGAAATATCAAGCCAACATTGAAGAAAGGACTCCTCCCTAGTAGTTAGTTTTGCTCTGGGGATATTTGTTGATCCTGGTGAGGCACTAAAAAAGGAAAAAGAATTTTCACAATTTTTAGTGGATAAGAAACAAAAGATAGAGTTTAGTAAATCACCTGCATCTTGGATTAGGAACCCAAGTGTCTATACCTGAGGAGAAAGGGTGACCTGAAGTCTCTATTTGACTGTAGCCTGGTCTCAAAACATCCTGTTCACACAGAAAATCTCATTCTAAAATAGTACTAAAACAAATCCTGAATGTTGATGCCTCAGATACATGTGGATATAAATAAAAATTTGCCCAGAGGAATAGAATATTGCCCTATGCCTTAAGTTATTTTTTTAAGACTTATTTATTTTTGCATAGAAGAACTGGGATGTAGGCCAGTGGGATGGGGGGTGAGATATTCCCCAGAGACAGAGTGGGAAGCAGAACAGGTGGATCTACTGAAATCCACTGCTGAGGGGAGCAGTGGGTAAGATGGGAAAGGTCTGCTGCACCCTATGTGGGTCAGCAACCTGGCCAGGAATCAAACTCAGTCTAATGCTGAGACTTAAACCCTACACCACCAGGGCTGGCAGTGCCACCTGCAGAGCAAGTAGGACCAGGATCTGCAAGGATCTGCAAGGATCTGGCGCCCGGCCCTCCAGGACACCTGCAGCCGTCCAGGGGTCCCTTAGTTCCCTGCTGCCTCCCCAGGGTGGTCAGTCTTTGTGACACCAACTACACTAAGGTCCCAGGCACACTTGGAGGAACAGCAAGGGCCACGTGAAGCCCTCTGCAAGCCTCAGGGGAGCGGGCCAAGAAGGGCTCTGGGAAGACTGAGACACGACTCTCGTTTTTTGTCCTCAGCCTTCATCTCCTTTGGCTTTTGCATTTGATGGGGAGAAGAGGGAAGGGGAGAGGCCCTAGCCAGCCCCAAGGAGGCTTTCCTATCGCTAGAAGCTTTTGCCTGTCATCCTGCACCTCTTCTGGGGTTTGAAGAAGGAACTGCTCTCTTCACCCCCACCCACCCAGCCACGACCTGCACATCCCTCTCCTCTGCTCCAGAAAAAGGAAATCCTTTGCATATCTGAGAAAGAGCCCCCAAGGTGAAGAGTCCCAGGGGTCTGAAAGCCAAGTGTTTTCAGCCTCCCTTGGGTTCCCGTTTCTGGAGCTGGCTTTGCTGATGTTGTCAACTCCTGCAACAGTGCTCTGGCTTTGTTGTACAGCAGGAAGTAAGAATTGCATGCTCAAGCCCACCTTTGTCCTATGAGGTTCCTCTAACCTTGAAACGTGCCATGTGACCAAATATTGACTGCTAAAAGGAGACTTCTGGGTAGCGCACACCTTGTTTTGCTGTGACAGGTGAGGCCTGACATAGGGTAAGAAGTGAAATGTGGAAACCTTGCCATTCTGTGGTCAAACCCAGGGTCCACCCCACTTCTGGCTGTTCCATGGGGAGTGGGAAAGCAAGGTCAAGTAGTGTAAAGATTGAGTGTTCCTGTGCCCATTCTTAGCTCAGGTGTGACCTTGAAGAAGTTACACTGGGTGTGATACCTGCGAAGCAAATTGCTTGCTCCCTTACGGTGTGTGTAATGTAACGATCCCAAACTGGGTAGGTTTATCACGGGGTCAAACAGCCATTTTGGTGTTTTAGCTGTTTTCATGTTCTCCACTGTGCTTCACCATACTTCACTGTTAAAAGCCCCATTTCAGCCCAGGTTAATCCCACCTATGTATGCCCATGCCCTACTCTAGGTGCCCGCCATCAGGCATACATTCAGGACCATAGGGATCCATCATCCATACTAATGGTGGGAGGGCAGAGAACCTTACAATCATTTACCCTACAGTGTGTCACACTTTATTATTATTATTTTATTATTATTATTAGCTGATTAAAATACACTGCTAGCAAAGCCAACTTCATCCAAGGGATGGTATGCTTTTCACGTGACCATCCCTTTACCAGCCAACCCCACTGCTAACTGCCACCCAGAAAAAAAAGCTGGGAGTTTTAGTTACCTAAAAAAACAAACAAACAAACAAAAAAACCCCTAGGAATATTCAGGAGCTTCAGATATTGTTTCAGATTACCAAGTATTGTCAGATACCTTGGATTTCAAAATCATGAAAAATAATTTAAAATTAATTTCATGTTAACAAAGAGTGTTGAGTCCTGTTCTAGATAAATGCCATTAAACACCAATAGGACTGCAACAGGGTGGTCCCCAGGAAAGGGGGAGGTTCCCTGCCCCACCCAAGGGAGGGTAGAGCTGAGCAGGAAGAGGAGAAGCTGCAGAAGAGACTGAGGAAGGAAGCAGGATGGAGCCAGGAGACCTGGAGGAGGCGCATGGAGCCTAGAGACACGTGAAGAAACTGCGCTTGTCTTTTGGTCGTGGACTGGGTGACACAGATGTGGGTGAGACCCATGGGGAGGTGACCATGGCAGCTTTTATCTTGATGTTGATTTTGCTCTTTTCCTTCTGGGCTTGTCTGGTTATTTCTGACCCTTTGCTGTGGGTCCCCACTGGAAGATGCTTTAGACTTGTGGCAGGCTTTGGGGCCTTGCTCTGGGCCAATCCCATTTGGATGAACTTTTACCCACGAGGGGACGGGTAACTTTGGGTGCTTCATTTAGAAACTAGACTCTTTGCCTTACCTGTATTGTTTCCTAGTTTTATTAAAGTTCCTTCCCATTAAAGTCTTGTATGTTTTGTGCTGATGCGGCGGATGGCAGAACCCATTTAGAATAGGCAGGTTTGCAGGGTTTGGGCTGACCCTCTCCCTGGCCTATAACAGATTAAGTTCCTGCTTTCAGGGAATTTACATCGTAGTCATAGAAAATATTTTTGCTATTTTTTTTGTTCTATTTATTTTTATTTTATTTTTTCATTTGCTTTGTTCTTATTTTATTTTGCCTTATTTATTTTATTGGTTTATTTAAGGAATTTTGTGGAGGGACTTTAGGCACTGAGGATAAAGTAGGAAAAAAAAAAGAAAAAGATAAGATATAGTCTATTCTCATTAAGTTTCCATGAATGTACGGTCGAAGGCATTTATCAAAGAATGGCAATAATTAGTGTAAAACTAGCCTATCCTTCTATGAAGAGAGGCAAAGACTGTTACAAGAATTATAGTCAGAGTCGCCCCAGTTCAGGGAGTGAAAAAATTACAAACAAAAGTAGACCATAGATTGGGCTGTAGAAGAGTGCAGAATTTTACTGGCATGATCTTCTAAAATGAAAACTTAGTAAGTGTCTCAGTGACATCAAACCTTTCAAATGTCTATATTTCTACAAGATAAGATCTGTATAACAGGCTAATTAAAAGGACTTAATCACAGTGCAACCAATTTATAACTCAGATGTAGAAATAAATTCAAACTAGCCAGAGTTAAAATTTCAGTTTGACATCCATTCAAAGTTCGGGATCCCCTACAGCAGGAAGAGGGTAGAGGATCGTGGCCTATTCCTTTATCTTCTTCTGCTCATTCTGTTGCTTCTAGTTTTAGAATGTGGACTAGGGAAAGGGACTAAGAAAAAAATTGGAGGAAGAGTCATTTATCAGATAAGACTATCCACTAGTCTCTTACCACCCATGCCTTCCAGGGGTAACACCCAAATTCCAGCTCCCTTGCATAACATGACTGTGGGCTGTTTGGAGAGATCTCAACAGTGGACACAGTACGGTGGATGAAGTGTTCTCTGGCAAGCCCGTGTTGGAAAATTCCAAACCCCTTTGACCCCACTGCTCAACAGCTCTTTCCCAGTAACTCAAAGCACTGTGCGTCTTATCCCTGAACCCCTCTTACCCTGGGGGGCAGCTCTTCCTAGGGTGAGACACGTGGCCAAAAACATCCAGGGAGAGGAAATTTCTCTGCTGCTCCCCTCATTCCCAGGCGTATGCTCTGCTTCAGGGTTCTACCAGCTTCTCACTGATACTGTTGTGGTTTTTTGGAGTCTATGGATGTAGAGTGCAGGGTTCTTGGGTTCACTCTGGGAAAGGTGTCACCAGAGCTCCTATTTCAGTGACACACATGAGTTTCCCAGGTGAGTTTCTCCACCAGACAGAGACGTTAGTTATATTTAAAGAACAACTTTATTAGGGAGAGGGACAGAAGAATGAAGGACACAGGCGAGCAGGAAGACCTGCCCCGAAAGGGACAGGTTTGCTAGGATAGGCCTGCATTGTTGCAGGCAGGTGGCCTTGAGGAGAGCGGCCTCCACTGAGGGAGGTCAGTGAAGAGAAGCCCAGGCATGGTGCAGGTCACGGGCAGCCAGAAAGCTGCTGCCCTGCAGAGAGAGTTGGTGAAGAGAAGCACCTTCAAAGGCACAGGTGGGCAGACGGGTGCTGCCCTGAGCCAGTGCAGAGACTGCACTGATATACTCTTCTGTTTGGGAGGGGTCACTCCTTGTGAGTAGCCAGTTAGTTGCTGATTTTGGACAAGTGTGTAGAATTTGAAAGGGACGGGAGATTCTACAGTGGGCTCAATCTCCATATCTTTACCTGTGGATTTGCCCTCGGATACCGGCTTGGATGTTATGCTTTGGATGTTAAGCTTTGTAATCTAGGCTTCTGTGCCTGAGGATCATAGTCTGCGCCTAAGGATACTAGTATCTGCAACTGTGTCCTCTGCACCTAAGGATCTTAATTTCCATAGCTGTGTCAGTGGCTATGCTAATCTCTTCTACTCCCACCTCCTTGTGTGAGCCAAGTTTCTGGTCTTGTGGCACTTCCTTTTTCAGTTTTTTCTTCTATTCTTGTCCTCCCTCAATACCAGACAGCAAGGGGCACAAAAACTGGCCAAGGGCAGCGACCAGTAGTTTACCAGCCACTGTCTGAGTTCTTCACCCATGCACACAATTGCTAGACCCTCAGGTTCAGATAACAACACTAATGAGGTTTATTTAACAGTCATGAGAAAACAAAGAATCATTGAGGCCACAAATGACTGATTACCTTACACAAAGCCATGTCCAGTGTTTTATTTTTATTTATTTATTTATTTATTTATTTTGTTTGTTTGTTTTTAAAGATTTATTTATTTATGCATACAAGAGCTGGGGTACAGGCCTGATATGTGGGGAACACCCAGGCAGACTGACTGAAACACACTGCTGAGGGGAGCAGCAGGTGAGACAGGAGAGGTCTGCTGCGCCATGTGGGTTGCTCCCTGGCCAGCCAGGGATCGAACTCATGCTTCAGAGAATGAGGATTGCTCCATAGTGCAGTGCTTAATCCCTTGTGCCACCAGGGAGGCCCGAGATTTATTTTTATTTATACAAAAACGGGTACAGGCCAGAGGCATGGGAGGGGAAGAGGATTCACCAAAGACAGAGCAGGGAGGAGAATAGGCAGACTGAAGACACTGCTGAGGGGAGCAGTGTTAGAGACAGTAGAGGTCTAGTGCACCACGTGGGTATCTCCCTGGCCAGCTAGGAATCAAACCTGTGCTGCAGAGGCTGCGGACAACCCCACAGCATTGTGCTTAAACTGCTGCGCCACCTGGGAGGCCCCGTGTCCAGTGTTTTAAAGGCTAAAAGGCTCCAAAGGAGTCCTCATCCCCTCACTAAGGGCCTGGAGCACATGGCAGCCAGACTATAGGCTGGGATCCCACTCACAACACAGCAGAAGCCAAAAGAGGAGATGCTCCCAGTGCTGCCAAGATGCCCTAGTGCAGCACCAGACAAGAGAAACTCTGATCAGCAGCTGCAGCAGCCCAATGACCCGACAAATGGTCAAACTCACAGCTCAGTCTTCGCCTTTTCTGACAGGACTTAACAGTAGCAAAACCAGGAACAGTTTCAGGCTGCTTGCAAAGACTCCAAAATTTTCCTCTCTGAGATTGGCTGCTGGAGGCCTCCACCTTCAGAGGTGGGGTAAGGATTGACTGACCCTGGAATCTCTGAAGATATGAAAACACAGAAACCCCAAAAGCTGAATCCAGGAGGCTACAGCTGCAGTCCCTTGTATTTCTTATCAGAGTCTCCACCCCCACCTGTGCTTTGTATTTCATCTGGGGCTCTCCATCCTCACCTGCACCCACCTACAAAAGTCTTTGGCTTCAGCCTGTTACATCACCTTCAGGATCCCTGCTCAGGAAATACATAGAGCTTCCAGGTGGATGTAGATTTCCCCAGGATCTCTCCACACTAGTAGGTCTACTGGGAAGGACTTGATAATTTCTATACTTGAACAAGAAAAATGTAGTGGTAAAGAGGGCCGGAGATCCCGCAAATACCCACAAGGGAGGGCTTTTCTGGTGCTAAACAGCTAAGAAGCCGTTGTCATGGCCATCCTGGAAGCAGAGGGGAGAGTTTTAGGACCTGCAAGTTAGAAAGTTTGGGAAGTGAGAGAGAACAGGATATATTGACGAACACAACGAGAGCTTGCTGGTGCTTGGTCTTTTCTCTTGACTGGCACATGGGAAGGGTCAAGACCCAAGTGAGGATGCCTCACGTCCCGCCCTGGACCAACCAAGGAGATGCCCCTTCCTGGATTGTCTGAACATCAGTTTTGGTGACAGCACTTCCTGTAAGCAAAAGCAATGTCAACATCGCTGAATATGAGAAAAGTTATTCTAAATGTTAAGTGCCGAATTTTTCACCCAGGAAGAGTGATGAATTATTGAAAAGCACTCGGCTTGGATTCTTTCCCTCCCTGCAACACATATTTTCTCAGAGCATTTAATGCATAGGAGCCAGGAAACTTTGCCAAATGTTATGTATAGAAAATGTTCTCAACATCTTCAGAGTCAAGTCAGCAAAAGAGGTGATTGAATATTTACATAATTAGAAAGTATGGTCAGAATTTAGAATAAATCATTTGGGGCACTGTCGCCACAGAGAGCCCTGAAGTGCCCACCATTAATGGGAAGGGAAGAATGTCCTCAAATTGCACACCAAACTCCAGCTGTAATAATTACTGCATCCTTGGTCAACAACCTGGCCAATTTTAAATCAGAGACAAGCCCTCCTTTGCAGGTATTCATGCCTATCATTGGATTAGCATTTACAAACACAACTGAGTTCTTACTGCTCTCTGGTGAGGCATGAACTATTTTAATTTTTTCAGTTTGGAGGTGGAAAAATTTGCAAGAGTCACTTTAAAGATTTTTTTTTAATAATTGCACAAAAAATATGGGATAAAGTAGAAAATTGAACTTCGTCCTAGGCTCTGGTTGAGAGGACAATACTCATTTCCAACTTCCCGGAGGTTTGAATTCCAGCCATTGTGGGAGACTGACAAACCTTATCTAAATTGCCATTTTTCAAAAGCTGGCTGCAAATGTGGTAGGGGAAATTGTCCCCCTCCCAACTGTCACCCTTATATAAATAGAACATACTCTCATTAGGATTTCATTTTAGATTCATTGGAAAGGACTCGAGTTTCACTTCTGAAGTTTCTATCTAACCAGGTATAAAGAATACCCACGGGGAATTAGAAAACATTTAAAAAAGAAACGAAAGACTGTTTCCAACCAGGTGTCATTAAAATCAGCTTCTCTTTTTCTTTTCACATATTCTTTTGAACAGGGAGAGCAAATGGTTTTCAACTTCTCATGGCCATCGTTCTCTTCTCGGGAGAAGGCAAGATGCATCAGTTTAAATTAGAAAGATGGAATAACTGGAAAGAATCTTTATCTAGTTTAACCCTCTCTCTTTAAGAACTGTTGCCCAAGGGGCTGAAGAACTTGCCCTGGTGACATTGTAAAAATCATTGTCCCAAAATTACATATGATTTTGAGATCCAGATTTGAAGTCTTCTGTTCAAAATGAAATATTTAAGCTCTTAAGGGCTGAATTAAATTTTAAAACCTCCCAGTCCTAGCTTGATGCAGTATCATGGTGTCCTTGAAGTCAAATAATGCCCCCAAGAGATCACGTTTGCAGTGGGGTTGGCTTAATAAATATTAACTATTATTAAGAAATAACTTTGAGCTGCCAGTAAATATTTGACAGCTCTTGTGTGCTCCCGTGTTTCTGATATAAAGGCCCTCCAAAGCTCAGGGCCTCAGAAAGAGTAGTTGTTTAGCTATCAGGACATGAGATTTAAGGACAGAGAGAATGTGTGATAATCCTGGACTTTGAAGCAAGAGCATCTGCCCCCTCAAACATTTGCTGGCTACTTTAAGGATAACTGAGAGGTTGGCTTGAAGGACATAGCCAAGAACTTCCCTAGGGGTGAAGCAATCAAAAGTGGCTGAGCTGGGCCTCCCTGGTGGCTCAAGGGGTTAAGACCCAACCTATGAAGCATCCACAGCCACTGCAGCACGAGTTCGATCCCTGGCCAGGTATCTGACCCACATGGAGCGGCAGACCTCTCCTTACTCGCCCGCTGCTCCCCTCAAGCAGTGTGCTTCAGTCGATCTGCCTGTTCTGTTCCCTACTCTGTCTCTAGTGAATTTTCTCACCCCCCCACACCTCTGGGCTGTATCCTAGTTCATAAATAAATAAAATCTTAAAAAAAAAAAGTGGCTGAGCACACAAATGCTCAGTAATGTTGCAGGGTAAGATGAGGGGCACCTCAGGACCCCCAAACCTGCCTACTTTGAATGGTTTCTGCCATCCACACCACCAACACAAAAAATACTCTAGTGCATAATGTCTTCAATAGAAAATAACTTTAATAAAATTAGTGTGCAATAGAGAAGACAAGAGAAAAATATAGTTAAACACCCAAAATACAGTTAAAAAAATATAGTTAAACACCCAATTAAACACCCAAAATGACTCATCCCCTGATGTGTAAATGCCCAGGCAAGCAGGGTTGGCCCAAAGCAGGACCACTGAGCCCCAAAAGTTTGCCACAAGTCTAAGGAACCATTTGGTGGGAACCCACAGGAAAGGGGCAGAAGGGGCCAGGCAAATCTGGAAGGAAAAGGGAAAAATCAAAACCCAAGTCAAGATAAGGGCTACCACTGTCAGCCTCCCCACGGGTTTCTCACTCACATCTCTGTCTCTTCCAAGATTCTCCTCCATGTCCCCCAAGTCCCTGGTGCAAGTGCAAGACTGAAAAGCAAGCATGGCTTCTGCTCCACGTGCCTCCTTCAGTCTCCATCTCTTTGCTTCTTCTCCTTTCAGCCTCTTTCCTAGTCTTTTCTAGCTTCTCCTCGCTGCTCAGCAACACTCATCATTGGGTGGGCAGGAAACCTGGAAACTCCCCTTTCTCTGGGGTCCCACGGTTATAGTTGGAACCCTGGGTGGAAATCTTCACAAGCTTCCCAGGGAGGCTTTGTTCAGAGTCTGCGCCATTGGGGAGGTAAAAACTTATTTTTGCACACATGGACCCTAGGTCACCTTGCATTTCCAATTCTTGCCTAATTGTCAGGTGTGGCATCCATGACTGAGGAAGGAAGTAGAAAGAAGGGAGACTAATTCTGGGTCTGGACTTCCTTCCTTCCCACTCTTTAGGTCCTGGGCAGTTGTTTCTTTTATCTTCACAGCACACATCGGGAGGACTGGGAAACAATTACTGATTGAAAGTCCATTCCTGCGCAAAGTGAGTTCTATAGAGGCAAGAACCTCATTCTTAGAGTCTAACACGGTGCCTGACACTTAACAGACCACACATAATGACTACTATGAAACACGCATGCACTCTTTCATTTTGATGTTGGTTTGTTCGGATGTTGGCTTCAGAAAGTAGGGTCCTTTGTTTCCCTCTAGGAAAAGTTTCACTGGATATCCCCTTTCTGTACACACTGTGAGATTGCCCACAAGGTGAGATGTTTAGTTACATTCAAAAGGGCAGGTTTATGGGCCTCCCAGGTGGCACAAGGTGTTAAGCACTGCACTGTGAGGCAATCTGCAGCCTCTGCAGCTTAAGTTCGAGCCCCAGCCTGGCCAGGGAGCTACCCACATGGCGCATGCTGATAAGAAATAGAGTATGGGCCTCCCCAGTGGCGCAGCGGTTGAGCGCTGGGTTGCGAAGCTGCCCGCAGTCTCTGCAGAGCTGGTTCGATCCCCGGCTGCCATCCGGCCACCTGAGGAGGGTCCCACATGGCGCGCAGACCTCTCCTGCCGCCCGCTGCTCCCATCAGCAGTGTACTTCGGTCCTTCTGCCTGCTCTGCTCCCCGCCCTGGTTCTGGTGAATTCTCTCACCCTCCCGCGCTTCTGACTGTACCCAGTGCTTGTATAAATTAAATAAATAAATAAATAAATCTTAAAAAAAAAAAAAAAAGAAAGAAATAGAGTAACATCCAATCCTTTCTTAGTAGATTAGGAATAGAAGTGAATTGAAGAGGGGCCTCCCTGATGGCCTAGGGATTAAGTCTCAACTCTGTCACCTCTACAACCTGAGTTCAATACCCGGCCAAGGAGTTGACCCTTATAGGGCACAGTAGACTTCTCCTGTCTCGCCTGCTGCACCCCTCAGCAGTGGATTTCTGTAGATCCACCTGTTCTGCTCCCCTCTCTGTCTCTGGTGAATCCTCCCATGCTGCCCCTAACCCCCCACACCTCTAGACTGCACCACAACTCTTGTATGCATAAATAAATCTTTAGGAAAAAAAAAGAAAGTAGTGGGTTGAAGAAAGAAAGTAGAGATATTTACTGAGTATCCCTTAGTTTTATGCATTGTAACGTGTTACATCAGGAAAGTATTACCTAACAAAGGGTGGGCAAGTTAAGTCAGCCAGTTGCTCATCTGTCTTACAGCCTCATGCATTTCACTCCAAGTGAATTAAATTTATTTCCTGCTTACTTTTCTTACAGTTCATCTGGGAGTTCTCAAATTTGGAGTCTCTTTAGCTAAGCACTAATTAACCAATTAGCAACTGTCAACTTCTTTTTCCTTTCTTTTTTTTTTTTTAACTCTCAAGGATTCTTGTCTTCTTTCCTATATTAAGTTTCTGTCTAGGAATTTTCTTATATATGTGAAAACCTATCTTTGTAAATAAAAGTGGAAGATTCTTCCTATTTTCTCATGCTCCCTAAAATCACAGACCCTGATCATGTTCCAAAATCCTGTCTCTTCTGTAGGTGATAGTATTGGTTCCTATTAAACCCTCCCTGCCTCATTAAGAGAAAAAAGAGAGGTCTGGATAAACTGATGAAGAATAAACTATGGGTGGAGACAACAAGACTCCATTTCTCATTTCTGTTTTGCTTAAATTTTTTACATATTTATGGTGATGATAATAATAAAACTTAGTTCAAAGGTGGTTGAGATGGGAAAAATAGCAGCAACTATTGCTTTAGAATGCAGGAAAAGCACATCATTGATCGAGTATCTCATTTCCTGTCTCATTCTAGATTGACTGAGTTCTCGTGATTCTGCTATTTATGAATTCTATGATACTAACCCTCATTATGTTAGTGAGCAGAATGAGGGGCACCCCGGGACCCTCAAACCTGCCTGCTCCAAATGGGTTCTGCTATTAGTTGCATAAAGACAAAACATACTCTAATATGTAAGCTCTTCAATGGAAAGGAACTTCAATACAATTAGTATAAAATAGAGAGAAGAGAAAGAATATAGTTAAAATAATATTCTGTGAAGCATCCAAATTTACCCATCCCCTCATGGGGAAATGCCCAGGTAAACAGAGTTGGCCCAAAGCAAGGCCTGAAAGCCTGCCACAGTTCAAGGAACCTCCTGGTGGAGACCCATAGAAAAGGGGCAGAAGGAGCCAGACAAGTTTGGAAATAAAATAACAAAATGAAGACTGCCACTGTCAGCCTCCCCACGGTTCTCTCACCCATGTCTCTGTTTCTTCCAAAGGTCTCTTTCCATGTCCCCCAAGTCCATGGTACAAGTCCAAGGCTGAGAAGCAAATGCAAGTTCTTCACATGTCTCTCTGCTCTATGTGCCTCCTCCAGGTCTCCCTCTAGCTCCCCATCCTCCTTCCATCCTTCCCCAGTCTCCTCTCCAGCTTCTCCTCCTCGCTGCTCAGCTCCACCCTCCCTTGGGTGGGTAGGGAACCTGGAACCCCCCATATCCCTCGGGACCACCCCTTACAGGCAAGCAACTTAAACTAGAACAATTAAATGCTCTCACCTTGCACTTTGAAGTTTGAAATAATTGGGCAATAAAACAGGAGCAATTGATACCATATTTCTAGAAACAAGAATGTGAGCCTAATAGAGACTGTGTGGGGTATGCAGTAATGGGGGGCAGGGGCCATAAAGCTCTACTGGCCTGGGGCAAATCCAGGTGTTCTCATTGCCAAGTACTCTTGATTTTGGCCCATTTCCCAAACAGGCTTTTTTTTCCTTTTTTTTTTTTTTTTTTTTGCTTGTTAAACTTAAGTTGATTCTGTATCTTGCAACCAAAAATTTGAACTGAACAATAATCTGAAATATTATTGTTCTTCCCTTTGACAGGGTACGCAGAGCTGAGATAACATGTGTTATCTGCTCCAAACATCCTCAGGAATGTCCATTTAACTGGATAAAGAAAACCCTTCTAATGTCATGAAGGGAAAAAAAGGAAAGAGTCCAGAACAGAAATTTTATTTTCATGTCAGTTTTGATGATTTGAGAGATATGAACATGAATTTTTGACACAAACACACATTGAGATAGTTCCCCTAGAAATATTTTATTTATATTTTAGCACATTTAATTTTGAAGCACAAATGAATAGTTAAAGATGAAAGCTTAACCATATAAAATAGCCACTAGTAGGCATACAGACAGCATGTTTAATTTCAGTTTTATTTATTTATGCATACAAGAACTGAGGTGCAGACTAGAGGTGTGGGGGTGGGGGGCGCGGAGGAGAGGATTCCCCAGAGACAGAGTGGGGAGCAGAACAGGTGGATCTACTGAAATCCACTGCTGAAGGGAGCAGCAGGCAAGACACGAGAGGTCTGCTGTGCCATGTGGGTCAGCTCCCTGGCCAGGGATCGATCTCAGGCCACAGTGGCTGGTGATAATTTGATAGTGCTGAGGCTTTAACCTCTGTACCACCAGGGAGGCCCCTCAGTCTTAATCTTAATAAGAGTACACTGTTGTACTGTGTTTAATGGAGGAATGCTAGAACACGAATTCTAAATCCTAAAGGCAGAGACTAGCACCTTTTAACAGTGGCAAGTGAGTGAGACATAGGCCCTTCCTCAGCCTGATCTACGGAAGGCATTACATTTTCAAGAATTTTTCTTAAGTACCCTTGAAAGAGATCATAGTTTAAACCATATGAGCAATACCCACATCCCACCTATTCTCAAAGAGGTAGCCAATTTTGCATATGAGAGGTAGGGTAGTTCAGAGGTATGAGCAGGGACCCCTCTCTCACCCAGTCACATAACCTCTCTAGATGCCAGTTATTTCTCTAACTTCTGTCAGAAGTTTTCTCATCTTATCTCTAAGGTCTCTTGTAGTTTTACTTTTGTTACTAATCATACACTACTCAGTTGAAATAAAGAATAATACTCAGAATAGGAGTTAAGAGCAGAAAGAGGAAGGGAAATAGAGATGTTAACATGCTGCCTGGCATGTACTGGAAGAAAAGTACTAACTTCGAACAATAGGAAGAAAGATCGTTTTCAACTCCACTTCTCACTTACCCCCAGCCACACTTTAAGGGGTCTGTGGTTACAATGCTCAGGTGGTGGGGGTAGGGCTGGAACCATACACTTCAATCCTCCCTGCCCTAAGGAAACTCTTATGAAGTCCTAGGGTTTCTCCAAGCCCAGCCAGATGATCTGAGCTGCAATGGAAGGAAGGATGGTGGAGCAAGGCGGTCCGCAACAAGACTCACTCACTTAAGAGATGAATGAACTTCAGTGAGTTATTTAAGTTCTCTAAAGCCTTATTTATCCCATCCATGGTAAGAGGATAATCGCAGAGCTCTGCAACACTATAGAGATTAACAGTATTTTCTTGCCACCGCCTACAAAATGAGCGTTCAGTAACCAGTAACCAATATTACTGCAACTGTTGCTGTAAACATCGTTATTATTGTCATATCTGTCTTTTTTTAAAATTAATTTTCTTATATTGTTGTTAATTTGGGGGCAATGTAGCCCCCATGGTTCTTTTATTTTCTTTTTCATAGAAGAACTGGGGTGCAGGCCAGATGTGTGGGAGGTGAGAGGATTCCCCACAGAATCCTTTCCTGGGGAACAGAAAAGGCAGATCAACTGAGATACACTGCTGAGGGGAGCAGTGTGTGAGACATGAGAGGTCTGCTGGGTCCTATGTGGATCTGCTCCCTGGCCAGGGATCAAACTCTGTCTGTAGTGGTGACAGCATTGAGACTGAACCCCTAGGTCACCAGGGAGGCCCTATTGTCACATCTGTCTTGACAAGCCATGCCTTGGGATGACATTTCTCTACAACTGATTTGTGGATGTGGCCCTAGATAATATGTAAAGTTTGCACTGAAAGGATATTAATTACTCACCTTAGCATTTAATAGAAGGGAGGAATTTCCAGAAGGGAAGAATATACTTCAAATTACACCCATGCAGTGTATGTCAGAGGCTAATTTGGAACTTCAACTTAGTTATTCTTTGAAAATGTTTTGCAAGAATAATAAATGAGATAATAGTTGAGAAACAATTGAGAAGTGATTCTGGAAACCTCACTACTTGATTGGGTCCTCTTCCTCTGCTAAGCAGCGCCAAGATTTTTTGCTCTTCAGATTTAAGGAACTGCTAGAAGCCACTGGAAGTAAGTATAAGTGAAACCTTGAATTCTGGTAGGACTTTCTCTTCTATGAGCTGGATGAGTAATCCATGAGAAGTGTTATCCCTAAGACCTAGAACCCCAGTTGGTGAATATGAATAAGAACAAGAATGGATCCTTAAGGGAAGGTCAGTGCCAATATTACACTATTGGTAAGAATATTGGAACTTTCAAAAAACAAAGAGCAAAAGATGAGGTGAATAGTAAATTAAATGAAGCAGCAATAAAAAAATGGCAAAAAGAAAATTGTGGCATAAAATAACGATTAGTTCAAAGGAAGAAATCAAATAAGATTTAGTTATTAAACTACATGTAAGTTTATATTTCAAATTCAGACATGGTCAGACTGTGTTATAAACAAAACAAAAGGACTTATATTGTAAAATTACGGCCAAAAAATAAAATTAGTTTCAATGCAGGCTAGATACTTCATATGCATGATTTCATTTAATAAAAAAGAAGACAGATAGATTAAAAAAAAAACAAAAAAGCAAATGCAAATGAAAGGAAAGTAGGAATGGCAATATTAAAATCACTCAAATGGAAATTAAAGTTAAAAAATGCTAAATGGTTTAAGAAAAAACATTATGTTTTGGAGTTTCAGTAGGAAAAGAGTAAGGGATTGGAATAGGAGCAGTATTTGAATGGATGAATGAAAAATTTTCCAAAATTGAGAAAGATATTGAGTCATTTATTCAAGAAATGTTGTAAACCCCAATCAGAATAGAGAGTAAACTACATAGAAGTTAATGATGATAAAACTTACTTAAACCCGGGCCTCCCCTGGTGGCACAGCAGTTGAGCGCTGGGCTGCAAAGTTGCCTGCAGCCTCTGCAGTGCCGGTTCAATCCCCAGCCACCAGGGAAGGGTCCCACATGGCGTGCAGACCTCTCCTGCCACACCCGCTGCTCCCCTCAGCAGTGTATTTCTGTCAATCTGCCTGTTCTGTTCCCCGCTCTGGTTCTGGTGAATTCTCTCATCCTCCCGCACTTCTGACTGCACCTAGTGCTTGTATAAATAAATAAATAAATAAATAAATAAATAAATAAATAAATAAATAAATCTTTTTTTAAAAAAAAACTTACTTAAACCCTAACAGAACTCATTTAAACACCAAATCTTATTTCAGCTGTTTAAATACAGCACAGAAGAGATAGAAGCCAGAAGACAATGGAATAATACAGTGCACAAAAGAGAATAAAACACACAGAAAAAAATTGGAGGAATAGGGGGAACAGAATTTAAAAGTTCTAAAATTGCAACGTTGCTAGGAAAGTGGGGGAAAGTTATCATTTTTATTATGCTATGTTAAGTTTTCTACCTGGCTATAGAAGGAAAAAGCAAGTATATGCTATTTGCTAAAAACATGTATTTGACATGAGATTGGAAACAAAATTAGAAAAAAATCTACACACAGACATTTTAAAAACAGTGATGGAATCACCATAAGACAGGGCAAGATTAGAAGAAAAGGAGCATTGTTTGATATGTGGGAAGACATTTGTTAAGGACAGAATGTGAGTCTACCAGGAATAAGTTACAACTCTAACAACTCAACTCTCACGAATCATATGGTGAGAACAAACTATTGGCTCTCTCATTAGAGAACTTGACTGGATCCACTAACTAGGAAGTGCTGATGGAACGAAGGTCCAATACAAGTTATGAGATCTTACTGCCAGGGGCTTCTGGCCCTCTCCTTAACGTGAGTTACTCTGACATCTGGGCAGTGGCTGAGGATTATTACTGTGTTTTATCGACTTTCTCCCTAGACAGTGCACCTTAGTGCAACCAGAATCTCTGATTTCCGGTGATAGAAAACGACCACAGTTAAGGAGAGCACACCAAAATATCTTTCTTGCCCTAAAGCAGCTTACACTCTGGGTATGACCAAATGATAAAAGTAATGAAAATACAAGTATATAACGAATGGGATAAGAATGGAAGAAATAAAAATATTCATGGTATAGGAGTCTAAGCGACATAAGCATAAATGCAAAGCTAAAGCTTGGAAAAAATGAATTCAAAGTCACTAAATCAAATGCAGGGGGAGAGGGCCTCCCTGTTGGCCTAGGAGTTGAGTCTCAGCACTGTCACTGCTATGGCCCAAGTTTGTTCCCTGGCCAGGGAATTGACCCACAAAGGGGGCAGCAGACCTCTCCTGCCCCTCCTGCTTCTCTCCTCAGCAGCGAATTTCAGTACACCCATCTGTTCTGCTCCCTACTGTCTCTGAGAAATCCTCTCACCCCTACACCTGTGGCCTATACCCCAGTTCTTTCTCGTGCAAAAACAATAAATACATAAAATGCAGGGAGGACAGGAACCCAGAATTTTATTTCATATCCAGTGCATGAATTGTCATGAAGTTAAAATGCAATAATCACATTTTTCCATGGGTCCTCTTGACCAGGACATTATATACTTTTGCTCCATGCATTTAAGTCTTATTTTTTAAACTATGCTTTATCAAAAGAAATATGCAGCCCCTCAAACTAAAAAAAAGCATGGAGGTTCCTGTGAGAACCCCTTTCATGCAGTTTTCCACAGGAACTAGCTTGCTTGGTAGAGTCTGAATTCCTTATTCTCCACTGAGCCTCAGGGAGCAAGCATCTCCAGGGCCATGCAAACAAGGACTCACACAGCCTTCAAAGAAAGGCCCTGCTGAGCCAATTCAACAGGACAAAGGGAGTGCAGTGGAGAAGAGCTGCAGCTCCCCAAATAGCACTCTACAAGCTCTCTATGTGAAAATTGCAGGGCAGAAATCTAAAGCAAACAGGGGTGTTCAGAAAACTGCTGGTAATGTAATTATTCTATTTAATTACCACCATGTCTGGTGTCAGCTAGACCTATCAGGAGCCAGCATCCCTCCTTTTCACCTACCTGAATGTAAATTGAGCCCATGACCCCAGGTCACTTTAATACTGCCATTCCCTGCAGAAAGGGCAGGTCAGATGTAATGCTTTGATAGTGAAAGTTACTAGAATAGTTTCCAGAATAATCAGGAAACAAAACTATACTCTTTGGAGTGTCACTCTTTAATTCCGCAAGTGATTCCTGTAACAGTGGAGTCCCCAGGGAAAAGGGAGGTTCCAAGTTTCCAGCCCTACCAAGGGAGGGTGCAGCTGAGCAGGGAGGAGGAGAAGCTGGGGAGGAGACTGGGGAAGGAAGAAAGCAGGATGGGGAGCCAGAAGGAGACCCAGAGGAGGCACGCGGAGCAGAGAGACATGTGAAGAAGCTGCACTTGCTTCTTAGTCCTGGACTGGTTGAAACAGACGTGGAGGAGTGACCTGTGGAGAGGTTGCCAATGTCAGGTTTTATCTTGATTTTGATTTTGCTCTTTTCCACCCAAACTTGTCTGGCCATTTCTGACCCTTTTCCGTGGGTCCCCGCCGGAAGGTGCTTTGGATTTGTGGCACGCTTTGGGGGCTTGCATTGGACCAGAACTGTTTGGCTGGACATTTACCCATGATGGTAATGTAGCATGGGTAACTTTGGATAATTGATTTGGAAGCTATATTATTTGTCTTCTGTATTGATGTAGCGGCGGAATGGCACAGTGCAGGATCTATATGACCCAAGCAGATGGGTAAAGGAGAGTCCTGGAGCTCTCTGGCTTTTTCAGGCTTTTTCTGATTTTACCGGTGTAGGGTAAGGAAAAAGGTATCAGGCTTTTCTGCCCTCCAGCCATCAGGATAGATGAGGGAATCCTGCGGTCCTGAATGCATGCCTGGTGGTGGGCACCTGGAGTAGGGTGTGGGCATAGGTAGATGGGATTCACCTGGGCTGAGACTGTGCTTTTAAGGGCAGCGTCACGGGGATGCCAGCAGAAGCCGAAAGAGAAGCAAGAGCAGCAGAAGCCGAGAGAGAAGCAAGAGCAGCAGAAGCAGAGAGAGAAGCAGAGAAGGCTGGAGAGCCCAGATAGAGTGAAGATTTGCTGGGGGCTGAGAGACCTGCCAGCCTCCCGGCCCCCCAGCACCCCTGCCTGCCATGTACCTGGTAATCCCAATAAAAGACCTGCAAAAACCACTGAGGACTCTGACTCCTTGTAGGGTAAAGAAAATGTCAGGCTTTTCTACCCTTCCGCCATCAGGATAGATGATGGATCCTTGTCCTGAATGCATGCCTGATGGCGGGCACCTGGAGTAGGGTGTGGGCATAGGAAGATGGGATTCAGCTGAGCTAAGACTGTGCTTTTTAAGGGCGGCATCACAGGG
Organism: Talpa occidentalis; assembly: GCF_014898055.3. Lineage (NCBI taxonomy): Eukaryota > Metazoa > Chordata > Mammalia > Eulipotyphla > Talpidae > Talpa > Talpa occidentalis. The sequence goes on along the minus strand of NW_023601653.1, from coordinate 43,261,576 downwards.
ATGCCAGAAGCCGAGAAGGCAGCAGTAGAAGCCGAAGCAGAAGCCGAAAGAGAAGCCGAGAAGCAGCAGAACGAACTCCAGAGAGCTCAGATAGAGTGAAGATTTGCTGGGGGCTGGGAGGCTGCCAGCCTCCCAGCCCCCCAGCCAGCACCCCTGCCTGCCATATGCCTGGTGAACCCCAATAAAAAACCTGCAAAACCACTGAGGACTCTGACTCCTCCTTTACCCGGTCTGCATGGGATCAGAAAACCTGTACTGTGTCCTGTCCTGCCTTTACACTCCTCCTTTACCCGTTATGCTGGATCATAGAAAACCTGCACTGTGGTCTTCTTGACCCTACAACCGGTACATGGCAGGCAGGGGTGCTGGGAGCACCAGGAGGCTGGCAGGCCTCCCAGCCCCCGGCAAGTCTTCACTCTTTCTGGGCTCTCTGGTGTTCTCTCGTGGTGTCCCCACTGTCTCTGCTTCTCTGCTGCTTCCACCACTACTACTCTTCTCTGCTTCTGTCTTATTTTCTTCTGGTGGTTCCATTCTTCCAGCATCTCATGACGCTGCCCTTACGAGCCCAGTCTCTCAGCCCAGGTGTACCCAGCTACGCATGCCCACACCCCACTACAGGTGCCCACCATCAGGCATGCATTCAGGACCACAGGGATCCATCATCAATGCCAATGGTGGGAGGCAGAAAAGCCTGATAATCACTTACCCTACAATTGCACACTAATTGTATTAAAGTTCCTTTCCATTAAAGACCCTATATGTTTTGTCCTGATACAGCAGATGGCAGAACCTATTTAGAGCAGGCAGGTTTCTGGGTTCTGGGGTGACCCTCCCCTCTTCTGGGAGGACAGATTTGGACTAAAAATCAGAAAAGACTTGATGTTGTTCTTGTATGTGTCTATAGAGAGGAGAGATTCAATAACTAGCTTAGTGACCCAAGCAGGGTATTTTTAAAGCACTGGATTCTGACCCGTATTTGTGTGTGTGTGTGTGTGTGTGTGTGTGTGTGTCTGAGAGTGTGTGTGTATCTAGTGGGGCAACCAGGCATAGGAGGGTGGGCAGGGGGGCTGGGAGGCTTGGGAGGCAACTGAGCCCCCCAGCCCACCGTGAATCTACTCTTTCCCTGGACTTGCTCTAGGTTCTCTTGTGGTCTCACCTCTTCTGTCGTCACTCACCCTCTCGTCCGGTCTTCCTTTTGTAGCCATCCCCGTCTCTAAGTGATGATGTCCTTATAGCCCTGGCCTCCAGGCTCAAGTGTGCACACTCACGCATGCCTACACCCATGCTCCAGGTGTCCACAGTCAGGCATGCGTGTCCTGTGCCCACACTCCCAAGCGCCTTCTGCATCAGCATGATCAAGGATGCAGGTGACAGCCACAGAGGCTAGTGGCACAAAAAGCCCAATCATTCCATTCACCCTCAGCGCGCGTTGGCAAATATTGAGGACAGGGGCCTCTCTGGTGGTGCAAGTGGTTATGCACTGCACTATGGAGCAATCCACGGCCATTGCAGCATGAGTTCAATCCACGGCTGGTCAGGGAACTACCCAAATGGTGCTGCAGACCTCTCCTGTCTTGCCCGCTGCTCTCCTCAACAGTGGATTTCAGTCAGTCTCCCTGTTCTGCTCCCCACTCTGTCTCTGGTGAATCCTCTCACCCTCCCCCCCCCATACCTTTGGCCTATACACCAGCTCTTGTATGCATAAATAAATAAATCTTTAAAAAAATATTGAGGACAAACTGTGTCGGGCACTGATAAATGCTAAAGATACAACAATAAACAAAACAAAGGCCTGACCTCACAGAGTTTAACTTCTAGTTGAAAAGAGAAGCTCTGTATTGTTATGTAAAACATTATAATACAGCATTTATTATACAACACAATATATCATATATGAATGATCAGTGCTGTAACAGAAAAATAAGGCAGGGCAATTGAAATTGGGCATGTTAGGGCGAGGGAATTTCAGAGTAGGCCCTCATGGCATGCATTTAATTGAGCAGAGAAATGAGGAAGACTACAAGGGAACTAGGCATTCCTTGAGGGGAAGCCCCCTAGAGGGCACAGTATAGGAAAACAAACAGAAGCTGGGCCTGCTTAAGACAACTAGTTGGAGCACGCTATGGCTAGTCAAGCAGAATGGGCAAGGGAGGAAGACAAGTGCAAGAGATGAGGTCATAGATGTAGGACGAGCAGGAAAATTACACAAAACCTCACTGTCCTTTATGAGGATTTGGTTATTATTTTGAACGAATCCACCAGAAGATTTTGAATGCAGAGTGACATGATAGAAATTACATTTTAAAATGAACACCCCAATTGCCCTTTGGAAAATGGACAAGTGGTACACAGCTAAAGTTAGGGCAAAGCTGAAGTAAGGAGACTAAAAAATGTGGAAGGTTATTATAAAAACCCAGGCAAGGGGTAATGGTAGCTTAAACCAGCATGATGTGACCACAGAAACTCATGATTTGATAACTCTCTCTTACACACACACGCACACACACACACGCACACACACAAAGAAGGCATGGAAACATGCACTGTTCATATAATGAGTTATTTAAAAAAACAGAGCAGCTGTCTCCCAAGGTAGTTCCAAACTCATTTTAGATATCAGGGAAAGGAGACTGGCTTGGGGGTTTTATGTTCCTCAAGGAATGTGGATGATTCGAGTGTTCCCATATCTGGTTTCAAAGGAGGAACAACTGGCTCTTTCTTGCCAGCTTTCCATGATGTGTAGCAGGACGGGGCAAGGGAACAGTAGGGATTAAAAGCTCTAAGCAGTTAACCATCAAAATGGAGCCAGGTTATTCAAATTGTAGAGATTTCAAGAAATGATCAACTTCTAGAACATTTTTAGGACAGCAGTATAGGATTTACACCTGGAATGGGATTTGGCATGTAGGAGAAAGAAGTTAAGGATGATTGCCTTTCTCAAAATATCTTAACGAATGAAAAATTTAGAAGTTTAACAAATCTATGAGAAAGTTGTTTTCTTTGTTCATGGGTTCTCTCCACTCCATTCTATACTGAGCTTTTTTTTTTTTTTTTGAAGATTTATTTTACTTATACAAGAACCGGGGTACAGGCCAGATGCGCGGGAGGGTGAGAGGATTCACCAGAGACAGAACGGGGAGCAGAACAGGCAGACTGATGAAATACACTGCTGAGGGGAGCAGCGGGCGAGACAGGAGTGGTCTGCTCACCATGTGGGTGGCTCCGAGGCCAGCAGGATCGAACTGGCACTGCAGAGGCTGTGGACAGCTTCACAGCACTGCACCCATTTTGATGGTTAACTGCCTGCGCCACCAGGGAGGCCCTCTATACTGAGCTTTTATTACAACATAAGACCATGTCTTTTGTTTCTCTTTAATCCTCTCCAACCATCCCATCTCTTTCCCCCTGGGAATTAGGATAATTCACTGCAAGTAGGAATCTTGAAAAAAAAAATATGAATTGATTGAAAAGACTTACAATAACATATTACAGTGTTTGTTGGTGTAAAACTACATTTTATTTTGCTTATCATTCAAGTCAAATACTGACTTTAAGTGAAATTTTCTTAATATTGTAAATTATAAATTTGGATTTCATATCATTTATCACAGAATTACTAAAATATCTAGGGTATAGTAAAGAATCTTTTATGTACAACTTTTATTTCAAAAGTGACCTTTTATAATTTTATAGCTAATTTAGGAAGCAGCTGTGTGATAATAAAACTAAAGTAAAATAAGAACCTAGAATTCTGGACTTATTTCCATTTTTGGCATAATCTATGAATATGTGTGCTTCTGGGGTACATCAGTCCTCTTTTCTAAGTCTCATCAGTAAAATAGTGAGCAAGAATTAATAATTCCCAGGATTCTTTTTTTAGTGACACTATGTAACCGCTGATAGCTAGTGAGGAGGTTTCAAGAACATTTGAATAATTGCATGGGTTCACAGAATTACCTGTGACAAAACCTTCTACCTTTGTCTTCTCCAATAGGAATGAAGTGGTTTTGTGATCAGACAAATGTGGAAGAAACATGTAGCTCCCAAACTAGGAGATTTCATGATGATTCAGTTTTTTAAATACGTTTTTAAAAATAGAACCATGTATGCCTATTATAGAAAATAAGCAAAATACTAAACAGTATTAGAATATTTCATGAAAAATAGTAATTGCACTGCATTCTTTGTGTCTTGATGTATAGAAAGAATAAGGTCAATAAAACCTATATTTCTATTAAAATTTAACTCTCTTATATTTACATACTTCTAGTCAAGTGTTTTGTAACTTACTTGAAATCAAAGGGATTTTAAAAACTTAACAACAAATGTAAATTATCTAGCATTACCTTGACCCTGGATTATCAATTTAAATAGAAAAATATGACTCAATATAAAACAGTTAAATATAACTATAATTTTAGTATCCTAAGAAAAATACATATGTAATTTTAAAAAACTAATAAACTAATAAAAATAAACAAAAAATAAAAGAAAAAATTATATATAATTTTAAAAAGCTGATAATTTTTAAAAAACTAATAGGTTGGTATTTTAAAATTGAAGGCTAAAAATAATATAAAACTCTAATTCAACATTTATTATCTTAACAACTAAAACATTTTCAGAATTGATATAATCTGACTTAGAAAAAATTGCAGCTGACAGTATACAGCCCTGTCCCACTGAAATTACTCTCTTAAATGTCTACAGTGGCAATTTGCTGTATCCAATACCATGTTCTATAAGAAGAATCTCAACCTTCATTTTTCTCTATTCCTGGCAAATTTGATAATTACTTTGATGGTTCAGTTTTCAATTCAAGTCATCTCATAGCTTGCATTCTTGAAGAGTTTTTGTGGATCTGCCCATGGAACCAGAGATAGATTTTTGAAGAGAAAGGCAGTGGTTGATCATGTGTGTTTACCTAGGGACCTATACAGGACTTGTTGTATCAGAGGATTTAATCAAATGTTTTCTATATTTAAGCAATGAATTATGTACCAAGTCTAAACAGTGGCTGGAATCTGAATCATCCAGATGAAATCCAGTGTTTTGTTCTGACTTGAGGTATGTTATTTCGATTTAGTGATTTAGAAAAAAAAAACAAAACACTAATCAAGTTGTGTGAGAGACACTTCAGTATTCACCAGAGTGAAAGTTACTTTCATCTTGTTGGCGCCTTACCTCGTGGCATCAGGATACTTCCCCCTTCCGTGATTGGCTGTGCTCCTTTCGGCCCAGTGCGCATGACGACCTCCGGCGCACCAAATAAGGGCATGTGCCCTTCCGGGATTAGCTGTGCTTCTTTTGGCCCAGTGCGCATGACGGCCTCCGGCGCACCAAATAAGGTTATGTGTTTAATCATTGGCTAGGCACTGTTGGCCTGCTTCTTCCACTTCCGGTCCCCAGCTATAAAGCCCCGCGGAAACCGAAAGAAAAAGAAACCTGCGATAGCTGAACCAAGAGTGTACGTGTCTCCCTCCGTGGTGTACCCCTGTTCTTCAGGTTGCTGCTCTCCCCTCGAGAACCTCGTTGACCAGTCCGCGGGCTCGGGCATCATCTAAAAGAAAAGATCCAAAAATTTCTCACCAAATCTGAGAAAAAAGATTATAGCTGTCTCATGGAAGTGAACAGAATCAGGGCTGGAAGACATATTAGGGATAAGAAAAATTTATCAAGCCTTTATAATGGCTAGAAGAGGGTTTCTGTAGAATCTTAGCCTATTCTTAGGGACATAGACAGTTTTCATGCTGTTCATATATTACTCTTGTTTAATTTTATCTTAGATTCTGGGAAATTTTTTAAAATGTCAACATAGGTCAGTTATACTGAAAGTTAAAAAAGTTAAGATTTTGTTTTCATTATTGAATTAGTTTTACAGAGTGAACAGCAGGAATGTTTTTTTTTTAAACAATTTTCTTTTTATTCTTTTCATTTATTTTTGCATAGAAGAACTGGGGTGCAGGCCAGAGGTGTGGGGGGGTGAGAGAATTCACCAGACACAGAGTTTGGAGCAGAACAGGCAGAAGGACTGAAATGCACTGCTGAAGGGAGCAGTGGGCAAGACAGGAGAGGTCTGCTGTGCCCTATGTGGGTTAGCTCCATGAACAGGGGTCAAACTCAGATCTTAGTGGTGACAGAGCTAAGACTTAACCCTTAGGCCACTAGGGAGTATCCAGCAGTGGCAATGATAATGTGAGTGAAGGAACCTTAGCAGAAAGACTCAAGTCAGGGAGTCAGGCACAATATATCTGGAAGATTCTTGTCCCACAGTTCCCCTCTGTTCAAACTATAGGATTCCATGTTTGATTATAAGGTCCTGAAAGTGGGACTAATCCAAACAAAAACTATAAAATTTCCCTTTGCAGACTTATCTCAATTTGTATAACCTTCTTTATCACTGACCTTGAGCTTTAATTCCACCAATACATTTGAGGCCAATACTGACCTCAACAAATGGGATATTCATACTAACTCAGGACTCTGGGGCTCAATTTTAAGTCACTTCATGTTAACTTGACTTTAAACTTGAGTGATGCTGAGAGCAAGGTGTAAATGGATGGAGGGACCCCAGGCACAGACAAGTGAAATTTTACCAAGAAAGAAAAAAAAAAAAAGCTGCATAGAACCTCAGAGAGCAATGGTAGCACATCTGAATCCAGAAAAAAAAGCTGCAAAATAGCTCAGTAAAAAGTAGCTTAGCCAACAGCTCAGTGAATACCACCTGGCTGTACTCCAGGGTAGCAGAAGATGTGGGCAGAATGGCAACTGCATGATGGAACAGCTTTGCAGAGTCAGCCTCCCTAACAGGCAGTGTAAGTACTTCTACATGTAAATTTGCAAGTGGCAACCCCTTTCAGGCCCCCCTCTCTATTGAAGGGAGCTGCCCATGGTTTCAATAAACTTGCTAAACTCGCAGTCCATAATTCCAGACTCACATTCTAAGATCCGTGTCCTTAACCTTCTTGGGCATTAGACAAGAGCTTCGCCAAGATGGTGCGACTCCACCAAGATGTGGTACTGATATCTCTATTTTGTTCTTATTACTAAAACATAGTTTCAGCATTTGTAAGAAGCTTTGGGAAAGGAAAGCTGTGCAGGCCTGGTCTTGGCATTCTGCTGGATGGTACCAAAGTTTTTTTAAGGTGTGATTGAGGGATTGGGAGTAGACAAAGATTAACTCAGAAAAGTCTCTGAGCACACCATACAAGGTCAGATATTGTCCTTTCTATCTGGCAAACCATAGTAGAGATGTTCATCATATTCAGAAATATAGAGATATTTGGTAAGCAAAATTCCAGAATACTTAAATACAAAGCTTACTCCTGGACACTCATTGTTTTAGCCATACTTTGCCATTGTTGGCTTGAGACAACACAACATAAAAGTTTACCTTGACAAGGAGTGGCAACTCCTTTAGACAGTTCTAGACTAATTCATTATTTAACAAATATTCACTATTTATTGAATGTGTCACATGATTAGTGTTGATTGGCAGGCAATGGTGTGGTGATTGTAGCTTTGGAAAATATGTAAGCAGAAAAATATACACCCTTAGGAAGTTTATATCCTGATGGCTTTATTCCCTCATCTGCCATATGTTTCCAGTCCTCCCACAAAAGTTCTGAGGTTGTACCCTAAACCTGGTCTTCACCTGGAAAAGCAGTGATGAGGGAGCTTACTGTGAGACTTGAACCTCTGATGTGTGTATATGTGTGTGTGTGAATGTGTGTGTATAGGAGGTATAGAGAAGGGCAAGAATGAGCAATCATGCTTGTTGCCCAAGGAGCAAGGAAATTCAATGGTTTGTTGTAGCCACGAATGAATCTTCTCATAAACACATCCCTGTATGTTGAAAAAAGTACATTTCTAAGAGATGTAAATGATGGCGCTGGTCCAGAGCCCACTGCTGTGTAGTGTTAGTGTGTATGCTGTGTTCTTTATCATAGTTTAGTTCAAGAAACAGAATTCACTCTGGGTATTTTCAGCAGGAATTGATTCAATGCTTACAAAATAGTTGGGAGTTATAGAAAAAAGGCAATTTCTTGCCTGGGCCTCTAAAATAGTTCTAGTGCAATGGGACATCACTGGGTCTATGCCAGAAAAGAAGGGACACCAAGCTACTTCTGAACTTGCCAGCATTTAGCACACAAAAAAACGGACAGCAGATCCTCAAACACTACCTGAGAAAAGGCCCGAGCACAACCATGTTGAGAGCAGAAACAACCAAAAAGGGCAGGAGGAAGATGGCTTCTACCTTACTTTTGCCTTCCAAATTTTAAGTAAGTGCATCTAATAAATGGAATTAATTTTCAGTCAGAATTCTAGCTGCAAGAGAGTCAAGTAAGTAAGCGTGAAAAGGCAGTATAGGTCAGTCAGTCTTAATATCCAGCACGCACTTTAACCTCCCAGGTGAATTTGCACAAATGCTAACTCTTGGGTCTAGAGATAATTTTAGATACAGGAACTGACATATAACACTAACTTAACCTAAGTGGTTCTCAGGCTTAGGAACATTTGGGAAATATTAATTAATAGGATCAGGATTAGACTTGGGATACATAGTTATAGAATAGTATAGTATATATAGATTTTTTAAAATATGTGATTTTTAAAAAGAACTGATAAGTCACACATAATTTAATTTTATGAAATTGATTCTACTGTGAATCTGGAAGGGCAGTGCAATCACCTCAGGTAATTGTTCATTCACAATGCCAAATGGAAAAAATTTTCCCTCTTCAGTGTTTTGGACTCTCTAGTTTCTCATGCAATTATGACAAATATTGACAATTTGATGGCTGCATTTAATTACAGGAATTTGCCTATTGCTCTCTCTTGGGATATTTCTAAGTAATATCTCATTCAGAACTTGAAATTTGTTCTTTTCTAGTTTGCAAGCAAGGAGTGGCTTATCATTATTCTGAAGAGTAAGGAAATTCTTCATTTAGGAAAGCAAAAATGCATTTTTTTCCAGCTAAGCTAAGATTGACACTGAACAAATGATTGCATGTGACTTCTGATGATTTATTTATTTAAATGCTTTAAATTACCAGTTCAAAGATAGGTGGGAATTTATAGTTCAAAGAGGAATACCAAATATGCATATAATTTTGCCCATAGTGCTTTCAACAAGTTGGCCGAATTAAAGAAAGATGAATTCCATTTTGCTAAGATCTGCATCTATATTCATTTCCTAAAGGACATTAATCCTCAAAATAATGTTTGAGGTCTCCTTAAAGGTGGATTTCAATCTTAATGATTAAGAGATTGTTTTAGTCATGGGAAGTAACACCAGGCTGCTATTAGCAACCTGTGAGTTGTGGTGGCTTACCACAATTAACGGTAAATTCTCATTGAGTGATCCAATGAGAGTTCAGAGATAAACCTTCAACGTTGTGATCAGGAACCTAATCTTTTTGTAACTCAAGTTACAGTCATCTTCTAAAGGATAGTCAGAAAAAGTTTTCTGTGAAGGGCTAGGCAACAAATGTTTTGGGATTTGCCAGTCAAATAGATAATATCAAAGGTATTAGCTAGATATCTATATAAGAAGAGGGAAAAATTCAGTGAATATTATTTGATGATATTCAAAATATAGTAGCTAAGTATAATTCTTTGTAATACAAGTCTACTAATGAGAAAATTAGAGTTAATTTACTGGGATGATACACTTTAGCTTAATTGAGGTTTAAAATCTGTTTCTCTATCTTCAAAATAATTGAAACTGTTCATCAGTTAATGCTGATCTGCAATGAGGTATTTTCAATTTCATCTTTTCACATGGATAATTTTTGCCAATACTGGTATCACTCCATGAACTTACAATTTTAATTGACCACATTCATTTTTAGAAGACATTTCCAGGATTCTATTAGATTCTTCTCCTGCCTTTTAACCTGTCATTACATTTCAGACTAATCACTTCCATTTGAAACTTCTCAATTAAACTAATTGTTCACTTAATTAGTGAATTTTGAAATAGGGAAATTTCTTTTGTGTTTGAGTGGAGAGGAAAAAAATCACTGGAACAGCAATGTGAGCTAGGAATATATATCTATCATAGCAATGTGTGTGGAAATGGGGATTGATTTTGTTTTAAATTTACAGCACAGAAATTATGTCACGCAGTTTGACATTACTTGTGACTCAAACAACATTAATTGTGACAGAAATGATTTTATGTTGCATGTATTTCACATGTGTTATATTCACTTGAAATTTTAGGTTGAATTCACTAAACTTTATAAATTTTGTGGAAAGAGCAGATTTCCAAAGATATTCAGAATTTCATGACTGACTTAGTGCAGCTTTCCTTGTGCAGAAAAATCTCAATTTTGAGTCTATTTATTTTTACTAGAAAATTTCAATGCTGCTAAGTCATCAAACTGCTGTGTAGCAGGGAAAATCAGGATATCCAGCTTCTGTTCCCAAGCAAAATTCATGAAACTGATGATGGATAAATATGTGAGCAATTGAAGTACACTGTTGACATTTCTGTTTCAATAACACATGATACAGTTAAACATTTGTTGCAAGGTTCCTGATAGTGAATAATACATAAACAACCATTGGTAAATGCCTTATGTTTTCACTACCTTTGTGAATGTGTCCAATTAAACATTTCTTTGCTCCACATTTGTTTTTACCATCATCAGTTTTAGCACATCTTAGTAGGTCCTTCTGCAGGTTGTATTGAATTAATGTTTTTTCATATTTGCTGTAAAGAGGTTCACCTAGATGGGAGATTTATGTGGATTACACCTGAGGGGAGAAATCAGATATTGTACAAAAATGAACAATTATGTGAGAAAATGAAAAATAAATATGTTTAAAAAAGGGGTGGAGATGTTCACATATAGTTACTCCATACAAATGATTCAGTCACATTAAATGTGGAATTGAATAAGCAACAGCAATTGAGTGGTATAGGTGATATTTACTCATAAAAAAAACCCACAAAACATTAAGAGTTTTCTGGTGAATTTAATTCTTTGAGAAACTTATTCATCAAAATGGCAATAGTTTTGAACTCTTTGTCCACGGGTACACATTGTTCAGCTGCTGTAATCAAACCCAGTTTATATAACTCACCACAATAGTTGTCTTCACTTGAGTAACAAAACACTTGGAAAGTGACGTAGGTTGCAATATTGATTTTTATTTTACTTTGTGAAGAAATTCTAAGATTTATAAAACATAAATTTCCTTTTATAATTTTCCTATAATAGTCAATTGGGATTATTTTAATTTTGTTAGAGATTTATTTTTATTTATTTATGTATTCAAGGACTGGTATGTAGGCCAGAGGTGTGGGGGGTGAGAGACAGAGTGGGGAGCCGGACAGGTGGATCTACTGAAATAAACTGCTGAGGGGAACAGCAGGGGAGACAGGGAGACAGGAGAGGGCTGCTGTGCCATGTGGGTTATCTCCCTGGCTGGGGATCAAACTCAAGCCACAGTGGCTGGTGATAGCTTGAAAGCCCTGAGACTTTAACCCCTGCACCTCCAGGGAGGCCCCAATAGGTACTATTTTAATTTTTAATGTGTGCTTAGTCTGTTAATATCAAGACATATTGTATTAGTTTCTTATTGTTGTTGTAACAAAACACCATTGCTTTGGTGACTTAAAGCAACACAAATTTATTTTGGGTCTGGAGGTGAGTAATCCAGAGGGAGTCTTACTAGGGGAAGACTGCAAAAGTTCCTGTTATACCTCTTTGCCTTTATGAAAGACCTATGTTGATACCTGTTTTCATTAACTGAAGAAATCTGAAGAGGATATTTCCCTTTATGTTAAAAGATGAAAAGCACAAACAACGCTCAGCATTGGCTTTGTGGCAACTATTCTAGAGACAGCTACACCTGTCAGTGAAAGGCACCGCCAAGCTCCTTCCCTAGGATGCAAGCTGTATATTCCCCTAGGTGTGCAAGCTGTGTATTTATCATGTCATTTCTCATTTTGCTATATGTTAGTGTTATTTCAGGTTTACATGTTATTTTCTATGATTTGGTTGGTTATTTCTGAAGGTCTGGGAAGCTCAAAAATTTCCACATAAGGGGCCTCCCTGGTGCCACAGGGGTTAAAATCTCAGTGCTATCAAGCCGCTGCCTCCCTGGCCATGGAGCTAATCCACACATGGCACAGCAGACCTCTCCTGCTTCGCCCGCTTCTCCGCACAGCAGTGAGTTTTGGTAAACCCGCCTGATCTGCTCCCCACTCTGTCTCTGGTGAATGCGCTCACCCCCATACCTCTGGCCTGCACCCCAGTTCTTGTATGAATAAATAAAAAACAAATCTTTTAAAAAATTTTCCATCTACATTAATGGCAATTGCGTCTTTGTTTTATACCATTTTTGGCTTATAAAAGCTTTCATAGGAATGTTCTACCTTTGGATAGTGTAGGAGCTATGTCCAGCGGGGGTAGTGCTATGAAAAAAAATTAAACCAGGATGGGGTAGTGAAGTGGAAAGGGGTGATGGTTTAGTTTGGGTGGACAGGAGGAAGGCTTGTGCTCTGCACGGACTATGTTCACTCTTTCACTCTGGTGCCAGCATGTGCTCCCTCTGCATTTGGTCTGTCTCTAAGATAAAGTGGCATCGCAGCAAATATTTGAAGTCAGGCAGTGAGCCATGCACATGCCTCGAGGAAATTGCAAGCAGAGGGAACAGCCTGTGAACAGGTCTGGGGCAGGGACCACCTGTGTGTAGATTGACTAGGTCAACAAGCTGAGACAGAGAAGATAAAGTAGTGGCTGGTGACCCCATCACTACGCCCTCCTAGGCCATGGTTAGAGATTTATGAATTGATTCCCAGTGAGCTGGAAGCGCAAGAGTTTCAGCACCATAGTACCATAGTCCCACTTGCAGTAAAAAAGATCAGAGTAGTTCCTGAGTGGAGAATGCCGTGGAAGGGACAGCCGATGAAGTTCTCTGCCATTAACGAAGACTCGGAATCTAAATGAATTTGCAGTGATGGGAGGCTGGGGATAGAGCCATTCAGAGCAGCTCTGCCTTTCACTCTCACAGCCCCTGCTTTTATTAAAGATATGAACAAAGGAACACAAAAATAGCATGCAATTATGTTTTTGCTTATACAGATGAATAAGTTACTGCTGAAAACAAGTTTTCCTGGTTAGTAGGGAACAAGCACAGAAGCCAACACGTCCTCAGTCCTCAGAGAACAGGAGTCAATTCTGGGAAGAAGTTCTGTTTGCACAACTTCTAATGTCTTGGAGCTCCATATGTAGAATAAACAGGTATTCTCCAGAAACTCCATCTCCCTTTAGGGCAGAAGGCTCCCAACAGGAGAATAGACAGGGGAGTGGAGGAGGGAAGGGATGGGAGTGTGGAAGTAAGTATAAAAGCAGAAGGAACATGCAGAATTTCAGTACAGGGCTTCCCTGGTGGCCTAGGGGTTGAGTCTCAATGACATCACCACCACCTGAGTTCCATCCCTGGACAAGGAGCTGCTGCCCACATGGTGCAGCAGACCTCTCCTGTTTCACCTGCTGCTCCCCTCAGCAGTGGCTTTCAGTCAATCTGCCTGTTCTGCTCCCCACTCTGTCTCTGGGGAATCCTCTCACTCCCACACCTCTGGCATATACCCCAGTTCTTGTATGCATAAATAAATAAAAATAAATCTTTACCTCCCCCAAAAAAATTTAGACCAGTAGCCCAATTAGCTGGTTACATTTAGGATGAATTGTGTGCAAAAGGTGCGGAGTCTTTCGACTTGAAGACTATTATTGCTTTCCTGTTCTATGCATCCCATCCTGGATTAATGCTTTTTCCACAGTAAAAGGGTTTTCATCCTCCAAAAAATAATTTCAGACTAAAAGACAATGGTATGGACTAGGATGGTAACCTGAAGGTGAGAAGTGTGAATTAAAGGGATTTAACATTTATAACAGATCAAAAATTGAATGACTTGAAAGGAAGACGATCATAAAAAATGTTTTCTTCAGTAGTTTTAATACAAACAATATTTAAAGTCAATTCTAAGCTATAAAAAAAGCAAATGGTTCAAAAGTAGCCAAGAATATTATGAAGATTATAGTTGGGTGTGGGGAGAGATTTTTTTTACCATCTATCAAAGAAGGTATGAACCTATAGACATTAAGAGTAACTGCTAGAGGATATAAGAATCATTGCCATGGGATTGTGTGTGTGTGTGTGTGATATACATATATATACACATGCATTAAGTATACATTATATTTCATATACACTGTAGTCACTTCTATATATCAGTATATTTATATTCAATAGCATCAAGATCTCAGAAAGCATTCCATGCACAGTAGGATACTTGGTTCATGGAAAGAGTGAAGTGGGCCAGTGGAAAAAAGTACAAAGTATCAAATGGGAAATGTGCAGAGGACAGGATAGGTGTTTCACAAGGAGGGAATGCCCCTAGTGACTGATACACATAAGAGTTTGCTTGGGCTCATTCACTCTGGCAATGGGATAACTTCATACTGAAACCACAATGACAAAAGGGAAAAAAAATTACGAATTAAAGTTTGGAGTGTCATTGGCTGTTGGTGAGGAAGTGAAGCAGAAAATCTTGCCCCCAAGGAGTGGGTGCATAATTGACATAAACCTTCCAGCCACTTTGGGGGGCTGTTCTACAAGGTCTCAAGTTGAGGGTTCTTGGAATTCCAGACCTTCTGACTCAGCATATACTCCTGAGTCTGTGAACAAGAGTTGCACTATGGAATACAGTAGCCGCCAGTCATTGTGGATACTTTTAAATTAAATTAAATTAAAATTCTGTTCCTCAAATGCATGAATACATTACAAAAACTCAGTAGCCACTCCGATTAGAGGCTTAGTATGACAGAAAAACATTGTAAAAAGATCTGCTGGCCAGCACTAATCTACAGAAATTCCCATACATATAAGACATGGAAAAGATTCCGTAATACAAAATAGCAAAATTCTAAAAAAAAACACTCAATATTCATAGTGGACATGACAGGGAAGAAGCAGACTCGTGGAAACTGGTTATAAAACATAAAATTATATCCTTATCAAAATCAATTCACATAGATTCAAGACAACTGTAAAAAACAAAATAAATTTATTAGGGAAGTTTAGCAGAATGTTTTCGGCTGAGGGTACTTTTTTTTATTTTTTATTTTTAAAGATTTATTTATTTATTTATAAAGCCCTGGGTACAGTCAGAAGTGCGGGAGGGTGAGAGAATTCACCAGAGCCAGAGCGGGGAGCAGAGCAGGCAGAAGGACCGAAGTACACTGCTGAGGGGAGCAGTGGGTGGCAGGAGAGGTCTGCGCGCCATGTGGGACCCTCATCTGGTGGCCGGGGAGCAGCCGGGGATCGAACCAGTGCTGCAGAGGCTGTGGGCTGCTTCGCAACCCAGCGCTCAACTGCTGCGCCACTGGGGAGGTCCTGAGGGTACTTTTAAATAGACTCAAAAAGCTTATATTATGAAATTGTAGTTAAATTCTACTATGTGTCAGGCCTCCCTGGGGGCCTAGGGGTTAAGTCTCAGCACTGTCACACCTGAGGTGTGAGTTTGATCCCTAGTCAGGTTGCTGACCCACATAGTGTGCAGCAGACCTCTCCTGCCTCACCCTCTACTCCTCTTAGCAGTGGATTTCAGTGGATCTGCCTGTTCTGCTCCCCATTCTGGCCCTGGTGAATCCTCTCACCCCCCGCACCTCTGGCCTACACCCCAGTTCTTCTACACATAAATAAATAAAATTTTAATAAAAATTCTACTATATGAAGTACAAAAACAAAAGATTCAGAGAGATGTCTGGACCTCTTGGCAGATTCCAGGTGTCCAGTGACGAGATCATTGATAAGCAAAATTGATATCACAAAATGTGATAAATCAATATTTTGGCGTGCTGCAAAGCACAATGTGGAAGAATCTCAGAAACAATGTTTAGGAAATATTAGGATGATCAAATACATGCACAGCACAATATACAGTTTTTAAATGTGCAAAGCTAAACAATGCAAATATCTTCTGTATTTCATGTACATGTTAATTTTCATTTTCTCCCATTAGGTTATTAACAGGATGAGGAGGCAATAATGAAAGTTTATACTCTGTGTACATTTTATTTACTATGGTGTCAGGATGCCCCATCTCTGCAGTGAAATTGGCTTATTTTGCAGACACCTGGGCCATGGGACACCCCCAGAAATGTTCGTTGAATATGGTTTTATATTTTCTCCATAACTCCCTGCTCCTCTTTAAATAGGCTGATTCCTGAATTCCTTATGTATTTTTTTTTAGAAAACAATATCTTTAATTTTTCCCTATTTGTAGCTGGTTTTTGAAAGAAACATAAAATACTCAAAATAAACCTAGTATCATTTTTATTTTTACAACATTCACACTCTTTTCCCAGAATATTATTTTAAGTAACTAACACTGTAGATAGGTAGGAGGGGATGTTTTAAGTGGAACATTTTGATGATGGCAGTAGTATCTGTGCCATTCGTCATGCAAAATAAAGAATTTCAGGACTCTGTCATGCAAACATCTCTGAAAAAAGTGATCAAACCCAGCACAAACACGAAGGCTTAGAGGAGATGTCCCCGCTTCTCGGCACTTTCAGCTGTATAGGAAACTGGCTCAGATGATCTGATTCTAAACTCCTCCAATATTTCTATTCTTGCCCAATTTATTTCACCACAGACCCAAAGCCTCTGCAGTTCAAGGCTCTTTTGCCTTTCTACCCACGGGTCTATTAAGTAAGGACAATTACTCTGCAAAGAGGTGACAATTCCTTTATGGAAGATATTGAATTCTAGGGGGGCAAACAGTGCATCAATAATGAAAGGTCAGGAAGAACAGTGGTGCTAACTTCCCTGCCACAGAACGACTGTATGTAGGGGGGGGACATCCAGGGGACTATCTGGGGGGACATGAGGAGGGCATCCTGGGAGGCATTAGGGAGAGGGGCATTGGGGAGGCTTGGGGAGTGTCGGGGGTGAGCTTCCAGGGGAGGCATCCTGGGGGGCGATGGGAGGAGGGTGTGGAGGGAGCGCCAGGTTCCCATGAATAACAGCTGGACAGAGCATGGGCATCTATATGTGGCCTTCAGGCCTCCTTCGGCATAAATCTCTCTGAGATCAATTGGCTACTGAACCACTAACACTCCATTTGGAAAAACAAAAGCAAAAATTTGTCTTGTTTCAAAAACAGTTGGTCTCATGAAGGCTTCCGTGCTAGACCAACAGGGCTGGGACCTCGCAGGTGTTGGTGAGATCTGCTGACCTTTGAGAACTCCAGCGTCAGCAACGCCAAGCTTTGATGGATGAGGTAATGCTGATGGAACCAAAGCTGATTTTTTATTCAGTACAAGTAACCTCAGCTTTGTTCAGCTGAATAACTTCTGCTCTTCTAACACTCAGCGAATTGAGAGCTGTTTTAGAGCTTTGCTATACATCTGTCAAGGCAATTATAGAGGGTCTCAACTTTGGCTATAGATAACCCAGTTATTGGGATGATGAAAGGGTATTCCTGAGAGAGCCTTGTGGCTGAAAACAACCCAGATTCTCTTTACCATCATATAAGCCAAAGAGGAAAAAGTAGGGCAGTTTGTAAAAAAATACGTCGCCATACATTAATTACCAAACAATTACATTAAAATATTCTTATGCTTTTTTTTTTAAAGGGAAATAAAGGAAATGTAAGGAAAGACTATTCTATCAAGGCTGTTCTGAAAGGTACCTAGAAACCACAAATTAAACTCATGCTTTAGTTCTCACTTTCTTATCACTTCGGCATAATTCAAATGTGGCATTTTGCCAATTATCTCTAGTGCAAGAAACAGAGCATTAACCACATCTTTTTCAAGGAACAAAGTTCTTAAGAAGCAATTGATTACTGCTTGCTGAGGTAAACAGTCATTCTCTTGAGGATCTATTATTTATGGGATAAACCTTGAAGGGAAAAAAATTCAGTCTGAACACATTCATTGCTTTCATGGTCTTTGGAAGAACATAATCTTATTTTTTTCCCTCTCCTCGACATTCTAAGAATTTTCTTTCAGGGTACAGAAAGCAGGGGGCTGCAAGCCATAAATAGTATCAATATTTATAAATGATCACAAATATGTAATTTTAGCCTTTCTTCTTCCAAAAGGCATGAAATATCTAAATGGTGAATATAGGTGGAGTATATGGATGTATGCACACTATAAACTTATTCTCCTTATAAAAGCAAGCAAAATATATTGGGGGATGGGGAGATCTAATATGAAATCCCAAATCTATTTAAGGAAAAAAAAATCACATGTAAAAAACTCCAAATTAATATCTTCTTGAGAATGAATTGCCATTTACCACAGCAAAGAAAAGCTGACAAAAGTAAAATGTATGCTCTGCTAAAGTTTTAAATTAAATACACAAAGGCTGCAGAAAAAATCATCTAGGATAAATCAAGGGAATCTAGAGATACTTTAATTCACACATTCAATAAATATTACACAGCTGAAGTTCAGTTCAGCTTGCATTGGTTGTCGCCATAGCAATGGAGAAGAGACAGTTAAAAGACAAGTTACCATGTCTGTAGCGATGGTGGTTATATATCCTATTCAATTTTTTTCTTTCAAGAAAAAGCCTCTATGCAACTAAGATTTAATTTGATTCTATTTATATTTCCTTTTCACTCCAGTGCAAGACAATTTTGGGTTAATTACCTTTGAGTGGGGAGCATCAACTTATTTTTTCCCAAGATTCTAATGTATCAACTTTTTATATCAAAATGTTTTAGATCAAAATATACTCTTGTATTTTGATACCAAAAGATACCAATTCTTGAAGACATTTTCAACCCTCATATATTCCTTCCTGTGTCAGGCAGAGCCCTGGCGGGGACCAGATGGCTCACTCAAGTCAGCCAATGAAAGAGATTTTAACAAAGGGACCGTATATAAAGACGTGACAGGAAAAAGGGACAGCAAAGAGAAACGAAGGGCACCTCCCAAGGCAAAACAGCCAGAGTCTTCCTATCCCGATGCTGGAAGTCGTTGCCAGAACCTGGAGCGGGAGCTTCCCAGAGCGCCCCCTGCCGGGAGATGCAGCCCACGGCAGAAGACCGAGAGATCCTACAGGCCCCTGGCAGTAGAGGAACTAGCAGAAAATACACACTCAACCGCACCTCCTCCTGATCCCCGGCACTAGTCCTTACTGGTCAAACCAGACCAGCATCCCTCGGACAACAGGGCCCATTAACAGGGTCTATGCAAGTCAACCCCGCAGGACACAAAACAGGGCCAAAAGGTGATTGAAAAGAAAAAGCAAACCCACCACATACCCCATCTAGGCATATAATTGAGCCACAATAACCTTTCCGTTTCAAATTAGTACAGGAGGTTGGGCCTCCCCAGTGGCGCAGCGGTTTTGAGTGCTGGGTTGCGAAGCTGCCCGCAGCCTCTGTAGCACCGGTTCGATCCCCGGCTGCTCCCCGGCCACCGGAGGAGGGTCCCACACAGGCGCGCAGACCTCTCCTGCCGCCTGCTGCTCCCCTCAGCAGTGTACTTCGGTCCTTCTGCCTGTTCTGCTCCCCGCTCTGGCTCTGGTGAATTCTCTCACCCTCCCGCGCTTCTGACTGTACCCAGTGCTTGTATAAATAAATAAGTAAATAAATAAATAAATAAACAAAAAAAGAGTTCTCCTTAAAAAAAAATCCTTTAAATAAAAAAAAGAATTAAAAAAAAAATTAGTACAGGAGGGTTTTTTAACCAGTGAAGTAGAAAGCAGTTTGGATGCTGGAGCATCTGTAAAAAGGAATACATTGAACAAGACACTTGGATGCGTTATAAGGTAAGAGAAATATTTATTTAATTTTGCACAAGAACGAGCTTATACTGAACAAATTCAACCAAATAATATTAAGTGCAGTAAAACAAGGAAATAGGGATGACTTTTCCTGTTAGAAAATATTAAGTAACCATGCCTGTGCATTATTTTTATCATAACAATAACTTGTTGCACATTTCTTTTCAGTGTGTATACTGTACAGAACACGTTATAGCTTCTTTGCTTGGCTTCTGAAAATATAATTCAATCACCGCCTTACATTTTCTTTTTTTGCAGTGAAGATCCTAACTGATTTATGAAGATTCTGATCTAGAGGAAAATTGTTTGCACCAGTGAAGCAAGAGGCCCCTGGGGGAGGGGTCATGATGTCATAGCGTGTCCCCCATATGCACTCTTCTGCAAGGTGATGTCACACACAGCAGAGACAAGAATCCTGGGCTAGTTTTGCCCCAAGAATTTTCCTTGTGTGATTTTCTCAAGCTCCACAAATTTCATAATTGAAAGTTCACTCAGCTATTAACAAAGCTGCACTTAGATGCCCACAAATCATCCACTGTAAGTTTTAACTTTTTTTTTTTTAGTCTTTTTAATGAAAGAACCTTCTTTAAACAGAAATCTTCTGTGAGACAGTTAACTTCACAGTTCCTGAAGGCACTGTGGATCCACTGAGCAACAGATGTGGCCGTTCTAGAAAAAGAAGAGAAGCATGGTATGAATGTCTAGGCCGTTAGCACATACCCACACTCACTGCTGGGCACACACGACTATATGACTGACTTGTTATTTATGCCCCCAAAAGTTCACTGCCCAGTTATTTATGACAAACCATAGTGCAGCTTCATCGACCCCATGGTATTCTCTTGGGTCGTATTTGTCCTTTTATTTATTCACTTACAAAATATGAACCAAGTCTTCTAAGCAATATCAAGATACATGTACATATATAAAAGCACCATCCATATAGATAGCAGCTATCTGTTGATGAATTATGTGAATAAGGTCACTCTCAGGACAGGACTTATACTTTATAGGGGGAGAAAGCTAGTCAGAATCATGCAAAAATTATAACTTAAAAAATTGTAAAAAGAACGAGAAAGAAAACACACTGGGTGGTCTCATGTGATTATCAAAAGATTGGCTGTTCTGATCCAATCAGAGTGAGGGAAACTTCTCTGCAGAGGTTATGTATAAGCCAAAACATCAAGGGAACTGTGTGAAAAGGTAGGCCAAAAGCCCAAGAAACATAATGAGTAGAGGTTTTAAGTGAAGAGTTCTGCATCAATAAGAAATTGAAAAAAGTTCTGGGTGAGAATTCTGACTTATTGAAGAAAACAGTGTAGAGATAAGGTAAAAAAAAAAAAAAAAAACCCAAACAGGCAGGGAAAAAGTCAGGCATGTATAATTAGCTTTTAGGACAAAATAGCAAAACAATTTAGTGCACTAAGAAAATATACATCTTATTTTTTTGTTTCCTTGTGCACTTACTTTCTTCAAACAGAGAGGTAATAGCAACCACAAAAACAACAATATAATGCTGATATTGCTGCACTCATCATGAGGACAGTAACATCCGCTGCCTGGGCGCAGACTGTGTCAGATATTGTGGCAGGAGATTTAAAGGCCTACTGTAATTTCAATCTCACCGTGTCCCTTGCAGGATCGTTTCTATTTTTTATTTTTTTGTTATTTTTTTAAAGATTTATTTACTTATTCATATAAGAACTGGGGTACAGATGCGCGGGAGGGTGTGAGGATTCACCAGAGACAGAGCTGGGAACAGAACAGGCAGACTGACGAAATACACTGCTGAGGGGAGCAGTGGGCGAGACAGGAGAGGTCTGCAGCACCATGTGGGCCCCTCCCCGGCCTTCCAGGATCAAACCAGTGCTGCAGAGGCTGCGGACAGCTTCACAGCGCGGTGCTCAACCACCTGCTCCACCAGGAGAGGCCCGAAGGATGGTTTTTAATAGTCGCACTTTTATTTCAAAAACTGGTCATCAGCTTATATATCATGTCCAAAATAGCACAGGTAATAAATGCTACTGCTGGGATTCAAATTCAAGCTAATTTGACTATAAATTGCATCCTCTATTTAATATTTTCTCTCTGTTTATTATAGATGACTGAAAGTGTATTATACCTTGATGTGTTAAATCAAAACTGCTATTGTTTTAAGATAAGACTTTAAAAATAAAAAAGATTGTGATTCTTTAGGCTTTGTTGTAGCAGATCAAATGAGGGGAAGGTATGTACACTGAAGAAGAATGTTATTAGTTTAACCTACTCCACTGCCTTTCCAAGCTATTATTAAGCAGACTTCTTATTCTGACAGCAAGACAGCTGCAAGCATGTCTAGGGGCTCTAGTGGGAATGGAAAGTTTTGTTATCTTGTACAGAGGCTGGAGTTTCTGACCATAACCTGGTTACATAATCTTTCCAATCCATTTACTCAATAACATGAGTGATGTGCTGCTTTCTGAGAGTATCAGTTCCTCAGACTGTATGGTCTTTGAACAAAGAAAGTAGGAATTTCTGGAGCTTTCTGCCAATGAGTATGTGAAGTCAGAATTGAACTCTATGGGAAGGAAATTAGTATGATTTCCCTGAGTATGTTTTAGGAAAGGACTGTAACTTTTCAAAATATTCCAGAAGTAGTTTTTCTTATTCCATATCAATATGTCCTGCTAAAACAAGCTAAATGCTCCATAAATCATTGGAAAGTCCTCAATTAGAGAAGCATTGTTCATACATGAAAGATTAATAAAACATCCATTGGGGTTTCAGTTATGTCAGTTACTTAGGTAAGTCTAACTATTTCTGAATAATACACAGTATTGTAAACCAATGTTACTTTAACAAAACAATATGTATGTTTTACAAAAACCAAATATATATATATATATATATAAATATATAGATGGACAGATGAAATTACTCTGTTTCAATAGCAACATTTCATAATCTTTGATGACTTGTTTAAATCCCTCTTTGTAGTTCCATGAAGGGTGTCAGTGGGAAGGGGGCATAGGTAACCCCTCTCTGCCATTTATTATACTAATATTTACCAATTAGGACTTGAAAGGAGGTTAATATAACTGCAGTTTCTAAATGAGCAAGTTACAGCTCTGTATCAAAATGATACAGAGCTGTATCAAAATGATGATATTGCAGGTCTATAGTACATTCATTTCTTATATATTCGTCTGTGAAAATGCATTAGAAAAACATTTCTACAGGGTCATTTTATAGAACAGACAGGGATCAAAAGATGGGCATCATCTGAATTTTTGGCTTTGGCTATTGCCTTTTTTATAACCCTCTCTTTTGTAGGAATGACAGTAAAACCTAAATCTCTCTCTCTCTCTCTCTCATATACACACACACACACACACACACACACACACGATTAACCTTCCTATAGCTATCAGCTATAAAGTCTGTACAAAATATGAAAATAACTATTGAAAGCAGTGGCCAGTGACCAAAAGCGGGTAGTCTCTAGGTAAGTTTCGACCTTTGAAAGAAGGAAAATAAACAGTTACATTCAATTTTACTTGGCACTTCCCTGGCATTCTGTAGTCTCTAGTCTGTGAAGCTTAGGCTAACTATTGCTGAAGAAGTAAGTCACAATCTGATAGGCCCTGGATATTAGAGGATAGTTTTGAGGGCTATGGAAGTAGCTGGAAAATCAGGAGGGAATATCCAGAAAGGTGGGAGTAAATTAGCATAACAACTTTTCTTAAACCCTTGGTTGGTCTTTGAATTGAATGGGAGACTTGGGACAATCAGAGGGTCACAGCTTGAAGGCTGGAGGAACGGAGCAAAAATTCCAGGTGTTGCTCACTGTGGATAGCAGTGTGTAAAATCTTTATCCTGCCAAGTTAGAAAGAATTAATAAATAATTTAGCATTTCCAGGGAAAGCCCAAATGGGCAACAATGAAGAGTTAAACAATGTCTCAATAAGAGTCATTCTAGAACTAAGGATAAATCCAGAATAGGCCCACCTCTTCAGTGTAAAGTTGGGCCAATGGAAGTGCAGGATCATTGCCTAGAATGTGCAAGGGGCTAGAACAAAAATAAATGGTTTTCAGAAGAAATTTATAGAATAAATGACGGAGGACCACGGGTGCATTGTTGGGTGTGGTAACACACATCTGAAGAGGTGTGAGCATATTCCCGTGAATTATATACAGTGTTGTAAACCAGTATTACCTTAATAATAATAATACAAGAATATAGGGTCTACACTATAGATTATCCATGATATGCAATAAGCCATAAAAGTTATTAGACATTTAAAGAGAAACAGGAAAATGTGGCTTCTAATCAGGAGAAAATGGTGAATAGAAACGACTCAAAGATTATCCAGGTGGTATAATTAGCAGACAAGAAACTGAAAATAGTTATTGTGTGTGTGTGTGTGTGTGTGTGTATGCGTGAGAGAGAGAGAGAGAGAGAGAGAGAGAAAGAGAGGAGGTAAAAAATGATGGCCATAGTGAATTAAAAAAAACACATGGTAAATATCAGCAAAGTGCAATAATTGAATGAAGAATTCAGGACTTATAGCAGATTAGAATTGACAGAAGAAACAGTAAATCTAAAGATAAAACTATAGAAATGATCTAATGTTTAAAACAAAGAAAAACTTGAAATAAAAACAATGAAATTTCAAAATAGACAAAATAAATCTATTATAATGAAACCAAATTGAGGTTTGCTAAGGGAAGTAGGTATTGGAAAGTAGTGTTGGAAATATTCTGTTCTGATTTTTCAAACTCATCAAATTATACATGCAATAATTTTGGATTTCACTGTAATAAATCTTGCCTTAATAAAAACTAATTAAAAGGTGATCCATGGAAACATATTACTAGGAATAGTAACTACCTACTATGATAAACAATTATAAAAGTGAATTATTTTTACATAACATAGTAGGTTTCATTAATACCCACTCATTTATGGCTGCTTATTCTTAAAGTCATTATCATTCTTTTCATGTGAAACTCTAAAAATCAAGATTAGAAGACAGTAATCTTTAATTTTCAGTAATATATAATTAAAATATTTATCTGTTTATAAATATACACATTATATACTCTGAATATGCTATACAATTAATTTATACATAAATCATATATATTTTAAAATCCCACTATCAATATTTCAGTATGTTTTCATAGAATTTGTTTTCATATTCCTTTTTTAACTTTTAATAATCAAAATACATATTTAACTATACATACTTTTAATCTCTTAATATTTATTATAAATAGTATTATTACTTCATTGGTAAAACAATTTAATAATATAATTATATACTTATATATTACATATGATCAAATAAAATATATGGTAAATAATTATGATATAATGTGATATATTACATCTTAGTTGCTGTAAGTTATTCAATCAATTTTCTGTTTTGAACACTTGGGTTTCTCCCTTGATTTTTCATGACAAATAATGTTAGATGATTGACTTTCTATTTTGCTAATTTTGTTCTAAATTTTCTTTGAGGTGTATTTTATCACTTTTCAGTTAGGAAAAATAGGATCTCCTATCTAATTTCCTTTGTTTTGATTTACTTTTTTTTTTTTTAATAGAGGCATGTTTTATTTATTTATTTATTTGTTTGTTTGTTTGTACATGCACTGGGCACAGTCAGAAGTGCGGGAGGGTGAGAGAATTCACCAGAGCCAGAGCAGGTAGCAGAGCAGGCAGAAGGACCGAAGTACACTGCTGAGGGGAGCAGCGGGCGGCAGGAGAGGTCTGCACGCCATGCGGGACCCTCCTCCGGTGGCCGGGGAGCAGCCGGGGATAGAACCGGCGCGGCTGAGGCCGCGGGCAGCTTCGCAACCCAGCGCTCAACCGCTGCGCCACCGGGGAAGCCCTGTTTTGATTTACTTTTAATATTTAAAATTTTTTCCATGTGGGATCTTTTTCAATATATAATAATAGTAAGATTATTTTCCCTAAATTGATACCGATTCTTTTCAGCATTTGTGAAATAATGCTTTCTTCCTCCATTGCTTGCAAAGTTCTCCCAGTCATATAACAAAGCCTTCATTAGAATGATACCCATTTATGGATTATTTGTTTCCACAAGTAGATTCAACAATCCTAATTTAGTACAGAGGTCCACTTTCAAAACTTTAGGTATGACATTTTGACAGATGAGGACAATGTTTAGGAAGTTGAGAACTTCAACCTTACAAAACTCTACAGCGTTCCATCTCTCAAGTATTTTAGCATTACATCTACTGTCTTCCTAGGAGTTAAAAGTGACTCCCTGGTCTCCAATTTCCAATGTGTCCTATTCTGTTCAGTGATCACTTATTAAAGGAATTGAGCTTCTAATTCCTCTTCTTTCCTTATTTTTCAACTGGATAGATCCCTCTTTTTTGTCAGGAGCTCAAAACAATGTCTGCAAACACTCTGACCAATATAAAGGTGTGTCTCTACTAGATTTAGGAAAGATGTTTTTAATAAGTCATGTGTTTAACTTCTAAGTGGAGAAACAATTTTTAACCTAACAAAATTAAATTTGAAGACATTTTTTAAAAGGGAAGACAAATCTAACCCTATTTCACCCAATTAACTCCATATTTCTCATCTCCAATGACACTTTTTCTGGAAGCAACTGGCACACTATACACCTCTTAGCGCAGTGCAACTTTCCTTCAGAGCACCTACCACTGTTTATAATATTACCTTTATTGGTTTTACATCCTGATTAATGTCTGTTTGCTCTGCTACCAACTATAGTCATAGCCAACATTACGAGTGCTGAGAATGAATGTATGAAATGCGTATGAAACTTTTTGAATGGATCTCACTAAATCTTTACAGCAATCCTCTCAAGGAGGTACTAAAACAATTCCTAGGTAGTAGTATTATATTTCAGTACTATTAGTTGAGGTCACATCAGGGATGTGGTTGACTAGACTTTGAATCCAGGTAGCCTGATGTGAGATACCACATTCTTCATCTCTAGACTAACACTACTGAATAGAACATTCTGCATTGATAAAAATGTTCTCTGCATGTGTTGTCTGATGTAATAGCCGCTGGTCACATGTGGCTCCAGAGTAGTTAAATGTGGCCAGTGGGATTGCTGAGGAATGAAATTTTATTTGTATTTGATTTTAATTAATTTAAATAGCCATATGTGGCTACTACATGTTGGACAGCAGAGCTTTAGACAATATGATTTCCAGAAACAATTGTGTCTGATTTTGCTTATCATTATACCCCTGGTACTAGCCCAAAGCAATCTGTATTTATTGGCTAAAACAAATAACTCGGAGAGGAATGGGACGAGGAGAGGAGTGAAGAGTGCTCTAAAGGCACCAAGCTGTGAAGAATGCGCACCTCTAATATAACATCTGGTGGCTGTTTTTTGCGTACATTTTATTTTGGAAATAACAGAGTAAAATAAAACTGAGTGTCTGGGATAAATTTGGTAAAACTGAACACATTCTTGTAATGCATATTTAATAAGAAGGCAAAGGGAGATGACACCAAACAATAGCTTCTGAGAATCAGCACTGAACTGATCAGAAGTGAAATTAATGCTTCATGAGATTGTCCAGGGTATATTCCTACAATAAACCAAAAACTCCTGGTAGTTGTTTATAAGGTAGTGAATAATAAGCTCATCCATACTTTTTACTTCAGAAAATGCTTTAATATTTTTCAGTCTATTACTGAGTGCATTTTTTCCTAGTACATACATCTGTCTGAGTCACACTTGGTGTGTTTTTCATCCCATCACCTGGTATATATTTTTGTTGTCACTGCTCAGAAACGATAATCTAAAAGATAAACAGTTTAAGGGGACTGCATTCTATTTGGTAATTAAGTGTCAGAAAGTTTTTTCCATTAGTCACTAATACTGAAATTTCTAGATATGCAATGCTAAGTGTCCTCATATTAAATGTATACTAAAGCAACACTGCATACACCTCATTAGTAACTTTTAGTAATAGTAGTAACTTTCAAATTTGCTAATGCAATTTCAGATAACAGCATTAAGTATTCTCTCAAAAAGCTTTGCTTGATTGACAAATTGTGCCGACTGAAAGAGCTGGAAATTTTGGGTTGAAGGAGATAATAATGGTTTCTCAAAGCCTAAAGAATTATATATTTCTTTGTCTTGCTACGTCAACCCACTCTAGTAAGAATTTGCACTAAGTGAATCTGAATTAAATTGCTCTATTGGAAACATTTTAAAAATAGAATCCTCACTTAATCAGAGCAGTTATAAGTGTCTGGTTATGCTATGTTAGAAAAAAATATGACATCCTTGCTTTATTGTTGTTAAGCCTTCCAGATTACAGTTTCAGTGGTGATTCCAAAATTATGAAGTGCAATGACCACTAAACCACTTTTTTGTAGGAACAATAATTAAAATAGAATGCTTTCAACTTTATTACAACTTTGAACTCTATATACTGTCTACATCACCTGTATCTTTGCTTTCATTGAAACAAATGGCACATACTATTTTCCTATGAGTATAAGGGGGAAAAAAAAGAACTTTATGGTGATTTATCCTCCCACTGCAGGAATAAAATATGGTTAAAAAGCAGATCTTAAATTTTTCAACTCAATGTTACTGACCACAACAAACCAAGAAATATGCCCATTTTCTCTATATTGATTTCCACTTTGGAAAATGTAATATATCTACTCTGTCGATACATCTTACAGGCCTCATAAAAGAACCAGATAAAAATCAATAAAATAATATTGTTTTCTATCATGAAAAAAGAAAGATGAAGTCTGGTGGTATAGTTTTTTTTTTTTTTTTTAAACAGATGTGTACATACTTCAGGGCAATTTAGGTTCTTTCTGGTGACATACATGACTGAGTATTCCAATTTCTGACTAAGTGCCTCTGTCTCCATGAATGTGAGTGAGAGAACTCACAGCAGTCAGCCTTGGCAGCAGTGAAGCTGTGTGACACTCCTTGCACCTCTGTTTGAATTATAAGTTGGAAAAAGATAAACGCTTACCATTGGCCCGGATAAACACCGAGCCCTACCAGCCCTGGGTACGCTGACCAAGCGCCCCCCGACTAGTATATCATGGGCTTTACCTTGCACTGGCAGAGAGTACACTCGGCGCCGTGTTTGATCCACGAGGACCCAGTAAAGCGAACCACGTTCATCTCATCCAGGCAAGTCTTGGTGATATCGTTGCGGATGGTGTCGGCCTGGCAAGGGTCGGTGACGCAGCGGGGGCAACACTCGTTCTCCGGGAGGACACTGAATTCACACTCCACCTCTGGGCAAGGAAGGGGCCAGCAGTCCACCTCCCCTTGCTGTAGGGAGAAGACATGCATGGGCGGAGGGAGAGGAAGGCAGAGCATGTAGGGCAAGAGAGAGGGAGGGCGGGAAAGAGGGAGAAATGGAGGTAGGGAGGGAGAGCGAGAAAGAGGGAGCACTGTGTTTACCAAATACTCAATTTATTTGATAGATTTTATACTCAGACCTTCATAGTCATGACTCTTGTAAAGATTCGAAAAGCCCTATCAGAGTGATGAGATCTTACACTGCAGAGAGATTTTAAAAGTCTTCAAGGATCGAACAAGAACAATAAAAAGAAACTTCTTTTCTCTTAAAATAATCAAATTTCCATGTCCTAATCTTTCCATAAAGAGGAGAATTATTTACTGTGGGGCATATTTTTATTTAACTTTTTGCCTATGAGATACCTTTTTTCATTCTTTTGATATGCCACCCTAACTTTTTATTCCTTCCCTTCTGCATAAAGAAAGTTTTGGGCACTGAGTAGTCCGTGGATGAAATATTACAAGAATTTGATAGCTATTATTTCTTTCAAATATATAGTTCTCAGTGGAGGGACTTTGGGGGGAAGAAAATTAGGACCTGATTTCAATGTTTTTATTCCACATGAGAAAACTGCATGAATTC